>NC_056667.1:173062797-173694843 GCF_018350195.1 Panthera tigris
TGTATATATATTTTTGAAAATAAATGACTTGAAAGATCTAATAAGGAATCTATAATGTACTGATAATCTGTTGAGGGTGGGGCATGGTGATAAAATTTTAGATTCCTAGCCTACACTAATCTTTGTGAGACTTGTGTAAGGAACTTGCTTTTTTTTTTTTTAACTCCTTTAATAAAGTAGACATCAAGACTCCAGAAGGTTCAGAATATTGCCCAAATTATTATAGCCAGGAACAAAGTAGCATCTTGGGGGTTTAAATGCATTGCTGTGTCTGTGCTTTTATTCTACACTGCTTCCTATCACAAAATATTCTACTAGTGATTATGTTTTGTACACTTAAAAATTACCCTTTAGAATAATATGTCATGTCTCTGCAGATGCAGAGGTGTATTGTTCATATTCCATGCATGTTCTTTGGCCTGTTGTCTATTTCTTTCTCATCTACCTTTAACTGTAAAATCCTATATTGGCAGCAAATAGGATTGCCTAATTCAGTTTATGCAGTCATAAATTTATAGAGGTACATAATCAATGCTATTTGAATTATATTATCAAAACAAATGATTTCTCTATTTTTCCTAATTTCATATTCTATCTATGCTTCTCATCTACTTCAGAAAGAGTCACCATTGTCTACTATATAGCAGAAGCATCATGGAAGCACCACCTAAAGATATGAAATATAGCCTCCCATGTTTGACAGTTCTACACTCCAATATAAATAATTAAGTGAAATAAAAATTTTTAAAAATCAATTTGATAAAATCAAACATGAAATTTCATTATTTGCTGAGAAAGAAATAAATTCTTGTTAAGCAAAGAAAACCAATATTTTATAGATTTTCATGACATGTACATGATTTCCAATGTTGATTTATTTGTAGGAATAGTTCTCATAAAGTTATACCAACTGGTTGACATGGTTCCCATCTGAAGCTTTGTGATAGCTTCACAGTTACCAAGTATTTGAGTCTCACTCGGTGGCTCTCTAGATTTCTAATTTTGCTGAGTTTTCCAGTCCTCTAACAGATTAAAACTTGTCCGGTAGATTAAAAACAGATAAAGAGCTAAATCAATATAGCTCAAACCACTGAGCCATAACACCATTCATATGCATAAGAAATATGGTACCAGTTTGTAAAACACCTGAAACTTTCCACTTAGGGAAGCCTAGGATAAAAATGTTGAAATATCCAAGAGCATGTTGCCATGTTACAAATTAGAGCATTCTCTTCTCCGAAGTTTTCTAACTTACTGCATGTCCTCCCTGTATAACTGAGAGTTTAATTTTTTTTTAAAATCTTTTTGTAACCACCAGAAAACTATTTTCAAAGACCACATTGTGAGCTAGGCAAAACAAAAAAAAGAGAGAAAGGGGGGAAATGAAAATGAGTCAATTCTATTTCATATTACAGTGTATGTTTTATGAGGGTGTGGATTGCCTAGCACTGGACCTAGGACAAAGGCCAGACTTAAAAAAGATTCGTTCAAATGGTAGGTGAAAGACTAGATAAATCAAAGTAAATGATAGACTCTTTTAAAGTGAGGCTGATTTTGCCCTACTCTTGAACTCCAGTATGACCCAAGCTTTTGGGTAGAAGAGTTACATCCATGAAAAGAGATCCTGTGGTTCTTTTTCCTGATCAAAATGGAATTTGAAGTAGTTGTTCCTAGGGAATGTGTGATTCTCTCTCTCTCTTTTTAAGGAAAAGATACATTGCAAACATAAAATGATAAAAGGAATAAAAACAGTCACCATACCTCTCCATTAAAGAAGCAGAAAATTGTAGAAACCAAAAGACCCTGTAAAAGAAAAATAGAATTTTCTGACTCCAGATGGAAAAGATACATTATTTGTAACCAACTTGCTACGTACACAGTTAAGACTAAAACCAAAGCCACATGCAATTTAATACCAAATTTCACAAGCTGCCTTCCTGATTCAAGAGCACCATACCTGATAATGCATAAGGATGTGCATGATGTAATCATATATCTCCTCTGCAATCCTTCCTTCAGGTCTCCACGGAAGCAGCACAAATTCAATGCCAAGTAATGGCACCAGGATAAGTGTAGCTCTGACAGCTTTCATGTAGAGATTGGATTCTGCTTGGTGAGTAACTTTTAACTTGGTGATGAGAACACGTACAATGTTTAATAGAAAAAAAAGATTCACCTAAAAAAATAAAATGACATCATGAAAATTATTTCATATTTAATATTAAGAAGCATTTTTGAAGGATCCTTGAATTTATAAATCTTAGATTCTTTTCTTTATTTTTTTTTAATGTTTGAGAGAGAGACAGAGACAGAGTGCAAGCAGGGGAGAGGCAGAGAGAGAGGGAGATACAAAATCTGCAGACGCTAGGCTCTAAGCTGTCAGCACAGAACCTGACGTTGGGCTTGAACTCATAAACCATGAGATCATGACCTGAGACCAAGTCAGATGCTTAACTGACTGAGCCACCCAGGAGTCCCAATCTTAGATTATTTTCAACGTACAAGAATATGTTCTACTACCGAGAATATATGTCCAATATATTAACTTGTATTTCTACAATTGTGATTTATTAATTTAACAAGTACATCAACTTTAATGGGCCTAGACTTTAGAAAAATAAAATTACGGCAGAATTAGTGTAGAACACCTTCAGTTAAATAATATATGAGAGTTTTTATCAATTCATTTTCTTATGTAATTTTTTAAAATTTCACTGTGGTCCAAAAACTAAATCTTTTCAACATTTTCAGCTCAAAGGAAATAATTGTTTATGACAAATGCTAATTTTTTTAAGTGTCTCCTCTGTATCACTGTCCATACTGGAACTTTCCAAATACATATTCTACCATAAAATAACCATTTTCATCTTTTTGGTTCCTTCTTCCTGTGTTTCTTTTTGTAGCAATAATCTTCATAACTCCCCAGTATAGTATCGTAAGCTTTTTTATCATTCTGAGGAGGCTGGTCACACACTAAATCAGCTGATGTTCAACCCAGATAATCCTAGAGATAAAATAATTTTGGCATCCCACAGGGACTTTTGTTAATTTCTTTCTGTAATTACATATTTGCTGTGTGTTAACAACTTTCCCCAAGACAAAACATTCTTTTTGAAAGGGAGACATAAAACATCAAAATACAGCATGGATAACTAAGTTACTCAGGCAATGGACAGAGTTCTACTTTAATATATCTCTCTCTTTTGCTCTCTCTCTCTCTCTCAGGTTGAATACCACTTTCTTATCTTCATTTAAGTCAAAATCTTTTACACTTGACTATTTTTCTCTGTGCCCATATTTATGCCTTCCATAGGATTAATGGCATTAACTCCAGAAGAGCCCCTCAGGACTCTTATGCTATTATGCTATGTTCTCTTTCCTTTTTCTTCACCCTGACTTCTAGTATCTGTGCTTTAATAATCTAAAACTTTTAAGCTACATACATACATACTTTATGTCTGCATACTTTAATAAATTGGAATAGTAATTATAGTATCTCATTTAATACAGAAAACAGCGAACAAATGCTTTTGCTGATTTAAGGCATGTGTTATGAAAATAACTGGGCATAAAAATATCCTACTACTATTCTTAGAGAATCTAATGGAACATATGCTCCAAAGATATACAGCTCACTACAATCCTGATGGAAACACATCTATGAAAAGTAACATGAGTTATAGACACAGGAATATCTCTGCTAAAGACAAAAGCAGAATAAGCCATTTCAACAGGTGTAAGAAGGAAACATGACAAATCAACACATCAGCTGTTATTCCACCCTTCTTAATATATTCCCTTCCTAAATACTCATTGTTGTTTAAAAGTGTTGATTAAATGGAAATCAGTACCAGTCCGTAGAAGAAAATATAATAATGCCCTTTATCTGCTTATAAATTTAGAATATAAAATATTTTATAATCCTTACAGAGAAAATCATAAATTATAAAATCAGTAGAAATGCTGCAATTTAGGTGTCCATTAAATGAAAATTTCTAACTGCAAACTGCTTCTCCAAAATGGCAAATCTAATTTAAAATGTGAAATGGGAAACTAGAAAGTCACCCTACTTTATTTTCTGCAAATACTCCCATTTATTTTGAATAAGAATAGAACAAGAATCTTCCATTTCAGATGAACCAGGTCTAAATCTCATGTATCTTAGCGCAAAACTAGTTAAGGTAAAGAAAAGAAACTTGTTTTTACCCCAATATGCATAAAGATCACATAGCTGGTGTGCACAACAGGACATTTTCATATCACGGTACCACCCTGGGAAACAGGGTGCATCAGCACCGTAGCTGTTGGAGGATTCCTGCAAGCCATTCCGATAGTAGAACAGCCAGCAATCACTTAACTATGTACTGAACGGACTTAAATATCTCTCACTAAACACAAATTAAATGGATCCCCTCTCAGCTTCCCTTTGGCAGGATCTCAAAAGTGCTGTAGCCACTTGAATTCCACCCAGCTCAAGGGGAAATGTGACAGGGGAAGTCTGAGTGGAAAGAAACCGATTGAGGTTGAAATATTTTATTTATAAAAAATGTACTTAAGCATGTGACCATATAAACAATTGCTAAGTCCCCTCCCAAGACCTTGGAATTGGCCAGAACCAGTGAGGAGCCCTCGAAATTAAACAGACAGAACAATTTATCCTGGTAGAAAAATAGGCTCCTGCTGTTTTGTTAAGCCAAGAAAATAGAAACAGTTTTATGCAAATAATGTGGATTTTCACTTCCTTTCCTACAGAGTAGATGGGTTATATTTCTGTGTGATATTCTACCCTAGCTGTACCATCTACTCTTCCCTCCCAAAATTGATGTGGAGAGGCTTTTCTAAGGATTTTGTTAGTTACGATTACATTTTTCATTTGCTAAGGTTCCTTTACTTATTTCCTGAACCTCTCTGATTTAAGCATTTGAATTAATACCCCTTTGCAGAATAGTCAGATCTCTTGTAATAAATTTTGCCTTATGTTCTGTAAGCTCCTGGGTGGCCCCAAAACGTGTCTTATTTCTTCTAACTCTCCTCAGAACAGAATCAGAGTATTATGTAGAAGTTACAAGAAACTTTTTAAAGCATTTTCTTTGGACAGTTTTTTGTTATGTTTTGTTTTTTTGTTTGTACTTTTTTTTTTTTTTTGTATTGTAGGCACTGGGTTAGCAGGATGCATCTCATATAATTCTTACAATAACCTATGAGGTATCCGTTCTTATTATTCCCTAATCACGGAAGAGACAACAAATGCACTGAGAGGTTAAATACAAAACAAAACAAAACAAAACAAAACAAAACAAAGCAGAACTTGCCCTGAGATACCCAGCCAGATGTGGTAGAACTAGGTTTCGGTGCAGGCTCTTTCAAAGAATACTAGGATATCTCAAGGTACAACTTAAACACAGTGTGTCGTGCATGTCCCCAGTAGGTGCAGGGCAGAAGGGAAGGAAATGTTTCTGCCTATGAAATTCTCACTAGAGTCTACATTACAGTATATTAAAATTTCCATAAATGATATAATAAATTCCATGTGTTGATTTTTGAACTGGCTGTCTTATGTGGCCAGGCACAAATCAGAGGTTTGACATTTGTTAATGTGCTTTATACATGCCAGGCTAATTACTGTATATGTATTACCTCATTTAACTCTTTGTTAAAAGGATTTAAAAATCACTACTATAATATTCTTTATTTTACCAGTGAAGGACTTGAGACACAATGTAATTAGTTTAATTGCCTGGGGTCATACAGCCGGTCAAAGGTGGAAAAGGAGTTCAAGCCCAGGCCTTCAGCCTCCAGAAGTTTCCCTCTTAATTGTGACTTGTTTTTGACAATTGCTTGAACAGTGTTCAAACATAATAATATACTAACCTACAGCTAGCAAATATAGTAAAATAATAGAAGAATATTTGTCTAAAACAAAGCATTTGAAAACAAGGTTTAGGAAGCTCTGAATTTTGGCTGAGAAACATACCACCTTTATCTTTTTATATATAATTGAGTATCAGTTGTAATTACCATCCCAGAGAGTGTAATTACATTCTGGTCTCTAATGCTATATGAAAAAAAGTATGTTAATCTGGATTAATTTATTTCCCTATTGAAACAATGTAATAAAAGCATTGAATGTGACTTCTGTTTCATTGTAACCACACTTAAAAATGTCCAATTGGTGTATTCATGTTAAGTGATGATCATTATAATAATAAAACAATAGTTTAACCAATACTCTCTTTTTCCAAATTAAAGTCTTTTCTCTATGGGACTGTTACTCTTACTACCAACAAAGGTGTGTGGGTTTTTCCCATTTGCCATTCCTACTCACATCGTCTATACCCTCTGCCCTTCTCTTCTGCTCTGTGCCCCAGGAAACTCAGAGGCACCTCTAAAGATTGCATCATCGTTCAAGCTTTCTTGCTCTCTGATATTTGCTGCACTTAGCCAAAGGGAAGAACCAAGAAATCAGAGCATAGGAAAAGAGAAGTTTTGGTATTTCTTCCTCCTTCTTCTTCCCTACCAGGCTGTGGTTTTGGCAGTGGCTGTGTTCTTCCACTCAAATCGAGACCTCCTGTTGGGCCACTCCTCCTAGCAATGGTCTAAATCCAGTAACACTGTTCTGACCCCTCTTGGGGTCTAGCCCCATTAACAGCTTCCCACTGCCAGTCCTGGGTGCCTGGCCATCCCTTAGGAATTAGCTCCTGTTCTGTCCCTGCCTTCACTTCACATACAACACCTTTATTACACTGTCTTCAATTAGACACTGTGAACATGTCATTATTTCCCCCAGGAACTTGAAAGATATCATAGGCCAAATGATTCAGGAAATAAAGTTGAAATATGAACATCATGAAAAAAGGAAAATTTTAATTACATACCAGTAAAGCAGCACAAATTGGACCATGGATAATATAGAGGAGATGGGTATCAGAACTGATCCAGCAGCTTGGGGAAAAAACAGGAAAATTATGTTGAAGACTTTTATTTTACTTAGTTCCAATAGAAATCAGAAAGAGAGATTATCTTACTTGTCATTGTAATACAAGCTTCTCGCAACAGCATGTATACAAGCAGGGATCAGTGGAAATCCTGTAAATATCAAATGAAAAGAAAATAAACAAGCAACTTTCTCTGTAGATGGAATTTCTAAAATGTGTCATAAAATATGAAACTCCGAGTACTCTCGGAACAAACATAACTGGTCACTATATGTTTATTGAATAAATATTATGAAGTATTTGTTATTTATATATTCAGGTGTGTGTGTGTGTGTGTGTGTGTGTGGTTTCTTCTAATAGAAGTCATTTTGAATCCATGGACTTCAGAGCCTAAGTCCATAATTTTACTGCCTAAGCCCAAAGACTTAGAAGAATTCAATAGATTTTCTTTTTGTAAGTTACTTCTTTACTTATTTTGAGAGAGAGAGTGCAAGTGGGGGAAAGGTAGACAGAGAGAATCCCAAGCAGGCTCCTTGAACAGTCAGCTCAGAGCCTGACATGGGACTTGAACCCAAAAACCATGAGATCATGACAGGATCTGAAAACAAGAATCAGATGCTCAACTGACTAAGCCACCGAGGAGCCCAAAGAATTCATATATATTTTCTATGATATGGAATTGGCCAATACTTAGTAGATAGTCAGATGTGGGAAGAAGTTGAGACTGATGAGGTGAAGAAAAAGAGAAAGATTATATATATATATATATATATATATATATATATATATATATATATCAGATATTTGTTTTTACCATTCTAAATCAAATTTTTCCAAAATAAAATGAAAAAATGTTTTATAAAGGTAACCTTACTAAATATACTGAATATACTAAAGAGTGTGTGTGTGTGTGTGTGTGTGTGTGTACATACCTCCATCTATCAGTGTCTATTTGTTGTCTGGCCGGATAGATAGGCAGATTGATATATGATAGGGAAGTATAATTTCAGTTATGTTTCCGGAAACTAGCCCAATTGAATTCATTTTAAGCATTATATATTTTGCATTATTCTACTTATTTTTAAAAATATGCTAGGGGGCACCTGGGTGGCTCAGTCAGTTAAGTGTCTATCTCTTGTTTTTGGTTCAGGACATGACCTTATGGTTTGTGAGTTCAAGACCTGTGGCAGGATCTGTACTGAAAGCACAGAGCCTGCTTGGGAGTCTCTCTCTCCATCTCTCTCTGCCTCTTCCCTGCTTGCACTCTCTCTCTCTCTCTCTTTCAGGATAAATAAATAAAATAAATGTGACTTTAAAAAAAATAAATAAAAACATGCTAGAAGCACAAATCAAGAAACAGGCTTTTAATTACAGAGAACAAACCGATGATTACCAGAGGGGAGGTGGGTTTAAGTAGGTGATGGGGATTAAGGAGTGCACTTTTCATGATGAACACTGGGTGATATATGGAATTGTTGACTCACGATATTGTACACCTGTAACTAATATAACACTGTATGTTAACTAACCAGAATTAAAAAAAAAAAACTTAAAAATAAGAAGAAAAAGATAAGAAAATATGCTAAAAGTGTATCATTATTTGCTTTGTGAATGATACCATGTCAGAAGATTGTGTGGAAAAATAGATCTTTTGTGTGCCTTTATTCAATAACTGATCCCTCTACCCTTACAATAAAATGATATTTTTGGGGCGCCTGGGTGGCTCAGTCGGTTAAGCGTCCGACTTCAGCTCGGGTCATGATCTCACAGTCCGTGAGTTCGAGCCCCATGTCGGGCTCTGGGCTGATGGCTCAGAGCCTGGAGCCTGCTTCCAATTCTGTGTCTCCCTCTCTCTCTGCCCCTCCCCCATTCGTGCTCTGTCTCTCTCAGTCTCAAAAATAAATAAACATTAAAAAAATTAAAAAAAAATAAAGTTAAAAAAAAATAATAATAAAATGATATTTTTTAAAAAACAAACTTTTTCAGAGTGGAACTTCAAAGCTGGTTAAGCCCAATGCCCTCATTTTGCACATAGGAATAAGGAGATTCAGAATAATACAAAGACTAGATCCCTAATTCATGATTCCAATTCTATTGTGTTAGCCACTGCTTATTCAGCCAAGATACACATTGGAATATTAAATAGAAAAAAAAACAACAACATTGTATTATTGACCTTTTGACTACTGAAAACAATGAGTCAGTGGTACTTTTAAAAATATTTCAACTTACAGCAATAATCAAAGGTTAGTTGCCTGATGTTGTTTAAGAATGATTAATAATAAGGAAAATTGTATTTCAGAGGAACTCTGCATCTTCCAAGAGCTTTCTTGAAAGGTGAGGCAGCACATACCTGTAATGGCACTTACCCCAGCCAAGCAAATAATACCACATCAAGTGCTGCTTTTCCGCAAACACAGCCACCACAATGAGTGTGTGTAGGTAAATGCCTTCACAAAGCATCCAAAAGTAGTTACAGCCCATCAGGTAAAGATGAATGAACTGAGATACTTTACAACTAATCTGTGAGAAAAAAAAGAAAGAAGAAAGCAATCAGTATTTATGAATTCACATGTAAAGCAATAGTCTAGTTTAACTTAGTTATACAGAAATATGGAATTTTCTCTCCTCTACACAAAATCTTATGCGCTAATGATTAAGACTGTAAAATGCCAGTCTTCATCCTGATCTAATTGTGCCTCAAAAGTTTTTAGCCACTGACTCTAAAGATATATAATGATATACATCCCAAGAAATGTGTAAATTCCAAATTTATTACATTTAGTGGATGTGTATTTTCCAAATACGCTTTTTCGTGAAAAGTGCCCAACAATTCAAAGTCTTGCATATAACTGCTATCAATGCAACTACTTAGTGAATAATAATCTAGCGAGCCATATTTTATCTTATTCATAAATGAGGTTGAGGATTTCATGTAAGTAAAAAAGAAGAAAAAAAATATGATTTCCTTCCTCTTCTCCTGAGATCTCCACTTTCTCTTCTCTCTTCTTAGGGATAGGAAGAGGAAGGTTCAAATACAGGGTAAATATGAAGAAGGAAGAGATATATTTTACTCTCTTAGAAAGGAGAATAAATTAAAAGCTCTCCCAGAAATATACGGCCAGTCACTCTCATGAGCTCCTAATTATCTGTTCAATAAATATTTAGTGGCAATTATCATTATTTTTGATATAAATATTTTTTTCACTAAAAAGAAAGCTGGAAGTGAAATACATGGAAAATAAATACTTTGTTAACATAGAATAGTAATCATAACATTTGCATATTAGGTAGCTTAAAGTATTTTTTATATATTGTTTTATTTAATCTTTAATGCTGTGTGACACAATTTATCACTAGGCACATATCTCATGGATAGAAAACTGAGAGAAGTTAAGTGATTTGCTAATATTCATATAATATCAACCCAGGTTACACCCTGAACACAAGTCTTACAATTCTAATTTTGTTTTCATGATTATACACAATGCTTTCTACTTGAAGGACATTGATAAAACTTCGTCTCCCATTAAATACATTGGCAGAATGCATAACATTAAATTTTAAATAAAGTATCTTGATGTCAAACACAACATTATATTAACAAGTCTTCTCAAAGGTAATAATGAGTTATTCAATTATATTCTATAGAAATAATGGACTTCAGCTTCAAATTTTTTACCTGTTATAGTTTTTAGATATGCACATCTAATTGGGCTTCTTACTACTAACTTCCCTTAAAAATAGAAGTCTATCAGCCATCATGATAAAAAGACTTAAAACATGCTTCACAAACATATTTTTATGAAGGGCATTGCTGATATAAACAAACAATAAATTTTCCAAGAATACATGAAGAACAACTATATTATAGCTTGCAATTTGCACATTAAATACAATATCCTCATATCTAAATGTAAGATTTATCATCTCTTGCTCTGCAGCTTCTTGACAAAACTCCTAATCTCTTTGCTCTAGAGAAATTCACTCTTAAATGATAGCCCAGTAGCCAGTTTTTTTATATTGTTAATTATATCCCAGTGTGTTTCCTCACCCAGTGATGTTAGAGTGGAACATATACAAGATGAAGCAATCCGGATACATATGTGCAAACAATGCAGGGAATCTTAGCATTTTGGAAATAACCCCAATACAGACATAAAACACATAGGAGAGTATTGTTTATTGGCCCATTGAGTGGAAATTCCTTCCCTTCCCTGATTTCAGTAACTAGATAACTTAATCTTTAAAAAAACACTTTATATACACAATACTATCCACTCCTCCAAAAATCCATATCCAAAACTGTAGTATGGATTCTACAAACATTACAAAAGCAGATGATTTTAAATACTTGAATATATGTTTGTTATTTTTGGAGATACTTTGATTTAAATATAGCTCACATGTACATATAGTTTACATAAAATGTGTGCATTTGTATAAGTAAACTTGCGTTTATGTTTTAAAATATGGCTTTTATATTATGACAGTCTCTGTGCTTATTTCTGTGTATCTTTTGATACTCATCCTAAAAATTGTGTTTCCAGAAACAGACCCATAAATACAGAGAACAAGCTATTGTTACTAGAGATGGAAAGTAGGAGAGCCGAGAGATGGGCAAAATGGGTGAAGGGAGTTGGGAGGCACAGGCTTCCATCCTATGGAATGAATAAGTCATGGGAATGAAAGGTATAGCATAGAAAATATAGTCAATGGTATTGTAATAGTGATGTACAGCGACAGGTGAGAGCTACACTTGTGGTGAGAAAAGCATATAGTGTTGTTGAATCACTATGTTATACACCTAAAACTAATGTAACATTGTGTGGAAACTGTACTTCAATAAAAATTTTTTTAAAGAAAAAAATTGTACTTCCAAAGGTGTTATAGAGAAACAATTTATAAATATTTGCCTAGATAATGAAGACTTAGTAGAGTCCTTTAAAAATTTAATGTAAAGAAGTTTAATGTATAAGTCATTTTCCTCTAGTTTTATCAACTATTTAAAGTCAGCCTGATCCCAAATGTAGGATAGGAATTTTTCTATTACCATGTCTTGTTTTTTCTAACTACACAATTATTTGCTTTGATTAATTTTTAAAATTCAACTGAGTAGATGTTATGTGGTCATAAATTCTTATGTCCCACTAGCAGCAGGACCTAAGCATAAAATGAGGTAAATTATATATATATATATATATATATATATATATATATATAGCTTATATATGATATGTATATGTATCATATATAAATAATTTAAGCATAGAAATGTATTCTTCCTTTTGATAGTCAACTTTTATAACCTGGGAAAGATTGAGATGTATTTACCTATATACATCTATATACATATATACCTATATTTACCTATATACCTATATACATATATACCTATATTTACCTATATCTCCATATGCCAGACCCTATTTTGTGTGTGTACACACACACACACACACACACACACACACACACACACACATGTATTTATACACACTTACATATATCAGGACACCCCCCCCCCCCACCCACGCACCCACCACTGTTCACATTTCTTTCCCTCTAACCTTTGAACCTAAGGATACAATCTCATTTTACTTACAGGATTTGTGGCCACTAAAGCCTGGTTGTTGGCCACTGCAGTGAGATGAATGATTGTTACAACAGAGTTACAAACAAAGGAGAAAAATAGATTTTTGTGCAAGGTAATCCTTTGGCAACTTAGGCTCCTAAAAGGCAAGAGAAATCACATATTTTATTTTTTTTAATAATAGTTCAAATGAGATACATTCACAGTTCATAGCAGCTGCTGCAAATATGGAAAAATTCTTTTTTCTCCCCAAGATTCACTCAATAAAATCTTAATTAGGGAAAACCTATAATGCTTTAAAACAGAGACAAATGCGTTGCTTCAGTATGGGGAGACACACATAGGAACAGGAAATTTGCCTATACAGGACCTCTACATAAATTTCTTCTATTAATCTCTTACCATGGTTAAAATTTAATTTATTCTGAAAAATGTAGAAACTGAGATTCAGTGAAGTTAGATAATGGATTAAAAAATCCTACAACTAATTAATTTGAAAACTTTGGGTCTGTCAGATTCTCACACAGATAATGCTCTTTTCACTATACCACATAGGTTTTCCTGTTTATATAGCCTGTTTATGATTGTGGTTGTCCTGTTTATAGAGCCTCTGTGTGGTGGTAGTGAGTATGCATACCAAGCATGAGAAAGATAACACTGTATTCAGAATAGATAAACTGATAAAAATATAGACTTAGCAATCAATGAGATTGTTCAGCTCTACTGAATTTTTTTCTAATTGGCCCAGTCATATGTGAGATATGAAAATATTACCTCCTTTTACTGGAGGTCTTCCTATGTAAAATTAAATAAATTAAATAAATTTTAGGAAAAGTCATTATTAATGACAGGAAATACTATTCCTCAGATTGAATCCACATCTACCTTACCAGATTGTCCACATATGACTGAATTACTTATGCTCAAAGACCAACTCAAGTTCTTTCTTCTTCAAGAAGCATTTATTTGAGGGTTTATTATGGGTAACGTTTTAAACTACTAGAAAGGAATCCTTTTGAAACTGAATAACTATATCAAAACTAAACACAAATGTAGGAAGATATGAGGAAGGATTTCATTACAGAAATTAATATGGTCAATTTAGATAATCTATCTTATAGAACACAAACTAATGACTTCTACTTTGGAAACTTTAAGAAGATTTTAACTTAATTTTATCACTATATCACTTTATCCTAAGTAAACTATGTGCCCAGGATACTATAGTTAGGGTGGGATGCCAAGGTTTTCTATATTTAAAAATGCAAAGTTTAAGCTATATTGTCTCTGAAATTTCTTCCAGCTATAGATCTGTGATTTTATATATAGCTTTAGTATTTTAAAGGGTCTAGAAGTGAATTCAATCCAAATCCGTATTCACTTACATGCCTTCCACAGAAGTGGGTGCTATGAGGGAGGCAATGAAAAGTCTTCATGAATGAGATGGCTCTTAAGTCAATCATTGAGCATAAGACAGTTATATGCGACAAGTATGTGAAATCCAGCTGGAACCCTTCAGAATAGAAACAGCTGAGACCTGCTCGTGTTTTCACATTCGAGAGGCCTTGATTTGACTTTGCAGTGCGTGAGGTAGGGAGGTGTAGACAGGGACCAAAAAACAGAGCATAGATGATATTCTATAGAAAGAAGAATCTCCAAAAGTTTTTTTTTTTTTTAACAGAGAAGTGGCATGACTGCTGTTACTATTTAAGTAAAGTCAACATTGATACAAAGATGGCTCTCTTTTGATAAAATACCACAGCAGTGACAAGTGTTTTATGTTCGCGGAGAGTGAAGAAAATTAATGAGTGTGAGAAAAGACCTAGTAAAGAATATTCTTTTCAGGATCATTTATATTATGTATAGTTTATTTATGTATTTATTTTTATTTTTATTTTGTAATTGATCACTCGTCTATGATGAGCATTATGAACATGTAAAATATGTCCACATGGTCTTATTTTAAAATGCCTTCCTTGAGTTTATTCTGTGTCTGTGCAGTGCCAATTATTTTTAGAGAAAAACTGCTCACCCATGCAAATATACACTTTTTTTTCATAACAGAATTTGAATAACTCAGCTACCATCATGGGAAAAATAAAATGTTTTCCTTAGCTGGGCTATTTTGCCCCTTTCTGCTGAATGCACTTATATTTGGGTCCGTTGGTTAAGACATATATATAAACACAAAATTTCATAGTTTTCAAATTATGGCCAAAATACTAGGAAGGTTTGCTTAGACAGAAAATAAGAAATGTTTGTAAAGAGTAAGTTGGAATGAAGGAAAACAAACACTAAAGAAGGCTTTTAAAAATGACAATTCGTAATAGAAGAGCCAAAAGATAAGCTAAGGGACATAAAATGCACAGCATTTATATTATGACTGTTGGGATTCGTAATATTCACATGTGCAAAGATTAAAAATAAATAAAATGGAATGCTAACTAATTAGCTGAAAGTAATTTAAACTTTCTTTGTGTGCACTTAAGCTTCCTTTTTTCCTCTATGATTGTGTGTATCTCTGTTCCTTTCAGAATTCCCTCCTTTCTGATGACTGCTCCTACCTCAATCTTATTTGAAAGTTAAGGACGTAAAAACGAGCTGCCTGCATCTATTCTCTTCTAAAGATGTAGCTATTTTGAGTCTAGTAGCAAAAACAAACAAAAAGAACAGCTTCTTATTCTCTTACTCTGTGATAAAGAGAGATACTGCATTTCTTCCTTTAGAACACAAATAAAGCCATATGATGGGTAAAAGTTGAAATAATAGAATGAACTCCTATTATAAATAAAATATTTAATATAAAAACCAAACAAATACTTAAGAGGATGCATGAAATCATTTCAGTACAGAGACATAAAGCTTATTTTGAGTGTTTTACAAAATCGTCTAAATAATATGGGCAACATAGATAATCCACCCTATAGAATTCAAGCCAAATACTTTGTTTTATGAACCCTGATATCCAGTTTAGCTGTCCATATTGTTGTCTTAAACTGAACCACTGCAAAATAAATTCACTTTGTGTTGTGTAAATATGTCCAACTATCTGTAATATTAACCTATAGCTATTGCTTTAGGTTCTTCCATTTCTTCCTCCAGGTTCTGTGCAACTTAAATGCAGACAGATGCTGTCCCACACATGCTTTCTATCAAGGCCTAGTGGTAAAAATGCTCAAATGTTTCTAGTGCTGCATATTGTTTTTCTCTAAACATATTCATTAACACATGTAAGTACCTCAGTACAAATAAAATCAATTGGTAAATGAAAACCAAAATACATCCTTGGTAAACACATTGGTTTCTTTAAATAAAACTCTAAAAATATTCAGGTATTTTTTTTCAAATGCAACCAATTTCACCTACTGTAAATTTTAAAATGTGCTTCTTTTACTCAAAATATTAAAACAATTGTTTCATACACTTGGAGAATGTTTCACAAAACACTCTTTGTTTTAATGTTATAGTATCCCTTCCTATCCTAGCATAGCCATAGAATACAAAATGTGGTTTGTGGGTTTGGATTGTTTCCATTTCATATTCTTATATATGATTATTTTAGAGTGTATTTTTTAATGTTTATTTATTTATTTTGAGAGAGACGGGGAGAGAGAGAGAGAGAGAGAGAGCGAGCTCAAGCAGGGGAGAGGCAGAGAGATGGGGGGAGAGGGAGAATCCCAAGCAGACTCTACAGTGTTAGCGATGAGACTGACAAGAGGCTTGATCTCACTAACCATGATTTCATGACCTGAGCCAAAATCGAGTTGGACGCTTAATTGACTGAGCCAGCCAGGCGCCCCAGAATCTATTTCAACGTGCAATTTGACAATCAGAGTGTTAGAGGCAGTTGATGTAAGTGTGTCAACAAATCATCATACCTCGTGTGTAATCTAACTATGCCTCTCAGTTCTCTTTTGGAACAATTAGAAGCAGGTCGTATCAAGTCAGTACACATATTTCCGAGTGGGTTTTGAAACCTGGCCTGAGAATGAATCTGGACTGTATTACCTACTGATATTATGATTTAGGGTAAGTTATTTAAAAACTCTAATCCCTGGTTTCTGCATCTGTAATATAGGGATAACAATACTTCATAAGATTGAATGAAAGGTGGAGTGAGATAAATCATGTCTAGTGTTTTTAGCATAATATCTCACCCATGTTAAGTTAGCTATTTTTTTTAACACAGTTGTCATATGGCTGATTTTATTCAAGTTCTCCAATGTTGGTTTTCTCTCACAAACAATAAAATAGCATCAAGTTTTAGTAACCTAAAACTGCCCATGTTTTAAGTAATACAATGAAACAAAAATTGCCATCTTTTTGTTACAAAGCAAAAGGATTTAGCATTAGAAAGATAATTTACATGTGATGAAGAGCAGGAGACCAAGCAACCTGAATTATCTTCCTAGGCATTTCATCCTTCCCAGAGTTGCCTCCAAATGACTGCTTTCATTATCATACAGGCCCCAAGTATTATGATGTCCCATATTCAAAGTTCTGCCACACTATGAACAAAATATGTTGCCTTTGCTTCCCATTTGGTTTTGACCTAAGATAGAAATTTCCAAACTACTTTCACTCAATACTAATCCTGAGCAAAACTAGTAAGGGAAAGAGGAAATATAAACAATATAAGAATAGCCCAGTCTAAAAAGTACTGCTTTCTTATGCTAGTGTATCTAATTTAATTTCTTAATGCTCAGCTCTTTTCCCAAGACAACATTAACCATGTATCTGAGAGGAAAGTCCAGGCTAATCTGAACATAGCTAAGAAACAGGCAGAAATCAATACATGTATTACAAGGGAAAGTCGGCGCACCTGGGTGACTCTGTTGGTTAAGCGTCCAACTTTGGCTCAGGTCATGATCTCATGGTTTGTGAGTTCGAGCCCCGCATCGAGCTTTGCGCACTAACAGTGTGGAGCCTGCTTGGGATTCACTCTCTCTTTCTCTCTCTCTGCCCTCCCCCCACTCTGTCTCTCTCTCAAAATAAATAAATAAACTTAAAAAAAAAAAAGGAAAATCAGTGTGGTTATTTTTTGTCTACTGAAGGGAACCTTGAGTTGATGGATTCACCTGGATAGGTATGACACAAAATACACATAACCTCTATCAATAGATCTCTTTGGAGGCTGCTTCTAATCCATTTAATCAGATTAGGAAGAGTACAAGAGTGTTTCAACCAAAGTGCTCAATGAAAGTCCTTCTGGAGGGAAATGGTTGCTCTTCTCTATCATGCTCCCTTCTCCTTTGCCCCTGCCTTTCAAGGTTGCTCAGTTAAGATAACATATGAATATGGGCTGCCTAAGGAACAGATGTGCACATTTTGTGTGGCCAGAAGGCTTTCTCATGTGTGAGCTGCCCCATGCAAGAGTTCCTCCTGCTCTTCTAACGGGCAGGAAACCAAGAGAAGAAACAGGCTTTCTGAATGACTGTGATTCTTACACTCCCCCAAAAGACCCTTTTAGAGATAAAATTTGCAATAATGGCAGCCACCATTTATTGAACTTTTAGAATAGACACAGAGGTAAGTACTTCACACTCATTATATGATGTAATAACCCTCTGAAATATCATTATCCTTTAATAAAATTGAAGTAAGTTGCTCCAGGTCACAATCCTATTAAGTGATCTGTTGAATTTGAATTTTGAATTTTGAGAAAATAATAAAGCTTCTGTCTCTTTCAGTATTCATTTAATCACTTATAACTATTTATTGATGTATAAGTAATATATTGTGTAATATTTTTGGTATTGAAGAAACAGTTGTGAATAATACAGATGTCACTCAGGTGGAGGGTAAATTCACACATAAATTACATCACGTAATTCCTGGTAGTGTTATATCCTTTTTAGAAATTAAAATAGGATTAAGAAATAGATAAAGACTGGGGCAGAGTCAGGGGAGACACAAGATAGAAATGAAACAGGAGAAGAATATGGGAGAAAAGCATTCCAAGGAGATTAAGAAGTTACTCTGAGTCAAAGTTCAAAAAAAAAAAAATTGAGCTTAGAGTTTTTAAGGGGCACAAAGGACGGGTGAAAAAAGGCATAAGGCAAGACTCCACATTGTTTTTTTTCTATTCTAAGGTGAAGAAAATTAAAGAGTATAATTTACTAAATGATTTTTGATTCTGAAGCTCATACTCTTTTGTGTTACATTTCAGTGTTCTATTAGCAAATGTTAGCAGCATACTGTTCAGTCATTTTTGGGTTTTGTTTTCCCTAACTACTAAAAAGATGCTATACTTTAAAGGGTTTACTTTGGCTTTCTTCTAATATATAGTCATATCCATGGGTACAGTCTAGGAAAATAACTATGCCTGCAAGAGTGGAAAACCAAATTGCAAAAAATATTATCAGTTTGGGGTTCTCTATCTCAAATCATTATTTATGTTCTCTATCTCAAATTATTAACTTTTAACCCATTCAAATGACTGTATCAAGCAGTGAATCACTCGTTTTCTTAGCATGATTTGTCATTCTATTTCCATGAAAATTTGTGATGCCTAAGTAGTGCTTGTTTCAACTTAACACAAGCAAAATCGATTAAATATACCTATAAAGAAGTTACATATTTATTAGAAATAATAACAGAAATATGTGATGTTTAACATTCAGTTATAACTCAAGTAATAAGTTTGCTGTTTTCAATAAGTCCAAATTATTTAATTCAGTTAATTTACTTTAATTTCTATACCTGGGACTCTTCTCCATAAACCAGTAATAGCAATTATGTCATAGTGTAACTGGTTTTTGTTAGAGTAAATTTATTACTTCTTGTACTACTGTCTCCTTACTCAGCTCTGATACTCTAATGTGGAAATGCAATGCTTTTATTATTTAATTACAATGGGCATACTTAAAAAACTTTCCAACCAAGACTCACATTACTGAGTAGGAATGTTTTCACTTCTCACTGTGTTTAGTTTGAGGGAGATGGATTTCAGCACATTGATTGAAATTCACTAATTTGGAAATAGACTGCATGTGACCTAATGAAATGTTACTTGAAATACTGCGGTTAATTAACCATTATTCAATGTTAAGCTGAAGGACACCTGGGAAACATGCAGCAGAATAAAATATGTCTCAGAACCATAGTGCCTAACAAACTTACATTGAATGAAATGTACCAAAAAGTTGAGAGAGCAAGGATGATTCTGGATAGGCAATGAGAAGTATGTTACTCAGGGACCACTTGATGACTGTTTCCGAACTCAGTCATTGTCAAACCTCTGACGGGGCAGGTTTGCCAGATTTTAAACAACTTATGTAAGTGAAAAGTTCTAATTTGCCAAGACAAATACATCAGGCTATGGTTTGTAGAGTAAGACTCTTTCTTGTCTATGTTCCTATGTAGAATTTCTTTAAATAGTTAGCTTTGTTTAAAACTGACTTGAAGATGGAATCATGAACAGTTTTCAGGAGAAAGTTTATAACTTAAAGAAGAAAATGATACTTTATCTAGTTTCAAGAGATATATGAAGAAACTGGAAGTGAGATAAGTGTTCACAATATTGATTGAATATATTCAGATATGATCTAAGGAAAAAAAGGTGAGATCTGGATCATTTATCCTGAAGAACATAAATATAAGCATTAAAGGATTATTTTATTAAGAAAGCTTTAGCCTATCGACTGGATAGATTTTTTGCTGCATTTTATTTAGGGCCTTACCTCAACTACCTAGAAATGACATCATTGTCTATAGGGTTGCAAATGTGCAACTTGGCTTTGGAATTACTTGGAATCAATGTCTGAAATGTCAGCAAAATTAAGATGTAAAAAAAAAAAAAAGTACCACTTTTTCCCCCCTACAAATCAGTGTTATATATGCTCTTTTATGTGCAAGAAGACAGAGCCCTTTATCTGGGTAAGAGCAAGATTTGCTATGCTCTCAAATTTTAAACATTAATTAAAATATAATTTATAACTAATTCTGGTAAAGTTTATTTATTTATTTTATCTAAAGGGTTGTGCTTTGTTTTTCCAAGGATCATTATGAGTAAGAGTCATTGCCTCTCAGGGCTTGGCAAATCCCAAAGCTCTGTCTCTCTCTTCCCCTCCCTTTCGGTTCCCTTTCTTTTTATCTCTCACTCTCTTTCCTTTAATTGGCTCTAATATAAAACTGAAGTATATCTGGTAAATAGTGTTTCGTGTTCTCTGTTTCTAATTTAAAGCATGCCTGAGTGGTAGACTTTTTCTTTTCTTTCTGTAAATAAAAAATAACAAACAGAACCCTAAGTTGACTTTTTATTTGGTTCTTGGTTTTTATTAGGATGGGCCAGTACCTCTGAATTAACAAACAGAAAAAAAAAATGTCACCTCTACCAAAGACTAAGCAGAAATGACTGTAGCAGGAGGAACTGAGTTAAGAAGCAGAAAAGAGATATTGATAGCTTTTTCATAACAATGATATATGTGAAACATCAACTCCTATAGGATGTTTCCAGGTTGGTGGTAAGAAAGCTAAATTTCCAGTGCTCTTGACTATTTGAACATGCTTAATTAACCATTCAATTCAGTATTTTCTGAGGTGGTTTTGACCTTTCTTCAACCTACTTACAAAGTATCCTATATTGTTTTACACAGATTCTTCTACTGATTAGAATTTTAAGGAATTTTAATTTCTTTGTCGATGGAGACAAAGAAGGCCAGACAAACTCAAGGGACTTGTTGAAGGTCACAGATAAGTCATGGGAAAGTCAGTCTTAGAAATAAGCTTCCAAGTCAGTTCATGCCTTTCATTTCTCAAAAATGTATTAAGTGCCTACTATGAGCAAGGTCTTGTGCTAACCCCTGGAATGGGTTTTAAAAAACGCAGAGATGATTTGTGCTCTCACAGGACTAACTTCAGGATATTCTTTCCACTACTTGTTGCTCAGTGGATAGTTGTTTTTGACGGATAGTGGCTTTTACTGTTTTGAGGAATATAT
Organism: Panthera tigris; assembly: GCF_018350195.1. Classification (NCBI taxonomy): domain Eukaryota; kingdom Metazoa; phylum Chordata; class Mammalia; order Carnivora; family Felidae; genus Panthera; species Panthera tigris. Next base: position 173,084,264 of record NC_056667.1, read on the forward strand.
AGTAGAAGTGTCTTAAAATAAAAGTCTAGACATTCTTTAGTATGGTTTCAAGTACTGAGTAAGCTAGATGGTATCTTGTGGGCATAAAGAGTTTACTTATTTTTGACTAACTTAAGTTTTTCTAATATGATTATACTAATATTTTACTTATAAAATTTTTCACTCGTTTACTTATTTTTCTACATGAACATAACAATTTCTTTATAAGTGTCATACATACAAAACTAAAAATTGTGTCCTTCGATTTTGTTTTTAAAGTGCCCATATTGTTATGATAGGCCTATCAGGGCTAAAAATTTATATAAAAATCTTTTAATGGACTAATAAGAAAGAGTGATAACTATGCCAATAATAGTGTTTCCAAATTAGACACTCCACTTAGCACTGAACATATACTATGTCAGTCCTTATACCAAACCTGTGATATAGATACCTATAGAGTTTGCATTTTAAAGATATGAAATGGAGGATTACAGAAATGAAAGAACTTGCTGCATTGCAGGTGAGTGACAAAGGTGGGTTCTGAGACTAAAGGTGCCTGTTTAGAGAACATACTCTTACACACTGTTGTGTAAGGAAGGATGTCTAGATATATGAAAAAGTGTGTAGAATGCTACACCTGGGTCTTACTTGAAGGGGGGTTTTCACGTTTTATCTAAAGCCTAAGAATGTATAATTAAAAAAGAAAAATTAATTTGTACTTTTACTTCATTTTGTTTAAACTCTCCATTTTTAAAAGGTGATTAAAGTCAAATAAAATTACTAAGCCAAGTAGAAAGAACACAAATTGGGAGGAAGTCTGGATAACTTAATTAACTACTTAAAACCAGCTAATCTCTTCACTGATTGTTTACAGTTTTTACCTGTGGAAATTTTACCCATCATTTAACACTTATTTCAGTGTTAAAGTGAGATTATCGACTCAGGAATCTTCTGATTCTATGAGTCAGAATGAGTCTTTTCTTCCTCTGTCTTCCCATAGCTCTTTGTACCTCCACAGTAGCTTTTTTTTTTTTTCTTTTTCCACTTTGGATTACTATCAGATAGGGATAATGTTATGGGGCACCTGCATGGCTTGGTTGATTAAGTGACCAACTCTTTTGTTGTTTAACATTTTTAGAAGTTTATTTAATTATTTTTGAGGGAGACAGAGCAGGGGAGAGGCAGAGAGAGGAGAGAGAGAGAAGCCCAAGCAGGCTCCATGGTGTCAGCACAGAGCCCAATATGGGGCTAGATCTCATGAATCATGAGATTATGGCCTGAGCTGAAATCAAGAATTGGATGCTTAACCAAGTCACTCAGGTGCCCCAGGCAACCAACTTTTGATTTGGGCTCAGGTCTTGATCTCACGGTTGTGAGGTCAAGCCCTGTGTCAGGCTCCTTGAGGGTGTGGAGCCTGCTTGAGATTCTCTCTCTCCCTCTCTCTCTGCCCCTCCCCCACTTGCATGTATGCTCTCTCAAAAAAATTTTTTTTTAATTTGTTGAAAGAATAGAATAGATAAGGGTAATATTAGATGAGTATATAGTTCAGTCTCTATGCCTACATGTTGGATACAGTCCAATGACACAGTTAGTACCTCTTTCTTACCATTTATTGAGAGATTGCTACAGGCCAGGTACCATGTAAGGTTTCTTTGCCCAGTATTTTAAACATTATGACTCATTACAAAAACAAACAAACAAACAAACAAACAAAACCCCTGACGCTTACTGAAAAGCAGAACCAGGCTAAATCCACACTATTAGTAAGAGCTGATGGCAAGATTTGAATATATCCCATATTTGTAATTACTGTATTACACTATCCATTAAAACTAACATAAACCTGAAATCAAGTACACATTTCTCATTTTCACACACCATTTAATATCTTTTTTAGTTCATTATAGAGAATGAACAGTTAATTGCAGTTTTTAAATAAACTTTTAGCATAAGCAATGTAATTGAAAATCTTAATTTTTCTTTAATGTAGAAGCCAACAACAACCAAATTCTGTATACTGTCAAGACACTCATTGGCTTTGACAAGGTTTTGCCTATGTAGCATGCTATATATCATTCATAAAAGAGTGACATTTTTAGCAAATAAGAGATACATGGATTTATTGCTTACAGTGCTCTTGATTAAAAAATCTGCTTTCTTTCTAAAAAAAAATAAGGCCTATTTACATTGTAATATGAGGACAATATTTGGGGCAACAAAAAATTTCTGGCTTCTCTTTTAAAATGAAGTATGAATCTACAGATTGTATCTTTAAAGCTAAAGTACTTAGCATATATATACATAATTCCAGCTTTAAAAAATGTTTTTCCATAGAGAAAATAAACTCTGAAGTTTTAAGTTTTAAGACTTCAAGTAAAAATGAAAATTACTCGTGAGTATTGGTTGAATAGTGTTTGCATTAAAAAAAATTTTTTTTAATGTTTATTTATTTTTGAGAGAGAGAGAGAGACAGAGACAGAGACAGAGCATGAGCAGGGGAGGGGCAGAGAGAGAGGGAGACAGGATCTGAAGCAGGTTCCAGGCTCTGAGCTGTCAGCACAGAGCCTGATGCTGGGCTCAAACTCATGAACCGTGAGATCATGACCTGAGCCGAAGTTGGCCACTTAACGCCTCCAATAGTGTTTGCATTTTTAAATAAATCATACCTAAATATAGGGACGCCTGGGTGGCTCAGTCGGTTACGCATGGGACTTCGGCTCAGGTCATGATCTCACGTCTGGGAGTTGAGCCCCGCGTCGGGCTCTGTGCTAACAGCTCAGAGACTGGAGCCTGCTTTGGATTCTGTGTCTCCTCCTCTCTCTGCCCCTCCCATGCTCATGCTCTGTCTCTATCTCTCAATAATAAATAAAGGTTAAAGATAATTTTCTTTTGAGAACCTAAATATAGATATAAAAATATTAAACCAGATTTTCTTTCAATTCCTAATCAATAATAAAGTTTTTCTGTATAGATTGCTTTTAGTTTGCAAAATACTTTCACAAATGCTAACTTTCCTGACACTGAAATTATGTATTTTGATTTTAAAAGTATTAATTTTTTAATTCTAATCCTCTTTAGTAAGTTACTCCTCATTCATAGACTTGGGTTTGGAAGTAACATTACAGATCATTAGGTCTAACCAAGTATGGGAATACCCCATTTCAAAATTCTGATTAGACTGACATCTAATTTCTGTCTGAGTGACAGGAAGGTCAATAGGTCAATTGGGGTTCATTATATTTTGTTTAGCTGTTAGAATTTTTTTTATAAATTGACTCAAAATTTTTTTTGTTATTATGTAAACTCTATTCCTAATTATAGTAATTGATATTCTTGAAGTCATCTATTGTGCCCCCTATGTTTTGTCTTTTTCTGGCTTACCATTTTTGATATGTTGACTCCCTGATCAGTGAACATTATTTTCTTCAGTTGCTTTACTATCCTAATAAGCCAATTCTTGTAACACCCTCTTTCCTTTACAAAGTCAGTTCATAATGGACAGAGTAAATGACTGCTCTGATTAGAGATATGGCATTGGATACTTTTCATTTATTGGGATAATTTGGCTTGTAGCATTGTTTTCACTTGGCAGTCCCATTGCTTCCTCATTAATTCACAGCAAGCATTTGGTCAACTAAATCATAGACTCACAAAAGCTTTGTCAATTTTACATTCGACTTTATGGAATTAGTGTAGGAGTTTAGTTACATCCTTGCTAAATTCAAATTTGTTTGGGACCATAAGACTTGGTATTCTAGGAGACCATTGTTCTCTTTTTGACTACAGATTTTGGTATGCTATATAATTGTTATTCTTCTTAACTTCATGTCATTCAGATATTTAATGTGCTTGAATATTTTGGCTTATTATAAGCAAAATTTAAAAAAAAAGATTATTTAATCTGAAGGATCTCTGTTGTATTAGTTTTAAATCTACAGATTTAAATCTACAGGTGGTCTCCTAAATGGTAATTAAAAATTTACTCCACATGCGCTGTAGCTAGTCACAGTTTTAGAAATACTACAATAAGAAATTCAGGAAAATTTCACTGAGGAATTGATGTTCAAGTTCTGATCTGAAAGATGAATAAATTTAATTAGGCTGGGGTGGAAAGATAGGCAAGATATTCAACTATAGGATCAATTAATGATTTTGATTTCATATAAATTACAGCAGAAAGTTTAAGCTTTTTAAAGCAAAGGATGACAAAATCATATCTGTATTTGATCTAAGCTTTGAAAATATTCTGGCTTGCATTGTTTAGAATTCAATGAAGGTGGTAAAGGGGAACTTCCTGAGGCTAGTTAAGACAAGGTTGGTGGTGGTGGCAGCAGAGATAAACTAACTGGATCCATTGGAGGGCTGTTAGGAGGTGAAATCCAGAGTATGAGGAAGAATGATTAGGAAGAAAGTTGAGAAGGTGCCACAGATTGCCCCTAACTCACCTAGATTGCTGGTGGTGGTAATCTTGAAGATGGGTCACTCTGGGAGAAAAACTGCTTTGAGTTAGGAGGAGGTATGTATTATGAATTTTTTTCAAGCATATTGATATTCAGATACTTTTGAGATGATGTATTTGAAGAGCCATAAAAAGATATATACTCTTTGACCAAAAAAATCCCAAGTCTCTGGGAATGTAGCCTAAAAAAATAGTGCCAAATATGGGAAAAGTTATGGCTTAAAATGTCTGTTACAGTGTTTTTAATTAATAGGAAAAATTGGAAGTAATGTTACTATTTAAAACATGGGGAAATTTAATAAACTTTTGTCAGCTTACACAATGGAATATTATTTAGCCAAGTAAATAACTAAATAATAAACTGAAGAGTTTTAAAAACTCTTTAGGGACATGGAAAGAATTATATAATGCTAAATTATAAAAATAGTTAAAATACTTTGCAATTAAAACTGTAAAAACAAATTAATATGAAATAAAACTACAAAAATCTAAGAAATTGCTCAATAGGATATTAAAATTACAGGTTTATATATTCTTTTCTTTATTTAAGAATTAGTAAAAAAAAAAAAGAATTAGTAACATGCTTAATTTTTTTTTATTTTTTAAAAAATGCAAATTTAAGTGCAAATCTTGTTTCTCAAGATTATAGTTTGTTTTAAGAATACATATTTTGGGGGTCCCTGGGTGACTCAGTCCCACCACTTCAGCTCAGATCATGATCTCATGGTTCATGAGTTCAAGCCCTGCATGGGGCTCTCTGCTATCAGTGCAAAGTCTGCTTCAGATCCTCTATCCTGCTCTCTCAGCCTGTTCTCCCTCTCTCTGTCTCAACATCAATAAACTTTAATAAAAAAATTAAAAATTCATATTTTTAAGTTTATTTATTTATTTTTGAGAGAGAGAAAGAGTGCATGCACTTATGTGAGGACCAGAAGGAGAGGGAAAGAGAGAATCCCAAGCAGGCCCCATGCTCAGCACAGAGCCAACATGGGGCTCCAACTCACAAATGGCAAGATCAAGACCTGAGAAGAAATCAAGAGTAGGACTCTTCACTGACTGAGCCACCAGAGCACCTCAAGTTTGTTTTTAATTAAGGAATGAATTCTTTTTCCTAAGGTTAAAAATATTTAACAGTCATACCTTTTTTCCCCAAGATTTGTAAAACAGTCTTAAACAGCTCTTATGATTCCTATTTTATGCCTTCAGGATAGAGGCTGACCTCCTTTATATTCAGTCATAATTGTTAAGTTTTATGTTAAAAAAAAAGAAACTTGGCTAATATTAGTTAATTTTTAAAAATTTTTTAAAGTTTATTTATTTTTGAGAGGCAGAGACAGCCTGAGTGGGGGAGAGGCAGAGATGGAGAGAGAAAATTCCAAGCACACTCTATGAGGTCAGCACAGAGCGTGATGTGGAGCTTGAACTCATGAAACCATGAGGTCATAACCTGAGCTGAAACCAAGAGTCAGAGGCATAACCAACTGAGCCACCCAGGTGGCCCTAGTTACATTAAAATTTTTTTTAATGCTTATTTATTTTTGAGAGAGAGAGAGAGAGAGAGAGAGAGAGAGAGAGAGAGAGAGAGATTGCAAGTGGGGGAGGGGCAGAGAGAGAGAAGGAGACACAGAATCCGAAGCAGGCTCCAGGCTCTGAGCTGTCAGCACAGAGCCCCATGTGGGCTCAAAATCACGAACTGCGAGATCATGACCTGAGCAGAAGTTGGGCACTTAAGAGTCCACGGAGCCACCCAGGCGCCCCACCACTAGTTATATTTAAATTAATCCTTTCCATGTGTTGGTATGTTATGGTGTGGAGGATACGTAATTTTCGTGAACTAAAAATCTGAGTTCTAGGAGTACTGCATAAACTTAACAGCAATTAGCCATATCATTTAGTTCCAAGAGCCAAGACAGTCAGATTTTAAAATGTAGTATTTTTAAATTGTAAAGATTTGCCTTTAGAATTAGAAAGGATATGAACTATATTTTTGTGAAACTATTTAGTCATTTTATTATACTAAATGAGAATTTGAAATTTTAATTTTATTTTGTGTGTGTTTTTTTTTTTTACATTTATTTATTTTTGAGAAACAAAATGAGACAAAGCGTGCATGGGAGAGGGGCAGAGAGAGGAGACACAGAATCTGAAGCAGGCTCTGGGCTCTGAGCAAGTGGTGAGCACACAGCCTGATGTGGGGCTTGAACCCATGAACTGTGAGATCATGACCTGTGCCAAAGTTGGACGCTCAACCGACTGAGGCACCCAGGCACCCCTATTTTGTGTTTTAAATTCACTAAATATTAACCAAGATTTATTACCATATTTTACCAGTAAGTTTGTTAGCATCAGCAACATTGCTTCACTTTGTCAATTAGCATAAATTATATATCACTATGGACCAGAGGACTGTAAAAATTATCACTTTGGAAAATGGTTTATTTTCTATTTTTAGAAGAGATATTTTTAATCTATTATACAATCATAACAAATTTTTTCCTACTCCAAAGATAGTATTCATTTAAAAAATCTTGTGTAAGCTAAGAGTATATATGAGTAAAGACATGAAGTTTTAATAAGCTGTATGTAAGCATCTGATATGACATAACTAATTACAAATGCATTGAGAACTGGCAGTTGGTTTTCTCAAAAACCTTTTGGTAACTTGTTGCAAAATATAGTATAGTAAATATAATTCTTTAAGAAGTGTTTTCCATATTTTAGGATAAAAATTCCTTTCAACTGACTTTTAATTAATGCTTAATTAGCTTTATTCAGAGTGGAGTTTTTTAAAGTCAGTTTCTAATCGTGCCTAGATGATGTTATAAATTAAAAGTGCCATTAAAAAGTTTCCATGTGGATACCTCAAAGTAACTAATCATGAAGATTTTTAAAAAGGCGCAGGTTGGGGCTCCTGGGTGGCTCAGTTGGTTAAGCCTCTGACTTTGGCTCAGGTCATGATCTCATGGTTTGTGAGTTCGAGCCCCGCGTCGGGCTCTGTGCTGACAGCTCAGAGCCTGGGGCCTGCTTTGGATTCTGTGTCTCGCTCTCTCTCTGCCCCTCCCCTGCTCACGCTCTGTCTCTCTCTGTCTCAAAAAATAAAAAAACACTAAAAAAAAAAAAAATTAAAAAAAAAAAAAAGGCGCAGGTTTCCAAAAATACCAGTACAGTTCTGATGCAATCTCTACATCCTGTGATTTTGAACCCATGAGAGACAATGGTTGGTTGGTTTGTATATTCTTCGATGCACTCTGAATATTCGATGGACTGTGGGCCAAAAGCTGGTGCTCTGTTACATCCAGGGGCTTGATAATTTCCAGATTTGGATTATTGTGGTATGCTACTACTCTAGCTGATTTTGAAGCTGCTAATGCTCCAAGACAATTGTTGGAGGAGAAAGAGGAAGATAATGACAATGGTGATAAAGCTACCATGAAATACAGCTACTCACTCTCCATACTGCATTCTATAATTACTGGTGGTGATCAAGTTATAAAAACCATTTTAACGCATAAAATACTGCATGCAAATTTTGATATTTACTTTCCTATCAATTAAAAAAATCATTTGTTGATTGTCTAAATCAAGAAATTGGAGTTGACTCTCCTTCCCCAAAAAAGAAGTAAATTTCAAGTAAAATTCAAACTGCAATCTACCTATATAATAAACCTATATAACCGAACCTATATAATAAACCTATATAACCGAACCATAATATATTTAGGTTATTATTATTATTAGATAATATGTATTATTCCCATTGCCACATTCCCATTGGCTTCTGTAATGTAGCACGTATACTGACACTAACATTGACCTAGAAGTTGAAAATTCAGTTAATAAGCTCTATAATATTTGATAGTTTCCAAAACAAATACAGATACATTTACATATTGATTTTGGCTCTCTTCTTTCCACATGACTTCATACTTAGGCTTCAGATATTTCATCAATCTCTGCTCTATACATTTTATAAAGTCAAGGTAAGATCAATATATTTCAGATTATTCTAAATGTTCAATTTATTTTAAACATTATAAATCATCTATTCCTATATTTTATCAGCACATGACATAAACATGCACAAGGCACTGCATTCACCAAAGACAATTGATAAATTAAAAAATATTTTACATGTACTTACTTGAAATAAAAGAATATGCCAAGTGAGATAAGCAGTGATGCAATAGATAATCCATGTCCAATTATAGTCAGGTAAAACAAATTCAGTGCAGTCTACAATTGGTATGAATAAAAAAACAATTAAGATTCCTATCAATACTATAATCCCACATGTGTATAAGCTCAAATCAATAGAACAAGTTATATTTCTAAAAATATGTGTTCTACTTGCATTGCCATTTAGCTTACAAACCAATAGATACTTAAATACATCTGGAAAAAAGAGTATCTGTGCAAATTTATCAAGTGACATCAACGTTTATAAATTGTATGTCCTCTTAATGTAGAAAATTAGAAATCATATATTAAACCTAGGAAGGAATAATTTTATTGATCTAGGTTTTGTAATACTTGAAAGTAGCATTTTATGTTTTGAAGGACATTGACAGTTTTTACTCTATCACTTTGTGAATGTTAAATGCTAGTAATTATTTTTGTTTATTTTAGATAAGGCTTTCTTTCCTACTGGGTTTTTCTTTTTCCTTTAACAAATTTGAAGCCCCAAGACTAATCTCAATATAGCAATTATAGGAGCCTCTAATCTATACAAATATGTTTTTTCACATGGTTTCACTCTTCCTCTTTGTTTTTTTATTTTTGTGTATTCTATTTGTAACTTACCATTTTATTGTATATTTTTATACTTCTCTTTAAAATCTTCTCTGAATAAGCAAAGAACACATGATTTATAAGTATAGTGATAGTTGACATTTATCAAATGCTTACTATATACCCATGAGTTTTCTAAGAATTTTCCTTGTATTAAGTCAATCCTTATGAAAACCTTGAGGCTAGGTTTATTGTTATCTTCATTTTATATACAAGGAAACTGAGGCAGAGAGAGGTTATAAGCTTGCCTGAGGTCATATGGCTGGTAAAGAATAGGAACAAGAAATCAGGACTCCGTTCCAATCACTGACAAACTGCCTGTATATTCACACCTGTGCAAATGTATTCAGGCACTTTCTATCAAAGCTTAATTGTTGTGACAAACTGTGACTAACCTTGACTTTAATGTATTGTGTTAAAAGTGGGAATGTGAGTAACCTAGCAGCCAGTCAGAAGGACAGCCTTCTGTTGAGGGACAGATAGAGCTGTGTACACCCTTTTGGACTTACTTTGTTTACTTGAGCACAATTCCTGAACTTAGTTCTAGAAATTCCAATACCAATGAATATGTTCCCTTTTCTTTCCCTTTTAAAATATGTTTTCTTTGGGAAATTTGAAACTCCAATACCAACACATTGACTTGTAAATACACTATTACCTAGCAGGATTGCTTCCTTTGTGTAATGACAGAATGAATAATTATTTCCACAAAGATTTTTCTGCATTGTTTATAAAAAGGCTTTACAACACAATGGAACACTAGCTAAATTTTCTCCAATACCCTATCAGTAACTAACTTTGTAAGCAGATCATGTAAATAACATTTCAGTTCATAATTATTCCATACCTTCACTTTCTCGTGTGTGTTAAGATTACACTGGGTATAATTTGTCCATGTCCTGTTGCTCTCAGGATGTCTAAACCAGTTTCCATCTTGGTCACAGATCTTTGTAACTTTTTCTTTAATTAAAAAGAAAAGAAGAAAACATTAATGCGATTAATTTAGAGTTTATTTAATGTCAAGTGGATCTGTATATAAATCTCTGTTTCTACCTGACGGATCAAAGTCCTGAAAATAATCAGGGCAGTGCTGCATTGATTCGGTTCCTGCGGCAACATCATTCCAGCATAACCACCCATCCCAGGTTCTGTTACAGTAAATGCCTTAAGAGAAGAATAAAAATCAGTGATTAATAATCCCTTTAGTTATACATGAAGACATAAGTCTTACTGGTGGGCTAATACTGACATGAAATACATACTACCAACTGCAAATGAAGACCATATAAAATCCATAGCTGGTAAGTTTTTCATCAAGTCATTATTGGGTTTATTGCCAAATTAAATTTAGAAATATCCATAAAAGTGTACTGAAAAGTTTAGATTTAATTCCAGTTCTCAAAGGTGGCTATTCACTCAATAAATCAAGTGGTCTTTGATGGCTGTCCTTAACCATAAGGGTGGTAGTTACTTAGTGTCCCTATACTTAAAACTTTTTAAAAGTATGAGAAATTGGAAAATGTGTGTTCTTAGGGCAAGGTTTTAGTATTTTCTGAGATAAACAAATGAACACTCTAACACTTCCTATTTCACAGTATTGACCCTAACAGATATTCAGGCCCCTCTACCAAATTGTAGCTCTTACTTCCCTTCCTTTCCATTTCAAATGGAGTAGAATGTAAACATTCTCATATTTTCCTTTTAGTAAACTGAAGAGAAAGATCCTCTTATGTGAACAAATATAAGTTTTTTATAAAAAGGGATGGAGAAATAAAATGACCAATAGTCCAATGTTATAACAGTCTATAATTAAAGAAAATAATTTTTCACCTAGTCGGGCAAGTACTCATAGATAGAAGCCCAAATGTTTCATGAGATGTTTATTATTTTTTAACAGATTTGTGCCACAATCTCAGACTCAATCTAATCTTCATCGAGGTAGAAGAAAATTCTACTGGCCTGAAAGTGTAAGTAATTCTATTAAATTATTAAGTAAGTAATTCTATTAAATTCTATTAAAAAATAACTCATTTCATCTCTGTTTTTTTCTCCTGTGGTTTTCACTTATTTAAATAGTCTACATTCATATATTACTAAATAAAATGCATTTTGTGGCCTAACAGAGAAGAATTCCCTGATAGAAAGCATCTCAAACAGATCCTATCACCTGTCCAAAAGATCCCATCTAATTAATGATAACACTGGCAGTATGATAGATTACATGGGGCAGAATTTTTCACATGTGTTGTATGGCATTTGAGTGAGACAGGAGTAGGTATTCCATTAAAAGAGTTTCTGTGGTCAAAAGATTTGGGAAGCATAAAGTTGAAATGAAGACAGTTCTTTCTTGCAAGACTTGCTAGAGTATTTAAAATTACAAAGTGCATTATGAAGCTCCAAGAGGAGGATTTATTACATGGTGATTCTAAAATTATTGTATCACAAAATTATTTTATTATGAAACACTCATAAAGATATTCCTGTTGTTCAACAATGAGATTTGAAGACTACTTTTACATATATCTACACGATTTGGAAGGGGTTAATTCAATAATTTGAAACTTGAAACTTGGAGTTTAATGGAATAAAGTGATAAGTCAGATAAGTTAACAGAATTTGTATGCAGTTTGTGTACTGGATAATTTAACCCCTAGTGACATAATATCAGATAGTTTGTCAGTGTCTGGTATATATCCAAGATATTTTTAACTGAATAAATATCTCATTAAAAAAAGTTTGGATAGATCTATCTAAATACTTCTCCAAAGATTATCAAATTATATTGTTCCATTAGATTTTTCATTAAGAATTGTTCATTACAATTCTAAAAGTTCTAAAAGTTGACCAATGTGGGAAAATCACTTTTTTCTCTTTCTCACAAGCAAGTTCATATTGTCAGTTACAAATACTAATAATAACCTACTGTCAATATTTCATTTATATAAGAAACATTATATATTATACCATCAAATATTTTTCCAAAAATGTAAAGATCTTTGTATCCACTGATAATTTAGAAATATCTAAAGTCTAGGGGCGCCTGGATGGCTCAGTCAGTGCGTCTGACTTCAGCTCAGGTCATGATCTCACGGTTGACGAGTTCTAGCCCCGAATCAGGGTCTGTGCTGACAGCTGAGAGCCTGGAGCCTGCTTTGGATTCTGCCTCCCTCTCTCTTTGCCCCTCCCCCGCTCATGCTCTGTCTCCCTCTGTCTCAAAAGTAAATATAAACATTAAAAAAATAAAAAAAAGAAATATCTAAAGTCTTTACATTTTGCTATGTTTCATTGTGAGTTTCACGTTTTACATTTTGAAGATATACCTGTGCCAGATAAAAATACAGGGCCTGCTTTTGGTCTTGATTTTTTATTTTGTTTTTGCTAAATCTAGCAACTCTAATTGTGCTACTCATCTTTGTATCTTCAGAATCCAGGCAAATATCTGGCACTTAGCAGGACTTCAATAATGTTATAAAAATATCTAAAGAATATCTTAATAGAAACAGAAGCACTTAGACCAAATGTATTATACAAAGCACGCATTATGCAAAAAAATTATTATGCAAGCTCCTATCAAGCAGCTTGTGAAAGAGAAATACAAATTACGTAAGCTGAAGATCAAGTCACTGATTTAATTAGACACACATTTGATATTTTAAATATCTTTGTACCATAAAAAACATTACTAAAAATATTCCTGTTGCACATAGTTTGAATTAGAATTTTTTAAAAAGGAGCAAGATAAATTATGTCGTAAATTTCTTCATAAGTTAGAATGCATATGTAACAGGAAAGCTAACTAACCCATTTTTAACAATGGACCTAAGAAACCCATAAATGATATAATGGAGTAGTTTTCTTTTAAAAGGGTATCAAAGGCATTTAAAATTAAATAGTCATGTTTACCTTCTGTTTGTTGAATAGGGTCTTGCATAATTTTTTGGTAACATTCATACTGAGCTGTCATGATTTTATTTCTAGTATAGACACCGATCTCAGTTAAGTCATCAATGTTCTCTTCTGATTCTGCTATGTCAAGAATCTAAGGGATTTAAAAAAAATAAGAATTGTGAGAATGTCTGTCAGAGGCAGTCTGTCACAGTGGAAGAAGAGTAGCTGCAGTGATATGCTACATGGTTAACTGGTTCTGGGGGGAAAATCCCTGATTTGAACTGTTTGCTAATTTTCATGGTTTAAATGTCCCCACCATGTTTAATTTCAAGTGACCTCAAGTAGCTGTAAATGGCAGCTCTGGGAAACAGGCTATAGTCGGTTCTCAGAAGCCTATAGGATCTGGCTCTAGGATGTGAGCTCTGGAATACAGACAGAGTTGTATTGAAAATCCACCTCTACTTTTTCACCTGCCCTGTGAATATGGGCAAGATATTTAAGTCCCTAAGGCTCTGCTTTCTTATTGTAAAATGGAATAAAAAAAATTTTAATGGGATAAAACAGTATCAAGATAACAGAGGGGAATGGGGCGCCTGGGTGGCTCAGTCAGTTAAACACTGACTCTCAATTTGGACTGAGGTCAAGATCTCATGGGTTCATGAGTTTGAGCCCCTCTACGGGCTCTGTACGGACAACATGGAGCCTGCTTGGGATTCTCTCCCTCTCTTTCTCTGCCCTTCCTCTGCTCTGACACATGCATTCTCTCTTTCTCAAAATAAACTTAAAAAAAATAACGGGAAGTATTTGACACATGGTAAATATTCAAAACTGTTGGCCATTTTTATTATCAGATTTTGATCATCAAAATATTGAGAAGTTCATTTATGTCATTGGTAAATAGAATTTTTACTGTATGTACATCAATAAACGTTTTGGACAAGATATATATTTAAGATCTTCCAATTTAGTAGTCCTGTTTTAAGCTTCACTTCCATTTTAATATCTGCATGACTTTTTGTTACTGTTTTGCAATATGAAGCCTGTATAACCTCCCTCAACCTTACTTCTTCTTCACTTTTGCATTATTTCCTTTAATTATCATTCATAAGCATTAATTTTCTACTCTTATTTTGTTCCCTTACACTTGATTCTCTGTTCTCTGGCCCGAATTCATATTTACCAAAGTCTAAGTAGTTATATTCCCTCAGTGTGTGGTACCACTCAAGCCTCACTATCACCTGAGCACCATTTAACATTTATTCTCTCGTTCTTTGATTAGTTTTAATTTCCTAATAAAGATTTGTGCAGCATTTGTGCTGCACAAGCAATAAATGTAAATTTACAGCATTAAGAAAATTAGTATTTTTCTCCTGTTCTCAGGAAGTTTATAGAATTGCATAAAATCAATATCATTTTTATTCTTAAAAACACAGCTTTGCACTATCTGAATGAATTCAAGAAAAATGGTCACAATTCCTTAAATTAGAGTAATCAGATTGGTAATCTGATACAGAATTACCTGCAGGCAACCAGAGTTGGCCTGTGCAGTTCATTGGCACGCTCAGTGCAGGGAGGGAGCTGAGGAAACAGGAGTCCTGCTTCTTGAATTCTAGGCTATTTACCTAAGATAACATCTAAGAAGTGTAGGATTTGGACTGCTCCTAGACTGGAGAATGTTTTCAAATACAAATGCTGATAGGAATGTAGGCTTGTTTCCCCCCCCCCCCCATTTAAGTTTTCTATATTTTTCTTGAGTTTCTTTGTTTAAATCCTCTTTTGGGGTTTGCTTGAAAACACCACAGGAAATTTATGTGCTGGCACAGAATCAGATGAGATTACATCTGTCGGTTTCTAATATATATAGTGAGATAAGAGTACAGTCCCTGTTTTAATGTGGGAGAGAGAAAAATGTGAACAAAATATTTCTGTAAATAAACATCCAACTGTGTGTGTAAGGAATATGGCCCCTCCGGTAGGGCAATAGGTTTGTAGTCATCCTTAGTCTACCCTCCACCTCCAGTCTCACCTTCCCCGCAGCCGCATGCAAGGGCACACATGAGTGCTCACACTCACATATACAACTGCCCCAAATTTAGCATCAAAGCCCATCAGAAAACAGGCACTTCATACTCATTTGAATGAATGGATAAGGAAATTGATTGAAAACAGTGCATGGTTGGGGTGCCTGGGTGACTCAGTCGGTTAAGCATCTGACCTCAGCTCAGGTCATGATCTCACTGTTGGTGGGTTTGAGCCCCATGTTGGGCTCAGAGCCTAGAGCCTGCTTCCTATTCTGTGTCCCCCTCTCACTCTGCCCCTCCCCCACTCATGCTCGCGCTCTCTCTCTCTCTCTCACTCAAAAATAAAACATTAAAAAATTAAAACATAAAACAGTGCATGGTTTCAGTTAATGTAAATCAATCAGTTGGCAGAACGGGAGAAAAACCAACAGGTTGGAATCTACTTTTAAACAGATCTAACACATACTCAACAGGTCTGGTTGAAAGTATTTTATTTAATATATATGTAGTATAGAGCCATTTCATTTTTCTTTCAAACTCTGACGATTACCTTCCTCTGGTATCTTTTACATTTTTATTATGGACCTTCCTCACTTTAACATCCCACTCCCACCTCACTGCCCAACCATCCTATAGTGCCTCCTAGCGAATTAAAGCCTAAAAGGATACACTGAAAGAAAATAAAGTATTGCTCTGTTGATTAAAAATGTACTTAATTTATGCATCAAATAACTATATGTCATTTTGTTGTTATTAATGTTTATTAATTATAGGTTTATTGGAAGTCAAAATAAATAATCATAAATAGAGAGATATATTAGAGGTATTTATCCTTACCATAAAAAAAGGCAAGATAAACAGAAAATACAGGATACATTTTTTCTCCATCATTGAAGCCAAAATTAAATATGCTGTACAATATAAATCAAACTGCAAATAAAAATGAAAGAAATATAATTAATCAATATTTATAAAATAAATTTATATGGTACTCAGTGGTAATTTTTTAAAACCATATAATAAGTAATTTAAGTAATTAGAAAGCATCTTACTTTCTTTGCTTTTACCAAAATTGGAATAAAATAATTAAAGTATCAAGACAAAGAATTTCACAAGAGCATAAAGGCACAAATTTTGATAGAATATTTTACCATAAAGCTCACTTTTATCTCCTATATATATTAACCTCATTTTTAATTTTCTGACTCTTCAATAATTTAAGGGGAAAAACTTTCCTCAGGCCAATTTCTTGAGAATCAACAACCATACGTCACAAAAATGGCCTTATAATTTAATAGAAATTATTTTTCCTTTAATTGGGAACTAAAATATTCCCTAAATTATCTATATTAAAATAAGGTTACAGGAAATGGACAATACTACATAAAGTATTTCTGTGAAATTTTTCTAATGGTAGATACAATCCTGAGCTAATGAAAATGGCCTCTAAAACAACACCCCCTAACATCTTTCTTAATTCTTAAAGACAAACATTGCTGGGATTGCTTACTCACTGTAAGGTCCATGAGCAACCTACTTTGACAGTGCTTTTATGAGATAAAAATTATCATGATATAGTCATAATACAATGTTTATTTAAGTGAATGTATCTGAAGTATTTATCAACAGAGATTTAAAAAATCCAATCAATAGATATTTGCCAGAAAGCTATGAACTAATACTTAATTTTGTTAAGAACCTTGTCATGATTTTTATTATAGGTCCAATGGTAAAGTAAGAATTATAAAAAGTTTTTCCACATATTAAATTATTATTTTTATAATCACATGCAACAAAAGCACACCAATTTCTAGCAACTTGAATCTATGTCATTGCTTGCCCTTACCAATGACTCACGTAGACAGCTTTTCTTTTTAATTGTAGTAATCTTCCAAATAACGTTTCTCTTCTATCAGATATACTGGGTTTTTATTATTAGTTGATCTTCTTAAAAAAATAACTAAAAAATGAGGAGGCATTATATTAATTTTAGATATTTTAAAAAAATGTTGTAACAAGGAAAAAAATGAATAAAAGTTTTGTCAATATAGTAATTAATGAGTTGATATTTTAGTTTTTATTACATTTTACCATGAGAAAATCTAATTTTCCAATACTTACATACACAATTGTCTCCAGACTCAAATCACATTTTCCCCCGGATCATATTTGATGTTGTCTTGAAGAATTTCTTAAATCCAGGGGTCATGACCTGAAATATTGATCGATGTAGTAATTTAATATTACTTTAATGAGTCTGCATAATTTCCATGAGAAATAGAAATTTTCAAAGAAAATACCTCTATTATAATGATATTTGTATTAAGCTATTCTAATTTTTTTAAATCTCTTTTGCTTACAATATATTTGAGTTTTGTCACAAATATTTGCTGTTTTCCATTATATGGAGAAACTTACGTTAATTTCCATTCATCTAGGATGGTTAAGATACTAAACTTTTAAATTAAACCACAGTTTAATTTTCCTTTGAATAACTTTCTTTATCTAATAACTTCGTGGAATGTGTTATTAGTCTTAGTTACATATATCCATTTCCCTTGCTCATATGTTTTTTTTCAAAGCCAGAAACCATATCTGATTGATCCGTGTATCTTTGGTTAATTTATATTTCCTGTAAATGAATGAAAAAAATAAGCCGATAAACTACTTTAGGATTTTAAACTTGCAATCAAGGAAACTAATCATAACTATTAATTAACTGCTATTTCTTCTATTAGAAGGCTTTAGATAGTGTTGGAATCCATACTGACAATGAAAATCAGAAAAAAAAATGTTGCTCTATCAGCATTTTTACTTTCTTATGAAAGAATGTTCCCAAAACTATTTATCTGTCAAGTTTTGTGGTTGTTGAGATACTGAATAAACAGTAATTTACTGCTTTGTAAATCTTTATAAAGGTTAAGCCAAATTTAAAACATTGGTAGCTTACATTTCTCTGTAGTAAATATATATAAAACAGAAATATACAAATAAGAATGTAAAGAAATATTATTCTATTTGTAAATCCAGATTTTTATGAAATAATGCTTTCATTACTTATATATGAGTTAGGATTAAATGAACTATAAAATGCACATAAGCTGGAAAATGGAAGGGGAAAGAGCTTCAAAAACACATTTGGAATTTTGCCAAACCCAATATATGTGAAAAAACTTTTACACAACATGAGCAGTTATTTTTGTTGCTTATCTAATAGGCTTCAGAATCAGAGTTCTAAAGAGTATTTGAGTGAAATTCCTTTTAGGGTTCACTAGATAATTCTGGCACCGATAATTAAAGATTTTATTCAATTCACGAAATATTTACCAATGCAAATCATTCCACTTTTATAGTTTCCTTCTTCACCCTATTCTTAAATGATCTGGAACGTGTGCTACTAGTAACCAGGGGGTATTCTGCACTGTGTAAACTCGTAGCACTCCTAATCCAGCGGCCAGTCTGTGGCCTCTGGTTTTATCAAGGATGCAGCAGCAAGGTTGGGTGGCAGTTTTACAAACACATGGTGGACTCCTGTACGCTCCATAAAGTCTAACAATGCCCATTTTGTGTGGTGATCCAATTCATTTCAGTCATCTACCTGACAAAACACCTATCAAATTTTCCTGCCAGCGGACACATGTGGGGAGCAGCAGTTATGAAAGAAAGATCACTTTCACCAAAAGTTCTGTAGATCCATAATGGAAGGATCATGACTGGGCATGCAGGTAGCACCCCTACAGATACAGCTGAAGGTCAGTTTAGACTGAGTCTCATGTTGGTAGATGTAATGGCATGATTGTCATCGGAAGTATGTTTAATTGTATTCTTCAGTTTAGCTCAATGGTTCTTTGCATGCTACCTCTACAATGTTCATTCAGCGGGCGGTTCTCTTTTCTATATTTAGCTTACTCCAAATTTACATTTGCTAAAATACATTTGATATTAACTGACCAGACCTTTTAAGCAAATCATTGTAAATCTCTTTCAAATCTTGTTAAATTATTTACTGACAACTGAGTTGCATGTTGCCTTGTGAGATGTAGTAGCTCCCATTCAATTCTAAGGAGAAATGAAGTATGTAATTAAGGGTGCAGTTAAATGACTAAATCTGCTAGTGGGTTTTTCCAAGTGTCTTTAGGTTTGTGTAGTAGGAAAAGAACTTATTTAAAACTAAGAAAGCTCTAATTTGAACTCAAGTGGATTTGTGATCATAATGATCCTGCTAGTAGTTAACTGACATTCTCTTTAACTGCTAGCCTCACGGATCTTATCAGTACTATTTCATTTTCACTTCCCAAAATTAAACAAAGTGGAAGATTTGGTTCTACTACTAGAAACAAAATAATTTTCTTTAGTGTACACATGCAATAAAAAGATCTTCATTCCTCTTGCCAAAAAATCACCAACATAATCTAAAAATGATTTATTTCATCAGAGAAAAGAACATTAAGAAATGAAGAATGTTGTAAAACTTCAAAGAACTTTTGAAATATAGGTTTCTAGTCATTTAGGGCTTTATGTAATATCATCCGGGTTTCATTTCCTAAAATTACCATTGATCTGTACAAGACATTTTTCATGGATCTACATTTCCAAGTGCAAAACTTTTAACCAATCTTTTTTTGCTTACTTCAGTGTGAAATCATGTTTTATTCTACATAAAAAAATTTATAAATCAGTGTGACTTAATCAATACTAAGTTATCACAAAAACCTAAATCCTCTAAATGCATAGTAGTGCCTTGCAAACCTACTTTTTATTTTCTCAATTTTTATATTCCTATATGCACATTTCATTAATTTATTTTCTTTATGACGATTTTTATTTTTAGTTGAGTTGCCTAACCCTGATACTAAAAGTATATGTTCACTTCAAGATTAAGAAAAAAACCCACAACTTTTAACTTCCAGTCTTCCATTTCCAACATATCTTGCATTTTTATGGGCCTTATGCCATTTTCTTTTTTTCCACTTATTTATCCAGTCACTATAAAGTAGGCTAACAGAAGCATTTCCCACACATATCTCATTTGCCATGAAGCATCCTGAACCTTTGTGTGAACAAAGTAAGGCATTTTCTATTTAGTACGTGTCTTTCCCATATGACATATTCAACAAGTTACATTTCTGAATCAAAATAGGGAATAAGTACTCTCCTTCAACCCCAGTATTCTATACTTGTATGGCAAATGGAAGTTTCTTTCTGTTATTTTATTCAATGTAGAATAGATTGTGCCACTCAAGAAAAATGTCAAAGTACAAGAATCCTGGTTACCTTTTATTTTCTCCTCACTGTTTATTTCTGGGCAAAACCTAATTTCTGCTAGAATTATTTTTACAAATTACTTTCTTTACTTACAATCAAATATTTAAGAAAGAAATGACAATATAAGGTTTGAATTTCCTACCCCTATCCTGGCCTGTCCTTAACACTTTCAATAAATGAAGCAGTAAGAAAATTAAAACAGAAGGATTCTTTCTCCTAAACATCTGTTAGTGATATAAGGAGGTCAAACTATATGGTTTGTAAAGAAAAATAATTTCACTTGAAGCTTCCATAATTTTTTAAACTATTGAATGAACAGGTAGCAAATCATTGATGTAGCATGAACCATTGTTCCTCCAATTGTGAGTTCGTGGATGATTTGCATCAGAATCACTACTGGAACTTCTTGAACATGTCAGAATGTCTAGGCCCCACCATAGACCCAGTATCTTCTGGAGAAAAACTTGGGAATCTGCATTTTGTGTAAGCCTTCAAGGAAATTATTGGTCTATTAAATTTTGAGAAGCACAATGTTAATACATCATTCTCATTAGACCATGCTGAGACCTGAACACATCTACATTCCTCTGTCTCTAGGTCCTGCCAGACTATTTTTTTTAATGTTTTTATTTATTTTTGAGACAGAGGCAGAGCATGGGCAGGGGAGGGACAGAAAGAGAGGGAGACACAGAATCTGAAGCAGGCTCCAGGCTCTGAGCTGTCAGCACAGAGCCCAATGCGGAGCTTGAACTCACAGACTGTGAGCTGAAGTCAGACGCTTAACTGACTGAGCCACCCAGGTGCCCCCTGCCAGATTATTTTAAAAATAACTACTAAGAGGGTAACTGGCTGGCTCATTTGGGGGAGCATGCAACTCTTGATCTTGGAGTTGTGAGTTCAAGCCCTATGTTGGGTGTAGAGCTTACCAAACAAACAAACAAACAAAACAAAACAAAAAACTTATCAAGTATAAATTAAGCAGAAATATTCTGCCATGTTCCAAGGCACAAGAAATGTCTCAGAACTCCCAGAGCAAAGTACTTAAATATCTATTTTAAAATGTACACTGGTGGGGGGGTGCCTGGGCTGCTTAGTCAGTTAAGCATCCCACTTCGGCTCAGGTCATATTCTCACAGCTTGTGAGTTCAAGCCCGACATCAGGCTCTGTGCTGACAGCTTGGAGCCTGGAGCCTGCTTTGGATTCTGTGTCTCCCTCTCTCTCTGCCCCTAACCCACTCACATTCTGTCTTTGTCTCTCAAAAATAAATAAACATTAAAAAATTTTTTTTACATCTATACTAGGGGTGCCTGGGTGGCTCAGTCAGTTAAGCATCTGACTCTTGATTTCAGCTCAGGTCTCACAGTTTGTGGGATCAAGCCCTGCATTAGGGTCTGCACTGGCAGTGCAGAGCCTACTTGGGATTCTCTCCCTCTCTCTGCTCCTCCCCCACTCACACTCTCTCTCAAATACATAGTCATTAAAAAATAAATAAAATGCATCCTGTTATGTTGTAATTCTTTTGTGTGTGTGTCTGTTTGTGCCACTAGATTGTGTGCACGGTAAGAGTAGGACATGCATTATACATACCTCTATAATTCCCAAACCTAGCCATAAAAAGAATACATAGAAAGTGTGTTTTGGGTGCCTGGGTAGCTCAGTTGGTTAACTGTCCAACTCTTGATTTTGGCTCAGGTCATGATCTTACAGTTTGTGGGATTGAGCCCTCGTCAGGCTCTGCACTGATAGCATGGAACCTGGTTGGGATTCTGTCTCTATTCCTTTCTCTCTGCCCCTCCCTCACTCATTTCTAAATAAATAAATAAACTTAAAAAAATGGAAAAGAAAGTGTATTTTGAATGGATTGCTTACAAAATGAATTTAATTAAGTTGAAGAAACTGGTGTTAGAGAATGTTATTAGTCCTATAAAGCATATTATACTTTTCTGACACCTAAAAAAATATCACTGTATGGATTCTACTGCAAGAAATTTGGATTCAGTTCATCTTGATTGGAGCCTAGGCATAAGCATTTTTTTCAAGTTTCTAAGGTGATTCCAGTATACAGCTAGAGTCAAGAACCAGTGGTACAGATAAAAGAATCCTGTGGTAGACAGAATAATGACCCCCCAACTATTCCCATGCCCTAATCCCCAGAATCTGTCATTTTAAGGTTATGGACCTTAAACTGGGAAGATTATCCTAGATTACCATGAATTACTCTGCTACACTAAACTAATCATTTGAGCACTTCAAAGTAGAAGAGGAAGGTTGAATAGTCAGAGAGATGCAACAGATAAAAAGGAAGCAGAAGAGATATGACAGAGAGATGATGGCTTTGCCAGGGACCCACATGCAAGGACTAGAAAGAGGCCTACAGGCCTGCAAAGAAATGGGCACCCCAGCTGTACAACCTGAATGAATCAGGAGGTAGATTCTCTCTCGGAACTTCCAGAAGAGAATTCCTTGATTTTGGCCTTGTAAGACTTGAAATAGAGAACCTAGCCAAGCCCACAGGACTCCTGACCTATGGAGCTGTGAGATAATAAATGTATTTTGTTTTAAGCTACTAAATTTGTGGCAATATGTTACAGCCATAATAGAAAATTAACCATAAATCCTTACCTGATCAAAACTTACATTTTCCTGTCAAATGTAAGTGGTAACTTTCTGCTTCACAACTGGCCAGTCATTCTTCCTAACTTTAAAATACATTTATCATAGTGCAAGGCAATCACATTAGCTATAGAATATTTCTTTCCAGCTGCTCCTAAATTGTTATGTGATTTTAAGAAAAGTATTTCAATTCTTTTCTGCTTGGTTTACCTAACTAGAAAAATGAGTACTTAATCTTTAGCTCCCTTTTTTATATTGCATACTTATTTAAAAGATGTGTGCTGGAGTCAGAGAGACACAGCTTCAAACACTTCAAACATAGTTCTTACAACACTTCAACTCACTAAACCTATTTCCTGACAGGAAAAGTAGTATACAAAGAGTGGCTTAATCAATGTTGCCTAGAATTTTTATCATAACTCATCTTGTCAGATTGTTTTAAGTGTTAAATTACCTGATACATGTAAAGAACTCATCTCATAATAAACACCCAATAAGAATTAGCTATTGTTATTATCTTTATTACTCTATAATTTTAATTAGTCATGCCAGTGTTAATCTCAACAGAATGAATGAGAGCATTCATATCTTAGTGAGTTGGCCAAAGACACACAGATGCTTAGGGTTGACCCCAGGCTAAGTACTCAGAATCTCCAACTCTAAATCAGGCCCTTTGCCCTGCACTATACTGACTTAGAGAATTGAGCCATTATTGGGATAATTAAGGTTTAAAAAGTGCAGGATACATTTCTGTGTTGCTTATTCAGTTATTTTACCTAACCACCCAATTTTCATATTTCATTTCTGTTTTGTGTATCAAACACATTTATATTTTTCCTCACACAATTTCCTTCTTTTAATTCTTTTTCTTAGTTAAGTTGGGATATTTTACTTTTTAAAAAACTTACATTAGTAAATAGCTTTACAACTCATACTTGCCATTTTGGTAAGGTAATTTTAAATTAAGAAATACTTGTAGACATTCAATTAGTCATCTTACCCTAATTAGTGAGCACCCACTCTCACCTAGTTGTGTAGGAAGATGGGAGTAAGTGAAGATTTCTCAATAAAAATATTTATGATGTTGGAGAATAGTAATCATATGCTGATTTTAGTGGTTTAGTTCATTACTTTTAAACACAGTCCACGGGACTCATTCATAAGGTTCTAAAGAGGGATAATTTCACCAACATTTAAGACAGGAAGTTAGTCGGAAGTGCTCAGTCAATATGTTGTCATTCAATGAGCTTGAACAAGTTACATACCTTCCCAGATATCTCATTTGTAAAATGAAAGAGTAAGATAAAATAATTTGAGCCTTGGATAGGGTTTCAAATTTATGTAAAAGGCAAACATGGTTAGAATAGAGGAATGGTTTTGTTCAAACTAACCCAAATCCAAAATATCCTTGAAACTAAGTCATTCCTAACACTTCTTTTCTGGCTCAAGAAGGCTTTCTCTATGTATCCTCCTACTAAGTTGCCCAAAAGAGTTTGAGTTTGAATCTGAGACAGTGGAAAGTAGACCATTTGGCTACATAATTTTTTTTCTTTTGTTATATGAGAATTCAGGGAAAAAGATCTAAGCCAAAAATAAAAAAAAAAAGTACATCTTGATTTCACCTCTACATATACTGCAACATTTTAGAGCTTCTTGCTTTAGAAAGGCCATTTGGGGCAAGTCTAGTTCTCTCTTCTCCACTGCAGAGAATCAAACTAGAAGAGCAAACATACTTCATAAGCCTCCTTGCCACACTTTTCGAAATGGGTTCTGATTAGTTCATCTAAGTCAAGCTACACTTATTGTCATCAACATTTTAATAGACTAAATGTTCCTGGGTTGGAAGCCAACAATTTATGAATTTAGGATACATTGGGTTTTTATCTCTTTTGCCTTTAACAGAAAATGATCTACATAAAAAAAAAATTAAAGAGGCGCGTGGGTGGCTCAGTTGGTTAAGTGTCCAACTTCAGCTTAGGTCATGATCTTGCGGTCTGTGGGTTCGAGCCCCGACAGCTCAGAGCCTGGAGCCTGCTTCAGATTCTGTGACTCCCTTTCTCTCTGCCCCTCCCCTGCTCTCACTCTGTCTCTCTCTCTCTCTCTCTCAAAAATAAATAAACATTAAAAACATTTTCTTTTAAATTTAAAATTTACAGCACCAGAAATTACAGGGCATGTTAAGGAAGATTCAACAATGCATAAATTCAACAAGGTAATCAATGAAATAGTAAGAAAAACTATTACACTTAATTCATCAAAGTCTTATGAATGACCCTGTATATAAAAGCACATCCAATAGCCAATTTTAAAAAGTCAATAAAAACCTCCAGAAAGTCATTTATTTTTGAAGAGACTTCTGGGTTTTACTACAACTATTAAATTCAACGTGCTAAGAAAATATATATGATAAATATTGTCTTACTGACTAATGATACAGTTTTCCCTTTTTGAGGGAGACATTAAAAGAAATAAAAACAGCATCCAACTGATATTTGATAATTAGTCTAATGGACAATTGTGATAGGTAGAGGCAGTGGTTGTACTGGTTACAAGTGCTGATTTGAAAACCCAACTCATCGTCACACTTTCAAGTTAAACTTCTATAAGTATTTTTTCATTTGCAAAAAAACCCTTAACCAGAAGGCTGTTGTGAAAATAAAATGAGATAATGTACATAGACTTTTTATAACTCAGTAAAGTTAGATATTGTCATAACTATTATTATTATATCACAATAAAATTTGTAAAACATAACCAAGTTTATACATGTTTTAAGTTATTTGCTATAATTTCTATAGCATCATAACTGAAAATTAACCCAATATTTCAAAGGGTGGTCATATGCATCCCAAGTTCTTTTATCTTTTTCAGAAATAATATGTTTGGTTTTATTGTCATTTCAGTCAGTTTTGAAAATAACAAATAAAGTGAATGGTAACAAGTATATTCCCAATATGATGTTCATTTAGTTAACAACATATTTCCTAATATTGAACTTATATAAACTAAAAGTCTAACAAATTGTTTGTATACACTCTAATTAAATAGTCACAACTTAGAATATAACATGCTAATGCAATTAAAAATAAGATATAAAATCTCCCAACTTTGAGTTTAATTTGACTATAATAGCCCTACTGACACTGTATTGGGAACCCCCCCCAAAAAAAAAAAAAAAATATATATATATATATATATAGAGAGAGAGAGAGAGAGATTATGCTTAGTTGCTTATCTAATGAACATTCCAGGTTGAATAGTTGAATAGCCATAAAGACAGATAAAATTGTGATTAAATTTGGGACTTCATTTTACACTCTGAAGTACATACTCGTGGGAATAATTTTCCCATTGTGGGCATGATTAGCCATTTTCCGGTGATTTTGGTCACCTTCTTTTTATTTGAAAGAGGCAAGTGGCCAAATCTCAGTCCAATTAGTAAAAGGTGGGAGGGTGACTGAAAAAAAAAGGCTTTGTACTTGGTGGAACACTCTCCCTCCAGGAGATCTAATATGGAAAGAATTGCTTGCTCAAAGAGCATAAAAACAAAACATATCTTTCCAGCTCTTTAGACTAAGAGTTTTATACCTATTTTCCTTTCACAAAGTCAGGAGTCAAATTCTATGTGAAAACATGTTTTCTTCCAAAGGCAATAAAATCAGAAAACGTGGAAATCTCTTGGAAATTTAAGTTAACATAGTAGCGCATCATCAGAGTTGCATTTTTGTCATTTGGGGCTTTCAATTTTTCTTAAAAAATCAAATTTATACAATACCTACTAGCATATCTCAACATTTGGGAAGCATAGGAACTCTGATGATCTGTTAATTCAGCACAACTCTCTTTTACCCCTGATAAAATGAACCCCTCTTTCCAGTAGAGAACCTCTTCCTTCTGGTTCAAGTGAGTCTGTCCTCCTGGTCACAGAGGTAGGAAGTCACTGAAATCTGTTCAGGTTAGCATCATCCTCTGGTTTTGGTGTGTTTAGGCATAGACATGTAGTCAAGCTACATCATCAGTATTCTCTCTGGGACTTTTCTCTTAATGTTATCAGGGAAGATTTTCTCTTCTTGGAGGTTGCAAAGCAAGTAGGGCATGATTATTAGGCTATCCTAATGTATTCTTCCCACCATATGGAAAAAACCTTTTTTTTAAAAAAATGAACCAATCAGCTGAAAGCTATAAATTAGTGGGGAATCCTATGACATTATTAGAGCCTTTGAATCTATCCATATCTGAAATCAGCTGCAATAGTGAACTTCCTCATCAAGGTAACCGGTAAGTTACATTTTATGACTAAACAGAATTGATCTGGAATTTTGTCTCCAAAATATTTTCAACCAAACATTTCTAACTAACATTTTCAGAAATGCTGGTGCAGTGGAAAGATTACTAAGAAGGTTCCATTTTGCATTTTGCTTAGCTTACAAAGCCTGAATGTTCCCAGGTTAGTGAGCTTCCTAGGCCTCAGTTTCCTGACTGTAAAATAAGATGACCTAAAACTCTTCTCCATTCTGTAATCTAAATAACTATAGATTATTTTCCTTTTCACAAAACAGGACATTGTTATTCATTCCCAAAGCATAAACCAAGCCCAGCCAACAGGACTTCGGAAACTTTTCTCCCCAAATATATCCATGAAGTGATTTTTTTAAAAATCTGAAATAACTTAGCAGTACATACTCTTGGATAATCCACAACTAGTGTGTGCTTATGGCAAGATATTTATAGCTTGCTCAAAAAGTAAATACAACTCTTACATTTGATACCATACATATGATACCAAAAGCACAAGAAACAAAAAAATAGATGGGGACTACATCAATATTAAAAACTTTCGTGATACAAATGATACCATCAAGAAAATGAAGCAAATCACAAAATAGGAGAAAATATTTGAAAATCACATATTTGATAAAGGATTTGTATCTGAAATATACAAAAAAACTTTTATTTTCAATAATAAAAAGATGAATAACCCAACTAAAAAATGGGCAAAGGATCTGAACAGATATTTTTCTACATAGGACATACAAATGGGGATGCCTGGGTCGCTCAGTTGGTTAAGCATTTGACTCTTAATTTCAGCTCAGGTCATGATCTCACGGTTTGTGAGGTCAAGCCCCGTATCAGGTGCTGTGCTGGCAGTGTGGAGGCAGCTATGATTCTCTCTCCCTCTCTCTCTGTCCTTCCCCCATTCATGTGCTCTCTCTCTCTCTCTCTCTCTCAAAATAAATAAACTTTAAAAACAAAAACAGAAAGAGACATACAATGACCAACAAACATACGAAAAAAAAAATACTCAACATCATTAGTTTTACAGAAGTGCAATTCAAAACCACAATGATACCACTTCATACCCACTAAGATAGCTATAATAAAAAGACAATTACATGTAAAGGAAAGATGTGGAGAAATTGTAACTTTGCTGATGGGAGTGTAAAATGATGCAGCCAGGTTGGAAAACAGTTTAACAGTTCTCTAAAATGTTAAACATAGAATTACCATATTATCCAAAAATTCCACTCATATATATATCTGACAGAAATGAAAACATATGTCCCAAAATTGAATGTTCATAGCAATATCATTTTTGATCGTCAAAAAGTGCAAATAACTCAAATGTCTATCAATTGATGGATAAACAAAATGTTGTATATCCACACAATAGAATATTACCTAGCAATAAAAAGAAGGGAGTAGTAATACATGCTATAACACGGAGAAACCTTGTAATCATTACACTAAGTTAAAGAAGCCAATCACAAAAGACACATATTGTATGATTCCATTTATATGAAGCACAGGCAAATATATGGAGACAGAGATTAGTGGTTGCATGGGGCTAAGGGAGAGTGATGATGGGGACTGATTGCTAATGAGTACAAGGGTCCTTTTTGTGATTTGTCCATGTGATTTGTATGTTAATAAAGCTGTTCTTTAAAAAATTAAATGCCACACAAAATGCATGTGTATATAAGGGAAGATTTGTGCTGAGCGGGACATCTAATTTCCTGTCTCTCACTCCTTTGTCAAGAGATAATGTTCACACTGTAAAATCAAACACACTGAACAAAAAACCTGCCTGATTTACAGAGCATGCATTAACTCTATTTTATATGTTAAGAACTGTTTTGATTTATAAGGAAGAGTACATTTTCCTTGAAATTTGCTTTCAGAAAGTACTTCTCAACTCATACACAAAAATATATTTCCTTTGAGAAAAAAAATTTAGTTTATAAAAAATAACCATTATACATAATTGAGGCAAAAGCTAAGTGATAAACTTAGAAAATATTCATTAGGTTTAAATAGTATTTATAATTGTTTATCTCTTTTCTCCTGTCAGTAATTTCTTTTCTTTACATTTCTGCAGTCTTACTTTCTTACAGTCAGGGAAATCTGACAGCTTATATACAAAAAGGCAGATAGTTTTATTCCACTTGTGACATATTTAAATTGTGTCATTACAACCAATAATAACAAAGAAACAACAAACAGGAATATTAGCAAGAAAGAGAAGAAAAAGTAATGAACTTTAGTCCATTCTTAGAAATTAACCCAAGTTAAAAAGCTTATATCTCAACTATTTCCCTTCTATGAGTAGGTAAAAGAGAAGTTTAGGAAGGATGGAAAAAAGAAAGGAAGAGAGGAAGGAAGGAAGTGGGAAGGAGGGGAAGGGAGACAGAGAGAGGAAGGAAAGAGAAAAATCATTGGATGTGTCCAGGTAAATGCACATTTCATTTAAAATTGATTACATTATCCATTATTTTTGTGAAGAAACAGTGTTGATAATACTGAAATCTGTTCCTTTATAGGATCTCTATTTCTAACAACCATGAAACAGTTCCGTCTTAATAATTTTTAATATATTCATTTATTTACTTATTCATTCAAAGATTTATTTAGAACCTAGTATATTCCAAAGGCAATATTAAGTGCTGAGGATCCAGAAATGTTATAGTTTTTGCTCTTAGAGATGGTTAAAACCATACAAGAGAAGAAACTCATGTACAAATATGGATAATAAGGTGTTATAGGTATTCAATAAATATTTTTTAGTGTCTGATTGGACAGATGGAATGGCACATCTTACATGGGAGTGGCTTATGTGTGAGTGTGTGTACGCATGCACACACATGTGGAGAAAGCGAGAGAGACATAGAGAATATGACACTTCAGTAGAGTTTTAAAAAAATCAGTAATTTGAAGCTCCAGGTGCTTGAAAGTGGTACATAAATGATGAGACTTTCCAGGGAGACAGGGAAACAGATTAGAGATGGTATTTTCTTGAGTTTTTATCTGATAATTTAGGCTAGAGATGCCTGCTGTGATTTGCTGCGGTGGCAGGCAGGACTACCTTGAGAAGCAGTGATAAGTCTGAGGCTAAACCTGGTGAGAGGCACTGATACATCAGTGATGTCTACCATGGGTACCAACTGAGAAGGAATAACATGTATTCCAAAGATCTGCTACCTCCACTACAAAAAATAAATAATGATAGTAGGGGTCTTAAGCAATAGAGCACTGTGATAAGATTTTCATTTTAGCAAGCATGGAGCACCTGGGCAGCTCAGTCGGTTAGGCATCCGACTTCAGCTCAGGTCATGATCTCCTGGTTCGTGGGTTCGAACCCTGGATTGGGCTCTGTGCTGACAGCTCAGAGCCTGGAGCCTGCTTCAGATTCTGTGTCTCCCTCTCTCTGCCCCTCCCCCACTCACATTCTGTCTCTCTCAAAAATAAATAAACATTAAAAAAATTTAGAAAGCAGGAGGATTAATTCAAAGAGGGCAACAAGGGCAGACATAGACAAATTGGAATACTGTAGTGACTTCTAAAGAGGCAAGAAAATAATCATAAAGGCTAGAATTAAGAATAATAATAATGGGGATGTAGAGGAATATTTAATTGTCAGATATATTAAAAATATTTAATCTGTGAGAATATGAGAATTTAGGGAGTGTAAAACACTTAAACAGATTTTCAGAATTCTAACACGAATATCTGAGTAAGTTCCAATCACTGATATAGGGGATACAGCAGAGGAAAAGGGTTGGTGGGAAAATATCTGAATACAGATGAGACATTTTGAAGAACAAAGTGCCTGGGTCTTTGTCGAGATGGTTCTCAAAATGAGTAAGGGAGGGCCTTGAAAGAAAGTTCACACCCATAATCATATCATAGAATAGTAAATGATGAAATTTCATCCAGAAGGACTGTCACCATAGGAAGGGAAGAGACAGTGTATTCGAAGAGATGTGTATGTGAACTGAATTAGAGCACATTTCAAAACATCAGTGTTTAAGGAATTCAGAGTAAGAATGTGTGTTGATAGAGGGTAGAGATAGGGTTTCTTGGGACAAGGGACTGGAAAAACAGGGCATAGGTACAGAACAAGCAAGGGTTGTATGAGTGAAGGAAGGCAAAGGTGCAGACCTGTGAGGAAATGGAGGTTCTTTGGGGACTTAATGAGTGGAAATCTGGATAGGCCATTTGGATATTTGCTAGGAACACAGTCCCGTGATGCGCTCTGTAAAGTGCTGTCATTTTGGACATACCCAACAAAGCTTATTTTTAATTATTTACCGGTGTGACTAAGTCTGGGTTGTAATTTAAAAATAGATTTTCCAGTGCAAAAGCAGTTGCACAGGAAGAAACTCCTTGCTGAATTAAGCTTTGCCTAAGTGAGAACTGCTGCTTAAGAATAACGCGTTCCCTGTGAAAAAAGATGGCAAATCCATTTCAGTGAGTCTAACCTTTACGGGGGTGCTATTATCAACTCAATGGTATGTTTTTTCCTGTTTCACAAACATGTTCCCAAAAGACTTTTAAAATAGCTTTCTTTCCTGCTAAATTGTTGTGTCAAGCACTTTTTCTGAATCTCAGCCTTAACTGGACCAGGATGTGTTAAAGAAAAAAATGCCCTGTCACGCTTGACATGGAGTAACAGGCCTTAATGACAATAGTAAAACATTTTCATAACCTGACTGCCCCCTCTCTCCCTGCATCTTAAGACAATGTATTTTCATGTAAGTGCAAAATACGCTGAAGAAACAAAAGAAGGGTTGATTTCCCAAAAAGTCAAGTATAAAATCTGTCCGCTACAGTAGGACTTTTTCCTAATAAAGAGAAAAAAAATCACTATAGAAAATTAATAGTTTTTTAGTAAAAGTTAAAATAAAAGGAAAATAGGTTAATCATATGGAATGGTTCCCTAGGAACCTAATAAGTTGATCTTTTTTTTCTTCTTCTTCTTTTGGAGGAAAAGAAAAGATTCATAACATCCTGAGGTCTGACTTGGTCACTTCAAAACGAATCTCATACATTGTTGAGGCCCATTTCTCAAATTGCAACTTGGATTGTAGTACTATGTGTGTTTGTCTTTCTAGTGAGGCGTGTTTCCCCACGGGGAGTCTTTCTTACCAGTGATAACCCTGGCAATCTCAGAGAAAAAAAAAAAGTGATGATGAAAGTCAATAAAAGTTAAAAACAGTCTACTGGACAGACATCTGGATGGAGGCTATAGCTGGAAAACTCACATGAGCCCTTCTGGGGCAAGAGTCGATACACCTATCTGAGCCGTAGGCTGCTTTACGCAGCAGATAACAACATTTTTTTTTCTTTTAAATAACAGTAGGGGAATTGTATTGGGAAAAAAAAAGACAGGAAAACAGAAAGCAAAATGCAGGGCATAGAGCCCAGGTTTTTGGATCTCTGGTTTTGGATACTAGTTGCAGTATCTACTAATTAAGAATGTAGGCAGATACCTAAACTGCAACCTCTACCTGGGT
Source organism: Panthera tigris (assembly GCF_018350195.1). Taxonomy (NCBI): domain Eukaryota; kingdom Metazoa; phylum Chordata; class Mammalia; order Carnivora; family Felidae; genus Panthera; species Panthera tigris. Next base: position 173,117,072 of record NC_056667.1, read on the forward strand.
TTCTGTAGCTTTCAGATGGGCATAATACAACATATCTTAAATACACTGTGGGGGTTACATGTAATAACTCACATAATCACCTATTACAATCTGGGACGTGATAAGTACTTAAGTCATCTCTCTCTCCCTTGCAGCAGAAAGGGAATGCCTTGGTTTGCTTTCATTGGTCCCAGTGACAAGATTTGTAATTTTGAGTAAAATTATATATGGATATTTAACAAACAATGCCAAATGTCAGCTTTCTTTGCAGAAGGACTTTATCGGTCACCATACACATGGGATTACAATATTCAAGAGAGTGTGACAAAAGGCACCCTTTCGAAAAGCACTTGTCTTATCAGAACTGCCTTTGCTCTGTACATAACACCGCTGACCCTTGCTCTGTTAGGAGGTGCCTTTTCTTTTCTATATTAGGCCTTTGATCTAAAAATGGTAATAAACACCTGTGATTAAGTCTCTCACATCTTCTTTTTAGATCCCCAGGACAATACTATCAAAGAAGTAAAAGTCTTTCTTGATTTATCACAAACACATACCCTAAAAAGACTTGGTTTTGCATTATCAACTTTTGGTTCTTATTTGCTTCATCAATTCTTTGATAAAGAAACCAGTGAAACTGAAGGTATCAGAGGCATTGTCTAGAAATAGCAGGAGGTTATTAGTTGGAAATAAAATGGTGCATATATAAATCATAAATGGTTCAAGGGGAAAGAAAGAAAAGTCTGCAGCAGCTCTTAATTAAGTTTATCTTGTTGTCCAAAATAATTAAAACTTAATAATAAATATATACATATATAATAAAAATAATTGAAATAATTAAATTGATAATTTGTTATTAATTAAATAAAATATACTATTGTGTTTTAAAACATAATGTTGCCTTTTATTTTAATATAAAATACTGCCAATATGGGGCTGTGATTCATTTGAGCTTTATCACTTCATTCTTATTGGGAAAGCTTGATTCTGGACCACCCACCACCATCCCCAGCAAAAAAACAAAAACAATAAAATGATTTTTAAAATACTTTCTTTTTCTGTAGAATTGCATAATTTTGATTTAGTTCTTATTATTTAATGACAATTACTTGTAAGAAAATATGTACTTTTAAGAGTTGGGAATAAATTCTTTAGTGGAGATGTACAGAATATTCAATTTACAATGAAACTGAAATTTTCTGCTACATATCTTCATCATGAAGAAAATCTTAGGAGGATTCTGCCCTTGCATAAAAGGGGGTACCAGTTGGTACAAAAAGGAGGGAAAAAAAGAGGAAGTATAGGGGAACCTAATATGGTGGTTGGTTGGTTGGTTTCTATGGAGTTTTAACTGACCATTGTTTATAATGGTGTGGTTAGTACTTTTTTTAATGTTTATTTATTTATTTTGAAAGGGAGAGAGCACATGTGCAAGTGGGGGAGTGGTAGAGATAGAGGGAGAGAGAGAATCCCAAGCAGGCTCCATGCTGTCAGTGCAGAGCTTCATGGGGCTTGATCTCACGAACCACAAGATCATGACCTGAGCTGAAATCAAGAGTCAGATGCTTGACTGACTGAGTCACCCAGGCACTCCACTTGATGGTCTTTAAAAAATATATATAGATTGTTGTACTATACAGAATTTAATTGAATCAAAATATTTAAAACAGTGATCTCCAAAGAAATATGATGTGAAACCCATAGGTAATTTAAATTTTCTGAAAGCCACTTTGAAAGACAGAGAGAGAAAGAGAGAGAGAGAATCCCAAGCAGGCTCCAAGCTGTCAGTGCAGAGCCCTACTCCAGGCTCGACCTCACAGACCGTGTGATCAAGAACTGAGCCTAACTGAGTTGGATGCTCAACTGACTGAGCCACCCAGGTGCCCCTGCTATGGTTAATACTTAAAATAAGTAACCAAATAAGTCTTTAAAAAAAAATGTGATTTGATCCTCTTCTGTTGTGGGTGTGTGAAAAAGAGAAAGAGAGAAAGAGAGGAAGCCAAAACTAGAAGATAAGACCCATTTTCCTGTTTTATTTCCTACTCGGGGAAGGAGTGATGGGAATCAACATCCTTAAACACACATGTTAACTAATCAACTGGAAAATTTTTTAGTCCAATGTGAGAAGAGTAGACTTTTGGAAAAAATAAACTATTTTACACAACAATACTAATAATTCTTTACGAAGGATCTAATTACTGTCTTTTCAGGACTTAACTTTAGCTGGGCCATCCTTAAGAAACTCTGAACTTACTTCCAGAGTCTCCCCCCCAAGTTATGCCTACACCACAGATAGCCTAATGCTCCTTTTTTACGCATCCTCTAATAGCACATTATCACACTCGACTTGGTGAGGTCTGATTTTTTTATCCTCCCCACTAAATGTGAGTGCTATTTGAGGGCATTGTCTTACTAATCTTTAGGTCTCCAGGCATTGTCTGGAATGTCGTAACCTTCACTAAGCTTTTTAATGAATAAATAAATATTATCCATTACCAAATATGTGTGCATAGTTACAATCATTAGCATTGTTTTAATAATTTACAAAAACTGATCATAGTAAAATTCATGTGTCCATAGAAAGAATAAAAGTTAAGATGGTTTGTTCCAGCCATTTTGTTTTTTGTTTGTTTGTTTTTAGTTTATTTATTTTTTTTAGTAATCTCCATGCCCAAGAGGGAACTCTAACCCATGACCCAGAGATCAAGAGTTACAGGCTCCCCCAACTGAGCCAGCCAGGTGTCCCTGTCCCATCCGTTTGCAAAATAAAGAAAAGCACTATTAAATTAGTCAAAAAAGTGTTCTCTCATACTTCTGAAAAAAAAGTTTTTTAATTGGTAGGTAAATATACTATGACAATCAAAATGGAAAAGTTGTGAACATTTTCAAACGAACTATTTTTTCTAATTCTTAAAAAAATTTTTTTGAACATTTATTTATTTTTGAGAGACAGAGGGAGACAGAGTGCAAGCGTTGGAAGGGCAGAGAGGGAGACACAGAATCTGTAGCAGGCTCCAGGTTCCAAGCTGTCAGCACATGGCGTGATGCAGGGCCGAACCCAAAAACCATGAGATCATAGCCTGAGCAGAAGTCGGACACTTAACCATCATCCAGGTGCCCCTCTTCTAATTCTCAAATGGTGTATATTCAAAAGTTTAGTAGTATGTTTTTGCCTATTAGCCCTGGAATTTTGCGATAGCATAGACTTTTATATTCTAAGAGAAAAAAATCCAAATTTAAAAATAAAAGAATGAGAGGTCTTTGAGTATAAAGTGAGGGCTGAGATAGAGTGAGATATAAATATATACTGGTTGATATTAAAGGTTTTTTGGCAATAAGCATATATTTAAATAAAATGTTGCTTTAAAAAATTCAAATAGCATCTGGTTGAATGAGAGTAAACCCAGGGTTCTAATTTTGACCAAACTTGGGGATCACAGAGGAAACAGAGTGAGAGCTGGTTCTAGCAACAAACAGGTGTGACCTAAGGCTTCTTGTGTATAGTGCATTAAAGTTCCTAATATTCTCACCTCTATATGTTGTCTTGGTTTCTGCTACTAAACAATCTCTACATAATTTGACCAAATCCATTTAACTTTGGTGGTGTCAGTTTTGTTTTGTTTGTAAAATAAGGGTATTGGACTAGATTCTTAAATTCTTTTTTGTTCTTTAATTCTATTATTCTAAGGGGAAAATATTGTTATTATTATTTATGTGTTAATGCAAATACATTAAGTATCAAAGGCCAAACTAAAAAAAAAAAAAAGGAACTTTTCCCCATTGATATATTTCAGGTATACATGCAACAAAATATTATGGTTGGTAAAATAATGCTATTTTGATATTTATTGATATACTTAGAAAACTTATTTTGAGATTTTGCTTATAGCTATAAGGAGTTTTTTTTTCCTCTTTTCTTCTCAATGCCTTAGTTAATAAAGGAGTTACGTCAACAATCTTAAGCATTATTTAGAAAAAGGGAATCTAAAAATATACCCCAAAGATGTCTAATAATATGATGCTCATAGAATTATATTATGTATGGTGTATCTTCCTTTCAAAAAGTCAGGATGATACTGAAGCCCAAAGGCCTACTGCAGAAATAAATAAATGAATTCATATACCTTTGAACTGGAGTCCTTCGCTCTGTACAAGTGAAAATTTAAAAACTCCCTTCTGCATCCAATTTTTATATTTTTGCTCTTGTGCTTTTCCAGAACAACTTTTGGATTTTATTGCAATTCATCTACAAATTCTCTCATCTCAGAAAAGTTACCAAAAAACTTCAGTGAAAGAAATTAAGTATTTTAATCACTGTACAGTGGATGAAGCGATTATACTCCAGTGATAGCTAAAGAATAAGAATAGGTAGACCAAGAAAAAAGATAAGATTAAAAATGTAGTGTTTTCTTTAACATTTTTATTCTTATCTCTCTTTCTCCATGCTTTATACAGTTCATAACTAAAACATTTCATAGAGATACAGAATTTAATGTTCCCTAATTTTTTTCCTAAAAATTAAGCAGCAATTACATTTTTAAAGAGTGTACAAATAAATTAATTCAGATCATATAAAATGTTTATAATTATTCTTGGTTAAAGATATAAAATCTATACCAAGTCTCTCCAAATCTGTAAAAGTCTCTCCAAGACTGTAACAGTCACTGTGAGCTCTTTGTAAAGGAATGTTTTACATATGAATGCCTTTAATTGACTTGGTTTCCCAAACAGTGAAGGAGAATAGTCCTGGAACCCCTGGGAAAATGTTTTAAACATTAAGGTTTTTCCCCCTCTTCCACTGGATCAGCTTTTCAAACTCATTTGTTTTGATTCAGGATTTAATCTTAGTAGAAGGCCAGGATTTTCCTCTGGACCAATAAAGAAGATGTTATTGTGATCTAAGCAACTGTGAGAGAGAGGGAGAGGGAAGGAGAAAAAGAGAGAGAGAGAGACTGAGAGATAGTCCAGAAGGGGAAGAAATATGAGCCACAAAAAGTAACAAAAGATAGGGAGAAAAGGACGAACATCAAATGGGCATAGTATTTATATATCAGAATTTCAAATTTCAGAGATTCAAACATTCCATTTTACTTGACATCATATATTATTTTTTGTGATTATTGTCAGCTCTTATTTTTTAAATCTTATAAATTAATTGCTCTATTTGATCACTACTCTATAATTGTTATATTTTTACCAGTTAATTAAATCCTATCTGCCCCCTCCTGTAAGAGGAAAGCAAGAGGATTTTATAGGACTATAATATTATTTAACACACTGTCATTCATATACCAAAAGAACAAAAGTAGGTTTGAGGTAGACTGTTTCCAGCAAATGTGGAAATTACTCTTCTCTTCAACAATTCTGAAGTAGAAAAACTATGCAAAGTCATTGTCATTGGCCTGATCTTGAAATAATCTTTCATTGAAGCTATAACTTGTGTACTGACACACACAAAATAATTTTGATTTATGTTTCAATAGATATAAAGTACCACAGAAGGCAACCCAGAGTTTGCTTTGTTCACATTTACATCTTGGGAGAAGTGAGAAAGATTATTTTTTGGAGTTAGTCATTGATTAAGTCTGTATTTTGTTGAGCTCTGATATAAATTTATACTGTTTATTTATGTGACAGGCAAATTCTTTGATCCCTATAACCTCAATATCTGAATACAATGGAGATAATGATAATACATCCAATTTGGGTTGATATATTACATGAAAAATTAGTATGTAGTGAGCTAAGAACACTTTCTGGCATATTAGTAAGCACTTAATAAAAGTTCTTATTATGTATTATTATAAGGCAAATTTAATATTGGATATCAATAATTGTCACCCAGTAGGAGGAATGGAAAGCTAAATTGGGACATCAGCATAGTAAATATTTACTTATGCAAAAATTTCATTTTGGAGAGTAACAGTCTGTTTTCTATCCTGTGTTATTAGAGTGCGAGTTTGGGAAAGTTGAGGCATTCTAGTTAACATAAAGCTGGATTCAGAAACAACCAACCCCTACCCAAAAGATAAGAAGTTAACACACACACATCAGCACCAAATTCTGAAGCTCATAGAACTGAGAGTTGTACTCATCAGGAAATTAGTAAGTGTGGGTGTTTTTTAAGGGAACCAGAGAAATGAGTCTATTCTTTTTGTACACCCCACACACATCTCCCCTCTCCCCCATCCTCCACCCCTCCCACTGCCTGCCATTCATTCAGGAATCCCACTTCTCAGAAAATGAAATATATCTGTTTGTTGATGGATTGATTTGGTTAGGTGTAGATATTGGTGCTGTCTCAATAAATTCTTTGGTTAAGAGTGAATCTAACAAATCAAGTCCTATAGGGAAGGAATGAAGTAACAAAGAGCCACTATAGAGACAATATATTTGTTTCTTCCTGGAGAAGAGGTTTTTATGAATTCTACTTGTCAAAGTGTAAGAGCTCCAGATAACAAGACATGTGATATAGGGTATGAGACAATTCCACATTAGAAAAATCTAGATAAATGTTTACATAAATGCTCCCTAAATGTTGGGAATTTGGCTAAAATCAGGGCCTACAGGCTTGTCTTTAAATTCCTGACCTAAAAAGAGGAAAGAGATTTTGGTGAAACTGTAGAGAATAAAGAACAAGCTAAGGTCACCTCTTAAAATGTGTATGTCCACAAGCAGATCTATTTTCATGTAATGATCAGCAAACAAACAAAAATTTTGAAAAGGGGCATAATTGAAAAACATTGAAGAACCAAGGAAAGAGAAATCTTTTTGAAGAATCTGAGGAAGAGTATAAATCCGAAAAGTATGCATACTAATATATAGAAAAATTTTCATAAACTGCTGTGGCATTTAATAGTATCTCTGGTAGGAAACTAATAGTGTCTCTGGCATCAATTTGACATTGAGTCATAAAAGGGTTTCCAATTATAAATAGTTCATGAAATATTTGGCTGAAGAATTCATTTTGAAGGGCTGATGTGTAAGAAGTTCATACATAACAATTTTAATTTTGGAGTCATTGGCATATAGAAGACATGGATGATTACTTTTTACTTAGAGATTCTAAATTTTTAAAATAATTCTTATCTCTTCCACCTTCTTTGAAATAATTTCTTAGAAATTGTTGGTATTATGGACTAAATTGTTTTTTTCCAAAAATTTATATGTTGAAGCCCTAATCCAAATGGTGACCATATTTGGAAATATGGCCCTCAATTAAGGAGGTAATTAAGGTTAAATGAGGTCATAAGTGGGGAACTGGAAGAGACACCAGGGATGCGTACACACAGAGAAAAGGCCATGTGAGGACACGGTGAGAAGGTGGACATCTACAAGCCCAAAAGGGGGGCCTAAAGAGAAACCAAAGCAGCCAACACCTTAATCTTGAACTTCCAGCATCCAGAACTGTGAGAAAATTAATTTGTGAAGCCTCCCAGTCTGTTATTTTTTTATGGCAGCCCTAGAAGACTAATACAGTTAGGTTTTAGTTGGTTCTCAGAGCTTGAATCTAAAGTGAAACCTAGAGAAAAATTTCTAAGAGCTTTATAAATGGTATTATAAAAATTATCTCATTTTAAACACTTTCTGATTGATGAATAGGCCATTTCATTTATTCAAAATTTAGAACAAAGAAATATATTTTAATTGCAAAAGAACAATTTGTGTTAAGAAAATACTATATGTGAGGTTAAATTAAAATGCATTAAAAAGGCCTTCCTTAGAATGTTTTAACTAGAGGCATAAATTTATCTCAAAAGGGTCTGTGACATCTGCCTGAAGGCATTAGAAAGATGAATATCATAATATTAAGCATTAAATATAGCAGTTTAGGGGCACCTGGGTTGCTTAGTGAGTTAAGTGTCTAACTCTTGATCTTGGCTCAGGTCATGATCTCATGGTTTATGAGTTCTAGCCCTGCATCAGGCTCCATGCTGACAATGCAGAGCCTGCTTGGGATTCTCTCTGTCTCCCTCTCTCTCTCTCTGCCCCTCCCATGCTCTCTCTCTCTCTCTCTCTCTCTCTCTCTCTCTCTCTCTGTCTCTCTGTTTCAAAATAAATAAAATAAACTTAAAAAATTACAAAAAAATAAAAAATATAGTAGTTTGGAAAATGCTGTGATTAATAACTCTTAGTTCTAGAGTCACATGCTCATCTTTTTGGAAGCAGAGATAGGCTCATATGCCAACTCACCTTCTGTTTCCTCTACTGATCATTGAATCTTCAATTGTGATTCCAAAATCTATAAAATGAAATAGATGCTAACATTTCTGAGAGAGCTTTCAAAATAAGAACATTAAAAATCATTTTCATGGAGTGGTTGAGGTTAATCAAATCTGTTATTTCATGTTTTTAAAAGATCATATCTTTCCAGGGTAGTGAATATAAGACAGAAGTTTGTCTTTTGTATCAAGAATCAGTTCGATTAAAATAATCATCTAATGAACTAGTTACAGAAGATATCAAAGTTTTTTCATGAGATTATGACTTATGTTCATAATGCATATCTTGGAAAAATGTCGTATTTATTGAACAACTATTTTCTCAAAATGTAATGATAACATTATAATGAAATTGGTTGAAAGTAGAGCTCAAATAGGCTAATGATCATAATTATAGTGCTTCTTCTTTTCAAAAACTTTTAAAAGAAAAAAAGTGGACTAGTACTGGAGAAGCAGCTGTCCCTGTGGTAAAGAGCATGATGCCTTTGCCAACTTTCATGTGTTTGCCTACAAAGAACTACAAAGAGCTCGGCAGGGCAAAAAAATAAAAAATAAAAAAATAAATCTATTCAAAGAATACGTTGAAACTAACTATGGATTCTTGTCAAGTACTTCCAGCAGGAAAATAATGAACAATATGAATTTACTTTTCAAGAGTGTATATATTTGAGTGGTATCTTGAGGAAAAGAAAAAAGAATTTTGAAATGTACAGGAGAGGGCTATAAGTGAGTAGAGGTATGGGGGAAGGCTAGTGTTCAGATAAGAAATGAAATAGCATTTATAATATGTAATCTTAGATTATTTACACATAAGTATATCAATAATATGTGTTTAGGAGTATAAGTACACTTATATCAAATACTGAATGCTTTGCATGGGTTTTAAGAAACAATTGAGTTAAGGGTTTCAAAGCCATTTGAGTTTCCCTTGAACCACTAAATGCTGACTTGTGACTGTGGACTTAACAAGAATTTACATGTTGTGTTCTTAGGTATAAATATCTAAGCCATGAACAGATTAATCCTTAGGGTTATATAGAGCAGTAGCAAGACCTCCCATGTGGAAGAAGCTATGCTCATTTTTTCCTTTCTGAAAATAACTTTATTAGGAAATATCACACACTTTGTTTATTGCCGGATGATTCACATGAAACCACAAGATACTTAAAGTCAAGTAGCTAATCCCATAGTTCACTTATTATTTCCATAAATCCAAACACTTTGAAACCTACTCTTGGTTCCATACTATTGAAATATCTTAGTTACAAATAAGACTAAATAGAGACTAAGACTACATAAACTCTTATTCTTGTGACTGAAAACTTGTTGGACCCCAAAAGCCTCTGGATATCAAGTCATGTTATCAATAACTCACAAATTTCTGATTTTGTCTGCACCTTAGAACACTGGACCTCCAGCATCCTGCAAAGTCTCAAGTGTCTCTTGAAATCCCTAAGGGGATGCTTTGCAAGCCAGTCTCTTTCATAGGACCAACCCACACCATTCTTTCCCTAGCACTCTGACTTTGTCTATTCTCTCTGCCCTTAGAATCACTTTCAGTGACCTTCATCTTGTCATGTCTTACTACTTCAATTTGACAATAATGTCACAAAGACTATAACCTAATCCTCTCAAAGTCTTCACTTCTCAAGGTGCCATAGTCCTTCTGTGTTGTATATAGAAATGGTAGAAAATGACCTCTAACTTTATCCTCTGCTGCCATTGCCACTTGGGCCCTAAGACAGCACAAGTCCTTTCCAGAGTTTTACTAATTTTCTCATGAAAATGTTGTCTGCATCTTCAGGTCCTTAGAATCTCCAAACCAATTCAAATTTCCAATAAAGTATAGGTGCCATGCGATACTCTGAGTCTTTATGTCTTCCTCATCATCGATTATGTCTCAGAAAACAAAACAAAACAACCTCCTGTTTCTTTCTTTAGCAACATTCAACATTCCTCAGTATATTTTCAAGCATAGGGATAACAGTGGAGGGTAGTAGGAAGTGGGTGAAAGAAGGGTGTTTGGACCACGCATCTCATCCTGGTTCCTCTAATTAATAAAAGGAAAGCAGAAATTGTCAAGAATTCAATGAGGTAGCATTCAATAATCTATTACCAAAATATCAAAACTAAATAGTAGGAAATAAATTACTATAAACCAAGGTTTAATCTGATGTTATTTATAAGTATTGAAATCAGGATTATAAAATAATTTACATAGTAATAGCTACCATTTATTGTTCACTGCACGCTAAACACTGTCTTAGGTATTATAAGCATACTATCATATTCAATTCTGAAGGTAACAAATTATGATATTCTCTGTCTTATTTTTTCCAGATAAGGAAATTAAAGCTCAAAGTAATCTCACTAATGAAGTAAGCAAGGATTCTAACCTGAGACTCTTACTCTTAAACATACACTGTTAACCAGAACTACCTCTGGAACCTGATATATTTCACTCCCCCTAATAGTCACTGGCTATATTGACATTTATTAGTACTATTTTAAAGCTTATATGAAGCACTTCTGCCCCTCCCACCCAACAAAACCATCACTAAAAGATCATGTTTGTGAAGCATTTTCTTACTAGGATAGTAAAATAAATAATCCTTAATATTCTTTTACATTTAACTTGGTTTCTTTGCTTGTATTAAGAGCTTTAGAGTATTCTTCAAGAAAAAAAAATGGACCATATTAAATAATACTGTGCAACTTCTGCCTTGAAATTATTAATTTTATGAGCAATCACATACAATTTGAGATCTTTCTGATACCAGGAAGTACCTTTTTTTTTTTTCTTCAGAATTAGCAATAAAGTATGTAACATGAGTTGGAAGATGATGTAGTAAGTATCTTTTGGATAAGCCATACATGTGTGACCAGTTGACAGTTTAGGAGAATTAATCATAGAAGATACTTTTAGCTCAGTATTTTATCTTGACGTTAATTATACACCCAGTAAGTACCCATGTTTTTGCACACAATTCTAGTGAAACACAGACTGTTGAAACAATTCAAAACAGAACACTGTCAGCCAAAACACTTAACTCAATGCCATTCACAGCAATTAAAGTTAGAAGGACCTAATGGTTTCATTAATAATAATAACCATAATAGTAACAAAAGCTGTTACTTGATGAGAACCAATTATATGCAGTTTTTGTTTGTTATTTTGTTTAAATATCATCATTTCACAATATAAACAAGATCAGTTAGGTCCAAAAACCTTTAATTTATAGATGAGGACACTCAGGACCAGGGAAGTGAAATGTCTTGACCACATTAGCACAGCTGCTCAGAGGCAAAGAACAGACTAGAAACATGTCCCCTAACCCAAATTCCTATTTGTTACCCTATGCTGTCTCAGGAAAATCATCCTGATTATGCAAAACCCTGGGAACTGAGCTAACAGCATTTTCAAGATGAAATGTGAACAACTAATTATATACACAAATGGTCATGTGTTCTTTATTACTGAGATTTCAGTTAAAAATTAGCATTTTTAGAAAATATATATTTCCATATGGGTTTAGGCAGATTTAAAAACCAAATGACTTAAATGAGTTACATTTAATGAACAGAATCTCTGCTTAGTCTTTTGTCCATTCCACCGATGTTTGAAGTCAGCTTGATGCCCCTGGTAAGAGTCTGGTTTTACCTTCTGTGAAGAATATATTTTATCACAATCCTTTTTCAATATAAAAACTCACTGCCTAATGAGTTTCTTAAGGCCCTGGTGCTAAATATGTTGCCACATAAAGAGAGAAAAATACAATAAAATGGCCATTGAGAGACCTGGAAAAGACACAGTGGCCACAAAGTCTCTATGCACATGTGTGTGTTAATTGAGTAGCATTTTCATCATGTCAGGATATGGAGAGCAGTTTCAGAAACTTGACAGGTCAAATTTTTTTCAACAGAGATATCAATCGCGCTACTTATTTGAACAGTTTGCATTAAAATTGCATGAGAGATCTTGAGGCAACAACTATCCTCAAGTTTACAGTACCTCAGCACATTATGTGACCCCAGTTAGAAAATAACTTGACAAATTCAATGGACACTAGAGTGGTTATGAACCCCAAAGTTCAGATTTAACAGAATGTGAATGGGGGCATCGTGAAATGGTTTTATCAAATCTAACAATATCCTAGAATAAATATCAGAGAATGCTTAGTGTCATGTTGACAATATAGAGACCATCCAGAAGAAGATGGAGAAAAATTAAGTTTTGTGAAAAATGGAGTGTTGCTTATAGATAACTTCTAAACGGCATGATTAGGTGGTTTGTAGTCATCGTATAGAATAGTCAATATAAGTATATTGAAGAGAAGTAGGTCTTTATTTTGGTTGTGACACCAGATTACTATTTTCTTTCTTTTAACCAATCTTTTTATTCGCCTGCTTCTCTGTTTTTCATTTAAAAACTGTAGGGGTTGTATCAAAAAATTGTAGGGATACTTCTGGTCCTATAGAACAATAAAGCTAATGTATTAGAATAGTGAAAATAGGGCATTTTAAAGCTCTATGGCCAGAAATGGCACCAAAGACTTCCAAGTTATAGAAAGAATAGAAATTACAATTCACATTATGATAGATAGGACTTATCAGAGAAAACGTGGATATTCCTTGATTCACTAATAAAATTATGCAAAGATAAATTTGATCTTCAAAGACAGGAATAGACAATAATAATAAAATGTAATAGAAGAATTTTCTCTGGCTACAGATATATAGACCTTTCCAAACCAGGCATTACAAAATGTAAACCCAAAAGATAGTCTGTGATTTTAATTTAATATATCTTGTGAGGGGTTCCTGGGTGGCTCAGTTGGTTATTTGTATATAATTTTCCACCAGATATTCTATCAAATGTCATGTAGCATCTGAGATGTTATAGAAGAATTCAATATTATTTCTCCTTTGCAAAGAAAACACAAGACTTAATAGGATAATGTTGAGAAATATTTTTTAAGTGTTTATTTATTTTGAGAGAAAGAAAGAGAAAGTGTCCCCTGTTAGCGCGGAGCCTGACATAGGGCTGGATCTCACGACCTGAGCCGAAATCAAGAGTTGGATGTTTAACTGACTGAGCCACCCAGGCGCTTCATGTTGAGGACTATTTTTATGACCTGGCAATAATCATAAATTCTAAAGTCTGCTATGATTCAGAAAATTGATGCTTATGATGGGAAAATTAATTCTAAAGTATGTTGTGATTTTATGTGTATATGTGTATTAGTGCTCCCAGTGGTGTGGCAGCCTGTGTCAGGGCACTGTTTTCTGGATCATTTATTGCATGGCCAAAGAGGTTGGGAAAAATGGAGAGTAAATAAGGACTAATAAACTTCTGGAAATAAGTAACTAAGATTAACACACTCTATAAAGTGGAATCCCCAAATGATTTGAAGTTGGAATTTGTTACCAACTATATAGTAAATGTGAAAAACAACTTTACTCTATTTGTGTGATAATAAAAAAATAATAAATTCAGCACGGCATTTTTTTTTCTTATCAGGAGGGACTCTCCTGCTGAAAGCCTCATTTAGCAATAGCCAAATTGGTTTTTAAAATGTGGAGCTGACCAATGAGGTAATTTTTTATAATTGGAATTGATAGTTATTGGTTACTTAAATTTCTGTTACTCTTTCAGGTCATGTAGACAAAACATTTGACAGAAATGTTGAATTTTCTCCTGGAGGTTTTGGTGTCATGTAAAACAGTTTAAAACAATAAAAATGGGTCTAAAGGCTGGTTGGAGTTAACTAATTGTCGCCAGGTCTATTTGCCAGGCTTATGAATCACAGCTTTAGTTTCCTTTAAATCCAGAGCCTGTTTCTAACAGTCTGTTTCTCATGGCAGGCAAACTTTAGATTCAGCATATTAAAAGGTACAATGATTTGTGTGGGTTTCCCTTTGTCTTATATCTACAGCAGTTTGAGAGAGCAAAGAACTTTTAGCCACAGCAGGAATTTCCTGTAAAATACAATAAATAACTGTACTTTCCTCATATGCCACATCCTTTTTTAATTCCTAGGTCCTAGGCATTTTCCCACTACTTTAGGTAGAAATTTGCTCACTTTTACAGGAAGCGATACATGTAAATGTTTTTCATTTTTTAAATAATTAGCAAACATATAAAGATGTATCATTAAATATAACATTAGCAGGACTTATACATTAATGGAACAAGCCACAAAATGTGGAGGACTTGCCCATCTGGCATTTATAAGTATACTGTGACTGATGGAGTAACATAAACAGAAAATGAGATAACCTCAGAAATATATAAATATGGACAGTTTAGGAAGCACTGGCTAAGAGCTAGCTCATTTATAACCTTGATAGGTATAAATGAAGTGGCCTAATCTGATTGATAATTTTACTTTGTCACATTCAAGCTAGGGTTTGCACATTTCAGGAAGAGGAAAAGATTTTGTCAAAATTGATATATTCCATAAAAAGATAACTAATTTGCTTTGAAAGGAAGTTTAAGAAAGGCCTGGGAGATAGGATGGAAGACAAATGAAACAATAATAAAATAGCTTAGTGAAACAAACAAGGTTTTTGGTTGTCAGGGCAGGGAGATGCTTTCTTTTTTTTAACATGGGGTTTTCCTACATAGGGGAAATCCACACCCCATCCACTATTAGAATTCATCTGAAGTCTGATGGACTCTGGTTGCGATTTGGCCTGAAGGGCCTGATTCTTAATCATAAGTATGGGACTATCCCACTGAACAAGATTCGAATATCATAAAAATTCCTTCAATACAGGACTCTCTGTTCAACTGATTGCTGAGTCAATGCATCTTGGTAAAAGATTATGGAGTTTTCCTGCATCTAATGGCACCCTCTTATGTTTTTGCAAATGTATCATTATCAAAAATAATAAAAGTAAGCTATTTGTTAATGATCATAAATTGCAAATATAAATTATTACACAGAGAATTATAAGCCCCAGTTGTAAAGGAACTTTCTTAACCTCCTTATAATTTATTGTCCTTAACAACAAAAGAGAAACCTTTTTGGTATGTTTCAATGCATTGCTTACAGAGCCTTATATTTATTTGCTTACTAGCAGCACCAACAGCTCATTTCTGTGTGATCTATAGTATCTAGTCACATTACCCCAGATTCAGTTAATCTTGTTGTAATTAAGCCAGAAAGAAAGAGAAAACTGATCATTGAGTGAGCAGGTGACATTTTAAGAACCATGGTGTTTTTCCTTTTCCTTTGACATGTTTGCATGGCTACTATGCAAACCTCTCCTAATCTTTTCATAGGAACATTTTCAATGAAGTCTTCCCTGCTCAAAATCCTCTATGCAACAAAATACATACCTTGGTGAAATTTCCTGGGGCACCTGGGTGTCTCAGTGTGTTGAATAACTGACTTGATTTTGGCTCAAGTTCTGATCCCAGGGTCATGAGATCAAGCCCTACATTGGGTGGGGACAGCTGCTTAAGATTCTCTCTCCCTCTCCCTCTGCCCCTCTCCCCCTTCACACTCTTTCTCTCTAAAATAAAAACTAAAATTCCTGTCCAAATGACTGTCAATGAATGTTTTTAAAAATCCTACATGATTGCATTACCATTACAATTTTTTTTTTTAGAAATAATGACGATGTAGATATTATAGTAACTAACACTTTTTAAATGTTTACTAAATTCCAAGTACTAAATACCTCTCTCTCTACTTGTATCTATATATTTATATACACAGAAACCACTAAGTCTGGATACATAAATTATACATAATAAATTATTTTCTCATTTATATTATAATAGTTAAAAAAGTAATATTTAGGTTTTCAGACTTTATGATCACATTATTAAAAACATGTATAGTAGGTATTATGTTTTTCTTAGGTTTACCTGTGAGGAAACTGAGGTACAAGTAGGTTTATTAATTTTACCAAGTGATTAAAAAGTGGTTGACTCAGGATTTGAACCAGGTAGTTTGGCTCTAGAGTTGATACTCTAGATCAAATCATAGTAAATGTATTATAAATGTTGACACATGATTTTTAAACAAAAAAAGTAAAACTTTATTATAAATACATCAATTAATGAGATGAAGAGAGGGGGGAGTTCATTTTGAAGGAGGCTTGGCAAAACCAATGTCTGCATTGTGCTTATCCTCATTTGTGGCCTACGGGATTGTTACACTTTGCAGAAATGCTTTGTAGTAAGACTCAGACAGGTGAAAGAATGCATGTGTGTGTAAAGAAGTAAGACTATAAGAAAGGAGAGGTAAAAATGAAGAACTGGCCTAAAGCTTGGACGTTCGGAATTTTGTAATGACAAGGGTTAGGATGGGGTTCAAATGAAGGTTAAAGATCTAGAATTGATTTCTGTAAAACAAGCTATTTCTGCCTACCCCTTAGGGGTATCCATACCCCAGTTTGTAGATCACTAGTCTAAAGTGATATGTCTAATATGTAAGACATATTAAATGATGAAATGCAATTCTACTGTAAATAAAACTATATTGTGCTTGAGAACCATTATGCTGGGTACTGTGGTCAGAAAAATGATTAAGACTTAAACTGTAATTTAATGTAAAGCAAACGTGAAAAGGAACAAATGATAAGGAAACGATTTTTTAAAATTTATCGTATTTATACTGCATATAGCATGATTCCTATACATTTCAACAACTTATTTTTTATCTATTAAATTAAATATTAGTAAGTATGAAAATTATCATAACATATTAAATAATGATTATTCTAGCACTGTCATCAGAAATCCTCTTAGGAAAATAACTGTGTTTTTTTTTTAATATATAAAATACATTAAAAATGACACTGGGGTGCCTGGCTGTCTCAGTCAGTGGAGCATGCAACTCTTAATCTCAGGGTTGTGAGTTTGAGCCCCATAATGGGTGTAGAGATTCTTTATAAAATAAATAAAATCTTAAATAAATAATAGTAAAAATAACAGTTGGAGTAGAGCAGGCACATGGCTATGAATGTTAGCAGGTGCTCAAATAAGAAGAAATCTCCTTTTCACCAATCTGGATTAGAAAATGTAGTATTGATGGGATGCCTGGGTGGCTCAGTGGGTTGAGCGTCCGACTTCGGGTCAGGTCATGATCTCACAGCTCATGAGTTCAAGCCCTGCATCGGGCTGTGTGCTGACAGCTTGGAGCCTGGAGCCTGCTTCGGATTCTGTGTCTCCCTCTCTCTGTACCCCTCCCCCACGCGTGTTCTGTCTCTATCTCTCTCAAAAATAAATAAACATTAAAAAAAATTAAAAAAAAAGAAAATGTAGTATTGTACCTCCTGGAAAGGAATCAGGCAAACGAGTGATGAACAGAAGGAATAAAGGCAGAGTGGATCCAAAAAGATGGAGAGAGGCAGGAAGTAGATATGATATTGAGAGGACAAGTGACATTTTAAAAATGGTGATGTCTACCATTTGATTTGAAGTGATTTGAAGTTTTCATTGCTAGCATAGCAACCTCTCCTGAATTTTTCATTATGAAAATCTGCAATGAAGTTTACTATGTTCTAAAGCAATTTATATGAACACAATTTTTTATGGAGATCAAAGGGCTATTTCAGGGACCAATACAAAATAGAACAATTTTAGGCACTAAAAGACAGTTTGGTTAAAAGTGAATTAGCAAGGAGTTTTCAGAAAAGCATATTCATAAAGGACACCAAGGCACTTGATCCATAATAACACTGAATTTTGAGATGGGTGTTAGATTCATTCTCAATTTTGCATGTGATAACATAAATGACAAGTATATATATAGCAAAGGTTCCTCATCAGTTGGGCTGAATTCATTTTGTTGAGGGGCACCTGAGCGGCTCAGTCATTAAGTGTCTGACTACGGCTCAGGTCACGATCTCACAGTTCATGGGTTCATGCCCCAACTTGGACTCTGCTGACAGCTCAGAGCCTGGAGCCTTTTTCAGATTCTGTGTCTTCCTCTCTCTCTCTCCCTCCCCCCCACACACTCTGTCTGTGTCTCTCAAAAAAAATAAATAAACATTAAAAAAATTTAATTCATTTTGTTGAATTCGTAATTTTTATTTGAATCATTTTTCTTGGAAACATGGCTCCGTAAGTACATAGCAAGATGAGAACTGGTATTTTGGGGAACATACTGTCTATTAGAAATTACATCTTTTGATTCTTTAAAAAATTACATTTAAAAATATATTTTGTATGTCTTAATACCTATTTTTATAATAGATCCTTAATCATATCTCTTAGAAAAATTATCTATATTTGGTTTATCTATATTTGGCTCTGAGCAACAGGATAGTGTGCAATAAAACTTACAAAGGATGGTAAGACAGTCATGGATGGAGTTGATCTATTGAGCATAGTTCCAAAGACTGAAGATATAATTTTTCTGGAATATTTTAATACAGTTTACAAACATTGAGTTTCAGATTTACCTTAATTTACTTCCTACTGTTCTAATCAAACTGACTCACTACTGATTCTCTGAACTATTTGCTGAAAAATAAGATTTTCTTAATTTTTTTAAATGTTTATTATAATTTTTTCAATTTTTTTATTGTTTATTTATTTATTTTTGAGAGAGAGAGTGCAAGAGGGGGAGGGGCAGAGAGAGAGGGAGACACAGAATCTGAAGCAGGCTCTAGGCTCTGAGCTGTCAGCACAGAGCCCAATGCCATACTCCAACTCACGGACTGTGAGATCATGACCTGAGCAGGTCAGACACTTAACCGACTGAGCCACCCTGGCACCCTAAATAGACGTTTGTTTTAATAGATGCAAAACTAAAATGTATGAAGATGTTTAATTGTTTCCCAAATAATCTATAAATCAAGGTAATGAGTATACAATCAAGGTAATGAATAATTCTGAAGTTTAACTGAACAAGTAACAAGACAAATGGACCTTTGAATCCAAAATAATTTTACTAGAATTTAGTAAATATAACAATGTAGTTAAGTTTCAAATCAGTAATAGAAAAGATTAACTATTTAATACAAAGTGTTGGTACAACTGTCCATCAATTTGGAGGAAAAAATTATATCTGAGATTCAGTGCTAGTTAGATTAAGATTTCAATGTGAAAGTGGACTATTAAAGTGTTAGAAATTTAAAAGTTAATATTGTTGCTATGTTGGAGGCATAAAGAATTTTTAGGAAGATTATTAAATTTTAATGATAACCGGAAACAGATCCTTCTATTTCCTGAATTCAATCTAGCCAGAGATATTCTCCTTATTTTTTTCTCGTTCCCACCTCTTAACCATCTGTCATATTTCAGAGTATAATCAATGATTATCTAAATAAAGCAGGGCAAAAATATTCAAAGTTAGAAATGAGCTATTACAAATCACTTTATTTGTTACCAATAACTTCAGATAGTATTCTATCTCCAGTTCCTATCTTTAATTCAGAATAATTAGGGTCAGAGGTTCCAAAATCTCAGAGCTGAATGGACCTGAGAAGTTTTATAGTGTAACCCGTTCATTTTACAGATTTGGAAGGTAGGAGTTTAGGAGACTTTTTGCCTCGTATCCCACAGCCATGGTAGATGATCTAAGACCAAGAATTTTCAAAGTCTCACTTCTGTGCTGCTTTCATGAGGTTAAAATTAAATCATATATGAGTCAAACTAATATGATGGCAAACCGCAATTCTGATTCTCTGTTATATTTTTTAATCTCCCCAGAGACAATTATTCAGCCTCTTTCTTGCAGGAATTTAAACACACATTCACCGGGGCGCCTGGGTGGCTCAGTCAGTTAAGCGGCCGACTTCGGCTCAGGTCATGATCTCGCGGTCCGTGAGTTCGAGCCCCGCGTCGGGCTCTGTGCTGAGAGCTCAGAGCCTGGAGCCTGTTTCAGATTCTGTGTCTCGCTCTCTCTGACCCTCCCCCGTTTGTGCTCTGTCTCTCTCTGTCTCAAAAATAAATAAACATTAAAAAAAAATTAAAAAAAAATAATAAACACACATTCACCTTGAACTGTACTTGTTGGAAATAAAATTTTAAAAACTACAAAAGAGGCAATTGACTGCTCACAAAGAATCTTACCAATACTCTGCAAGTCAGAGATCAATCTAATGAACAGAAAACAGTTTATATTTGTACCTTTCATTTTCAAGCCATTTCCAATCTATCTCCTTCACACTATCCAATACATGTTAAAATTTATAAGTTGGAAAGACAGAAAAATATTGTGTAATACTTTTAATTTTCACAAGAAGATGACTAGTACACACAGATGGTAGAGGTCAAGATCAGCTCTTGCCTAGTTAAGTGAATTTTCTTCCATTTTGTGCTCTTTCCTATATGTCTTCATAATTGGGGCTTATAAAAATTGATCTGGCTCCACCTCACATAAAAAAGTTCAGGGAGAAAAATCCAGCTGTCAGATGTAAGTAGGCATTTTGAACATTCAAGCCTTGTTTTAAGGAACAGTGAGTCATATAAAATGTAATGTGCAGAGGAAGCTGACACATAAAAGGACAGAACAACAATGATGAGTTCCCAAAGACATGCTGTGGGAAAAAGAATAATTATAGAGAGTCTATTTTTGGGTCCAGCAGAATTACTTCGGAATTTAAAAATCAGAAGAAGGAATTATGTCACTTAGCTTTGAATTCAAGATAAAATTATTTAGAAGCCTTTTTCATTAATGTTCTTATAGTTTATCAGGATGAAACATGATTAATTGTTAAATACTTTGCAGTCTAAAAATAAGTTAGGACAGGAAAACCACTTTAATTTTGTCAGGAAGAGGGTTGTGAGGTGTAATAATAATTGCATAATAACAGTTCCATGTTATCTGACATGGAACTATAATGCTAAATATAAATAAGAAGACAAGTCCATCTATACCAGTAATCTTTCTGGAAGCACCAATGCCCCCTGAAACTTGTAATTAATGCCCAGGATTGAAATGGAAACTATTTGACCAGGGACTTCAAAAAAATAGTCTCTAGAACAACTTAAATCTTTAAAACAGCTTACACCACTTCCCCATTTTCCTGTTCCCTTATTTATAAATGATATCTTCTTATGTTCCAATTACAGGAAAGTTTTACAATCATTTATAGGAATCTAACAGTGACTATGTGAATCACAAAAGAGCGAACTTTACAGGCCAAAGTTAGTTCAAATGAGCAACCTAGCTCTATTATTTTATAACGTTAAACATAACTTGTTTTCTATTGTATATATAGAAACATATATATATGTATAGTTATAATATTAAAAGCTTAGCTGCAGACATTATGTGTGTGTGTATGTGTGTCTTTGTGTGTGATGTTTGTGGCAAATACTACCAGATTATTAATATTACTATATCTGCTGGACCCATTCAAATTAATTTAACATCCCTAGTTCTCTGGTCAAGGAAATAAGAACTTCAGGGCTAAATCCATACCTGATGATCCTGAGGAAATGACTTTATAAGTTTGACAGATGTCCATAAGTCTATCCTTACCAGTATTTTGTTAGACTACCTTTCAAAGTTTTCTTTTATTCAGAAGTTATTTGACATTAAGAATCATTCTGTGAAATATTTCTTACTATTATTAACATGTTCATATTATTCTCAACTCCACTGGAAATCCAACATGTTACTTTCATTAGGGGCTGAATGTTCTTTTGGAGTGTATGCAATACCTGAAGGTAGGGCCATCCAAAGATTTGACAGGTGGCATCACAAGTGGTTGATGTGTCATCGTAGAACCCTGGATGACAAGAGAACATTCCTGTGAATTTGTTAATATTATTAGTGAATAATGGGATTTTAGAGATTTTAACTTAAAGTTATATACTAGTGTGCTTCTTTTGTTAAAATCGTAAACCTTGTATTTCAAATGTTGAACTTTAATGGGAAGTTGGGAGGAGATGTATCAGGCACATTTAGGCTGCCAGGTTGCCACCATGTTAACCAAGAAGTAATCAAGAACTTTGTTCTTGGCACCTTATTTTTTAAGAATGGAGATTCTAAGAGGCACAAACATGGAGGATGGTCCCTGTTGTTCAAGATCGTAGCAGTATGAAGAGGTGGATGCTCTGGAATGT
Organism: Panthera tigris; assembly: GCF_018350195.1. NCBI lineage: Eukaryota > Metazoa > Chordata > Mammalia > Carnivora > Felidae > Panthera > Panthera tigris. The sequence goes on from NC_056667.1 coordinate 173,139,311, forward strand.
TCAGGAGAAAGGTTGTTCCCAGAAGACAGGATGACTCGATGAATGGTTCTGAGGACGGAATGACATAGCTGTTTCAAAGTATAAAAAGTAGGCCCATGTGATCGAAGTGGAATGAATGAGGGGCAAAGAGTGTCATAGACCTTGTCAAAGAGGGAGGCAGAGGCTAGATCATGACAGTACAACATTTAACTTTCTTTAAACATAGGACATTACCAACAAGTAAGATTCATCCACTGCTAAACAAAGAATGTATATGAATGGAGTTTGCATGCATCTTTCCAGACTCAAACTAATGTTGAAGGCAAGATATAGCTATAATCGAGTTTATCCTGCTTTGCATTTGCATGGTATTTAGACTTAATAGAACTTCAAAGATGTCAAATTTGTGTTTGCAAATTATGTACCTCCAATGGTTCATATTGTGATTTGAGGGACTTTGAACTTAAGTTTATGGATCATCAATGTGTTGCTACTTTTTAAAAATTTTTTAATTTTTTTTAGTTTAGAGAGAGAGAGAGGAAGCACATGAGAGGGGGAGAGGGGCAGAGGAGGGGAGAGACAGAGAGAGAAAGTGAGAGAGAAAGGGAGAGAGAGAAAATCTCAAGCAGGCTCCATGCTCAGCGTGGAGCCCTACATGGGGTTCCAATGCAGGATTCTGGGATCATGTCCTGAGCTGAAATCAAGAGTCAGATGCTCAACCAACTGAGCCACCCAGACATCCCTATTTGTTGCTACTTCTAAGGATAATCTTTGAATTATTGCCAAGGATTTCTATGAAGTCATAGGGATTTTTACATGAAAAGTCAAAAGTACTAAGAAAGCTATGTTAAAAGCAATCTCTGCAATCAAATCTTTCATGACTCAAAAAACGTTTTTGTATTACTTTGTAAATGTTTACATCTTCACATATTTTAATAATTTATTATATATTATTATAAGGTGTGTAGTATATGTTACAATTAGGATCATGATCTGGTCTGATTAAGGAGATGTGTATTTTTACACCAACAAACATTGCACATTTTTAGAATCTGGAGTTTCTACAAGCTATTTTGGAAAAAATAGAAACTCTTGTCAGTCTCAGGCTTTACTGGCATATCTATGGAATTCAGAAGGTTCAAAGTTGAAGTTTACTTTGAGAATTTTCCCAACTTGCTATAAAGTAGCACATGAAATAGAAAGGACTACTGTTTTTTTTTCTGCATGGTTCTAAAAATTTTATTTTTCATTCCAGCTGAAAATGCTATGAAAGAATCTTTTCACCCTTTGGTGATTTGGGGTGAGTAAAAGGACAAATATGTCAGTAGTCACTTCTGGCTATCAGAAAATTTATTGATGTGGTAATTTTGATTAGTAAATGTGTTGTACTTATTAATAATAAATGTCAGCATAGTCTTACTTCCACTTTCCTCTGCATAATATCCATATCTGTAGTACCAAAGATTAATTAATATCCAAGAAGAAAAGATACAAAGAGGGCACTTGAGTGGCTCAGTTGGTTGAGTGTCCGACTTCAGCTTAGGTCACGATCTCACAGTTGGGTTCATGGGTTCGAGCCCCACGTCAGGCTCCATGCTGACAGCTCAGAGCCTGGAGCCTGCTTCAGATGTTGTGTCTCCCTCTTTCTGTGCCCCTCCCCCACTCACACTCTGTCTCTCTCCCTCTATCTCTCGAGAATAAATAAACATATTTTTTTTTAAAAAGGAAGAAAATGAAATCAAAATCAACTAAACCCTGAAAACACAGAAAAGAAATATAGCAAATAAGGATAATAGATAAACCCTCTTTATATAATGCCAGGATGAAACACAACAATTGAGCTAAAAAAATGCAAGCCTAAGTATGTTTTTTAAGAGGAAATTAGAACAGGGGAGAAATATATTGGTTAAATTCAGCTGATGGGCATAAAAGGGTAATCATCTCCAAAATGAAGGATTACGTGAAAGACAAAAATTCCAATGCCTTCTATAATGTTTTTATGTGTAAAAAATAATTTTACCACAGTAGAAAGAGAGACACTAATTCTTTCAAGATATGGTAGCTCCATAAATGATTTTAACTATTCAAAAGATTATAAAAAGCATACAGCACATGTCATTATACATTTGTCCAAAGTCGTGGAATGTTAAACACCAAGAGTGTGCCCTAATGTAAAGTATGGATTTGGGGTGATCATGAAGTGTCAACTGTAGGGTCATCAACTGTAACAAGTATACTATGGTGCAGTATGTTGATAGGGAGGGTGTGCATGAGTGGGGACAGGGGGTGTGGGTAATCTTTGTTCCTTCCATTAAGTTTTGTTGTGAACCTAAAACTGCTTTTAAAAAATAAAATCTACTAAAGAAAAAGTGCACATGCATCTGAATGGAATTACTCATTTTCTTCCTCTATTTTTAAAAGAGATTTTGATATATATTTTGATGGGGGTTTTTGAATAAAGGAAATGGGGAGTTAGATATAATTCTGCACATTATCAGTCTGTGTTCTTGTTCATGGTGAAAAATATTATTCATACATTCCCAGTTTTAAAAGTTATAAAACACTTTTTCCTTTCCCTGGACCAGCCAACCCAAAATAGTCCTTCTCTTAAATAATTATAAGCAAAAGTGGCTTAACCATAATTCTGCAACATCAAGTCACTGCTACCCAATTAAAAACAAATGTTTCTGAGAAAAATTTTAATTCTTTTTACATACAAATTTGCTGTGATTCATAATCAGGACAATGCAAATTAAAACCACAATGAGATACTAAGTTACTCCCACCAGACTGGCAACCATTTAAAATCTTGACAGTAATACAAAGTGTTGGAAAGGATGTGGTGCAGTGGAAACTTCGTACACTGTTGATGAGAGTATAAATTGGTACAAGCAATTTGAATTGCTAAATTCCTGAAAGCCCCACTTGTAAGTTATAATCCCTGAAGAAACTCAGACACATGTGTACCAGGAGATTCGTAAAAAATATGTTCATTTCTTTATTGTTTACAATAGTAAAATGGTTGGAAGCAATCCAAATGTCTCAGCAGGAGAAAAGGGACATACATTGTGGTACATTCATACAGTAGAACACTGCAACCGTGAAAAGAAAGAACCACAGCTACATAGATACATTAATAGGGCTGCATCTCCAAAATGCTGAATGAAAGAAGCAATCTCTGAAGACTATATTCAGAGTGATTCCACTTTCATAAAAGTAAAACAAAATAACGCATTGCTTAGAAACACATATGTATGTGGTAAAGCCATAAAGTAAAGCAAAGGAATGATTAGTACAAGTTTGGGTAATGGTTTACTGCTGGGGCTGTAAGTGTGACCTAATGGAGAGGAACATGACGGACAAGCTGGATTCCAGGTATACAGGAATTTATTGACTTAAACAACATATTTGTGCTATACATAATCAGCTATATGTATAAGTTTTTTTTAGTTATAAAACATTTTTGTAGAACAGTATGAAGAATATGATTTCTTTCTCTGTAATTATGCATTTTTTGTGGATTTACGTATCAGAATATCAAAATGCAATATATTTGGGATAGGTCAAGGCACTAGGTGGGAGAGCAGCTGTCTCACATAGTACTGATCCAATTTTTAATTTTTTTTAAGTTTATTTTACTTATTTTGTGAGTGAGAGAGACAGAGAGAGAGGACAAACAGGGTAGGGGCAGAGAGAGAGGGAGAGAGAGAGAGAGAGAGAGAGAGAGAATCCCAAGTAGGCTCTACGTCATCAGCTCAGCGGCCTATGTAGGGCTCAAACTCACGAATTGTGAGATCATGACCTGAGCCAAATCAAGAGTTGGTCGCTTAAGCTACTGAGCCACCCAGGCACCCCAGTACTAATCCAATTTGAAAGTTTACTTCCTTTTGGCAAGATATTGTTAAGATTAGACCCCCTTGGAATATTTCACAGTTAAATCATAATCAATGCACAATTTAAACACATACTTTTACAAATATGATTTAGGCATATGAATTCTATTTGATTTTAGGTTACTTTCCAGATATGGAGGAAAATAAGGAACACCAATGATGAGCATATCTTGAATTAATGTATATATGTGTGTGCATGTGTATTTATCCCCGAGTCCAATGAAAGAGGAAAGGGTCAGTAAAGTTGTATTTTGGATTATTACCTGGTTCTCAAGACCATTAAGTTAAGATGGTTCAGACAGGGAAAATATACACCTAAATCACAAAACTAATAATTAGGAAAGCCAAAATTAAAAGAGAAGGTAATATATGTGTCTTGTTATTTATGTGTAATTCATGTGAATTAATGCTTGTTATTTCATTCAGAAAGAGAATTACCTGATTTAAAACATGGGTCATGTTCATGCTTTTATTTTGTTATTATAAATTTGAACTTAATTGTGTTTTTATACCTTAATTCTCATCATATCCGGAGTTCACTAAAGAGAAAACTGTTTTCAGGACACACAGGGATCATGTAAGCATCTCTTCTCTCTATAGGCTGAGCCATCTCAGCCTGATTTGGAAGGTTTAGAATGAGCCAAGGTTATATTTTACCAAACAGTTCTGCTGCTTTAAATGTGGTATGATGGATACAGCCCAACTTCTGGGCTGCCTTTTGAGAAGGTGTCCTAGACAGACTAAGACTTGCCAGTAGGTCAGACTCTATGTACCCTTAAAGTACAGTCATTGTCTTGAGCAGTTGGGTCCAAGCTTTAGAACACAATTATCATCCAGGAGGTGGTGTTTGCTTCTTACAACTTCTCATGAACACTCCTCACCTCTTATCAGAAGGAATAACTTCTAGGCTTAACCCTCAATCCAATTTCCCAAACAAAAGGGCAGATAAAGTTTTCTTATCTTAACTGTTAGACCAAGCAGCTGAAAGGCATTTGCATACTAACTTTTCCTCCATGGCCTTGTATCCAAAGTGTCTCCACATCTCAATTTGTGCAGTTCAGTGCTGGATTTTTTATTTCCTAAACTTTCTGGCAAATAAAATGTATCTTAATGGACCAATTTATCTTCTTTTATTGCCTCTCCTTTATCCTCTCTCTTTTCCTACCTTTTTCACTCCTGGTTTTTAGATCTAATTTATTTCACTTTCAAATCCTGTCTCTCACTCCTTTTACTCAGTGAGCAATAATTACTAAGTTAATTACATTCTACAGTCATATATATATTTATCCTGTAAATGAAAATTTTTCTGAATCTTCTCTTTTTTTTCTGTTCTCCAGATTGGCCCTTCACTTCCTAACTTGTTCTCTTCATTTCTTGTTTCATCAACTTCTGGGTGAATCTCCAAACCCTTCATCTTGCCATTTACCAAAGACATTGTCACCAGACATGTAACAAAATGCAGTGTTCTGGATTTACTCCAAGGTGAGGACAGGTTAGAGGTGAGGTGAGGACAGTTAGAAAGGGGAATTCATTAAAATAGGACTAATTAGGGAACTGTTAATAACATTTGTTTTGGACAACATCATGAACTACAAAACTGATTTAAGATTCCTTTATGCTTAGGCTCACATTGTATGTCTCTGGTGTTACTATCAATCTCCTGGAATAGAGATACTTAACACAGTCAAGGTGATCTAGCAGATAGAAAAGATTAACAATTACTAAAATATATATGAATATTAAGATATATATTCAAATCCACTATGCAGTGGAGAGCAAATTATAATATTTAGTGAAACTATTTTAAATCAACAGCAACTTTTTACATCAGGCAATTAGTCAAACCTCAAAACAGCCTTTTTCATCTTAAAGGTAGCATTATTAGAAAAGGCTCTCAACAATATGTGGTGTCTGCTGAATCTAGATGAGAAAGAACAAATATTTTGGCCCTGCTTCTTTCTGAATAAGACTACTGGGGGAAAAAAAAGACTACTGGGAATATCTATTTGTCATTGTAAGGACAGATACTAGCTTCAAAACGTATGATGTATGTCTGCTCACTGTAAGAAATTAGTCATTTGCACACTCTGGTTTTTGAAAGTATTTATTTATTTATTAACAATTTATTTTTATTTTGTCTACACCCAACTTGGTCTCAAACTTATAACCCTGAGATCAAGAGCCACATTCTCTACCAACTGGGCCAGCCAGGCTGCCCTGTACTCTAATTTAGTGCAAAGTACTTGAATTTAAAATTCTGTCAGGGCTTTTATTGATATAAAGTTTATTTTTAAGTGCCTTTTCCACCTTTTCATCAAGCTCATCTAGATTAAAAATTGTCACTCTGTTGGTCTGAGCTTTATTTTATTATTATTAATTTTGTCTATTTTAAGCTACATGGGACAAAGAAGATGTGTTGCAGAATATTGGTTTGCTGTGCTATCTATAAACATACCAGAAATAAATTGAATGCTGGCTAGTCCTTAAAAAAATACAGTTTATTAAAGGGCATTGTTATCACTTATGTTTTGTAATAAAAATTTTATTATAAGTACATTATTTGATAATGACCATATCCAACAGTGTCAGGAAGTTCAAAGAGTTAAAGCATAGGAAAGGATGGTTGAAACGAGAAGCTATTTGACAATTTACTTTTATGTTTTGAGCAAGACTTCCTTTAAAATGGAGAGTTGGTTAATCCAAATAGTCTTGTTGCTTGTGGTTTAAAGTTCAGTCAGTGAGTTATTAGATAATATGTTGAAAGACAGTAAGATAACTACAACACATTTTATATACATATTTTCTCTGAATACTATGAGCATAATTTGAGAATCAGTCTTTCTCAAAGGAAAATTATCATTTTCATAGATGATATGAATATCTGGGCTCAGAAGAAAAAACCTAATTATGATATTTCTAGGTGAATGAATGACTAGCCCTCAGTTTTAAAAGAAAATAAAATTTACTATATGAATCTCAACACATGGAGAATTTACATTAGAAAAACAAGTGTTGTTATAATTTGTGAGTCGAGTCAATTCAGAAGATGTATTTTGTGAAAATCCATCATGATGCTCTCAAACAAATCATGTCTTAATTTAATGATAAATATGTATTTCACGTTATAAAATAGTCCTTTGGTTTTACATTTAGAAAGTTTCAAAAGCTATACAGTGATGAAAGGGCATTGACAGTTGGCATTCTTTTTAGAATTATCTCTAAATATTTATAAATCAACACTTAAAAGGTTGATAAATTGTAGATTTTCAAGTGCATAACTCATCACTTATCAAACGCGGTATAGTTTTTGTAAATTAAACAGAATTTCTATTTTGCAATATGTATTTTTTTAAAAGATTGATTTGCTTTTCTCTCAATTCCACTGCTGTGTTTTTTTCTCCTTCTATAGACATTTTAGTGTTATTGTCCAGAAAGGCAATAAGTAATGGAGTAAGACTTTTGTTGGGAGGCAACAGTTGGCAGGTCTGCCAGTTTCAACAAGAAATTCTGCCAAATTCAGCCATTGTTTGGCCATTTGGGGAAATGCTTCAACATTTTGTGCTAAAATACCAAGCAACCTTCTCATTTACCCTAGTTTGAGAGGTCACTCCTTGGAATTCAGTGAAACCTGAACACTAACTACGTTACAGAAAAGCATCTTTACTAATTTATTTCCCTTTACAAAGGCAGTGGAGGAATAAATATTAGGTTGACCTAAGAATAACAAAATGATAATTAGTTTCTGAGTATTTTCTCTTCGGCCATGGGATATGTTTACAACACCTTCAAAATTTCAGCTCTAGAATCTATTGGATACTGCAGACAAAATCACGTAGAGTCTCTAGTTTTCTGTGGAGACTGATACAAAGAAACATATTCATTCATTAATCATTTGTTAAGAAATTTTTAAGCACCTACTTTGTGTAGGCACTTACCTAGGTGCTTAGGATATATTAGTGGGGGAAAAAAAGCAGGAAGAAGTGCTTGTACTTGTAGAGCTTAGAGATAATGGACAGAAAATGGACAATAACACAGAAAATATGTAAATTGTAGTTGATGATTTGTTGCAATGTGATTGGTGTTCTAGGTAAAAGCTAGGACACACAAAAATAAATGACAATGAGCAAAAGGGTTATGGTCATGTAGGTGTAGCTGTGTTTAAATAGGTTAGGTTTCAGAAAAAAGTTTGTATCTGAGCAAAGGCTATAGGGAAGTTTGTATCTGGCAAAGGCCAGCAATGGATTTCTGAGAAAAGAGCATTCTATGTTCTTTAAAAGAAACCCACAGATAATTTTTAATCTTGTTTCAGATAATTTGCTTGCATTCCTTTAATTTTATGCCAGTTGATATCAGAATTTACTTCTTTAATAAGAAATAAATTTGCCTGGAGATGAAGAAAGAAGAAATACTAAAGCCTGGAATCCAGGAACTATAGGCCCACCAGTAATAAAGATTAACATTTTATTATTTATTTATTCATTTTGTTTTTATTCAGGTGCTGTAATGATGAGTATGTGATGAAGAGTAAAGGAGATATAATAAACTTAAAAAGTTACTTAGTTCATTCAAATGAGTACTCTTTCATTAATTGCTATTATAATCTTGTATCAATAAATATGATGCACAACGATCTTTGTTGTTTACTACAAATTTAATTCTAAAGAATTATTCAAGTTGGATTTGATAGGAAAGACAGAAAATCTCACATATTATATTTACAGGTTGTGTCCCTTCCATGATTATAAAACTATGCAGTTATAACTGGGAACAAAAACATAGGCCAGAATGGAGAACTATCCTTGAAGTCTACATGATTTTGAGTAATTAGGAGTGGGATGTTGTCTAAATGTAGAAATCTAATCTTTTAGATTTCTAATCTAATCTAAAAAATCTAATCTTTTTTTTTTTTTTAAAGCAGATGCTATTTCAAGACCTAAATTGTGGTTATACTTAATGAAACCCTCTGAGGACACAATGAGCTGGAATCTCCTATTTCTAAGTTCGAAACCCATTAACTCGATTTATTTAGCTTATTCAGGACTCTAGCTTCAGAAGCGCTATGTAACATGAAAAGTTTTGAACATGTAGTCCTTAATGGTAAGGATGATACAAGAAGTGATATAGTTGAGACTTTGTAACCTTAAATATGTAGTCTTTTATGACACTTGAGAATTTAGTGAATAATCAGCTTTCAGAGTTAATCTGAAGAATCACGTAATTAGTGGGTTTTTAAAGGGTGTTTGAGTTATACAATGACTCAAACATAAACTCTTTGTTAACTTTGGTGTATTTATTTTGAAGGAAGTAGGCTGGAATCTGGTTCATTAAGTATGGACATGTATTAATTTTATGAGCAAAAAGACTCAGTAAGTGTTTTCTAATAATTTTGAACTGATAACATGGAACACAGCACAGGAAATCCTTTTGGAAAATGTATAATTAAGGAAGTTAACTCATGTGAGGAATTCAATTAATAAAAATATTAAACAATATTTAGGAAAATCATTTTATGGACTTTACCCCTGTCAGTTTGTTCTAGACTTTAGCGCTTGCTCATATCTCATTTGAAGCCCTTCCTGTTCAAATTAATGAAACCAATCATGCTTCAAAGCTTTATTCTTAAGGATATCTTTCTTTAACCACATTCTTTCTCTCTTAAAAGTAAACAATTTCTGATACCCAATCATGATATCTGTAATTGATTTAGATACAAGGAAATCTTTCTGTTAAAGTATGAAAGTTCCAAATTACATTAGAAGCAGTTGAAAATAAGAGATTTCAGAATATCTTAGCCAAAGCACATACAATTGTGAGCTAAGTAGAATCCGTTAGACTGTTTTTTACTTCAGGTTTTTTTTTTTAATGTTTCATCTGTAATCCAAGGTTTCCCAAATATAATAAATATGTACAGAAAATATATGATTTATCAAGATTTGTCACTTTACAAAACATTCTAGCTCAGGCATTCAGTCCTGATCTTATGACAAGATGAAAAGTAGAGTGGTGGCCAGCAGTATAGATGAAGAGTTTATAGTTTAATCGGCACTGTTACACAGCACTGAGGTGGAGCTGATGTTGTCCAGAGCAGGGGTCCTGTCTTGCTTACCTTTAACATCTAGCATTGGGCCTGGCACGTTGTGAGTGTTTGCTAAACTGAGGATCATTCTGTTTAACCCTAGCACTCCTTAATAGCAAGAAGTCATATAACTTAAAATACAACTGTTCTCTGACAGTATTAAATTCTGATATGAACGGAAAGTTCCCCAGATAAAATATACTGCAAAGAGAACAGACTTTAATTTCATAAAAGGATGAGCAATCTTGGAAGGTCTTATGTGAACCATATAGGGGAAAAACATGCTACCGTTGTGGCAGGAGGGGGTGGAATGTAGAAAACTTATATCCTTTTAGTCTCCCTCATTTATAATATAATTGCTTTAAATATTTCTTCTACCTACATTTAGAACCAAATCAAAAAAAAAAAAAAAAAAAAAAGAACCAAATCAGATTCTACCCCCTTCCAAAAAAACAAACAAACAAAAAGCCCTGAGTAACTGGAGAATTTCTATCTTGCTCATAGTTGGATGACTTAACATTTTTAAGACATTACTAATTTTTGATTCAACTAATAAATTCATTGTAATTCCAACTATCATTCCAGCAGAAAGTTTGAAGAGTTTCCAAAATTTGAAAACCTAAATAATTTTTGGGAAAAAAGAGCAAATATGGATGAATGCCCTTAACTGCTTGCAATGTTTAATTGTATGTGTTAACTTGGCCAGGCTATGGTGGCCAGTTGTTGGATCAAAAATTAGCCTTGATGTTTCTGTAAAGTTATTTTGTAGATGTGATTGACATTTACCATCAATTGACTTTAAATAAAGGAGATTATCTAGATAATGTGTATGGGTCACATCCAATTGCTTGAAGGCTAAATAGCAAACATGAGGTTTTCTGAAGAAGAAAGAATTCTTCAAAATCTTTGTTTTTCAAGCAACTCTTGACTACTGGAGGCTAGAGAGTAACTACTGGGCATTTGGTTTAGAGGAAGGTGAGGGTTAAGCAAGTATAGATGAAGGAACATAGTGGAAGGAAATGCATACAGAAAGATGGGAAATTACCAATTGCAAATTCTACCTACTATGTACAGGCTTGTCTCATTTTATTGTGCTTCATTTTCTTGTGCTTCTCAGATATTGCATTTTTTATAAATTGATGGTTTGTGGTAACATTGCATGTACCAAGCTTATCAGTACCATTTGTCCAACAGCATTTGCTAACTTCCTGCCTCTATGTCACATTTTGGTAATTCAATATTTCAAATGTTTTCATTATTATTATTATATTGTTATGGTGATCTGGGATCAGTGTTCTTTCCTATTACCAATAGCAAGTGTTTTGTGCACCACTGACCATGCCCATACAAAATGATGAACTTAATAAGTGTGTGTATTCTCTCTGCTCCCCCTTCTCTCTCCCTTTCCATGGGCCTTCCTATTCCATGAGATATAACTATATTGAAATTAGGCCAGTTAATAATCCTACAGTGGCCTCTAGGTGTTCAAATGAAAGGAAAAGTCACAAGTCTCTCACTTTAAATCAAAAGCTAGAATTGATTAAACTTAGTCAGGAAGATATGTTGAAAGCTGAGATAGGTCAAAAGCCAGGTTTCTTGCATCAGTTAGCCAAGTTGTAGATGCAAAGGAAAAGTTCCTGAAAGAAATTAAAAGTGCTACTCCAGGGTACACACAAAGAGTGAGAAAGCTAGAGAGTCTTATTGGTGATGTGGAAAAAGTTTTAGTGGTCTGGACAGAAGATCAAACCAGCCACAACATTCCCTTAAGCCAAAGCCTAATCCAGAGCAAGATCCTAACTCTCTTCAATTGTATGATGGCTGAGAGAGGAGAAGAAGCTGAATAAGAAGTTTCAAACTAGTAGAGGTTGGTTCATGTGGTTTAAGGAAAGAAGCCATCTCTGTAATATAAAAGTGCAAGGTGAAGCAGCAACTGCTGATACAGAAACTGCATCAAATTATCTAGAAAATCTAGCTAAGATAATTAATGAAGGTGGTTACACGGAACAACAGATTATAAATGTAGACAAAACAGCCTCCTACAGGTAGATGTCATCTAGGACTTTCATAGCTAGAGAGGAAAAGTCAATGCCTGGCTTCAAAGCTTCAAAGAACAGACTGACTCTCTAGTTAAGGGCTAAGGCAACTGATGACTTGAAGTTGAAGCCAATGCTCGTTTACCATTCCAAAAAGGCTAGAGTCCTTAAGAATTATACTAAATCTACTGTGTCTGTGCTCTATAAAATAGAACAATAAAACTCGGATGATGGCACATCTGTTTACAACATCATTTACTGAATTTTTTAAACCTACTGTTGAGAACTACTACTCAGAAAAAATGATTCCTTTCTAAATGTTACTGCTCACTAACGATGCATCTGGTCACCCAAGACCTCTGATGGAGATGTACAATGAGATTAATATTGTTCTCATGCCTGCTAAGACAGCATCTATTCTGCAGCCCATGGATGAAGGAGTATTTTCAAGTCTCATTATTTAAGAAATACATTCCCTAAAGCTACAGCTGCCGTGGATAGTGATTCCTCTGATGGATCTAGGCAAAGCAAACCAAAACCTTCTGGAAAGGATTCACCATTCTAGATGTCATTAAGAGCATTCATGATTCATGGGAAGAGGTCAAAATATCAACATTCACAGGAGTTTGGGAGAAGTTGATTCCAACCCTCAAGGATGACTTTGAGGGAGTCAAGACTTCAGTGGAGGAGTGACTGCAGATGTAGTAGAAATAGCAAGAGGATTAGAAGTAGAGACTGAGGATGTGATGGAATTGCTCTAATCTTATAAAACTTTAACAGATGAGCTTTTTGTGGATGAGCAAAGAAAGTGGTTTCTTGAAATGGAATCTATTCTTGATGAAGATGCTGTGAAGATGTTGAAATGACAACAAAGGATTTAGAATAGCACATAAACTTAATTGATAAAGCAGCTGCAGGGTTTGAGAGTTGACTCCAATTTTGAAAGAAGTTCTACTATAGTACAATGCTATCAAACAGTATCTCATGCTACAGAGAAATCATTCATGAGTCAGTGGATGCAGCAAACTTCATTGACTTATTTTAAGAAATTGCCACAGTCACTCAACCTTCAGCAACCACCACCCTGATCAGTCAGCAGCCATCATCATCAAAGCAAGACCCTCCAGCAGCAGAAAGATTATAACTCACTCAAGCCTCCAGATGATGTTTAGTGTATTTTAGCAGTAAAGTATTTTTTAATTAAGGTATATGTGTTGTTTTTAAACATAATGCTATTGCACTATACTGTTTCCATAACTTTTACATGTACTGGGAAACCAAAAGATTTATCTGACTTCCTTTATTAATTGTGATATTCACTTTATTGAGATAAACTAGAACAAAACTCACAATATATCTGCACTTAAAACCTAAGGTTCTAGGAACAGCATCCATTCACACTAGGGGTGACTAGATACCAGCAACGAATTGGAAAGGGAAGCAGAGTGATTAAGAGCATGAGCTCTGGAGCCTGATTGCCAGGATTCAGTTCCTGGTACCTCCACTTGAATAGTTCTGTGATCTTGGGCACATTACTTAAAAGTTCTCTTGTTTTTGATGTTTCTTATCTGCACATACTAATACTAATACTAATAATGATAATAGTATTTCTTGGGGCTTTGGGGAAGGCTAAATGAGTTTATATATGAGTAACTAACAATATATATACATGGCACAGAGCAAGTCCTCAAAGAAATTAACTAAATAATCTCAACAGAGCAAGCCATCCTTTAAAAAGGGGTTCTCTTGTATAAGTGCAGTATGGAAAAATTCACCCACTGCTGACATTGGGAGAGAGTACTGCAGCAGAGAAGGCTGACACTCCTATTTGAGACAAAATAATAATAATAATAACAACAACAATAATAATAAATGATGTTATTTTTCCCTCAGGGATATTAAGATATGTGCATTCAATAATGTATCTTCATCTAATAATGTCAAGGACCAGAGGATTAAGCTGACAATAAATATATACATTTACGAAAATAAACCTGACAAGTTCCAAGACATTTTAGTTAGTTAACTGGGAGTTTAATGAAATTATGTTTAACAGATTTCAAATGTAGCGATGTCCTAACTGTATATGACATGAATACTGTCTGAAGCAGACTCCATTCCAGGCAGTTGCTTCAAACAGTGATTATAACTACATTTCTAAAATACAAATGCATAGGTTATATTTTTTGCCTTAGCTAAAAAGTATATTGGCACATTTTAAGAAAGATTTAAAATAAAAAAAACTTCATTGAAAATAAATTTTCAAAGACATATGTAGACTGATTAATAAAACATTTAAACATGGAAGTCTAATATTAGGTTTCCATTACCTAAGTGAAATCAAGTCTGCTCTTTTGCCTCACATTTGAAAACAACTAGAGTTAAAAAAAACAAGAAAATAAAACAGAAAAACACATTTTGTACTGATGACATCTTTTCCCATAGCTTTAATCCTCCTTATTTTCGGTTATAACATAATTTATTCTTCTCTAGTACTTACCAAAGTTCCCATTTTCCCTTCATATTATCCTTGGAAAGGAAGCAAAATTGAGGTCTATCAATATCTAAACAAACATTTGGTCTCATGTTAATCAATGGATATGGATTCAATTTATATTGGATATAAAACAAATTTATTTTAGTTTTGGATATAAAACAAATTTATTTTAGTTTTGATTGATAAAACACCGGTGTGCTCCCGAATATGCTAATAAACCTCTATGTGACTAATCTGTGAGGAGAAGCAGCACTCTTATAAACCACATAGTTGCCATTTCACTGTATCACTGTTATTTAATAGACCAAATGACATGTTCAGGAGTCACCATGGTTTTATGGAAACCTGGTTGGGCTTAGATTAACCTAAACCTGAATAGGGAAATAATGACAGATTTATATAAAAGTTTATACCATATTAGCATCTTTTAATTAAAAAATATATTCCCATGTTAAGGGGAATACGATGTCTCTGAAAATTTGACTCTATCCAACAACCTCAGTAAAGCATTGAGCTATAGTATAGCCTTGATACCATAGAGATAGGTTGGTTATTTATTTATTTATTTATTTATTTATTTATTTTGCTTACTTATTTATGTCTGTGTTGGGTTGAGTTTTTTGCCCTTTTGATACCAAGGTAAAAAATATATATATTTAATTAAAAGCATGAAGTAATAAAAAGATAAAAGTCTTACATTTTAAAAACGAATACACTCTTTTGACTATTTTGCAAATGATAATATATTGTATAAAACTGTCTCTTCTAGGTAAACAAACTAATTTAAAGGTAAAAAAAGGAGGAAACAGGTTCTGGAAAATATTTGCAATTTATCAACTGATAATTAGTACTAATAATCTAGTAAACATAGACTCTAACTCAGTTCACAGTAAGTGATTCTACTTTATTTTTAAATAATAATAAGACTTTTATTGTTTTGTTAAAAATTAAATTCATGTCTTCATTTTTTTGGTAAAATAATTTATTGAAGTAAAAACAATTAGATTTAAGATTACACAAATACTGGAAAATGCAGATTATTTTATTAATCTGATTTAATGAACAATATTATAATACTAATTAGACATGAAAAAATAATAATCTAAATTTATTGAAGACTTTCCTGTTTAAACGAAATGGCAATATAATGTATGAAAATATATTTCCTGTTATTTAAATAGGTTTGTTGACTTAATTATCATATATCTAATTATATGTTCTTCCTAAATCACACTAGCTCAGTATTTACATTTCAAACTGTACAATTAAATGCAGTCTGCCTTTTACTTCTTCGATTTTATACTAATTAAGACTATACATCTTCCAAGTTATGAACCAAATTACAGGGAGGTAAATCAAAGGCGTGAAAATCATCCAGATACTTTTTATTCTTAAGGTTTTATTTTATTTTATTTTATTTTATTTTATTTTATTTTATTTTATTTTATTTTATTTTTGAGAGAGAAAGAGTGCAGTAGGGGCAGATAAAAAGGGAGAGAGAAAATCCCAAGCAGGCTCCGTTTTGTCAGCGCAGAGCCCCATGCGGTGCTCATTCTGATGACTGTGAGATCATGACCTGAGCTGAAATCAAGAGTCAGTTGTTTAACTGCCTGACCCCGCCCCCAGGAGTCCCAAGATACTTTGAGGTGTGTAACTGCTATTGATGAAGGAATTTGGATAGGAATGATTGTTTATGTGAATAAATGGGAAAATGATTGAAATATCTTGTTGGTATGTAACCCTGATCTTGTGTTTCTGGTACATTCTTATTTTCCATAACTTCATCAAAACATTTTCTTATATTAAATGAGCAGATTTTTTGAAATAATTTAATAATGCAGCAGGGTAGAAGTACTTTGGTAGAAAAAGAGAGCTTTCCTAAGAAATTATAAATGTTTACGGTTCACGCGTGGGCTTTAAACCCAGATACAGACAAATGTTTTATATAGCTGGGTACTGGCTTTTCATATTAAGTGTATTCTCTGATAGTCTGATTGAGTCAAGAACACAGAGGTGTTACAAATTTGACTCTGAGTGTCTTTCATTAACACCATTGCAATGATATAACTTATGTTTTGGGGTTAATAGCATCTCTGAATATGAAACAAAGATAAGATAGAGAATAAAGCCAATGACTTCAAATAATGTCCTTTGAATATATTTGTGTTTTGAAAAGTTGGTATCGTAATCATGATATCTCTAAAACAGAATTATTTTTTCAAGCTGTGTTCAAAATCATACATAGAGTATAAAATCAGTTTTGTTTCATGAATGTATATTTTGATCCTTTAATTTTTTTTGTTAATTTTTGTATAAATATCTGTAAGATAATTCTTAAAAATTAAGGTACTATCAAATTTTAACCATGGAGAGAAAAGTTGAAAGCAACATAGTGTTATAGTTGTTACAAAAATGATGTAAGTTAGAAATATATACTAATACTATTAACAGAAGTTTGATTAGTTTTATGAGTTTATCAAATAATTTATCCACATTAGCATAAAGCATATAAAATCATCTTTTTTTGTCTTAATATTATTTTGAATTTCTTACTGAAATAAATTTGGTGTGTACAAAATAATGGTAAATATATACGATGAATGTGAAGATTCTCCTAAATATGCTAGGGTGTTGATTCCATTTAAACGTATCCTAGGCATCACCAGTAGGTAAAGTATATACACGGTGGTCATTCATTTAACATCATTTTTAAAACTACAGAATCAATTCTAATTTCTTTTTTATTTTCCTGTTTTCCCAATCTTTTTTTCAAATTGAATGAGTAGTTTTATGTATTCTAACATTTTTACATAGTTTAATAAAACAATATTTTGGAATGTTTTCCATTTGGAATGGAATTCCAAATTCCATTTGGAATGGAATTCCAAATTCCATTTGGAATGGAATATATTAGGGGGGGAAAGACCTTGTAGTGGTAACCAAAAGCATATCTCTTAAAGATAACTGAATATTGCAGGTAAAACAGACTTTAACTCACATTATTCTTACAATTTCTCAACCCTATGTTTCATTTTCCATATTTATAACTGGCCTTAGACTCTGCATTGCTTTTACGATCCCATAGCATCTAGAAAAATAAGTGAATTCTTTATGGCTGAAAGCATGCATTGATCCTCTGATACTCTCTTATCATTAAAGAAAACAAAATTTAGAATATAATAATATGAGTTCTTATTTCAAATGTTCAATTATTTTCTCAAATAATAAGTCTTTGCCTAATGACCTTCAAAATTCGTTACCTAGTGTTTCTCAACAGTATTTTCTGAAAATAAAAATTATAAACCACACTATTAGTACAGTTAACAAAAATTTAATTGTTATGGAAGAAAATTATGGGTTTTTGGTTAGCAATTAAATAAAAATTAGATATGTGTGGGGAGTGCCTTATTAAAAATATTATATTAATATAATATCTCCTTCTAAGAAAATAATGTAAATTAAAAATAATGCTATTTTAATTTTTATTACTAACCCATGGCATGGGGTTAGGCATTTAATGTGTTCTTTTCATTTCCTTCCCTAATTACCTAATGGCTATTTACAAAGTCACATTCTAAAAACACTTTTTCTAATTCTACGCATGTGTCAGGGCATTCAAAACAGTTAATGGTTGAAAGGCGATAGGAAATCAGCCACAATATTTTTAAGAATCACAAAATAAAAAGCTTAATTGAAGTTTCCATTATTTGGAGAAATTTGTGGAAAAATTGAGTAGAAAATTATGAGGGAGTTACTCAGAATAAGTTTGTTGTACACTGTTAATGTGCCAGATTATGGGTGATTAAGTACAGGATTTCTCCACTGAAGGACATTCTGCACAGTATAATTACATAGGTAAGAAAGAATATAGACACAGATAAATTATGTCAATCAATATAATTTGAACCCAAATCTGACACTTAATTTTTATATAAGTAAATTATATCAATCAATATAATTTGAACCCAAATCTGACATCTAATTTTTCTTAGTAACAAATTTGTGACATCTCTATACCAACACTTAAGTAGGCAATAGTTTCTTAATAGTCCTGGACAGTCTGTACTGGTGAAGGAAGCATTAACAGATGTTTCATCTCAACATTACTGTAAGTTTTTTTCTGGAAATTCTTTTTTAAAAAATACACACTTTAATTTCTCTGTTTAATAATCTGCTATACTTATTTGGAAAAACTTTGTCACTTTTCTTTATTCACAGTTATCTCTATTTCACGCCGTCCCCCCAAAAGCTTGCAGAGAGATACCAGAGAAATTGAAGCAATGCATTGTTAGCTAAAGAGTTGTAAAATTATACTTAATGTGGAAATAACATTTTCTTAATCCTAGCTGGGATTTTTTCTCTTTTGTAGCCCACCCCCTGATCAGATACAGCGGAAACAATTCAGGGTTAGTAAGAGAGAGACTTAAGCACATCTGGCCACAATGAACAGTGAAAATTCTATTAGTTCAATAGCCAGAGATATATGTGCAAATAAAAGGCAAATAGAAGACACATATAATAATAATTCCAAAGTGATTACTTTTCTTTTTAATTCTCCATTTTGTTCAATTTTGCAGAGACTCCAAGACCCCATAAGTAGTTATTCTTCTCCCCCACCTTCTCAGAGTACTAACTGTATAAAAAGTTTAAAGACCCTTCCTGGGGGGAAAATGTTTTCCAGCTGTCAAAATTTAAGCTTAGCTAATAGTAGAGCTAATTTTAAAAGGCATTGTTCCCTGATTAAGATATTTGTTTAGAAGTATGCTTTATAATCCATTTAGATTTTTATTACTTGCTAAATTTATCTTCTAGAATATCACTGTGCATAATAACATCTAGTAGTAATAGATTTTGTATACATTTGGGAGTAATACACTGTAGTTTCTTTAAAATGTGAAATAAATGAGAATATGTTTCAATATTATTTCAATGTCATTAAATTCCACAGTAGGAACATTGCCAAACTAAATGAGAATACTATTCAGGATACATATATTTATTCTGAATAGTGTACTTACCCAGCACAGCTTCTAAGGAAATTCTTGGTGAAATATTCTTAGGATGGAATTTGATTTTCTGATATTCCGCAGAAGAGATTTACCCCCAGGCAAGGTGGGGAAGAGTGAAAGCTTTGCAATGTAATCCTGCAGGCAGGGTCAGGTCCAGTGAACAGAGCCTGATGATCCTAAATCAGGAGGTGATACTCTCTGCTGGAGAGGGAGGGTTGTTCTGAGTGGATTGGAAGTGTTGTCACATTGTATGTGCTCAGCAGCAGAAGGGAAACATCAGAGCTTCCTGTTACATCACTCTGACCCCGCCTGCAGTTAGTGTTAGGTTACTTTCTTTCTCAAATAGCATACCCCAGGAAAGCAGCACTCCTTTCTTATTCTGAGACAAGAGCAAGAAGCAGCCTGAACAGACAGAGATCATATGCTGTATGAATACATTGTTAGCAGCCAAAGCTGGCTGCATTTCACCTTGACTGAGTTCTGTTAGAACTTGCCACACAGAGCAGCCTGTGATTTGAAGGAAATCTGAATATAATATTCTGTTCCAAAATTAAAGGAGTTAGGGAAGTGTGTGTGTGTGTGTGTGTGTGTGTGTGTGTGTGTGTGTACTTTACAAAGCTTTGGGGAACTTTTATCTAACATGTCTTCTTCAAAAAGGAACACAAAAATAATACCTACATCCATCATAATTAACTCTGTGATCCAACTTTTATTGAGATCTAATAATCAGAGTTATTAACTGATCAGGTTTTCACAATTAAATGATGAAACTTTATTCTGTAGGTTTTTAAACCTTTTTTTTCTTTGCCCATGACATAACTATGTGCGTGTGTGTCATGAACAAAACCATTGTGTGTATACATGTTGTGTGTGTGTATATACACATATACATAGAATGTTTTTTCATTATATGTAAGTATATGTTTTATGGAATAAACTTTTGAGAACATATAAATTTAAAATAATTGCACTTATTTTAAAATATTTAACTTGATTATGTTATCATCTATAAAATAAAATAATAATATATTACATTTATCCCTCAAAATAGCCATAACAAAAGTGCAGATAATTTATAAACATAATGGTTATGTAAAATATGTAACATGCTTTAATTTTTTAGAAGTTTTCTATCAAAACATAATTTTATTCCAAATGTGTTTAATAAATCATTGGACATTATCAGGGAAGAAAAATTTAAATTTGAAATGCACTTGTCTTGATAATATGGTAAATGTGTGAGATATGACAATAATCATAATCACTGAAATATAAACAACACTGGGCATAGATTTCCTCATCTGTAAAATAGATGAATCAAATAATATCTAAAATCATTTATATCTCTAAGACTTTGAGTCAACAAATTATGTAACAATTAGAAATAGATAAGACACTACAATAATTATTCAATTCTTGGTAAATTTGAGATCAGAGGCACTGAAAACTTGGTAAATTCCTTCAATACAGGAACAAAATGAGATGCTCATACTTTCTATCGACTAATAAAGGAGGACAAGGCAACATTAATTAAAGGGATACCATGTTTCTGAAGCAGTATGCTCCTGTTGACATTTTTATTACCTGGATCCATGGAAGAAACTTATTCCACAATCTTTGATTTTAAGATCAATAGGATCAAGGTGAAAAAAAAATACATATAAAAATAGGTTACATACTAATCCCTGTTGGTTTATAGTTAAAAGACCTGCAAGAAACTGAGTTATACCCATTTGGTCATTGAGAAAGAGAAATAACCAGAGAGTTAAATTGCCAGGTTATAGAATATTGTGTTTCCAGTTACAGTTTGGTTAGCTTTGCTTCAGGAGGCTGCTGAGATGTACTTCATTTTGAGCTATTTCCTTCAGCCTGTGAGAGGAGAAGTCAATGTTGCAGATTATGACTGGCTCCACTAAGAAGAGTTGTTTAATCAAAATACTGCTGTAGATATTTCCAGATGAAAGCTTTACTGAATTTTGCTATTGAGGCAGCACATTGCTTAGGAAACCACTAAGAAAGAAGTAGAAAACACTGGGATTGGACCCAGACACATGAAATTCCAGTCCTGGTTCTGACACTCTCTAGTGTGACCCTGACAAAACTTTTTAGGTCTTGGTGTTCTCATCTTAAAATTCAGAAGAGAATAAAAAAATAGATTTTAGTATCTGAACGATCCGTCCATGTCTTCTCATCTTCCATGCTTTATATAATATCTGACCCCTGGAAAGAGATTAATATAACTTTTGAACTTAAGTTATGAAAAACTAAAACTTTTCCCAATAAGTGTGCAAAAGCATTAATATTGTTTTCAAAGATTCGTTTGTTTCATTTGTCCAACACTAGTAAAGTCTAGTGCATAAAAAAAACCTATGCTTTGAACTTATGTCTTAAGACTCTTACACCAATGCTCTTTCTCCTCAACATCAAGTGCTATACTAAATGGGAAGGCAAATAGAAGTTATAATATTTATATTTAAATGATTGGTCAGGCCATGGTTATAGTCCATGAAGACTCTAGGATAATTTTTATCAGTATTATCTACAAGACTTATTTAGAGGTAATAGGCAAATTGCACCCCACTTAAGAGTTGTCATTTTCTAAACTCCAAATGAAATAAATGGCATTGAGGACTTCCATGGAGGCGTGGAGGCACAAGACAAAATATAGGTAATGCCAACTCTCAAGTACACACTGAAATATGATGAAAAATATTTAAGAAAATGCAGCAGAACAAAATGAAAATATTTCAATAATCAATGTAGCGATTCTTAGGCAATATGGTATTAATCAACACATTAATTCCATCTTATGTATTTCATATATATATATATATATAAAGTAATCTTTTCCCATAACAGATTGAAGACACTTGCAAGCATTTAATAGTGAGCAAGCTGGTTTTTTGAACTAGAATGCTGTACCAGTTATGTTGAGGAGCTAAGGAAAAAATGGGATGTGTCCTACTCTCTAGTTGTTTAAATCACGGATGGACTAGCACATAGAGATTCAAGCACCAAATTCTCGGTAGTTAGCAACTCACGCTACAAACACAGAGTCTAGATATAACCACGCAGATACTGTCAATAGTGGTTTCTATAGAACTGGGGAATAATGTATAATTGAAGAATGACATATATAATGATAGTCATAGTTGTCTATTTCAGAGTCTTACATGCAGGCTTGTGCCTACATTGGTGGTCCCACGTAAGGCTCCCAAGTGCCATGGTCCCACAGTAATGAATACCAATTACCATGTGAAATGCACTTTGACTCATACCAGGGGAAGCTAACTCAAAATCTCTGGAATACTGTTTATATTCTTTTACTAAGGTAGCCAAATGAATAAAAAAATGTGGTTTGACAAATTTAGGTCTCTACCGGCTTAACTGACCACTTATTTTGAATTTGTGTAGCTACAGCCTTGGAGCATAGTTCTGCCATAAAAATAAACAGGACAAAACAAAACACTTTTACATAAAACCTATTACGGACAGACTACCTCTAGTGAGAATGCAAGAAAGATCTTTAAAAATGATTTCCATGATTGTGTTGTGAGTTAATAGGTTTCAGGTATTATGTTGTAAGTTAATAATTCCTATGTTCACAATTGTCTGCAAGCCATCACTTATACTCGGAGATAATTTATGCAGTCAACAAAATTATGCATACTATGCTTTATTAAAAATGTACCAACAATTTGAGAAGAAACACATAATTTTTATAATCTTTACATCAAAAAATTCTACTAAGGAAATAAGTTGACCTGACCTTTTATTATTTTACCTTACAATTGCTTAGCAGATTTAAAGTTATTTCATTGCTAAATGAATTGCATTTAGTAAAAGGAACGAGATCCAATGACTAGGCCATTAAGAGTGAATATGCTGTTTTTTACTATTAAACCAAACAGCTGATTTTTGGTTCTAATTGTACACATAACTTATCATCTTCAAGGACATTATAATGTTATTGTTAAAATATCTCCCATGACTACAAATTTGAGAAAGAGCAGAAAACTCTGAATTTTAAATGAGTAACATTACATCCATATATACATAAATAAAACTATTTTGTTAATCTATAGATAGTATTTCTTCTAGTATTTTATAATGTGTTTCCCCAAGAGAGTCAAATAACAAATCAAAAACAATTGGCTAAAAGTCTGCCTATTCTTTTCATTATTCTTATTCATTATTCTTATTAAGTATTCTTGGATTTGGATCTCTCAAGAAAATCAATATTTTTTATAGATATTCATGATTGTTTGAGCCTCTCCTCTTCCAAAGGGAAGAACCCTTGCTAGAATAAAGAGCTGACACTGGCAAATGAGCTATGACATAGACTAATTCAAAATGAACATTTCAATATAACAAAATTATAAATTCTCACTTAAATGAGGGTACAAAATGACCTTTCCAAGAATGAACACCATTAATTATGGTGACATTATGCCTCAGTTTGCTAGGTTAGTCCCAGTTCATATTTCCACACTCAAAACTGTCATGATTTGAATGTAAAAGTATATATATGATCACCTTAGCCATACTTATGCATATTGCACTGACAAGTGGTAGCATAAATATTGAGAAGAATTCCTTTGCAAACTTGAGTCTCCTTTCCCAGAAGAGTTTAAAATAGTTCTTCCTATTTCTAGGATAGTTTTAGTTGGCATTGAAAAAGATGCCCTTTTCGTCTCTAGATATGTATTTATTGTGAATTTTTGCTGAATTGCTTATTTGCAGAATGTCAATCTTGATTACAAAAATAAACTGTTTATTTAATTTTAAGCTTATGTGTGTTGACATAAGTAGCATAAGATTAAATGACCATGTCTTAAGTTCTAAAGATGCCAAATAGTATGAACGTTCTCCCACTACAGACTTTTTTATTCAGCTATTGTCATACTTATAAAACTTGTAAAGTTACTAGTAATTTATATGTTTCTCTTCAATAATTTACTCATGTTTAACATCACTCTGTTGTATACAGTGGAAGTTTTTAAACATAAAGGAAGTGGAATTATATACAGTACATATATTAAAGAGTGCTACAACGTATTTGACTAAAAATTCTCAATACCTTTGAGAAACCAGCAGATACTTTACACTTAGCTTTGAGGAGTGAGGTATCCGCAGTCTCATCCTGCCATCTAGTGTTAAGCAGTGTCACATTGTAAAAAGCTGCTTTCTAAGTGAATAATGAAATTCTTTTTTTCTCTGACAAAAAATCCCAACAACTAGGAAAGATCACTAAGAAAATATTCTGAAGCACTTAACTAGGTTTACAGTGGGCAGGTATTTACTGTAGACTATACAATTAAAGTATCAACTTATATATAGTGGAAAAAAGTACATCATAAAATATTTAGATACAAAGACAAAACAATAAATATATGTTAAAACATAATATAAGCAAAAAATACGAATTAAAAAGACATACTATCTTTTGTCTTCCAATGAATGTGTACATGAGGTGCATATATAATATATATATTTAAATATTGATTTAAATATACACAATGCTGAAGCCCATGGCTAGGCTAGAGGGGATTAACTCCTATGTATCTGACCAGGAATACAAATCAGATCTTCAAAAGCTCACAACAGAGTGACAGTGTCTCTGACATCTGACAAATGAAGCCCTCACCATATCCAAGCATGAAAAATATACATTCCACCACTGTATGTTAGAAAAAAATCAATTGCTAATTGGCTATAATCCTGTTCTGGCCTAATACAACGGACACTTGAGAGAGACATTATTTGGGGGCATAATTATTACATCCAAGCTCTATCGCTATAAACATTTGTATCATAAGAAAGTAAGTTTCTGAACAATAACCATCCACAAAACACATATTAATTGATCATCTACCATATGCCAACATTTGGATAGATACCAGAAGTACAAAATTTGGTAATAGAGGCATGATCCTTGATCTGAAAGAATTTACTTTCTATCCTCAGGTAGACATTTAGAAAAATATACTTATTTTTGCTTATATTGCTTAAACATTCAGATTCTAAAAAGCACTACGTTCAATGACTAAAACAGGTGAGCACTGAATAGAAGGGAGGGAGGATGGAGGGAGAACATATTTCCTATAGAAAAGTACTTTCTCTGAAGATAATAATTACTCTGGAACCTAGAAGGGGAGAAATATGAAGCATTCTATAGATTAGAAAGAAGTCTGAAGTAGAGCTTCCCAGATGAGAGCTTGAGAGGATTCAGATGCCACAGTAATTGCTGGAGGAATGCTCTTCAGACTTTAGGCAAAAGCAGTAAGGGAAGGAAGCAGATTTGGGGAAAAAAAAAACAAACATGCGGTGAGCAAACACGTGGTCTCAAGTAAACTCTGGATTTGGCCTAAACAATAGGGATAGGGCTCTGGAATGTAATCTGAATGACAGAGTTGGCCTCCCTTGATGCAAGGGAATCCCTCTTTAGCAGGTCCTTGTTAGTCATTGTATGAGCCACTCTGGGAGTGGGAGTGCGAGGAGTGCTTTCAGGGGAAAGAACTACCATCAGCTGAGCACAGTTTGGAGAAGGATGCAACTGAGGGCTATTAGCAGCCAATTCTCCCAACAACTGGGAGATGAGTTACCGGCTCAGAAAAAGAATGTGGGAGGGGGCATCAAAACAGAGTTTGCTGGAAGACTATTGCAAGTAAACAAAACCTGTCCAGGTGGTGCACCTAGAGTCTGGAGACCAGTGAGCAAGAAGGGAGTCCCACACGAATACATCAGGACATAAGTTGTAGGACCTTGTAGACTGTGGTAAGGAATTTGTATTTGTTCTATTTGCTGGGTCAGGCAATCCAAATCAAGTTTTATGCTTTGTTCTGGTGCAGTTGGGTATGGCTGGGGTGGTGGGGCTGGGTGAGGAGGCAAGTCCAAAAACTTTTCCTTTGAAACGTTTCCATGTCTTTCTGAAAGGCTATTAATTGAAGTTAATGTCCATAGTGTTAACCATGGTTCCTCTTATGTGGTATTCTTAAAATCCCCTTCTCATAGTATTTGTGGATATTCAGAAAATAAAAACACCACAATTGAAGGGCTCTCTTTTTTGGGGTTAATTGTAAAGCATAAAAACAAATTCAATAGTGAATTGTAGTAATTAGTATATTTCAAAGTACTTAACATCTAGTAGTGCTGCTGGGTCTCTGTTCTGTTTTAGGGGAAGTTGAGGAGGAAAAACAATGTTGATAACCTGTCATTTTTGCAGAAATATGCTATATGCTTTAGGTATTTTCTGTAACTCTGTGAGGATTTTATATTCACTCATCAGATGAGGGAACAGAATCTTAGTAAGTTTTTACAACTGGAAATTGTAAGAGAGACAGAGGATGAGCAGGGGAGGGGCAGAGAGAGAGGGAGACACAAAATCCTAAGAAGGTTCCTGGCTCTGAGCTGACAGCACAGAGCCCAACGCGGGGTTCAAACTCACGAACCGTGAGATCATGACCTGAGCCAGTCGGACACTCAACTGACTGAGCCACCCAGGTGCTCCAGTGGTGGTCGTTTTTTAAACTCAAAATCTCGTAGAAACATGAGACACATTTAAAAATTGTAAGATAGGTTTTATGTAGGTTCAGTAGAGAAATAAAAAAAAAAATTCACTGATTTTACCATTTTACCCGTGTCCTAGAACTTCCCACATTAAAAAATATTTTAGCAACTCTTAGGCAATTATTTCAAAAACAAATTACTAAACGTTTTAAATATTCGCAAATATATAATTTTTACATTTTTCTCAGTTAATCTTAAGAGCACTTACATCAATTCCATTTCTCATATTATAAAATTGTTATTTTAGTGAACATTTACCTAAAAGTTCCTACTTTAACTTTTATTGCTTGACTTATTTGAGTAATTGTTAGAGCTCAGAGACTATTCAAAATATTATATATTCAACATATCCTAGTACCAGTAGTTACCATTTTATTGAAGATTTACGATGTAGCAAGCACTATGTTGAATACACATGTGCTCTTACATACCCTCATAATCATTTCACAATAGGGACACCAAGGCTTAACAATCTTAAATCCAAGTCAATTTGAATCCAAATCCTATGCTTTTCATTATTTTATTTGATTTGTTTTTTGTTTTTCTCTTCCATAATTGAAAAATAGTACTCATTTGTGTCTGACAGTTTAGTGAAGCTGTGAGATATACTATTTTTTAAAGATTTTCTTCCTTCATTGATTGTATACGTGTGTAGTTTGTGAAGGAGAAAAAGAGAATATGCAGAGTTAAATTAAAAAATTTCCTAACCTATATTAGCTTACAATTCCAAAGACTTTCTCCTTGAACAATAGCAGATACTTTGAGTAAAAAATGGTAATTGTTTATTTCTTCTCTGAAGTAGAAATTTCTTGGCAAGATGGATCATTTAAGTAGCTCATAACTGTTCACATTTAGAAACTCTGGAAACTTCCCTAGGGTGATTTGCAAAATTGCAGAACATTTGTTCAGAGTGGGGAATATGTTTAAAAAAATAGACTATTGGAAAGTAAAAATTCCTTTTTTTTTAAATTTTTTCATGTTTATTTTTAAGAGAGAGAGACAGAACATGAGTAGGGGAGGGACAGAGAGCGGGAGAGAGACACAGAACCCGAGGCCAACTCTAGGCTCTGAGCTATCAGTACAAAGCCTGACGCGGGGCTTGAACCTAAGAACCCGAGATCATGACATGACCTCAACTGACTGAGCCACCCAGGCACCCCTGAAAAGTAAAAATTCTTCAATTCTAATTCCAAAAATTGACGAAGAAGGAAGTAACAGTTTCCTCTGGCTTCTAACTTGAGAGCCCTTGCAACTTAAGTGTTCGGTATATTAGAATTATACCCTCTGTGAAAATACAGATTAAACATGGATTAAAACCCCAAAGATCTACAGGTTCGTAATTGATTTAGCTGATGTTATCGCATAAAGAGAAGCACAGCAAATGAAGAATAGCAAATCATCAATAATGCTGACAGGGATGAGTTAATTTTGGCTACAATTGGATTTGCTTAAAACAGAATAAGTCTTATATCGAAATAAAAGATTTTGGTACTAGAGATAATTTATTTTCACTAAGCTTTGCTAGTACCTCTAAGAATGATTTCAAAAAGATTAAATACTTTAAAAATTATTTCAAAACTTTCCATGGGCTTGAAATGCCTTGATGACTTAGTGTAAATCAGAAGCACATGTATTATTTCTAGAATGCATATAATCTTTTTTTTATTTTTATTTTTTTTTACATTTATTTATTTTTGAGACAGAGAGAGACAAAGCATGAACGGGGGAGGGTCAGAGAGAGGGAGACACAGAATCTGAAACAGGCTCCAGACTCTGAGCTGTCAGCACAGAGCCCGATGCGGGGCTCAAACTCACGGACCGTGAGATCATGACCTGAGCCGAAGTCAGCCGCTTAACCAACTGAGCCACCCAGGCGCCCCTAGAATGTATATAATCTTGAGAGGAAAAAAAGTTAATGGTTCAGAATTTTTTTAAATCGTAAGCAAAACTGCAATGTTAAGGCATTCAGAATCTCCCAAAGTGATTGGAATCTCTGTAATCAATTGGAAGCTTCTCATACAATCTTCTGATGTTTGGGAATTGGGCACTGAAAAAGAAAATCTGTGATAGATGTAGTCAATTTGGAAATGGCGAGCTGCGTCAACATAGGCCAGCATTGAAGAAATACAGGGGACCACTGAGAATGGACCACCTTATGCTAGAAGAGATGTGGTTATTAACAAGAGAAGAGCCAGGTCAATGGTGATTTTTGTCTTTTTGATCATGAGGCATCTTAACACTTTTCGGCTGTGTATTGGTGTTGAATGTTTTGAAATAGAGAACAGCCCCGTAAAATCCAAAAATACTAAAATTGGAAGAATTCTTATAGGTAGTCTAGTTCAGAACACGCATTTCAAATATGAGTAAATGTGGGCCTGAAAAAATTAGATGACCAAATCATCCACCAAGTAGTGTCTGTATTGGTACAAAAAACAGAATCTTAGTTCACATTCCAGAACTTTCCCCAAAGCCTCTGATGGAAGGCGAAAGCATTAAACACCTTTATTTTAATTAATGTTTGTTTTTCAGGAAGCATTACAGGCACATAATTGAAAGATCAATTAGCATTATTAAAGCCTTTTAACAAGTAAACAGCTATTATCCTCTCTCAGACTTTCGCATCCAACTTTATTTTGGCTTCTTTCCATTCTTGCCATGGAGATGTACAATTCCACTTTATTTCAACTTCTCTGTGATTATTCCCCCACAAGCTTTTCTGTCCTTTAGGAATTTTCTCTTTATCACTAGTATTTGAAATTTCATGTGAGTATAGGGAGTGTGCTGGGCAGGTTTTCCTTTGTGGGTTACAGCACACCATTTCAATAAAGGAAACCTATGCTGTTCTATAAAATCTCTCTCCCCTCTCTTCCAGCTGTTCTATTTTTCTGGACCTTCTGTTACTTCAGGGTTGCTCCTCAATTGATTTCATAATTTTCTTATTTTTTTTTTATTATCCAATTTTCATTTTGTATATCTTTTTTTTTAAATTTTTAATGTTTTTTATTTATGTATTTATTTGAGAAAGACAGTACAAGTGGCCGAGGGGCAGAGACAGAGGGGGGACAGAGGATCCAAGTGGACTCTGAGCTGACAGCAGCAAGCCTGGTGCGGGCCTGGAACTCATGAACTGCGAGATCATGACCTGAGCTGGAGTCAGATGCTCAACCAACAGAATCGCCCCGGTGCCCTTGTCTTTTTCTTTTTATAGGTTAGAGATTTTCTTCACTCTTCTGTTTTTTAATTTATAAAATGCTTATGTATTTTAACATTTTTTCCCTTCATAATCTAATGTTCTTGTGTTCTTTCTCTGCAAATACTAAGGGCTACAATAAATAGAAGACTATTTAGTTCTTTTTATGTCCCTCAGTAACATATTTGAATTTTCTCTCAGGGATTTTTTTTCTAAAATTTTTTTTTAATACATCCCATGGGATTTAATGTTAAGTACATTAGGGTTGTTGTTCTATTGTGGCTAGTACATTTTTTCTATTTTTCTATTTAGTGTACAAAAATGCTCTTGAGGCACCTGGGTGGCTCAGTCAGTTGAGCATCCAACTTCAGCTCAGGTCACGATCCCATGGTTTGTAAGTCAGTGGAGAGCCCATTTTGGATCTTATGTCCCCCTTTCTCTCTGCCCTTCCCCCACTTGTGCTCTCTCGTTCTCTCTCTCTGTCAAACAATAAATTAGGGGCACCTGGGTGGCTCAGTTGGTTGAGTGTCCAACTTCGGCTCAGGTCATTTCCCAGTTTGTGGGTTCGAGCCCGAATCAGGCTCACCGCTGTTGGGGCAGAGCCTGCTTCAGATCCTCTGTCCCCCTCTGTCTCTGCCACTCCCCTACTTGCACTCTCTTTCTCTCAAAAATAAATAAAAACATTTAGAAAATAAAAACATTAAAAAATTTTTAAAAATTTTAAATGCTGTTGATTTCATGTGTTGAAATGGCATGTAGCAATCTTGCTGTACTCATATTTCCATTTTTGGTTCTGCTGTATTTTTACTTATAACAAGCATATTATATGAAACTATGATGTAATATTTATCCTTAGTTTTTGTTTCTTATCTTTTTGTTTCAGTATAAAATTAAGACTACCTGGATGTGTTGAATAGTAATGGTAATGGAGAGCATTTTGGTCCTATTCCTGAATTTAATGGGAATGTTTCTGAAATTTTACCACATACATATCATGTTCTAGGTTTTTGGTAGATCTGCTTCATTAGGAAGATCTCTGTTTTGCTCAAAGTTTTAAATCATGGAACGAGTGTTGAGTTTTAGTCAAATGAACTTTATTTATTAAATAATAACTTGGTTATTTTTGTCTGAAAATACTTTTTATTACACTAATAATGACCAAATGTGAACCGTCTTTATATTCTTAACAAATCGTCAATATTAGTGTTTTTTCCTTTTGCCTCAGATTCCAATATGGTTGTTACTGATCCTGTCTTTTTAATAACTTGGATATTTTCATCATGAATTGCTTTATTTTTTAAGAATGCTATATTAAAAAATTATTTCTTAGTTACTGACTTCTTTTTAACATCCTCTCAAATTTTGTGCCTGTGGCCTCACTCTAGTCCCAACCCTAGCAGTCTGATCACAGATTTCAGATAGTGCTTATATCAGTTGGATATCTTGGAATGGACTTGTGAATCAAACCTGGTTAATCAGAAAGTCACAGTTCTCTAAACATGATGTTGGGTCAGGGCTGGCCATAAGATATTTGGGTCAAAGAGTGTAGCCACGATTTTTAATAAAAAAATTTAGAGCAATTTTATGTTCATAGCAAAATTGAAGGAAAGGTCCAGAGTTTTTCCATGTATCCTCTACCATGACACATGCATGACCTCCCCCATTATCAACATCCCCCAGCAGAGTGGTATTTTTGTTATAGTTGAACCTCCGTTGACACATAAATCATCATCCGAAGTCCATAGTTTACATTGGCTCACTCCTGTTGCTGTACAGCCTGTGGGTTTGGATAAATATATAATGATGTATTTCTATCATTGTGAGATATCATACAGAGTATTTTTACTGTTCTGAAAATTCTCTGTGCTCTGCCTATTCATCTTTCCTTTCCTACCTATCCCTGATCTTTTTACCATTTCCATAGTTTTACCTTTTCCAGAACACCGTATATTGGGGATCATAAGCATATAGACTTTTTCAGATTGTCTTCTTTCACTTAGTAATATTCATTAAAGTTCTTCCATATCTTTTCATGGTTTGGTAATTCATTTCTTTATGACATTGAATAATATTCCATGTCTAGAGTTTACCCATTCATCTGCTCAAGGACATCTTGGTTTCTTCCAAGTTATGGCCATTATGAATCAAGTTGCTACAAATAGCTGTGTGCACACTTTTGTGTGGATAAACATTTTCAACTTCTTTGGGTAAATAGCAAGGAGAATGATTGCCAAATGGTATAGTTAAGAGTGTGTTTATTTTTGTAAGAAACTGCCAAATTGTTTTCCAAAGTGGCTGTACCATTTTGCATTCCTACCAGTAATAAATAAGAGTTGTTCTTGCTCTACCCACATCTTTCCTAGCATTTGGTGGCATCTGTGTACTGATTTTGGCCATTCTAATAGATGTGTAGTAGTAGCTCACTGTTGTAATTTGTAGTTTACTGATGGTATAGAGCATCTTTTAATACGCTTGTGTCATCTGTAGATCTTCTTTGGTGAGGTATCTGTTAAGATCTTTGAACCATTTTTTTTTTTTAACATTTATTTATTTTTGAGACAGAGAGAGACAGAGCATGAACGGGGGAGGGTCAGAGAGAGAGGGAGACACAGAATTTGAAGCAGGCTCCAGGCTCTGAGCGGTCAGCACAGAGCCCGATGCGGGGCTTGAACTCACGGACCGTGAGATCATGACCTGAGCTGAAGTCGGGACGCTTAACCGACTGAGCCACCCAGGCGCCCCTGAACCATTTTTTAATAAGGTTATTATTTTTTTAGTTTTAAAAGTTCTTTGAATGTTTTATATAACAGTCCCTTATCAGATGTGTCTTTTGAAATATTGTCTCCCCATTCAATGTCTTCTAATCTCTTGATACTAGATTTTGTACAGCATAAATTTTTAATTTTAATGAAATCCAGCCTATCAATTATTTCTTTCATGGATTGTGCCTGAGGCCAGGGAACAAGTCTAAATGTTTCTATAAAACTTTATTGGAGAGGATGTGGGCCTTAAATTCTGGAAGTCATCTTGAAACCCTGTGAGGTTAAAAAAGGTAATAAATGTTGGGCAGCAGAATCAGGCATAAAGATGGACTGAGTTTTATTGACAGTATAAAGCCCTGAGTCCATCTATACTTAGGTAAAATACCTTTGGCCTTTCCATTTTTTTTTAATGTTTGTTTTATTTTTAGAGAGAGAGAGAATGTGCATGAGAGAGAGGGGGAGGGGCAGAGAGAGAGGGAGACACAGAATCTGAAACAGGCTCCAGGCTCTAAGCTGTCAGCACAGAGCCCGATGTGGGACTCGAACTCACAAGCTAAGATATCATGACCTGAGCCGAAATTGGATGCTTAACAGACTGAGCCACCCAGGCACCCCTAGCCTTTCCAATTTTGTGATCAAATATATCCTTGTTTCATTTCAGACTGCTGGGGCCAGAATTTTTTTAGATGAAGAATTGTAGTGAGAAGTTTTGGATGAGGAAGTCCTACTCATTGTCATAATGCTCTATTTTATTGTATTATATGACTAAATGCTTACACACATATCTCTCTCTCTCTCTCTCTCTCTGTCTCTGTCTCTGTCTCTCTGGTAAAATGAATTACCATGTATCACTACTCCCTTAAAAAAGTGGTCTGAATAATTCTAGCCAAGACACCAGCTATAGTTCAGAGATTGGTCCTGAGAGACTAAGATGAAGGTCTCATGTTCTGTAGAGCAGAATACAGGAAAAGCAATTCAGGTGTGTTCATGCTAAATTTCTTAAGAAAGAACTGAAAGTCAAAGGTTGGAGACTAAATTCAAATGCTAACTTCAAAAAAATGAGACAAGAGCAGGAGCAGCTTATGAAAGAACCCTAGATTTCTCCTAAATAGTTACTTTAATGTCATTTTCTTCTGGTATGGAAATGGGCCAGGACACTTTCAATAGTCCAGATTGGAAGTCATGTATAATACATAGTTACATGAAATATATTTAACTATACACACACACACACACACACATATATATATATATATAATTTATAGAATTATATTAGGTGATTGGTAGAAATATGGGATGGAGTATGGATTTTAAAGCACGTGTACTTGTGTGTTCGACAAATAAGAAGTCCTAGTACATGAATACACATTTGTAATTGAAAGGAGATTATTAGCAAATTCTAATTAAAGAAAGTGAAAGTCAACTGGAGTTTATGGAACAATTTTTTTCTTTGTCTTAGGACTTAATCTGTGTAATAACTGAAGAACACTAAATTTTTTCTGAAGTATAAGAAACTTCATGATGGGACACCTGGGTGGCTCAGTTGGCTGAGCATCCAATTCTTGATTTCGGCTCAGGTCATGATGTCACAGTCATGGGTTCAAGCCTGGGTTGGGCTCTGCACTGACAGCAAAGAGCCTATTTGAGATTCTTTCTCACCCTCTCTGCCCCTTCTCTGCTCACATGCATCTAATGCTTGCATGCTCTCTCTCTTTCTCTCTCTCTCTCTCTCTCTCTCTCTCTCTCTCTCTCAAACATTAAAAAAAAAACTTCATGGGGTACCTGGGTGGCTCAGCCGGTTGAATGTCCAACTTCAGCTCAAGATGATTTCACAGCTGGTAGGTTCGAGCCCTGCACTGAGCTTGCTGCTGGTAGTGCAGAGCTCAGTTCAGATCTTCTGACCCCCTTTCTCTCTGCCTCCCCTCCCCCCCCACCCCGTTCATGCTCTCTCTGTCAAATATAAATAAAAGATAATAAAAAATAAAATAAAACCTTCATGAGGGGTGTCTGGGTGGCTCAGTTGGTTAACGGTCTGACTTCATCTCAGGTCATGATCCCATGTTGGGCCCTGTGCTGACAGCTCAGAGCCTGGAGCCTGCTTCAAAATTGTTTCCCTCTCTCTGCCCCTCTCCCACTTGTGTTCTGTCTCTGTCTCTCCCCAAAAATAAATACACGTTAAAAAAATTTTAAAACACGAAAGAAAAAAAACCTTCATGAACATAACAGCTATGCTTCATTATTCAGAATATTTTATTTATTATAATGTAAACACTAAAATCATTTGGGCAGTTTTCAGCATGATTCATTAATTTTGAACAGAGAGAAAACTAAGTAGGTAAATACATATAAATGCTGTATAAAGTAATTCTATATAAAATTCACAGTTAGATGTATTTAATTATGTAACACAAAGTAAGACAATACAACCAGAGAGCTTCTTATTTAAAAACACAGTAAAAATAATATTCTCATGCATTAAAAATTAGAAATCATCTGAGTGTATTTCTTGGTTAAGTAATGAACCCATGAATGATTGTTGGAGAAAACCGTCAACTCACTAATGTGCTACTTCTATGTCCTTGGTGGCAGATAGGTTAACTTAGGAGACCATATTGTTTATTCAAAGGTATTACTCTCCATGTATAATGATACAAAGCATATTTCACAGGGATTTTGATTTCCAAGTCTCAAATTCCACAGCAAAGATCCAGTCTAAGGCAGTTACTTATGTATATATTATGTATACATATTATATTTGAAATCAAGATATAAAATTTTTAAGTGAAAAAAATTGACACTATTTTATAATGATATAATTTTTATGCCTTAGGATGAAAGTAATTTGTAATTGTATCTTAGGACTTCATATTCAGCCACAAAACAGAGTAATTTTATAGCTCACATCAGCTGAACCCTGACTTCACATGGATAGTCTGGAAAAGATAATATTTTTAAGTAGGAAATCAGCATGAATAAGCTGACTAAATAAAGAGTATTTAGTGAACAGTATATACCCTTTTAATTAAATTGAAATAGTCATGAAAGAGGGCAGTAGTGTAATATATATAGAACAAAATAAAATTGCGGGGGATGGGGTGGGGTTAAGTACCAACTAGTGAGTCCTTGATGGATTTTGAGTGGTGGAGAAATATGCTCTAAGGAATTAATTCTTAGGAATTAAATCAATACTGATGTGAAGAATGCAGTAGGGGCAAAAACCCTGGAGTTGAACTTTATGAAAAAGGAAGCACTAGTGTTTAGAGACTGATCAGATACGTACATGAGAAAAAAGAAGTCAAAACTGGGGTCAAACTTTCAAGTCAGAGGAACAGAGAATTATAATACTATTGCTAGAGAGAAATCATAAAGCTAAACTAAGCAGATGAAGTGATTAGTTGTTTCTAGATGACAAGTTCAAATTTAAATGCAAAGTTTGAGGTGAATATTATAGGAACTGAAATGTCTAGGAGGCTGTTGAGATGCCAGACTGCACATAGATCAGCATAAAAGGATCTGGATAAAGTGAATTAACTCCACGGAGAGATTATTTAAAACCCTGAGAGTGAATAGTACATAGATTTTTCTAGTGGAATCTTCCTTGCTGGTAGACTTTTCAGTAGTAGACCTTCCTTTTCTACATAAATAACATGACTTTTTCTTCCCCCTGAGGCTTACTTCCCCCATGACTTACTTATTGGTTGCATTGCATGCAAAGCTTAATGATAAATGAATAAGTTTCAGTAGGATTCAGTATTCTTGCTATTTGGGGTAAGAGAAAATTTTGTTAAACAATAAAATTAGGAAGTATATAAACACAATTCACTTTTGATTGCCGTTAAAAACTTCCCTTTCCACCAAGTTTCTTCTTACCATGATCTGTACTTAACATACCAGTATTCAACCATTTTTACTAATATAGTGAGTCATAAGCACACATACGTACACAAAATAGTTAAATCAATCAAAATCAGGCAGGCACATGATAGAGTTGACTCTCTTTGTTCAGATAATGGTATGGCTCAAGATTGATTGAGGTACTGGTTTATAAGAAAGGAGAAAAATTATGTCTATGGATGGAAGCACATAATAGAATTGTATTATTACCAGCTTTCGCACAGTTGAGTGATACTTATAGAAGCAAATGCTTGTCACCATGTTTGATATGAAATTCAAAAAGTGCTTGATCCTTAATATCTGCATTTATCAATTTGGGCATAGACCAATAGACCATAGACCATAGACCATAGACCATAGATCATCATATACATGGTCAAAACAAATAAATGACAACATATTCTCAAACAGATAATCACCAAATGGAAGAATGGACTGTCTTGATGTGGCCAGTAAATGATAGCTTGTAGTTAATGAAAAATATAAAGGAATTGAGAGAGTAGGTAAATTCACAGTAGTCAGTTAATAAATCATTGTCCTTGAGTAAGCAATTTGACTAGATTAAGAAATGAATTCTGATAAAAATGTATTAATAGCAGTTAACTTGTACATAGAAAATTGATGGAAATATTCATTAAAAGGATTTCAGGAAAAAAAAATAAAAATTATAGTGAAAAGTTTCATCCAAAATATTTAGAACTAATGTAACAATGTAAGATTTATTTATTTTTTGTTTATTTATTTATTTAGAGAAAAAGAGAGTATGTGAGTGGGGGAGAGCAGAGAAAATCCCAAGCAGGCTCCATGCTGTCAGCACAGAACCTGACCCACAGAGCCCAAGGTGGGGCTCAATCTCCCCAACCATGAAATCATGACCTAGCCAAGAGCAAGAATCAGACGCTTAACAGACTAAGCCACTCAGGTGCCCCCAAATTTATATTTTTTAACAAAAATTTTTTCGTATCCTATTTTCACTGTCTGCTTCTTTCTTTTTCTTTTAGTTTTAATTAATCCTCCTTTTGATGTTCTTTTGATGAAGCCTACAAAAGGAAGAGAAACAAATTTATTATGCATAATAAAGTAATATAATAAAACATTTTATCTAAAATTTTCTCAAATTATCCTTTAATATTTAAAACAAAAAAATGGCTTAAA
This sequence comes from Panthera tigris, assembly GCF_018350195.1. Classification (NCBI taxonomy): domain Eukaryota; kingdom Metazoa; phylum Chordata; class Mammalia; order Carnivora; family Felidae; genus Panthera; species Panthera tigris. Next base: position 173,177,368 of record NC_056667.1, read on the forward strand.
AACCTCTAATTTGTCTGTCTTTGTGTAGAACAACCTAATTCTAAGGAAGTCATTTTGCATATATAAGAATTAGCAAAAATGGATAAGAATGTTATTGATTTTTATTCATCTTCAGTTAGAAATTCATGCTTGTTTTATTAAAGTGAACATGTGGCTTATATGGTTGGTGGAATTATATATGATTTTTATTTATATATTGATACTCAGTAAACATGCATCATTTTTGTATTCAGAAGAAAATTAGTAACCACATTAAAATGTGCATTATAAGATAGCTTACAAATATTTTGGTATAATCACTTAAAATGAAAGCTTAGTATATAAATATTAAAAGAATAAAATGTTTTGTTTAAAACTGATTATTTTTTGTGAAGACACATTAAGAGAAAATGTAGTTGACATCTCCAGAACTATCATCTAGATGTAATAATTAAAAGGGGGACATATATTAGCTTAATTATAATAATTTTTTATTATAAATAGAACTAATTTCATAATATTTTCTTAGATTAAAATTTGTTCACAATTTCATTAAAATTGTTATCCTAAGTACTACTGAAGGGGAAGAATGTTTTCTATACCTTTTTTACAAGTCCGAAGACATGCATTTTTAGAAGTAAAATTATTTTCATTCCCTCCACATCCACTGTATTTAAATGGGCGGCATTTCCCAATAACTGAATTATAGTAGAATCGGCTCACATTGGCTTGACACAATCCTCTGTCTGCTGGGGTCAGACACCAGGAAGGACCGTAAAATTCTAAGAACATCAAGAAAACACGGTAAATCACATATGATAGTTAATCTGAGACTTTAATATTTATTGTTTATAGATCAGTCTTGTGGCATGTTTATATAAAACAGTAATCTGAATGAATAAAGGTAGTACTCTCTGAAATCCATGTATTTCAATTTGAGGAAAATGCTTTACTAATCACCATGTGTACACTACAGTAAGATCTATCGCAAATAAATAAAAAAGTAGATATATTTGTTAAAGGAAAGTGCTATGGTGACTCTTTAAAATGAAAAAAACTAGTTGTCCTAATAAGAGAAACTACTATTCAAAAAATTAACTTACAAAAATTTGTTAACCAAATTCATTTGAAAAAACAATCAATGTTTATATATCATTTTTGTTCATGAATGTTCAACTTTGGGGGGGGGTGCAAAATCCTTATTTGATGTAGCAAATCTTTATTTGCTGCATGATGCAAGAATTGAAGCTGAGGAAGAGTGTTTTCTTGACTAAGGTTCTAAATGATGTAACGTAATCACAATTTAAAGCACAGGAATTCGGGTATAGCAAATTCTAATTTCAAGCTTCAGAGAAGGAGCCCTGAAGAGATGGTTTGATTTAGTAAGAAAGTTTTCTTGTGAATGGAAAAATCAGTTCTAGATGAGTTAGATGTTTTTGCAAAGGAAGGGATATTGCTAAAGCAGGTAAGATAAAACACTTGGTTGAAGCCAGACAGACATGCTGATGTGTCAATGGGACTAACCACTTTAAAAACAGAAGAAAGAAAATGCAACGAGGGTAGTAAAAGGATCACTCATCATCATCTTCTTCTTCTTCTTCTTCTTCTTCTTCTTCTTCTTCTAATGTTTATTTTTGAGAGAGAAAGCGTGAGTGGAGAAGGGGCAGAGAGACAGAGATGGGGACATAGGATCCGGAGCAGGTTCTGGGCTGATAGAGAACCTTATGTGGCTCCCACCCCCCCCCCCCCGCCCCGAACACAGTTGGCAAAATCATGAACTTAGCCCAAGTCAGACACTCAACACCTGAACAACCTAGGAGCCCCATGGATCACTCATTTTCTTAAGGCAAAGCAGAGAAATAGTTTTAGTTCAATGGTAGCTTTTAGCTCTTTTGGGAATTCTTGTCAGTGAGGGGAAGCTGATACTCTTAACAGCAGATTTCAACTGCTTGATCTTAGTGAGCCAATACTGCAGGCAAGTTGGTAGATGGTGAGGAATCAATAAAAGAAAACTGTACTGGCTTTGCCAAATAGTGAGATGTGGCACAGAAAATAGAGAGGATATGCTAAATGTGCAAAATTGGCAGAAAATAGAACTTTGAGGAATCCAGCCAATGAAGGCAAAGAGGTTGTGCAGAAAGCTGTAAGTGGTTTGGAGGCAAGCAAACCCTAAATGAAAAGACTATAAAAGAAATAAAATGAAACAATTTGAAGGAAAAATGAGATCTAATCTAAAGTAATGAACAGTAGTATAATCCTAATTAGACATGAAAAAAATAAGGATCTGGATTTACCTCCTGCCTTCTTGATAATTTAAATAAAGATTAGAGTGTCTTGATATAATGGCTTATTTAATAGAGAAATTCTGGAAAATAAATGGAATGGGATGACCATAGAAAGAATATATAAGACATTTTAGAAAGATGATAATTCTGTCAAAATTCAAGAACTGTAATCACATAAAGAATGTTGTCTTTGACTTTAAGTCTTTGCCTAGGTCTACAAATACTGATTTTAAAAGAACATCTTAGATCTATAAAACTAAAACAGTCAAAGTCATGTAGTCTAAATTCTTTTTTATGTATTCCTATTTGGGGGCTATAGTACAGCGCATGATTATTGCCATCATAGATATAAATTAAGATGTTATTTGGTGAAAATATATGCTTAACTTCCAATGCTGAAGTCTCCTGCCTCCAATATTGGTTTCCGTGAGAGAAATTTTCTAACAGTATAGTAGAGATACACTGTAATTGAGCCCTACTGTTGTGCAAACTTGCCCAGTGTATATGCTCTGGATTCTCATTAACCCAGAGTCTGGAATATGAGGAGGTTACCAGTTGCTACCACTTCTGTCTCCACAAACTTTCAAGTTATCACCTGTGTTCAGATACAAAAGAAATACTCCACAAGCAATCAGCCTGATTTGAGAAATAGAGAAAATGGCTATTTTTTTTTTCTCAACAAGCACCCATAGATGCTTCATAGCTGGTGTGTGAGTATGATGATAAGATTTATACATCAGTTTCACTTTAGCACTTTGTACACAAGATTTATTAGCCCACAGTAAGTTGAAGATAATATACATAGATGTACCTGTAAGTTGTACACTTCTTCTTTACAAATGTTAATTATTATGTCTTAATAGCAAGATTCTACTGAAGTTCCTTATTCCAAGAGAGATAATTTTTTTCTTTTTTTTTTTTTTTAACATTTTATTTTTTGTTCTTTATACCCAACGTGGGGCTCGAACTTAGAACCTGGAGATCGAGAGTTGTATGCTCTACCAACTGAGCCAGCCAGGTACCCCCAAGACAGAATTTTCTGAAAACATGAAGAAATTCCATCCCTCTTTTTCCTTAACCTGTAGTAAACCTGGCCCCACAAAATTAAGGCTACTTCAAAATAAGAGCAAAATAGACTAGTACATCTCAGGCTACAATCCCTAAACTAAAGGTAACAAAGGAGGAGCCTCTGTTATCCTAGGCCAAGAGCCTAGAACACGAGGTGAAAGCTAGAACAATAACAAGCCTCTGCAGGGGGATCTGAAGCCATGGAGGATACAAGTTTGGTGGGGAGAGGTACCCTAGCATTTGTCTTTCTTTGGGCACCAAGTCTTCCAACAATGTCTGCCATTCACCAAATCTACTCCAAAGCCAAGGGAAAGGGTTTCCTATAATATGGGACAGGGCAAGAAGAAGGCAGGGGTTTTATAGTTGACCAGCACAGATGCCATCAGAGAGTTTCACTACAAGTTAATTTTTCTCAAGCATCAGATTGCCTCTATCTGAAACTCTGACATCGGAACCAGAGTGTGTCTGGCTTGCTGCTCTCTGACCTCCTGGGAATTGGCATATGGACTTGAATTGTCCCTCTTATCAGACACTGGCTCCTGCTTAAAAAGCATCTATCCGTGACTGACCCAGTTACTGTTGTCCATCTATCTCAATTTGTTTGTCCTGACTTTAATCACTACCTACACAGATTATCAAATACAACTCACCTTCGACCCAGATAAATATCGCAGTTCCTAATTCTAAAAATACAAGTATTTTGATAGGTTAAAATTTGAAATTAGTTACTAAGAATGTTGTATTATAAATAGTTAACTTTTAAAAAGTTTTAATACAATAATTATCAGATGGGGAGTCTTTGTAAGGCTATTACCTTCAGAACATGAATTCTACCTTCTATGTAAACGAATTCATTTCTCCTAAAATCATTTTAACTCTAAGAAGTTGAGAGTATCATTGGATTACTTTAGCACAGACAACAATATAATTAAAATATGAAATAGATGGTTTCTCAAGGACATTTTAGCTCCAAGATTTTTTGAGTCCTTGATTACCATCTGGTTCAATCTCCAAAAGTGAGGAAATTGAAATTTCTTGTACCTCATGAAGAGATAAGCTTGACTGTTTTCAATTGACATATTTATTCTAGATAAACATAAGCACTCACCTACTCAAAATCCAGACTTTGATATCTACAATGAAAGAACATATAAAGGTTTTGAAGTAGTTGCATAATGTAATTGTTTTGATTCTAGGTTATAATTATTCAGATATTTAAGCAAGAATAAAAGGACACTAACCTGACTTCTGTTCATTTTCCAAAGGGAATTTAATAATGCATTCTGTCTTGATCTTGCCATTAGCAACAAGTTGAATAGCTTCCATTTAGAGGGTCTATGATAGATTTCAGAATTCAGGATCCACTTCTATTCTGCCAGGAACTGCCATGATCTAGTATGGCTGCTAAACTGTAAGGTGGTACTCCAAAAATCAGTTTTATATTTAAAGTGGCTTATGTGAATTTTCTCTGAAACTTAGACTGTAAACCTTAAATTTTATAGTCACTTTGAATATTTACTATGGTGTCTTTCTGCTCCCACTTTACATACCTAATATTTAGGCTTTTATTTTACCAACCAATTTAGGATTTATGAACCACCCCATGACTTGCTGGGAAATTTTTTGTCTTCTGAGATTATTTTAGGGAATTGAATAATAAACCTTTTTCCTTTGAATGACATATTCTTTTTTTCCCATGATTTTCTAGTAGAGAAAACTATTTTAACTTTCTAATTACAGTTTATCATTGTAAAACACTGAATTAATACAAAAGTATAACAAATAGAAAACAAAAGTTCTCTATAATTTGACCCTTGTCCCATAACCACCCTCAGTGTTTTGGTGGATATCTTCCTGCAAATTGTTTGCATAGGTAAACATATACTGTGTGAGCATACAGTACTGTGTATCTTTTTATACTTGATAATATTTTGTGAATGTTTACATATTCATATATATCATTTTTAATATGTACAGTATTTCATTTCTTGAATCGACAATAGTATACTTAGTCAATCCATTACTCATGTGTATATAGATGATTTTTTTTCAATTCCAGATAATGGCTCATGAGCATCTATACACTGGTTCAGATATTTCTAGAGACATTTCTAAAATTAGAATTGTGTAAAAGCTATATTCAACTTATAATTGGGTAGATGCTGCTGAATTTTCTGCTGAAAGTTTATATAAATACTGACACAATGATGTTTTAAATTGCCTAAACAATTACTTAATGTGGACCTTACTGAAGTGTGTGTATGTATGTATGTATTTATTTTAATGTTTATTTATTTTGGGTAGAGAGAAAGAGACAGGATGCAAGCAGGGGAAGGGGAGAGAGCGACAGACACAGAATCTGAAGCAGGCTCCAGGCTCTGAGCTGTCAGCACAGAGCCCAATGCAGGGTTCGAACTCACGAGACGTGAGATCATGACCTGAGACACAGTCAGATGCCCAACTGACTGAGCCCCTCCAGTGCATTTATTTATATTCACTTTTATTCTCTCCTCATACCCACAAAAGTAGCTGATTACTGTAGAGATGGTTTTCATAGGTAGGAAGCTTAGCTGTTCTCCAGGTTATAGCTCCACAATGCCGAGCTTCCTCTATGCTGTTAGGGATTCTCCAGAAGCTACTTTCAGTCTTGTATTTTATTTACTTCATGGTGTGGTAGGAATCAAAAATAGAAAAGAAATATTAGAAGGAAATATGCTAGAATGTTTGGCCACGATTGCCTCTCTGAAATGCAAATATGGTTGATTTTCCTTTTTCTTTTCTATTTTTTCAAGTTGTCTGCCATTATAATGTTCACATTACAAAATAAAATATATAATGTTAGAAATATTATTAGATAATAAAAATATTTTTAGATCCCAGAGTCCTGGGGCCATAAGGAAAAGGCTGGATATTGGAATCTGTGGTTAGAAATGGAGAGTAAACCTGCCATCTGTCAATTTGCTACTTATAGAGAGTAAATCTGTACTACAGGAAAAGTCCATTCACTAACAAGGGAGAATTGGTGTTAAATGGGCAGAAACTGACATTCTATATAGAAAAGAAAAAACAGCAGGGAATGGGAAAATGAGTACTGTGGAGTTTTGTTTTGATTTGGATTTTTGGTTTTGGGGTTTTGGGTTTTTTTGTTTGTTTTGTTTTTGGCCTATGTGTACAGTAATGTAGCTGAAAGTGAAATGTAAAAAGCATTTCAAATTGAAAGGTCATGGAGGAACAGACAGTAAGATACCTTGCCCTGATACGGAAGCCTCCACAGATTAAAAAAGAAGAAGAGAAGTTGTATAGCTATTTATTGGTTGGATTTCTTGGCCTAGGTATGGCCTAACCCAATAGAAAGAGTTTACAAAGTTATCATCATCCAGGGATTTTTCTAAATAAAACCATAAAGAAAGCAAGCCATGGTAAAATTACAAATTATGAAACTGTTCCGAGTATAATTTATCCTGAGGTAATTATGTCTTATATTTAGAAAAGTTTTTCCTCATGAAATCTGCAAAATTGAACACCCTACAAGATTTTAGTGAAAGGTGAAAATTAATGCTTAGTTTCTTGATTGGCATTTAAGGAAGAGTGTAATTTCAACAAGGGGAAGAGATACAGGGGAAATAGGTGAAGGAAAGCACAAAAGTCAGGATATTCCTGGTTTGTTTGGGGTACTTTGAAATCTCAAGACTATCTGAAGAATAGAGTACACGGAGAGTATAGTGGGATGCAGGGCTGGAAGAGTAGATTTAGACCAAATTAAGAAGGTTTTTGACTACTTATAGACTTGGATTTTATGATATAGACATTAATGAACAGCCAAAAGTATCGAAGGATCAAAAAGACAGTTCTGCTCTTTCTTGATACATGAAGCAAGCTCAACCAGGCATATGTAGGCTAAATTCTACAGGAGACTTGCAATAAAGGAGAATATGAGATGACCCTAACTGACGTAGGTACATTGGAGATAGATAAGATTAATTACCACATTGACTGTGGGCAGGAAGAGAGCTAGAGAGAAGATAATTCTAGTATTTCTAGACTGATTGACCTAGAAGATGGACTATTTTAAAATATAGTATGAAATATAGTTATAAGCTTTAGAATTTATGTTTTTTAGTTTTTAATATTTATTTATTTATATTGAGAAAGAGAGAGAACACACAAGCAGGGGAGGGACAGAGAGAGGAGGACAGAGATCCCAAGCAGGCTCCGCACTGTCAGTTCAGAGCCTGACACTGGGCTCCTTCCCACGAACCATGAGATCATGACCTGAGCTGAAACCTAGAGTAGGACACTTAACCAACTGAGCCACCCAGGTACCCCTATAATTTATAATTTTATCATGGCTTTCTTTCATTGTAGCTTTACTTAGAAAAATCCCTGAATAAAGAGAGAATTGTGAACTATGCCCATGCATTAGCCAGCATCTACACAAATAAATCCAAGATATTAGATAGAATATAGAACCCAGGCTTTAAAAAGACAAAATTTTAATTGTGATACCCTGCAGTGGAAGTACAATATTGTGACCCTGTCCTCCCATAACACTTGTGCAGCTCTGTGTCTTAGCATATAGTGCAGGCAGTGAAGTCATTTTTGTATCTATGCCTTTCCCCCATTTCAAAGGCAAGCCTATGAAGGACTAAAACCACCTTTCCTTTTTATTATCAAAAGACTTCCAGTTCCCGTGACAGTTCCCATCATATAGGAGATATTTGTTGAACTGAACCGACATTAAGTATAATGGATCTGAACCTCAGGTCATAAGAGAAAGTTGGAAACACAGATTTGCAAGTCCTCTGATTAGAAATATGATCCAAAGACACTAACTATGTATTGGTGTTTTATAATTATGTTTGAATTTTAGAAGTGCTTTATTTTATTTCAGGTAATAGTATTAAGTATACTGAATGAAGATACTTCAGATCAAGGTTACAGGCTTTAGTTATATTAAAAAATTATTACTAATAAAATATATACAAATAATACCCCTGATTATTTTTTCCTGCTATAAACATCCACCAACACCAGATAATCATCATCAAAAACTTCAAATACTAATACTTTTGACCCCTTATTGCATGTTAAACCTGGGGCTAAGAATTTTATATATGTCATCATAATGATCACAAAATTTTGTGAGATATACTCTCCACATATAACAAATGAGGAAGCTGAGGCCAAGAGTTGTATAATTTTTTTTCAAGTCCACAAAAAAGAGTTGGCAAATAGAATTAGAGTTTAAATCCACATCTTTTTGCCCCAAACCCAGTGCTCTTAACCACTATGATATGTTCTCTGAAAACTAACTAGAAGATAATAAGTAAAGATATTTTAATAGTTATTAGAAAAAGAAAGCTGTCACAACTTCCTTTTTATATCCAATTTCCAAATTCTCTCCTGTGAAGCTCAGGTTCAGAATGTCTTCTATATTTCTTACCCCAAGTTACATGCATAGAGTTGGAGTTTATCAAGTTTGAATAGGGAAAAGATAGGTCATCAAATGAAGACAGTGGAAACAAATCTTGAGAGTAACAGTGCTGAGCCAAGCAGTAATCAAAGACATCAAATATTTAAAGACAAGAATTATTGAATTTGCATATTCACCCTGGACTGATTCTAGAAATAACAGACCAGAGTTCCAGGCCTTTATGTATTCTGTGATCATATTTGCATTAACCAGTCAGCTATCCACTTAATAGCATTAAGATCTGATGGAAGACTAGAAACCATATTCCACTGTGTCCCTGGAAAAGATGGAGATGGGATTTTCCTAATTAATACATTTTATAATAATGCTTCTCAAACTTATTCTTGCAAAGATTGGTCATTATTCAAAGAGAAGAAGGGCCGTCAGAGAATTACAACATAGCGTAGCACAAGATTTTCTAACCTATTCCTCATTCCTAACCTGCTCTATAGCAATATATACCAAATTCATATGATAATGGGGATTTTTTTTCCCCTTTTAACAAAAAACATGTGCCACCAAAAATCAGACACACAGATCAATGGAACAAAAATGCCCAGAAATAAACCCAAACTCATATGGTCAATTAATCTATGACAAAGGAGGGAAGAATACATAGTGGACAAAAAACAAGTCTTTCCAATAAGTGGTTTTGGGAAAACTGGTCAGCTACATGCAAAAGTATAAAGCTGGACCACTTTCTTTACCATGGTCAAAAATAAAATGGATTAAAGACCTGAATGTTAAGACCTGAAACTATAAATAAACTCCTGAAAGAAAACATAGGCAATAAACTCTTGAACATTGGTCTTACCAATATTTTAGGAGTTTGTCTCCTCAGGCAAAGGCAACAAAAGCAAAAATAAACAGGTTGGACTACATCAAGATAAAAAGCTTTTTTGCACAGCAAAGGAAACGATCAACAAAACTAAAAGGCAACCTTCTAAGACTGAGAAGCTATTTGCAAATGGTGTATCTGAAAAGTGTTCATACACAAAATATACAAAGAACTTGTACAATTCAACACTAAAACAACAATTTAATTTAAAAGTAAGCAGATGACCTGAATAGACATTTTTCTAAAGAAGACATACAAATGGCGAAGAAATACAGTAAAACCTCGGATTGTGGATAACTTGTTCTGTGAGTGTTCCACAAGATGAACAAACATTTCTAATAAATTTTAACTTGATAAATGAGTGGTGTCTTGCAATATGAGTAGTATGTGATGCTGAACATCACATGATCACAACTGAGCCAATGGTTCTTCTCTCTGTCTCTCCCTCTCTTCCTCTTGCTGAGGGATTGTGGGTGATTGTCTCCCATGCTCAGATGCTGGGTCTCAGGCCACAGTTTTTGGCAGAAATCAGGGATTTTTCAGAATGTTGGAAGGTGCCCACAACTGGCACTAGTGTATTTTTTGTCACTTCAAAGCACCTGTGGACAGTCCTTCACTTTTCCATACAAAGGTAAACTTAGGAATGGTTTGCCTCATTCTAGGTCAGGCTGCCTACAGATATAGACCCTTTTCCTCTGCTGCTTTATTGCCAGTTACATTAAAAGCAGTATATGACAAGAGTTTATTAATACCGGCCTGTAGTCAACATTTGTGAGAGCATATACAAAGGCCCCCATGCAGAAAGATTCCATTGAGCCAAGAGATAGCAGGGATCCCGTTAGTGATCATGAAAGTCATCCTACACAATAACCCTCCTCTCTCTTGTCTCCCTAATACCAGCCACGAAGGCTTTCAAAGGGAGGTGCAGGTTAATTTATGTTTCTTTATATTTTATATTTTCTTTATTATTTTGTATTATATTACAGCATTGTAATCATTTCTATGTGAATATCTTTGGGTTGTGCAATGAATCCATTATTTCTTATGGGGAAATTCACTTTGATATACAAGTGCCTTGATTACAAGCATGTTTTTGGAACGAATTATGCTTGCAAACCAAGGTTCTACTATCTGTATTAGGTGGATCCAAGACAAAACCAAATGGTAAGTTTAGTGAAATTACCTTTTCTCCTAAATTTCATTATGAACAATTTCAAACACAGCATGTTTCCAGAACAAATTATGCTCAAACCAAGGTTTTACTGTACATGAAAAGAAGCTCAACATTACTAATCATCAAGGAAGTGCAAATCAAAACAAGGAGTTGTCACCTTAGACCTGTCAGAATAGCTAGTATCAAAAAGACAAGAAATAACAAGCATTGGCAAGAATGTGGAGGAAAAGGAACCCTCGTGTGTTATTGATGGAAGTATATTTCGATGCAGCTATGGAAAACTATATGGAGGCTTCTTAAAAAATTAGAAATACCTTATCCAATAATTTCACTACTGAGTATCCAAAGAAGGCAAACACTAATTTAAAAAGATATATTCACCCCTATGTTCACTGCAGTGTTATTTATAATAGCCAAGATAGGGAAGCACCCCAAATATCCATCAATAAATGAATGGATAAAGATGTGGTATATGCATACATATACATACCGCCAATGGAATATCGCTCAGCCATAAAAAGAAAAGAAAAGAAAAGAAAAGAAAAGAAAAGAAAAGAAAAGAAAAGAAAAGGAAAAGAAAGAAAGAAAGAAAGAAAGAAAGAAAGAAAGAAAGAAAGAGAACTTGCAATTTGTGAGATCATGGTCAGCCATAGAGGGTATTATGCCAAATAAGATAAGTCAGAGAAAGACAAGTTCCATTACCATTCCTTATACTGGAATATAAAAAACAAAACTTATAAACAGAGAATAAACTCGTGGTTGTAAGAAGGCAAGGGGGTAGAGGAATAGACAAAATATGTAAAGGTGATTAAGAGGCACAAAGTGCCAGTTATAAAATAAGTCATGGGGGTATAAAGTACAACAGAGAGAGTATAATCAATAATATTGTAATTACTTTGTATGATGACAGATGGTAACCACATTTATGTGATCATTTTATAGTGAACATAAATGTCAAATCACCATAAATGTACTCCTGAAACTACCATAATATTGTATGTCAACTATATATTTTTTTAATGTTTGTTTATTTTTGAGAGAGAGAGAGAGAGAGAGAGAGAGAGAGAGAGAGAGAGACAGAGTGCGAGAGGAGGAGGGGCAGAGAAAGAGGGAGACACAGAATCTGAAGCAGGCTCCAGACTCTGAGTTGTCAGCACAGAGCCTGATAAAGGGCTCAAACTCATGAACCAGGAGATCACAACCTGACCAGAAGTTGGCCGCTTAACCGACTGAGCCACCCAGGTGCCCCCAATTTCAATTAAAAAGTGCCATGGGGTGCTTGGATGGCTCAGTTGGTTGAGCATTTGACTTTGGCTCAGGTCATCATCTCCCAGTTCATGGGTTTGAGCCCCACATCAGGCTCTGTGCTAACAGATCAGAGACTGGAACCTGCTTCTGATTCTGTGTCTCTTGCTCTCTCTGCCTCTCCCCTGCTCCTGTTCTTTCTCTCTCTAACACTGTCTCTTTCTCTCTCTCTCTCAAATAAATAAATAAATATTAAAAATATTTTTAAAGTGCCATCATTAATTTGTTTGTAGCTTGTATTAATTTGTGAATAAGTTTTGATTTATGGTTGTATAATCGTCACATGCATAACTAGTTTATTCCTACTATTTTACTTGTCCATACAAAATTAATGTCATACAATATAATTTGGTTTAAAAATAATTAGAAGTCTATGGTTTTTTTCTTTAAAAGTATCTGTGTATTCAAGTTTTAGAAACACTTCTCGGGAGGAATCTCATGACTGGGGCAGAAAATTTATCCTTGTTAAAACCAGAGATGGTCCAGGAAGAAAAGGATTAGCGAAACTAGTCAGTGGTCACCTAGGGTGACTGTATTTGGATGAAGCAGTCTTGGCAGAGATGAAGTGCTACATTTTTGTTTCTCACCAGCTCTACCGGCAGGAAATAGAAGGTCTTATGGATCCCTTCCAGAAGCTATCTATTTTTAGAAAGTCACCTTATCAGAAAATCAGGGTATGAGGCATCAGATTCACCATGCAGGCATATTTAGATTATGAGGGAAGTTTCTATGCTTCTTGGTCTGAGAGCACATTGTGAAAAACAAGACACTTTTTGGGGGCTATTTCAGTGGGTTTTTGATGAAGTGGGGTTTTTCACAGTTGTTGACAGTGCTGGTGATTAACTGTGGTATGTAGCTGCATGTTTAACTCTTTAGATTATGGGGGATGGTTTCTTTCCAAAAAGTTTCCATGGTTGCCATGTATAAGCACATCTTCAACAAGAGGCCAAATAGAAGACAACATTGTCTTGCAAATCTATAAATTAACAGTAATGGTGTCTGACTTTCTTTCAGGCAGTTTATATAACATCGCTTCCAAAAGGCCAATGAAGCAATGAGGGACTAGGTCAAATATATAGGTGTTTCTTTTCTCTGTCAGATGTGTGTATATGTCTACGTGTGTCTGTATATGTTTGTTTTATGTTTATGTTTTTTTCTCCCTGTTTTTTTTTCACATGTATGTAGAATCTGGCCAATAGGGCATATGCTGAATACAGTCAGGCAAGAGAAAGTGACTCTCAGGTACCCAAATGATTTTCCAAATATCAGATTGAGTTGCCAGTGGGCTTTTGAAGTCTATCTGAAGATTTTTTTCCCAAATATCATATAACTGATGTAGTCCCAAGGCAGCTATTAAGAGCTGACATACAGAAGTAAAGAGAACTAAGAAAATAAATCACTTTTTAAAAAGTTTATTTAGAGAGAGAGAGAGAGAGAGAGAGAGAGAGAGAGAGAGAGAGTCCCAAGCAGGCTCTGCACTGTCAGTGTATTTCTATGAATCCCATAAATAATAATAATGAGTAATATTTATATAGCATGGAATAGGTATCAGGCACTATGCTAAGTGAGCTATGTATATCGACTGATTTCACTTGACAACAAAACCTGTAAGGTGGGTACTATATTATCATCCTCATTTTACACTGGGAAAAAGGTTCAGAGAGGTTATGAAGTATCTCAAGGTTGCAGAGCTAGTAAGTGAAAGACCTGGGATTTGAGCCCAACTCTTCAGGCTCAGAGTCTTTTATCTACTATAATATAGTGCCAGTCACAAGGGAAAAGTCAAAGAAAACTAATTGTGGTAGTTTTTCATTCTGAAAATTATGCACAGAACTGCACATGTTTACAGAGATTTTTTTAGAATTATTTCTCTCACACATGTAGTGAGAGAATGCTTGGTAAGCATTCAGATATCTTCAGTCAAGATGGTTCACTAGAAAAAAAAATTCTCAAGATTATGTGCAATATGTAGTTAAGAATAAATAGCAATTAAAAAAATCACCAAACCATTTTCTAGTAAAAGCATGCAAAACTTTCAAAATGTTTCCTATTATCATCATGAAGAGAAACTTTAAAATTATATTTAAAAATATTCTACTTAATAACAACAACATAATCTAGCATGTTTTGGGAATATTCAAATATCCTACCTAAGGACTGTTATTTAATGGAAAGAATTTTAAATGAATACTATCCTATTTGTGTTGTGGGGTATGATATTGTTCCTATTCACTGAATCAAAATAAAAAAATTTACATCTTTTCAAAAGAAACTAATACAGAGAAGCTTACACATTTGCTAAAACCTAGAATAACAAGGTCTTACATAAACATGGAACCATAGTGGGGCTTGGGCGGCTTAGTTAAACTGCCAACTTCGGCTCACGTGTCATGATCTCACATCCATGAGTTCGCACCCGGCATCGGGCTCTGTGCTGACAGTTCACAGCCTGGGGCCTGTTTCGGATTCTGTGTCTCCCTCTCTCTCTGCCCCTCCCACACTCATGCTCTGTCTCTGTCTCTCAAAAATGAATAAATGTTAAAAAGAAAATGAAAAAAAAAATCCATGGAACCATATTTTCTTAAATTGTAATAACATATCTTAATATAATTGCAAACTTTGGTAGATGTAGCTATTTTAGAGCTGGAATATGAAGAGTGTCTTCATAGACCTCAGCAAAAACCATTGGTGGAATAGGAGAGAGATAATCTAGGTATAGGAAACGTGGGGGCACAGTTGCCTTCCTGCATTCCGCTACTTGGATGAGATGGAGAAAGGATCATCCAGGTCGCATTGAGGAGGGATGGCTGCATTCCGACCTGCACTTGGATGGGGTGGACGAGGGATCATGAAGATCTTAAAAATAGTTAAGGTGGAGCTTCACTGTCACCCTTTACACGTTAAGCCACTCTTGGTATCAAACTTCCCATAGTAGTTCCTGCAACATTATTTCATGTTTTGACTTAGGAATGTTAGAAAAACGAAAGAATGAGAAATAAATACTCCTAGAAAAAAAAAAGGAAGAACAGTAAAACTGGCTAGAGGAATTTAGATTTTGAAGCAAACGAACACAATAAAAAATAAAATTCTCTAGACAAAAAGAAAGGAGGCAGATTTTCCCTAATTTTAAATGCAGTTACTATGAAAGAATTAAACGTCTCTTGTGTTAAATAAAAATCCTCTTAAAATAAATAAACGTTAAAAAAAAAAATCCTCTTAATGTTTTCTTTTAAGTTCATGTTGTGAATTTTTACTGTTTCCTTAGTTAATAATTTATCATTATAACCATTAATTTGGTATACTTTTTATTGTGCAGCTACATAAAAACTCAGGACATTTATCAGACAGTATTGAAAACTCATTTACTTTCTCACATGTATTTTATCTCTTCCTTTCTTTTTTTTTAATTTTTATTAAGACATTTCTTCTGAGTTTATTTATTTTGAGGGAGAGAGCACAAGCAGGGGAGGAGCAGAGAGAGAGGGAGAGGGAGAGACAGAATCCCAAGCAGACTCTGCACCATTAGCACAGGGCCCCATGGAGGGCTCAAATTCACGAACCTCAAGATCATGACCTGAGCTGAGATCAAGAGCCAGACGCTTAACTGACTGAGTCACCCAGGTGCCCGTCTCTTCCTTTCTATATTGGTAAAGTACCTGCCAAAAATCATTTTTATATTTCATAAAACTTTAAGGCACAAACATCTCCTGACTTACTCCATTCATTATAATGACAAATGAATGAAGACCTTTATTTGAATTAGTGAAGTAATCCAAACAAAAAATATTGAAACATATTGAAAATTGATTTCATGCAATTATTTTATTAGCAGATATATTGTATCACATGTATCTTTAAGCCCATTAAGTTTGTTATTCTAAACTTCCACATCTTTCACACCATAGGATTTAGCATGCTTTTTCAATATGTGACTCTTAACTGGATTAAACAAAATGTCACTGAAAGACACAGGGCTGCAAGAACACAAACAATGCAATGAAATTACTTAATTTTACAGATAAAAAATCAGAACTAGAAAGACATTTATTCTTACCATGATTACAAAGTATTGTTTAAAAATGAGACTCAAATTCATCTGGCATTGAATTCATTGCTCTAATTATAGAATCTAATCTAAGGACCTGAAGGCATTTGAATATACTATGTTTTCAAACTCCCTCTGAAATGTTATATGCCCTTTAATGACATCTCAAGTGCTATTAGAATTTGAATGCCTACAATTTAGGGAATTTAATCCCTAAACTACCCATTCATTTTTTAAGACCTCACATTAAAAAATAAACACTTTACAGAAAGAGACATCTACTTTAGATTTCACAAATTAATCCTGACCCTTAGGCTGGCTTGAGGGAAATAAGGAAGGGTAAGGATGTGGGGAGGAGCAGATTAAAATGGAGAGGACAGAGGTTTAGGGATATAGAGAACCTAATTTTTCTTTCACATGATAGAGTCTATATGATGTTCCCTCTTTAGATCTCACATCTCCTTATACTTCCCAGTCGTTCTGTAAACATGTTTCCGGTTCTCTTTGTGACTTCTAAGGTATGGCATTCAGGGCTGAAGCAAATCCCACAGACGTGATCAGGTCAGTGTGGGACTAAACTTGGTATGTATATCCCTCCTTCTAGATGAGGGATAGTTAACATTTGCAGTGCTTTAAATCCATCTGGGCAGACATTTTGTTTGCCATGTGCTTGCTCGTTTGTTTGTTTGTTGCAAAGACCTGCTCAGAGACTGTCTGATTCTGAATACCATCTGATTCTGATACATGGCTGGGGTGGAGAACCCCTGCCCCTGTCTCTTTTTACCCAAAGGCTACAAATTTAACAGCCACAGAACTCTTCCAACTCTTGTCAACTTTACGTTTAAAACTTTCACATGGACTGCTTCTAAGCAAAATCTCCAATTCTTGAATGAGCACATGTGACTTTTAAAATTTAGGTAGGACCTTATCTTTATCCTGTTAACTTTCAGCTTTCTAGATGCTTTTTAACTGCCCAGATATTTGTGGTTTCTGGTTATGTTTTTCAATATTTTACTATTTTTTCCAGCTCTGCAGTTTTGTTGGTATATTTCCTTAATGTTTGTTTAAATTTGATAAATACGCTGAAAAGTATCTTCAGAATAGCCCTAAATAGCCCAGGCATAGCCCAGAAAAGAATTTTGCAGAAATCCAAAAGAAAATTCCTTTCAGAGTGACCTAACCTTTGGGGATGGCTAGTCAACAAATTCCTAATCTGTCCTGTGACCAAACACCTGAGGCCTTGCCCAATACCATGCTCAATTTAAGAGCACCTTATACATTGCTGCCATCAGATGTTGATGCTGATCAGATGTTGATGCTGATAATTGTGAGAATTATTTTATATGATAATTTGGCATAGAGTTGAATATCATAGGGAAGTTTTCATGTGATATATAATCAAAAGCCTACTTCAAAGCATACTTTAAAATAGATTAGGAAAATTATCACCCTTATGAGACTGAAAGACTTAAACATTTTGAATCTCAGTATTTCAACACACCTATTATTAGATAACAAGAGCTACATTGCTTAAAAAAGCGAATCGCAAAGTTCTCATATACCTTCCACTTCTATTTCTACCATAATATTTTTCTGGTAGCAATTTTAAAAAGATTCTTACCAAAAAAGCTAGGGACGTTGGTAGGCTGGGGAGTGAAGGAGTCATTATTCACAGAATCAAGCGGTAATGTACTATTCACAGATTCAGGCAGTAACATATTAGTTGTAGAATAAAGTGGTAATATACTGTCTGTAGTCTCAGACAGTAATGTATTATTCACAATCATATCCAGCTGGTTATCATTCACTGGGAAAAAAATACAGCCAATTAAAACACAGCAGTGTCATAAGTTCATAATTGTACATGTAAAGCAAAGCATAGTGGTTGTGTTAAGAGTAGACTTCTGAAAATTTTTTCACATTGCTATGTTAAATTAGTTAACAATAAATATTTACTACACTCACATATATAGTTAATATACAGTTATATGTACAGTTAAAAAGATAATATTTCTGTGAGCAACTTTGTAGTTCTTGGCCAAAAAAGTTAACAGTTAAATTTTAAGGCAATCCTTCAATAAATTTTATGGTTAGAAAAAAGATGATTGATTTTCTGTGGTAGGTTCCAAAGTACTACTTGCTCTCAAATTGTTATAAATCTAAGGGATTTCAGCAGCCTGATTCTTATGCCTACGTTGTACTACAATATTCTCAGGAAAGAAAATTAAGTAATGTAACTTAAAAAAAATCTATGGAAATAATTTCCACTATACATTTCTTAACTTTCCAGTGCTTTACAAAATTATTTATTTTATTTTAGAGAAGGGGAGAGGGAGAGAGAGGAGAGAGAGAATCTTGAGCAGTCTCCACATTGTCAGAGCAGAGCCTGACGTGGGTCTTGAGATTATGACCATGAGATCATGACCCTAGGATCACGACCTGAGCTGAAATCAAGAGTTGGATGCTCAACTGACTGAGCCACCCAAGTGCCCTCTTTTTTTTAAGTTAACATAGTGACTAATTTTTAGCAGATTTAGTGGATGCAAATGTATCTTCATTTGCATGGCTGGAACAAAAACTGAGTAAAGCTGAACATCTTCTAAGATGCCTTATTTTTAAAGGAATGACTCTAAATGAAGTAAAACGAGATGGGAAATAAACTTACCTGCATCTTCACAGGTGTTCTTGCATTCCTCAAGTGATTCAAAGTTGTTTTGATTGCCAAGGCACCCACCGTACTTGAAACGTTCACACTGCTTTGTGTCATTGCTGTAAAAATACCTAGTCATATAACCTCGACAGATTCCACTGTCTTCATCCAAAAAGCAGAATTCTGGCTTTTCTAGAAATTATAAAAATGTCAGAAAGAATACTCTTTTTTGTGAATAATTTGTGTTGATTAAATGTATAACTGACGAAGTGGAAGTTACTTAGTGAGTAAACATGAAAAGTGAAAGATAAAAGGTAAACATAGAACTTTATCCACAACTGCACAATATTAAATAATCTACTGCATCTACTGTGACATTTAGAATAAGGAAGATACATCTATTGTCACATATAGTTGCTATTGAAATTTCAAGTTCTAAATTTCTCATAGTAAATTAGTAGGGCAATAACTATCAACTATTTCATGAATGGAGAGAATAAAGGCATTTTATTTTACCCTTGGTTTGGAAGCACAAAATATTATGACAAAATTTTGGTCTAATTATGTTTATTAGGCTTATGTGCATTGAAATTTAGGAAAGATCTAGGAATATTTCATATTTTTCAGGGGTAGGCTCTCATTAGGGAAAGAGGTGTAATGTCTTGCGTTATTACAATGGTTTCAATTTTTAAAATATTGGAGCAGAAGCTTTGAGGCGTATGGAAGCTTTCAGAGCTATTCTTAGAAGTTCCTGAATACTTATGCTGGAATCTGTATTAGGTGTGACATCTACCACTGTGTCTCTTATTTTTCTTCTTCCAGGCATTGGAGTGACTCCAACAGTATAGAATCAGAAAGGAAATACATGTTCAGGGATTGGAGAGGCATTTGAAAAAAACCTAATACCCATTCTTTGATAGTACTCCAAACCAGACTAAACACAGCTGCCACAAACTTGCGCCACTGTGATCTACATTACAAACCTTGTCTACATGCGTACTCTGTAAAGAAGAGAATTAAATTTATTTTCAAAATTATGACCGCAAGATATATGGGGCTTGAATTTTTTAGGGCAAAGCTCCAATTTCTTCATTTTTCCCCTGCACCTATATTACCAGAGTGGCAAAATGAACTGTAGTATATCCTTTTACATCTTAAAGCAACTTGTTCTTCTGTCTCAGGGAAGCAATACTCAGGAGTGTTTTACTATGAAAAGAGCATATATTTAATAATGTTAAAGATTTCTGCAACAGTTGCAGATCTTCAGAAAAAAAAAACAATTTCCCATGAGAGCACTGTTTTATTAAATAAAACATTCTATTTAATATAGTATAAAATATCTACTTTCTATTACTTCTCAAAGTACCAATTTGGAAGTTATTTTGTTTATTCTTTATTGCCTCTTGTTTCTCAAGGTGAATGTTACTATTATTCCCATAGTAACAATTTGTGGTTAAGTTTATGGCACAAGGGAAAAAAAAACAATTCTAAATTTTTGTAATGCTTTTCTATAAGAGAAAGAGCAAAAAATATATTCAAATATTATTTTGATACATTTTGACCTTAGCGTGTACTTCTTATGAAATTTGAAATCATCTTGACGGAGAATATAAGAATTCTATGTTTAAAAAAAAGGAGGAGGTAAAATATATTGCATATAAAAATAGAAAACAATAAGAAACTATGCTGAGAACTATAAATTAAGAAATTATGCAACTACAAGTTGTTATTTATGGGGACCCATTGTAGGATATAAATTTATTTTAGGACAAAGTTGAAATTGCACATTTGCAAAATAATTCTCCTTGGGCCTACGGTTTAAAATAAGGCTACAAATCAAGAAACTCATGCACTATATTCCTCAGATAAAGTAATATTCATATTAAATCTATATACACAATCCTTGGCCTAAACTGATGCTTGGTTAAAACACAAACTACAGACTTCAAGCTATAGACCAACCTCCACAAACCACATTAATTTTCACTGTTAACTTTTGTTTGAGGCTGCATACTTGACAATTGTTTTAAACCAGACCATTTCAAAATGGTTGCCTTTATAACTGTTCCAATATTGATGCTAGAAAACATATCACAGAGTTAACTTCAAATTGATATGCTTAGAGGTCTTTATTATACATTGGTTATGGCATCTGAACATTTTTTAACACGTGTGAATAGTATTGATAGCTTTAGTCTCTAATTTCCATGTACTATATCAATTAAGAATGAAGAGAAGAGGAACTCCTAACTAGGAAACTAATTACCTACCTACCTACCTCACTGCTCTCTAACAACCTTTTAAGCCAAGCAACTTTGCCACCTACCTCCCTGACTCTTGACAAATGTATTCATTCAAGTTGCTCCTTGATCTTTGCTCTTCCTTTGACACAGCATATCTCTCATCCCTGGGTCTCCTACTTATTGTCATATCTGCTACAAACGCTGAAGTTGAACTCTACAGATTGGGGATTCTGGAGGCTTGGTGATCTCACTGAGCAAAGCAATGCAGTGAACTGGAGTAGGTTATAATCACAATTGAGGAGCCCTTATTTTGCTCTTGAATATGACCACTATTCTAGGATGATTAAGAACTCCATAAACCTACACAGGATGAACATTTTTGCCTGGTATCTAAGGAAATGATATATATATTTTTTTTCTTGAGTTAATTACAATCTGACAAAACTCAGAAAAAAATATAGATTCATAACTTGTTAAAGGTAAAAGAATTGTTTCTCTGAATATGCTCATTTTATAGAGGAAAGGAAAGGGAAATAGGGATTCAATTAGCAGAAGTGATTCCTGTGGTTCTTAGGTAAGCGCCTGTGTATCCCATATTCTTTTTCCTCACATCTAATAATGTATACTGTGCTTTACAGTTTATAAGATTGTATTTCATACAGTGTCAATATTTTTACTGTTTGGAGCCAATTAACTTTGCTAACAATAAGATACTGCATTTTTGGAAAAATATTAACATGAATTAGTAAAAAAAAAATGGATTCTAAATTATTAAATATACAATAAATACCATAATTATATGTTAAATTTTATCTGCATGTAACTTTTTCCTAATTTCACATTTTTATAAAAACATTCTAACATTTAAATGTTGGTATTTCCTTTCTTTTAATTGAAGCATTGAACATTTTTGTAAACATTAACTCGGCATTTTAAGAAAGCTATTTTAAAATTTGTAAATAAATATATCCACCAATGGTATTTGTACAAACTTTGCCACTGAATTTATTTTACAAATTTTGATTCAAAGTCTAATGTCTTAAGGTTATCACTGACAAAAGCTTTCAACTCCCTCACACAGTTAAATCAAAGTCAGTAAAATTAAAATACACTGAATTTTGTAGCTTTTTCATGTCTGAGTTAAATAATTTGATCTCATTGTTTAGTGTTATCTCATTCAAATGCAAATAATATAAATGGTAATTGGACCAAGTCAGTTCCTAGACTTTCCTAAAAGGAGAATATCTTTCTTAATATATTGGTACATTTTTTCATGTGCTAATATAATATATTCATCAGAAGATAATTATTTTTAGGTAAAATCAATAAATAAAATAATTTAAATCACAAAATAAAAAGTATGCACACACACTAAATAACATTGACAAGAGCACTTATTGTTAAATATTTCCATTTACTTCTGCATACAGACTGTTGACAACTCAAAGGCATATATTCATTCAGGGGAATACTGGATAAAGCTTGCCAAAGCTACACAATGCTGAGATATCAAGGGATTAGAGCTCTGAGAACTAAAGATTAGAGGCATCTAAAGTACTGTTCCGGAGATGTTGAAATAGCATGTGCATGACTCTGGAATGTGACTGATCTAATACTAAATATCATGCTTTATTAAAATGGGTGTAAATATAGCATCTGAAGGCTTCCCTACCAAATAGCATGTATTTGTTTCTAATTTTTCATTATATCTACTGAAAACACCATTTCAAATATTGCATGGGGTTATGATGAACTCCGTATCAAAGAAAACTAAAAATTGAATTTCTAAGTGCCTTACATACATTCTAGTTAGCATACAAATGAATGTTTACCTTTTTCTAATGTGGTCTCTGTCCTGGTCTTTATATAATCTGCGAGAAAAACGTGTATCAATTACCACAAATTATAATAAATTACATATACATTTCAATTTAAAAAAATTAGAATGATGTGTTTATTACCATTAAAATTATTCTTTCCTATGTCAATAAATTTCTTATTTTATCTAAAGATTAATTTTAATTATTATAAATATGAAGCCATCTGCATTGTAACATAGTACTGTCTCAAAAATGATGTTGAAAGTTTCTAACACATTGACAAAAGCATGAATTCATGGTGAACTTCATTTGCTATTCAAAAGATCTGTGATTAAAAGTGATTAAGATATGGGGTGCCTGTGTGGCTCAGTCAGTTCAGCGTCTGACTCTTGACTTCGGCTCAGGTCATGATCTCATGGTTCGTGAGCTCAAGACCCACATCGGCCTCTGCACTGACAGTGAGAAGCCTGCTTGGAATTCTCTCTCTCCCTCTCTCTGCCCCTCCTCGCAATGCGCTGTCTCTGTCTCTCAAAAGAAATAAATAAACTTTAAAAAAAAAGTAATTGAGATAGAATCTACCCCTGAAACCAAGAATACACTGTATACACTCTATGTATGAGCTAACTTGACAATAAGTTATATTTTTAAAAAGTCATTAAGATAATGTGAAATATGGAAGTAATTCAAGTAGCCTACTTTGCATATAAAAACAGACAATTTCTATAGAGAATTGATAGTAGGGGTGGAAAAAACCAGAATTATCTTTTTTCCTGATTCCTTTCCCTGAATAATTATCTCAACCCAATTACAAGTTGTATTATTATTTCCAAGTACAGAAGAGAAATGAAACAAAAGGTATCTGTGACATATTTTTTGGTTTAACATCAAAGAATTAATGGAATAACTCCACTCAAGAACTAGGATGCCACTTGTCTTTGACCCACTATATAAAAGTATGGATTCTAAGTTCTAATTTAAATGATAGGTAATGAGGGGTGCCTGGGTGGCTTAGTCAGTTAAGCTTCCCACTCTTGGTTTCAACTCAGGTTATGATCTCACAGTGGTTCCTGAGTTCAAGCCCCAACTCTAGTTGCAGGGCGTGGAGCCCTACTTCAGGCTCCTGAGATTCTCTCTCTCTCTCTCTCTCTCTCTCTCAAATAAATAAACTTTAAAAAT
Source organism: Panthera tigris (assembly GCF_018350195.1). Taxonomy (NCBI): domain Eukaryota; kingdom Metazoa; phylum Chordata; class Mammalia; order Carnivora; family Felidae; genus Panthera; species Panthera tigris. The sequence continues at coordinate 173,201,424 of NC_056667.1, forward strand.
TAATGATAGGGGGTGCCTGGGTGGCTCAGTCGGTTAAGCATCCGACTTCAACTCAGATGACAATCTGGCGGTCCGTGAGTTCGAGCCCCGCATCGGGCTCTGGGCTGATGGCTCAGAGCCTGGAGCCTGCGTCCGATTCTGTGTCTCCCTCTCTCTCTGCCCTCCCCCCATTCATGCTCTGTCTCTCTCTGTCTCAAAAATAAAATTGATTAATATGTGGTTTTAATTTACTCATGTAAAAGTAAAGCTGAGTGATGCTTGTTGTACAATCATTTGGTTTACACAGAAAAGCTTTGGTCAAGGCAGCTTATCATTAGTTGTATGGCCAGAGAGACAGGCAAAGAGGGAGACTGAGAGAGAAAGAAAGAGAGAGAGAATAAGTTGGCTTATATACCTCTTTCAGACCCAAATCAGCAGTTGGGTTATTTTTTGGAGAATAAAACATCTTTGAAAGAGAAGGAAATGAAGTCTCTTTTTTGAATTTTGAAACTATGTTTCATTCAATAGTCTTTTAAAAAAGATACATTTCTAATTGTATTTTAAATATTAAGGAAACCTCAGGAGTCTTTTTTGTTGTAAATAAAAAACTCTCATTTAATGTGCTTTAATTAGATAGTGAATTGTTATAATAGACTTACACTAAAATATTTTTATATACAACTAATTTGTTACAGTTTTAATTTATGAGAGCAAAAGAATATATACAGATAAACATTATATCAGACTAGACTGCTAAATAGTTTATACTGTTTTGCCTAGAACAGCCATTGGATGGGAACATAGAAATGCCTAATTTCAACGTTCAAGCAGTTTTAAAAGAGATAACTTGTTTGTTTTCTGATTCCATTCCAAGTTTGATTAATTTAGCTGATATACATGTGAATTAACTCAACTAAGTGATTCAACACACTAGAATTTAAATGTTTTTATATTACCAATGATTAGCTTTTAGGATTCTGGAAATAAGAACCATGAACACCCAATTTAATTGATAATTATGCCAATTACAGTCTGAAAAATAGATAAGTTTTACAGTAAATTATCCAAATTGTCATATTTTCCTAGATTTATTTACAACATAACATTACTGGGACACGTGGGGGGCTTAGTCGGTTAAGCATCTCTTGACTTTGGCTTAGGTCATGATCTAATGGTTCATGAGATTGAGCCCTGCATCGAACTCTGTGCTGACAGCTCAGAGGCTGCTTGGGATTCTGTCTCTCCCCTTACCCCACTGGTGCACATATGCGTGCTCTCTCAAAATAAATAAATAGACTTAAAAAAAAATAACATAGGGGCACCTGGGTGGCTCAGTCGGTTAAGCGTCCGACTTCAGCTCAGGTCATGATCTCACGGTCCGTGAGTTCGAGCCCCACATCGGGCTCTGTGCTGACAGCTCGGAGCCTGGAGTCTGCTTCGGATTCTGTGTCTCCCTCTCTCTCTGCCCCTCCCCTGCTCATGGTCTCTCTCTGTCTCAAAATAAATAAAAACATTAAAAAAAAAAAACCCATAACATTTACTAATGATATATTAAGGAGTAATGAGAGTATATTTTACTAATTCCCATTTTAGTAACTCCTTTAACCCCAATATATATGAATTCACATTTTAAATATTTTATTAAAAATATTAAAATGTAATTAATATTCAATAATTTAGTTCATAATTATAGGACACATTTTAGGAATTGTAACTTAATCTATTCTTTTTTCATCTTTTTTCTCTTGTGTAGGAGAGCAGAGAATAAGACTAATTTTTAATGTTTCTTATTTGTTGAAATCAGCCTAGAAAATATTCTAAGCAGGTAGGAAAATGACTATATGGACAGAAGACTCTCATTAGTAAATAGGTCTTCACAATCTGAACAAATAAAACATGAAATGACAAAGTTAAAAATAAGGAGAATGGAAAAAGTATTTACATGCTCTTTAATTCCTTATGGAGAAAATCCCCATGAAAAGCCCCATGAAAAGTCACTACTAGCCCAACCAATAAAATAGTAATTAATATAGACAGCATACTTTCTAGAGCCTTTAAACCTGTTTGAGGAATTGATGAAATTCTATGAAATTAAATATACCTATTTTAACTTTGCTGTAGAGGCTGACTGGTTATAAAGTTAATGAGAATTTGATATCTTTCATCTACTTCTGTAATTTCCAACACTACAATGTGCCTATTTTCCCAAAAATAGCAATCAAAGATAATGTTGTGGGAAAAAAAGCAACTAACCCAAAAGACAAAACATCTTGAAAGCCATGTATCTAAAGCCATTTTGCAAACTTTTTATTTTTTAAAACCTATTAACTTTGTTTCCATGCCTCTATTACATAGGTAAAAACAACAAACAAAAGTATCCATATTTGAAAACAACTAACAAAGCAACTTTACATGCACAAGGAGAGCTGTGCATACATATCCAACTAAACACATTCATAGTTCCTGAAACGTTTGGCTTGCCCTGTTCTCAGGCTTGGTAGTTCACAAGCTATAGTTGTCATTGGTCTTCCCTCATAATACAGAATTTCACCTTTCAAGCCGTACTACACAATGTATGTCATATGTTTTATGTGCACCATACTTATACCATCTTCCCTTTCCCTAGGAAAAACACTTAAAAATTGGTATGAATTTCTGTAATGAAACATCTAATAGCATTCTGTCAATAATTTATGCTTAAGTAATTACATATTAAACAAAAACCAACAATTTCTTAAAATAGTCACATTGATCTTAGTTAATTGTAAAATAATTAAGTTCTCTGCATAAAGAGGACCACTTTTGAGAGATTTCACTGGCTGCTTCTATAGTATTCATACCTTATCATGTCAACTAAGCAGCATGTTTTACACATGAGTAAAAATTGAAACTACTTATGAGCATAATGAAAAAAATATATAATTTTGTAGACAGAGACATGAGCAGGCACGGCAGGATAAAATGACAACATGTTGATGTCGTTATTTTCTAATGTTTCCAAGTGCTTTCAAGCCTACAGTCACATTATTTACTGGAAAGGATCTTTCCCTTGAACAAGTAATGTAAATATTTGTGTAAGTAGCATTAATGATTTGTCTATGTGATTATCACATCCTCAATGTGCACAGGAAGAAACAGAATTTCAGAGAGTAACAAGTAACATTCAGGCTGAAACGAAGCAAAGCTTTTATCATGTTTATTACTTTTTCTTTATTAAACTGTTATTCTATTTATAAAAATAATATGTCCATCTTCATAGAAAATCAAATAACCATGGTTGTGTACTATCTGTTTCTAGACTATTTATTCTGTTCCACTGATTTCTGTACTTATTCTCACATCCTCCTCCTCAATTTTTGCAGCTGTACTATAACTCTTGAAATCAGATAAAATTCTCCAAACTTGCTCTTCTATTCAGAATTGTTTTGCCATTTTAGGTCTTTTGTATTGCATATCAATTTTAGAGTTGACTAATTAATGTACAAACAAAAATGTGCTGGAATTTAATTGGAATAGGATAGAATTTCCAGATCCATTTGGGGAGAATTTATATCCTAACAACAATGAGTCTTTCAATCTCTTAATAGGTTTTCTATCTCTGTTTATTAAAGTCTTCTTTATTTGCCAATGACTTTTTAACAATGTTTTATAGATCTCATTGTACATGTTGTGCACTTTTGAATTTATATCCACCCCTAAGAACTTCATGTTCCATTATTTTAAATGGAATTGTCCTTTTAAAAATTTTGTCTAATTTTCTATTTGTTCATTGCCAGTATATGTGTATATAAATATTTACACTGTCCTTTCATCCAGTGAGATACCTAAAATCTTCTGCAAGTTCTTATAATTGTTCATCAATATGTTTGGGTTTTCTCCCAGTTATATGAGAACTCTGGGAGTTGTCCCTCTTACAAATCACTATAATTATTTTCTCAAACTTAAGGAATTTCATCAAATGCATGCAGTTGTGTTATTCAGTGACAAATTCAAAGGAACCCTTATCCAGACTTTTTACCTTTTTCTCCACATATGTCCATTGTCTCCAACATATTATGCCTCAGATCCCAGTCACCTCAATCCCCAATCTCCAATTCCTTATTCTCTACCAGGGAGACCACCATGCTGTGTTTGGACTCCCCTCCATTGACTGTGGTTCGGAAGCACGTTCATGCAGAAAGCTGAGAGAAGGCAGGCCTCACCTCACGTGCCCCTTCTCTCAAAGATCGCAAGCCTGCACTGCCTTTTTTGTTTTAATTTTGTTTAATGTTTATTTATTTTTGAGGGAAAGACAGAGCATGAGCTGGGAAGGGGCAGAAAGAGAGGAGACACAGAATCTGAAGCAGGCTCCAGGCTCTGAGCTGTCATCAAAGAGCCTGACATGGGGCTCGAACCCATGAGCCATGAGATCATGACCTGAGCTGAAGTCAGACACTCAACTGACTGAGCCAGCCAGACACCCCTGCACTGCCTTTTGATCAATGTCTGCAAACAGTTGCTTCATATATTTTGTCCACTTTTCTAGTCATTTGTATTATGAGAGAAAATTCAGTTCCAGCTACTCCATCATAGCTGAAGATGAAATTGCTCCTTTGATGATTTTTTTAAAAGTCTAGCAATGCTTTTTCTATATGCCAGCTATATCCTTAACAGTAGCTTTCTATATAAAATGCTCAGGTATTCAAACAATAAAACATAAGTGGCTTTTGAAGATATAATAAGGATATGGAAGCAAGAGACTCGTATTTATACATTAGGTATATAAACAGATAATAATGTTTTAGAAGATATAAGCAAGACAGTCAGTGAAGAACCAAATGATTATGTTTGATTAATTCCTAAAGAAAAGGGTAACCTTTGCACAATGGTGAAATAAACGATTTGTGAATTGTAAAAAAGAAACAAGTATGTATTTCAGGAAAGAGGCCAGGTGATGAAAATGTGTTGGCTGCTAAACGAAAAAGTGAGAATTACAAAGAATGAAGCAACCAGGACTCTGAGCCAAGGTGCTGAGCCTGAGTGATATTCAACTCAACACAGAAGGATACTTGGCCCAGTATGGAAGAGAAAGAGGTATAATGAATGGAAAACGACCCGGCAATCACAAAAACCAAAGGCACTACAGAGGATCACTGAACTGCTTAATCTGTGTTAGTAACATTTCCAGCACATCTATGGAGAAGAAAGAAGGAAATAAGTGCTCTGAGGTCAAGGAAATACATTCGCATCAATCCTTTTCTGTCAGTTATGGAACATACAACAAAGCACCCCACAGAGTCACAGAGGAGAGAAGTTCTCTCTTTTCACCACACTGACATTTTCCCACAGGCAAGAGCATCATGATGCCAAGGCTGTTTTGTGAAAGCTATTCTGGAAAACATTATCAAAGTGAAAATGCACAGCTGCCTGTTTTGCGAAAAAGCGAAAAAGCAAGGCACCTAGCGTTACTAACTAAAGATATCGTCTCTATAGCACTACAGTTTCACTCAACGAGCTAAGAACACACTGTGGGGAAATTTGGGGCTACAAACTGGGGAAATAAACATAATTCAGCTTCTTCTATCCTTCAAATAGCCCACAATTCAGAAGAATAAAACAGAGACAAAAGCATTCAAAATGTGACCAGAAGTGATTTGGGATCTATCACAATGAGATGAGATGAAACCACATTATAGTTTGTAAAATTCAGGAAACAATGTTGTTTTAATAGGATTAAAGCAAAATAAAAGTGTTCAATAAACCTTAACAATATAATATATACTTTTAAGCATTATTACTTAGTAAAAATATGAAAAGTTGAGCTCAGTAAAATCTACAGGGGTCAGTAAGTATAGTATTTTCTACAATATTCCAAGGTCCCAGAGAAAATGACTTAATTTTCATATATATATATTTCTTCTTTTTTTAATTATTATTATTATTATTATTATTATTATTTTTGAGAGAGAGAGAGAGTAGGAGAGGAGCAGAGAGAGAGAGAGAGAGAGAGAGAGAGAGAAAATCCCAAGCAGGCTCCTCACTGCCAGTGCAGAGCCCAGTTCGGTGCTTGAACTTACAAACTATGAGATCATGACCTGAGCCAAAATCAAGAGTCAGATGTTTAACTGACTGAGCCACCCAGATGCCCCTATTTCTGCTTTCTGATGCAGTTTAGAATTTTCTCATTAGTAGCCACTGAGAGCCTCAAAGTGGATTCTCAGATTCATTATTTTGACAGGAATAGCTATAAGATCACTGTACTGATAAGGAAAGACTAAGTCAGTGTGACTAACAGTTTCTTTCCTGCCAACTCACAGCTGCCCAGGAAGACTGAATTATACTCACTTCATTGCAGATATAAAATCAGTGAACTTAAAGGTTTTTCTTCTTTATTATGGAGAAATAAATATAGGATAATAAGTGGGGCTTAATATAACTTATGATAACTGATATAAACAATGAAAAATGATATTTGCACAGGAATGCCAAAAATGTGAACAAAATGTTCCTTGGAATGTTAAAATAGTTTAACTTTTTTTTCTAAAATTATCAGATCTATGATTAGATCTAATAACCCTGAACTTTTTGAAAAAGTTAAAGGAACCTAATGGCTCTTGGGTAATAATTGTCCCCAGAAACCTACCTCCTATACATTTTTCTTCGCACTCTTCCAGGCTTTCAAAGCGATTCTGATTTCCTTCACATCCCCCATATATAAATTCTTCACATTGTTGAGTGTGAATATTGAAAAAAAATTTCGTAAGGATTGCTCTGCATGGGCCATTATCTGCTTTCAAAGCACAAAATGAATGTGCAAGTTTCAGTGGTGGTAACCCATCATCTACAAGGTAAAAATAAAAGATATATAAGCTTTCATCAACACTGCAATAATGTTCTTTATTTTCATTTCCTTTTCAGAATGTCCTAATTTTTCTGAAAAAGTACAACAGAAATAGCACAGGCTGAAGAAACCATGACAAGTTATTCAAGATTATCAAACAGGTACACAAAGTTTATAAACACACCAATGAAACAGGTTTTATCAACTATTAAAGTTTAATAGTTGATTACTGATTATTAAAGGAAAATGTAGAATAGTTTTCTAGACTCTTGTTATGGATTTGTTTAAAAATATACCAGTTGATCAATGTGGAACTGAGTAGCAATTGTAAGGTAACAAGTGTGTTGACATTAGAAATTAAATAGAGACATCTTTTTAAATTCAACAGTTTTTAAGGGCAGACATTAATATCAACTCTTTGCTCTCTAATCCACAGTTGTGCCATTTTTTACACATAACTTGTTACAAACAATAGTATATCTAGATTCATATATATGTGTACTATATCATACCATGTTAAACCATTTCCCTAATTATGAAAGTATAGGTGTTTGATATTACAAGTACATATATATCATGGTCCATTCTTTTACTTACCATGGTTGGTAACGGTATTTTAGCAATGTTGAAAAAGTTATACAACACTATCTATGTTTTAAAATAGAATGAGGCAATTATTTTGATCTTGAGTTAGAATTTTTTTCCCTCAGTATTCCGTCACTTATTTTAGTCACAGGAGAATTTCATATCTTGTGAAGGGAGTTGTACATACAGAAAACTCAATTTTTTTAATTTTAATTTTTTTTAATTTAATTTTTTTATTTTTTAAAATTTACATCCAAATTAGTTAGCATATGGTGAAACAATGATTTCAGGAGTAGAATTTTTAAATTTTATTAAGTCCAACAATAGAAGCCTAATTTTAAAGAAGTTGCATTTGCTTATAGATTTATCGGTATGATAGACATGGACAATTGTGGCTGGTACCACCAAAATAATAAAGACCAAATAATGCCATTTCATACTTCTGAGGATTGTCTATAATATATTTTCTAAGACTTTAAGTATTCACTCTGGTCACTTCTGAGGGATATTGAAACCTCAAAATGACCTAAACCAATTTGCCCTTCAGAAGGCAGCAGTATTCTGCTAAGTGAAAACTGATGAAGTCTAGGTATCTTCCCCCAAAGGGTTTTAATACACTATAAAATAATTTACATTGAAAAATATGAATGAATGTCATCATTGTAAAAATATATGCAACATTTTAAAAGCATTAAATAAAAAAAGTTTGTGGATATAAATCATCGAGAAGGAAATCAGTGTTGAATTCCTGTAATTTCAAAATTTCTGTGAATTTTTTGAAAGAGAAGATAGGCATATCATCAAAGTTAGAATAGGTAAGTTTATCTAATGTCTTCTATCCTTCAGGTTTTGTTATTTTAATGATCTATATCGAATTAATGTCTAGCTTTAGCTATATTTCAGTAATGTTAAAATTCTCTGTGATAAAATAATTGGAATATTATTTTTCATTTTCTATATGGGTCATAAAATTATAAGTATGCCCTGAAATCTTAGAAGGATTAAAAATATAGCTTTCTATGCATAAGTTATTAATATGCTGTTTCATTCACTCCATGGTAATTATTTATGAACATGTAAATTTTATCTCAACCCCTTAATGCAACTTTTATTTTTATTTATTTATTTATTTTTGGCTTATATATTTTTTTCAATATATGAAATTTATTGTCAAATTGGTTTCCATACAACACCCAGTGCTCATCCCAAAAGGTGCCCTCCTCAATACCCATCACCCACCCTCCCCTCCCTCCCACCCCCATCAACCCTCAGTTTGTTCTCAGTTTTTTAAGAGTCTCTTATGCTTTGGCTCTCTCCCACTCTAACCTCTTTTTTTTTTTTTTCCTTCCCCTCCCCCATGGGTTTCTGTTAAGTTTCTCAGGATCCACATAAGAGTGAAACCATATGGTATCTGTCTTTCTCTGTATGGCTTATTTCCCTTAGCATCACACTCTCCAGTTCCATCCACGTTGCTACAAAGGGCCATATTTCATTCTTTCTCATTGCCATGTAGTACTCCATTGTGTATATAAACCACAATTTCTTTATCCATTCATCAGTTTAATGCAACTTTTAACCATAAAAAAAATCTAAGTTTAATTTATAAAATACCATATCACCATTTTTATTTCTTTGATAATATAATTGACATTTTTTTCAATTGAAATAAATGGAGCTGACAAATTATAGAACAGTTAAGTTTTCAGATTCCAAATGTGATAAGGTAGAAAAACATAGAACAGAGATTTATTATGACATATAGATCTTCATCTACAAAAGACATATATACTTTCACACCAAACACAATTTTCATGAACTGGCTAATTACAAGTTATAATACTGGTCAAACCTTTAACTAATTTGAATTTTATGCACCTGGGCACTTGTCTGTTTTCAGCTTCCTGTGGGGTATGTGCAGTTGAAAAATATAATTTGGGTGTTTATACGATATTTTTAAGTAATTTTTACACCAATTATATAATGTCCCAAAAGCCAGTCAATCTCTATAATATATATGTAAATAGTTTACCAAATGAGTAAATAACTGTTGATTGACATATATAAATTTAAATCTCATTTCCTTTTCTTTTTAATGATGTACCTAATATTTTATGCCGATGAACTTTTTGAATATGATTGGCTTTAAAATGTGTCTAAAAAAATAAAAAAATTAAGAAATAAATAAAATGTCTCTCAAGGCATATTAAAAGTTTCTGGCATCTAATAATGTATACTTCAGAATTATAAATTTTGCTTAAATGTTCTTAGACTTCCCCAAAATTTTATTTTCTTAAATTATACACACAGGTGCTTTTTTCTATAGTTCATTATAAATGTTATATATATAAGAGCACTTATATATAATACATATACATTATATATAACAGCATTTTAGAGTTGGTAAAAGTATTTTCCATAGATAAATATGTAAACATAAAGAAAAAATGATTTGTGAAAAAATATCTTTCCCATTCATCACTGAAATTACAGTTGTCAGTTTGAGTTCAATAATAACTGAAAGCCTTTTCTGAGCGGTAGTATATTTGTGAATAATTGTAAATGCTGCTTATATTCCCTTTCTTTACTTAAAGATTTAGAATACTGTGACTGACATTCTGAACTGTTAAAAGTTGTGAGAAGCTAGAAACTTTGCCTCAAACACTCTAAGCAGTGCACTTGATTCAGAGCAGACCCACGATAAGTATCATTGCATTAGCACAATGTATTTGTGGATGCATTTTTATGTGACCGATAAAAATTTGACCTGTCAGTTCTATAAATGTCTGATCTTAGAATAGGTCTCAGGATCTCAGGAGTCACATAAATAATTTTGAGAATTAGCTAGGAATAATAAATAATATTCGGATATTTTGAAGCTTATGGCTTATATCCCATTTTTTCAGAAATTCCTATAGCGCTCCTCATATAATATTATGGTTCCTTATTCCCACGCTGATGCTACCTCAGATCTTCAGAAATCTTCACATCTTCATTGATGACTCCTCTGATTTTGACTTTTGATGTATTTGATTGTCCTATTCATCATGCCAAAACTTTTACTTTACATTTTGTCTATTAAACAAATATCGCTCCCTCAACTTGCTATTTAGTAATTATGCCACCAGGTGGCAGGCCATCACCACAAAAACGAAAGCTAGTACCATATTTGTGCCTGTAGTAGTAGTAACAGCTGTTGTTTATGAATTGTGCTCCAGACATTTTGTAATTGTATTATTTAATAATCACAACAACCTTCTGAATTAGGTATTTTTAAATACCATTTTAAAAATTATAAAATAGCACTATCGAAATTAATTGCTCAGTTCACACCATAAGTGCTGGCTTTAGAATTGACCCCCACATAGTTTTACAGCAAATATCTCACACATTCTTAACATTGAGTGATACTGTCACAGATCTGCATGACTGAGATTCCTAGATTGGCATTTAGGCCAAGGACATAGATTTAATCCTAGGATTTCCACTCAATACATTTTTTTTCTCAAATTTACTTTATAAAAACTAAAAATGTTTCAATAATGAAAGCAGGTGGTTTTACAAAACTTCCCAAAGGAAACACTAAGAATTAATTGTAAACTATATTTTATTAAGTTATTACCTAGTTCTTTATCGTTACTGTTCACATTTTAATGTATTTTTTAGATGAATCATGTATTAGAATATTGTGTTGTCCCATCAGCTTACGACCCACACTTTGCACATTGCTGACGTGGGGGAGTGATGAGGTGCACTCCCTTGAATGTGGTGCCATGCACTCCATCCAAAAGGGATGCAAGTCTGTCTTGGTTTTTATTTCTTACTTTGGATAAATCCTTTTGAAAGTTAACAATCGTGTGTTGATCATGTGTCAGACACTGCGCGGTCAGGGCGGATGTGATAGTACAAATATCAGGTGGCAGCAGACACCCTGCCCCCCCCCCCCCACAAACACACACTCTCATGTAGCATGCAGACACTGAAGACTTACTTACATAAATATTCAGGACATTCAAGGTGCTGTGTTTGTGTGTACTAAGATGCCTAAGCTTGTCTGAAGGATCAGGGAGAGCTTTCCTGAGACTTGAAACTGAGACTTGAGGAAAGTGTTAGTGACAAGGATCTGCCTAACACCATGTAACTAGAAAACACATACAGAGCAGTATAACAGGAATTTAATCTGATGCAGCCAGACAGAATTATGGTTTATATTATGTCATTTTTGTCATTGATTTCTTGTATTTTATGTCTCATAGTCTGAGGATTACAATCTCACTCTCCCTTCCCCCTGCCCTGGGATGTTGGATAGAAGGCTCATGATAATATTTGGGGATATGTCACATCCCTTTTAGAGTCCTCATTCTCCTGGAACTTGTTTGGGAGTCTAGAGTTTTAATGGAATTTACTATTTAAGAATGCAGCCATATGCTCTGACTTCTCCCTGCCACAAAATGTGCCAGGTGCTTCTACGCAGTTCATATAACAACCATATGAACATAATTATTTACATCTTTATATACAAAGATACTGGGAGTCAGAGAGTTTACATAACTCACCTAATTTTGCAAAGCCACTGAGTGACAAACCACACATGCAAACTTAGGTCTGTCTGATTCTAAATCTTATAAAGGACACCTGCTTTTCTTTAAATTCTCCCTGCTAATCTTCTCTCTCCCACTCTAAAGGAATTTTTAAAAAAATCTTGTCACTATCGTTTTTTTATTATCAAAAGGTTTATTGTTTTTCATCCTCCCCGCTGGTTAGACTGATTAAGAAAAGGTCTACTATTCCCTTGTGAGAGAAGCAATAAAACCTTATGTTTTCTTATAAGATGATAATACTCTATTCAATCAAATGGTATACTTCTATAAAAAGATGTCATGACTTTGGCACAGTGTGATAAATGGTATCTTCAAAATTGAATGGATTCTGATATGGAATCATGTTATTGAAAGATTAATTAAAAACAAAACCCCAAACCCCAAAACTGGTTAAGACTGTGCAGCTAGTCAGTTTAGTGACCTTCAAGTCTAACTTTGAGATAAAGATGTTTTCTTAGCCAGCTTGTTTTTTTCTGAATTTATCCAGAGATTTTAAACTCTGGCTTAATTATTGATGGGTTAATTCTGGCTTGTTGGCCGACTGTGGCAACAGCAACATTTTCAGGAAGCTTCTGGTGACCTGGCGTGCATTTTCTCAGGCTAACTGAGGAGATTAGATTAGGTGAATATTGGGGATCCTCTCTCCTCCCACCTCCCAAGATGGGTTGCCCGCTGTTTCCCTGTTGGGATTTTATTCTCTACATTCCTTCTCTGCTCAACTTCCAGAATATAGGAAGCTATCTCTTTTGATAAATGGGGCAAATGAAGAATTAGAGCTTATTTCATAATGCCTAAATTCTCATTTTATAAAAGCAGATTATAGTGTTTATTAAATAGTTTCATTTTTAGGAAATTTTTATAACAATTTCTTTTTTTTTTCACTGACAATAGAACAGTCTCTCCGTGAAACAGATTCTTGAGAACTTGGTCTGACTCATCACTGCTTCCCTAGGACCTACCAATCTCAGGCACATAATATATATTTATTTAGTCTTTATCAAAGGGAAATATATTGAATTAAATCACTTTAAAGAGTGGTTAGATATATGAAATAAAAATGTATTTATGGAAGTCTTTTGTACATCATAAACATTACATACGAATAGAAGCTATCACTTTGTTCATATTCTCTCACTATTACCAATGACTTGAGATTTCTATCAATGTTTTACTAATTTGCCACAAAAATATTACTTTTAAGAAAGAAATCTGTAATAACAGTCATGGTACAGTCTTCTTTTTGTTCTATTGCTGATTATTTTGTTTTTAGATACAGAGCTTCCTGAGATGAGAACTAACTTGCACTAAGCCAGATCTCCCAGTGTCCTGTGTGGTTAGGTTCTCACACTGGACTCATCTGGGAAGTTCTTATTTTGAGACTAAGGCAAGAAAAGGAGAGAATGTCTGTAGTTTCCTTTTTCTTTTCACACTTATCCCAGCCAAAGGGTGGCATCACGGTTCACAGAGGGCTGTTTCTACAGCACTTTGCTACCTGCACTTGTCCAGAGATCCTTCAGTGTTAAGATGTTATAGCCTGAAAAAAAGAGCCTTCCTTGCTAAAGTGACTTTTTTTGGTGTAAGTTTCATTTTTTTGTTGTTTGGATTTTTTTTTACATTTCACATATAAGACATTTCCCAAGAAAAATGTCACTTCTGCAAAAGCTAATTTTTCTACACAATGGAGAAAAATACATTAAATTATTGAATTAAAATTGAGAGCTTTAACTAGCTGAAAAAGACGAATGCTTCTAACATTTTACCTGTGACATCTGTATATTCCTCAGCATCCTCGGCGACAGCACTAAGAGGGGCAGAAGCACAGTTAAGCAGCAGATACACAGAAGTCCAAAAAATCTGTTCTTTCTTCATTGTAGAAATTATCTCTGAAATACAGAACCCAGATATATTTAATTAAGAGTAATGTCAAATTGTCTACAGACTGGTAGGAATCTTATGCATGCCTCCACATGTAAATTTCTATGACATTTAATGTGAATTCTCACACACTTCTGTCCACAAATTCCATGAGTCATATTTAAAACGTGTATGTGGCATTTACTACTGTAGACAGACATTCAGGACATATGTCTAACATTCAAGTACGTAGCTCATGTTTCAGCCTTGAAAATGCAAATTTAAAATGGCAGTATTTGAGAGACATGGGTAAATCCTCATCAACATGGCTAAGTATGTATTAAGATCCATTTTCATATGCGATTTTATCTGCATCAGTTCTAATGCAAGAATATTTGCTACCCTTCTTTCTCAGCCAGAATTAATTACATTTTAATATTTTGTACATTCTTCTGTTATTTCACTAATGCAGGCAACGTTAAATTCCTGATTTCACTTTCCCTTTGTTTCAGTACTTCTTTTATTTATTTATTTAAAAAATTTTTAAAAAATATTATTTTTTAAACGGGGGAGGGTCAGAGAGAGGGGGAGACACAGAATCTGAAACAGGCTCCAGGCTCTGAGCTGTCAGCACAGAGCCCGACGTGGGGCTTGAACTCACAAACCGCGAGATCACGACCTGAGCCGAAGTCAGACGCTTAACCGACTGAGCCACCCAGCGCCCCCAGTACTTCTTTTAAAAAAAAGAAAGGCATTTTACAAATTTTTGTCTTTGTTTCCTTTAAAATAGATTTGTTTTTATAACCAATTTCCGAACCAGGTTTTCTATGAGAGAGCAAACAGAACTGCAGACAAAATACATGTCTAGCATTCTATTGAGTCCTTTACCTCAGTTCGTCCACCCTCGTTTTAGGCAGTTATTATCTGATTCAAAAGAGTTTAACAGAAAAGTGACTTTAAGTGATAAACCAACACATTTACACTCTGAGGGAAATAGATTTCAGCAGGAAAGTGAGACTTCCTCTTTCAAAATGATTTAGAGATCCACAGTAAAAACTAATGGAAAACCACACTGAAATTTTTTTAAAGGTTCTGTCTCCTTTGGATTCAAAGGTGGAAGGAAATGTGTTCATGCAGCACAGGAAGAGAAAAAGAAAGAACATAGGCACATGTTCAGCCACTGAGGATGTTATCAACGTCAGGAAAGAAAACAAAATCTTATCAGTAAATAGTCACAAATGCAGGAATGGATATTCCATCTAAAACAATTTAGAGAATTCTGTGTTTACGCCTGTAACAAATCATAGCTGCAATACACGCCATTAAGGTGTTTGTAGCTTTGTAATAAGTAATAAATAGTCCCCCTTTGCTTTAAGCATCATAAAAATTACTAGTGAAATGTACAACCTGTTTTCTCACAACACTTTGTAAATGTTAACATACACTTGATTTTTAGTCAATAGCAGTGTTACGTACCTTCTATATCATATCATAAACTATTCGAATCCACAAATAGGTATGTATATATATATGCATAATATATATATTATATATATATTATATATATATATAAGATATATAATTTTGAAGAGTCTATCAGCTCAATTTCGAGTCTTTCAAGGACTCTTCTATTTCTATTAGTTTCTTTGAGATATACAACCTTGTTATATCTTGATTGTAAAATATAGCATGTTTTCCTGTCCCATGGTTTAGGGAGCAGGCTGAGGTTGGGTGCTTGAAGAACTTGATGAGAATTTGGGCTTCAAACTCATCAAATTATTCTCTTTAAAATATTGGCCTAGAGTGTTGCCTAATTTTAGTGGTTTTAGACTTTCCTTAGTTGTAAGAAACACAAGGCAGCTCAGACAGTTTAGGTCAGAAGGCCATCAGCTTATTCATTCTAGAGAAGGTAGAATAATCTAGGATCAGAAAGGAAGGTTTGTGGCTGGATCTGAGAGTCGGGGAGCTGAATACCGCCAGGAGTCGCTCATTACTACTGCACTCCTTAGACAAGCTTTATTCCCCCTCAGTGCAGCCCAGTCTTCTCTACATAGTAGGATGCACCGCACTGATATTTTAAACCTTAAAACATTCTTCCATGAAAACAATGTGACTGCTTCTCTTTATGGACTAGTTTCAAATAGCTTAAGAATAGCACTGATGGTTTCAATTTGGAAGAATTGAAACTTTTGGACCAGTACATTTGAGGTGACAAGCTGTTGGGAGACTGGAATCGATTTGGGGAAGCTGAAATGGACTTGTTTCAGGTTTGGAAAATAGGAAAATGTAGTAACCTTGCAAATCTTAACATAAGTGTATGGGTCTTAGGGTGGACAAGTGTAGCTCCAAGAAGGAGCGGATTGTTGCTTCCAGAAGAAAGGAAGGGTGTCGGACAGCTAAAACTATAAGAATGCCCTGCAGCGAACTACAGCTAATTAATGACACACAGAGTTTGAAATCAGGTTAGCAGATTACCAGTCCATTCCTCTTTCTTCTCCACAATGTTGCCCCTGAAGAGTGGCCAAAAGCACTCAGCCTTCCAGAGCAAAAGACTGATTTGGGCACACCACTGAAAAAATACTATAATTTGTTATGACACTGGTAAAGCTGTAATTTGTGGAGATCACTTAGAGTGAACTGACTTAATTACATATCATTGTAATTGATTTCTTTTTAAAACTTCCAAAAGCATCACTAACTTACATTGCAAAACGGTAAACAAGACAGCAAACCCAAACTGAAGCTATACATCGGTTAACTCACTATACCTTTCTGCATTCTACTTTCTTGAATATCTGGCCCCATTAAAAATATCTACTACCCAACCTGGTATCGTACAGAAAGATTGACTCAAAGGAGTTCAAAGACCTGAATGTGAAATATAAAACATTAAATCTTAAAAAAGAAACATAGGATAATATGTTCATGACAAGGTTGGCAAAGATTTCTGAATCAGGACATAGCACCAATTATAAAATAAAATACTCTTAATTACATTTCATTAAAATCAAGATTTTCTGCTCATCAAGATAAGCACCATTAAGACACTGAAAAGGAAGTTGTGAGAAAGTGTTTGAAACTCATGTATCTGAAGATTATACATTGAAAATGTATAAGGAATTAAAAATAAATAATCCAATTAAAAATGGGTTAAAGATTGAATAGGCACTTCTCAAAAAATTATATGCAAATGGAAAATAAGCATATTAAAAAATGCTCAACATAGTCATCAGAAAAATTAAAATTAGCACTATTGTGAGAGAGTACAACTAAAATTAATAAAAGCTGACAACATAAAGTGTTAATGAGCATTTGGACCTTCACTATTGTTGGTGGGATTATGCTATCATCTGAATTATTAGCGTTCCCCAAATTCTTATATAGAATCTTAACTCCCAAATGTGATGGTATTAGGAGGTAGGGCCTTTCAGAGGTGATTAGGTCTTAAGGGATAAGGTTCATGCTCTTATAAAAGAGACCCCACAAATACTCCTCATCCTTTTCACTATCTGAGGACACAGCAAGAAGGTGCCAGCTATGAACCAGAAGGAGGACCCTCAGTCTTACCAAGTCCCCTTTAATTTTTAATTATATAGCAAGAATATATTACATAAAGGTGTTATGTTAGTGACTAGTTGTGCATGATAATATGTTAGACACTAAGAGAGACTTAAAAATCTAGAGGAAGCCTTGAATTTACATGTAACCAACAGAGTTAAATAAATATACAATGTTAATAACAATGCCTAGATAAATTGTCAGCATATCTTTGTAGATGCCAGGTACATAGTAGTGGACAATAAATTCATGTTAAATTATTTAACTTGAATAAAAATAGTATTTATCTTTTGGGGGCCAAAATTTAAAACTCCTATACTTAGCTCTGCCAACAGCCTGTTAAGTAACCTTTGGAAATAAATTTATATTTTTAAACCTGATTTATAAAACACATGACTTTTGCTACATTGTCCTTAAATTCCATTTAAGTTCTAAAAATTTATGCATTTTAATGAACACATTTTACACACTTCACAGAATAATCTATAGTTAGTATAGTTTACGTTTTCTATTTTTTACTTTAGTGCTAATTTGCAGCATCAATTTTATCCTTTTAGGTCAAGATGTGTTCTCAGAATATGAGTTAGGCAACGTGTTATTAGTTGTTACATAAATATGTCAGAATTAAAAAACTTATAAAGGTTTCTCAACTGTAGGACTTTCATAGGATCCTTATTATGGTAATGTACAATTGTATTTTCTATGGGAGAATATAGTAAATGCATTTCCAAATTTATATGGGACTACTGTCCCATAAAATATTTTGGGGAAATACTTTGACAAATAATGTTACATTTAAGGAAAAGTCAGTAGATTTTCTGAACCAGAAAAATATTAAAAAGCACGATGTGATCTGTGCTTTAATAAAATCCAGCATATATGGAAACATGTCAAAAGGGCAAAGTTTAAGGAATTAACAGCTAGAATGTTGCAGAAGATCAGATTGAAATTATGAACAGGGAGTTGTCAGTGGAACCACAAAGAAAAGGGCAGGTAGGAGAGACTTTTTAAGTATTGATAAAACTGAGTGAGTAAATGCAGGATATGAAGGGCAGATAATTCAAGCACATCCTGAGTAAACTGTTGTGTAATTATAGAAATAGGGAAATTAATGTAAGTATTGGTGTGCATATCAGGGATGAATTCAGACTGGACAGATTGTATGTGAAGGTTATGTCTTCTAAGTGGGCCTGTATAAAGGCAATTAAAAATATAAGACAGGAGCTGGGAAATGTTTCCCTATACCATCATCATCATCGTGAGGTAGGGTCATTTCACCAAGGGAAAGGGTGCCCAATAAGTCATTTCCAGCTCCCCTTCAATTTTATTTTCTGTCTTTCCTGTAATTGCTTGGCTTTATGGACACTACCTACTAATCCATTGGCCTCACTGAAACTGCTAATTCTTGAACAAACCATACAATTTCTAGGTTTAAGACTTTGAAACTACAATTTTTTTAAGTTAATTAATTTATTTGAGAGAAGGATGGGAGAGGGGAAAGCAGAGAGAGAGAATCCCAAGCAGGCTCCATGCTCAGTGGGGAGCCCAAAGCAGGGCTCCATCCCATGACCCTGGGATCATGACCTGAGCTGAAATCAAGAGTCATGCAACCAACTTAGCCACCCAGAAACCCCCAAAGCCACTATTTCTTGTCATGGGAATACACTTTTCCGAGATACTGGATTAGCAAACTCCCTTCTTTTAGTTGGTACCCTTTCCAGATATCTTCTCCTCCAAGAGATTTTCTTAGAGCACCATATTTAAAAAGTAACCAGCACCAGTACCTCATCATTCTCTATCCCAATAACCTGGTTTTTCTTTTTTAAGCTTCTTTGTCTCTTCATTACTGAACTGTAGAAGTTCTGTACCTATTATGGACATAAATTCTTTGCCAAACATATACATTATAAATATTTTATCTTGGTTTATGGCTTAGCTCTTCATTTTCATATAAGTATCTTGAGCACCAATTTTTATTTTTAATACATTTGATTTTTAAAAATAATCCAATAGTTCAGTAACTATTAGTGTATCTATAGAGTTGTACAAACACTGCCCCCATCAGTTTTAGAATATTTTCATCAACCTATAAGGAAACTCCATACCCTTCAGCCATTACCTCCTCCCTTCCCAGTTTCCCCATTCCACATCTCTAGGTAACCATTAATCTAATTTCTGTCTCTATATATCACCTAACTCTAGATATTTCATATAAATGGAATAATACACTAAATGGCCTTTTGTGTCTGGCTTCTTTAATTTAGCGTAATGTTTTCAAGGTTCATCCGTGCTATAGCATATAGCAGGATTTCATTTCTTTATATTGCTGAAAATATTTGATTGTATAGACATACCATAATTTATCGATTTATCAGTCAATGAGCATTTGTGTTGTTTCCACTTTTGGGCTATTATGAATAACATTATGAACACTTGTGTACAAGTTTCTGTGCAGACATACGTTTTCATTTCTCTTGGGTATATAACTAGGGGTGGAATTGCTGGATCATACGGTAATTTTGTTTAATCTTTTAAGGAACTGCCAAATCAGCTGCACCATTTCACATTCCTACTAGTTATGTCTTGCTTTGTTTTTTGAATAACGCTTATCATCACTTATATATTTATTTGTATACATGTTTACTGCCTTGAACAGTAAAGCATTTTCCATTGTGAGCATAGACACTTTATGCAACTTTCACATTCTATGTTTGATACCCAAAAAATGACAAAGTAATACTTGATAAATAAGTGAATTAATTTGGGTATACTTTGTGAGCTAAAATTAGGGTACAGTATCCATCTCTGGATATATCCATGCAGTTTTATTTATTTCCACCACTCCCACACACAAA
The DNA here is from genome assembly GCF_018350195.1 of Panthera tigris. NCBI lineage: Eukaryota > Metazoa > Chordata > Mammalia > Carnivora > Felidae > Panthera > Panthera tigris. The sequence goes on from NC_056667.1 coordinate 173,221,673, forward strand.
AAATAATAAATAGGGGTTAGCAGCAAATGTGATAGAGTGGTCATTCATCCATATTTCTTTTTCTAAATGTATTGTCTTTTTTAAATTGCATACTCTACTTTTCCGGAAGTATGAAATATTTCAGTTGAAAAATTTGTATAAAAGGAAATTTTTAAAGGAAAATATAACATGAATAGACTAGATTTCATGTTTATAAAATTTTACTTAAGTGGCAGGTATTTTCCAAATCAAAGGAGGAAAAAGAGCAGTTGCTAACACCCAATCCAAAGAGATGGTAGTGTGTAGGAGGGATGCCTAAAAGTGAACTTAGAGGGGCATCTAGGTGGCTTAGTCAGTTAAGCGCCTGACTCTTGATTTCAGCTCATGTTATGATCTCACGATTCCTGAGGTCAAGCCTCATGTTGCACTGTCAATGTGAAACTTGCTTAGGACTCTTTCTCTCCCTCTGTCTCTGCCCCTCCCCCCGCTCTTTCTCTCTCTGTGAAAATAAACAAATAAACATTTTTAAAAAGTGTACTTAGAAAAGAGATAATTAGGTGAAAGAAATGTGTTATTTGTTGTTTCGCTATTATGATATTAATATTCTTGAGAGATTATGTGCAAGAAAGGGAAGTAGTCAGTATAAATCTAGGAAGTGAGGAGCCAAAAATGGAAAGGAAAAGGGAAGAACCTTGAGATTTTTACTTGTTGAGGATATAAGCTTATCTATGAACTTTCTATCAACTACAATCCTTTTAAAAAATATGGGGCACCTGGGCGGTTCAGTTGAGCATCAGACTCTTGATTTAGGCTCAGGTCATGATCCCAGGGTCATGGGATTGAGCCTTATTTTGGGCTCCACACTAAGCATGGAGCCTGCTTAAGATTCTCTCTCCTTCTGTCCTCACCCCCCCAAAAAATAATCTTATTCTACATGAAATATTATACCCATCTTAAGAAAACTGAGGCTCAAAAAAGAAGTATGATTTTTCCAAATAGAATGAGACAGCTAATATTTGCATCCCTGTTTCTGTAACTCCAGAGTTCATGGTCATATCACCATACCAAGCTGTCTTCCCAAGAATTGGGGAATTCTGTCTTCAGCAATGTCTATGAAGTACCCAGCTTCTGGCTGCCTACAAGGTTATTCTGCTTGGCAATTATATCACTGTGGTAGAGATGACTATATCCCTTATGGAAACCAAGAGCCATCAAATCAATCTAAGTAATGTCCCATGCTCTGATCCCAAGTAATATCTTTCCTTCCTCCCTTCCTTCTTTTCTCTTTCTCTTCTGTTTTTCCTGCTATCCATCCTTCCTTCCTTCCTTCCTTCCTTCCTTCCTTCCTTCCTTCCTTCCTTCCTTCATTCCTTCTTTCCTTCCTCTCTCCCCATCTCCCTTCTGCCTTTTCTCTTTTTTAGGTTTGTTTAGTGGTTAACAGAAGGAGTCTGGAGTGAGACTGTGCTATGGGCTCCGTGTGTCCCCCTACAAATTCATATGGTATCTTAACCCCCCAGTAACTCAGACTGTGCTGTATTTTGAGATAAGGCCTTTAAAGACATAATTAAGGACCAATGAGATTGAGGTGGGCCCTAATCCAATATGACTGGTGTCCTTATATAAAGAGGAAACATTAGGATATGGATACACACAGAGGAAAGATGTACTACCTATAAGCCCAGAAGAGAGACCTCAAAAGAAACCACTCTTTGTTGACACCTTCATCTTGAACTTCTAGCTTTCAGAGCTGTGAGGAAATAAATTTCTATTGTTTAAGCTACCCAGTCTATGGGATATTGTTTTGGCAGCCCTGGTAAACTAGTACAGACTGTAAAACTTCACATACCAGTTTAGTCACTTATCAATTATGTGAATTTGATAATATATTTACCCCCTCTTTGCTTCTGTGTACTCATCTATAAATTGGGTATTTTACTAGAACCTACTTCACTGGATGTGAGGATTAAATGTAAAGGAATTAGAATGGTGACTGCTTCAGTAAATTTTAGTTATTATAATTTGTATAAGTAATGTTTGACATCATGTTGGGTGCACTGTAAAAAAACCGAAGCTCAATATTCATGAAGCTTATTCTTCCTTGAGAATGTTATCTCAGATTCTATGAAGGTCTAGAAAATAATTGAAAGCATAGCACTAACTTGGAAAGAGATTAGGGAGAAGCTGAGAAACATTTTTGTACTGATTTGGTTAGTATGCAAGCCAAGAATTCCTGGGCTACAAATTAGAAGATGAGCAGTACAGATCTTAAGGTAAAGTGAATATTCTAAGGATCGCAGTCAAGTGGAGCTAGAAATTTGTTGGCAATTTGGCTTTGGTGATTGGAAGAGAACTCAAAAGGAATGGCAATGGACATTGATGTGAATGAGAACTTACGGCAGGATTCAAAGAGCAAAAAGCTCACAGAGAATGGAAGACACTAAGAGTAGGCTGGAATTACAGCATTCGATTTCTAGTACATAATTTTGGGAAAGACATGAAACAATATGTAGACAGTTACAGATCTATTCTACCTTTAGTTCCGGGAATGTACTCTTTCTTGTTATCTTCTGTGATCTGTCATCTTGAAATTAATCTGGAAAAATTTCATATTGTGTAATTGTGTTGTGTATTATCAGCACGGTGCTTATATAATTTAAAGTTCCGAGCTCACATATTATTGAACTTCTTTTTTAAAGTTTTACTGTCAATTTGCAAGATCAATGCATACTTTGCTATGTCTAAAAGGGAGGAATTTCATTTTGGCTGCTTCTTTGTGGTGTATCAATGAAAGACAGGACAGACAAACCTGACAACCAGAAAAGAGGAAAAAATAGATTGAAGAATAACTCCAATTTTCTGCTCAGCAGTCGCTAACGTTGTTATCCTCTTGGTGTTTATTACTGCCATCTACTCAATTTGGCTGATCCCTTGGGGGCTACCTTTCTGCCCACTAAAATTTGGAGCCTTCTTTTATCTTTAATCTATGTGCCTCCTTGGCTCTTTCACATTTTGGGTGAGTTTGCTGCACACTATCACCAAGGATAATGAATGAAGAAATAGAGAATTAGAATAAAACTTATGGTGAGAGAAGGGGAAGATAAAAACCCTCCAGTGATTTTTAGTTTTCTATTTTCTCTGTGTGTTTTGAAGGTCATTTTTTATGAGTAGTATTTTCAATGGAAAATTCCCAAATATTCATAATGACCAGGGTCCAGAAATGTTTTTTTTTTTTTTTAACTATTTTTAATAGGCTTCCAACTCTTGTTCCTGGATGGAGAGTTTCTGAACTTGCATAATCTCAGTAAGAGAATTCAGAGCCAGACTTTTCTCAGGCAAAAAATATTTTTTTAATAAATACATTGTGGGAATGCAAATGTTTGGGTGGCTTCTCAAGAAAGGTCTAAGGCTGTGTGACTGCACATTTGCCACATAATAAATTCTAACAAGTCTGTACAGAGCCTTCTTTATCTCTTTATTAACTCCCCCCCACACCAACCCCAGGTCCACATTCTTGGAACACTGAGTCATCATTATAAGCATTATTTTGGCATCAGGATTATTTATCTATGAAAAAAGGTTAAAATTAGATAAAATGTGATGAGATTCTGGCTATAGGGAATATACACCACATTTGTTTTAAGAAATATTAGAAGTGCACGGTGCCTGGGTGGCTCAGTTGGTTAAGTGTCTGACTTCGGCTTGGGTCATGATCTCACGGTTCGTGGGTTCGAGCCCCATGTCAGGGCTATTTGCGCTGACAGCTCAGAGCCTGGAGCCTGCTTCAGATTCTTTGTCTCCCTCTGTGTCTCTGCCCCTCCCCCATTTGCGGTCTGTCTTTCAAAAATAAATAAATGTTTAAAAAGTTAAAAAAAAAGAAATATTAGAAGTGCAAAGATACAGCATTTATAAAACATCATTTTAAAATAAAGTCTTATCATTTTTTGAAGTGGTTTCTTATCTATTAGGTCACTGTATCTGGACAATAATGCTATACAGCCAATGGCACAGGTATGCTGAATTTATGTTAGAGATACATGAGTTATTTTCCAACATCACATGGCTAGTAAGTGACAGAAGCAAGACTAGATCCTCAACTTTCCCAAAGGTTCCTTAAAGTAAACAAGACTTATGGGATAGAGACTAAATACAATTCAGGAAAATATTATCCAATATGTCAATTACTTATATCTGTCTGTATTTATTTGCCTTTGAAATATTACCTTTATTGTGAATTGAAGACTATGAGCAGGCAATATCACCAAAGGAACTACAGTATAAAAACCAGTTTCTCTGGTTGCTAATCCTACAAGTATAATTGATTAACCAATGTAAGAAAATAGCTTAAAAGCAGGCATCTAGGGAGAAAATCTAAATGAAGACTCAGTCTAAAATATGAATATGAATCCCAAATAATTCTACAGCTAATTATAATTATATGCTTGAAATAACGCTCAAATAAAATAGGAGTTTGCTGTTTTCAACTTTGGTCTTTAGCCAAGATTTTTTTTTTTTTTAGATTTGTATATGTGTCTTCTGTTTCCTCTAAAATTTGGGGAAAAAAGAAAATATGATGCTTTAAAGATTTTCAGGTACCTTTTTTGCGGTTCCTTTGTGTGACTTGTTCTAATCTATTCATTCAATCTTTGGCTACTGGGTGAATTTTTGTGTCCTCTTCCCAAGTATAAGGGACCCCCCTCCCGCCAGTTTTTTTTTTTTCCCTAAGGCTTTGACCTGTGCCCTTCTTGAATGTGGTTAGCTAAGGTTTGGGTCAAAAGCCAACTTCCCATATTTATAGATAGACTAATGCAGAAATATTTACACAATAACAGAATAATCACTAATGGTGTACCTGGGTGGCTCAGTCGGTTAAGTGTCAGTTTCTTTTTATATTTATTATAAAAAATGTCAACAGAAAAGTAATGAAAGATGTATTTACAGAAATTGTTTCTATATGTATTTTGCAATTATTTGATTATAAATATTTTTCATGATACCAATTTAATTTTTTCATTCAGAAATATCTATAGTTCAGTCCTCTTTCATCATAACTTCTATGATTATAATAAGCTTATAAGTTTTAAGTAATTGGAAATTTTATTTTTTTCCCCATCTCCGCAATGGGAAAAATGCAATATTTTTTATTAATAACACCGTTTAGAAATTGTCTATTTCATTTATGTTTGATTCTATCTAGAAAAAACATAGTATTATCACTTAGTTTTCATCTAAATGATGTATCTGCACAAATGAAAAGCAAGCATTCTATGGTAGTTAATAGGGGATGGGAGTGAGAAAATTGGGGAAATGTTGTCTAAGTGTACAAATTTGCAACTAGTAGATAAAAAAATCCTGGATATCTGTTGCACAATGTAATAATTATAGACAACAATACTATTTTATAAATTTCAAAGATGTTAACAGGCAACTTAATTGTTCCCACCACAAAAAACAAGTGATAATTATGTGATGCAATGGAGATGTTAGCTAACATGGTAATAATCACATTGCAGTTTCCAAACGTATCAAATCAACATGTTATACACCTTGAACTTACACAAAGTTATATGTCAATTATATCTCAATAAATATTTTTTTTAAAATAAGGTAAGCATTCTGTTTGGTATTGTTAAGATAGTATGAGCCATAGGCAAAATATACTATGACTATGTAATACTAATTATAGTAGATTTAATAAACACCTTCATTTAAAGAGGGAGAGTATTATTGAGAGACTGATGATTTTGTGACCAACTGATCTTATTAATATTTACAAAATTAAAATGGTCTTCTTAACTGGGGAAGGTAATACATGTTCATTTCTAAGAAATCATAAAACACAGGGGCGCCTGGGTGGCTCAGTCGGTTAAGCATCCAACTTCAGCTCGGGTCATGATCTCGTGGTTCGTGAGTTTGAGACCCGCATCTGGCTCTGGGCTGATGGCTCAGAGCCTGGAGCCTGCTTCCGATTCTGTGTCTCCCTCTCTCTCTGACCCTCCCCCGTTCATGTTCTGTCTCTCCCTGTCCCAAAAATAAATAAACGTCAAAAAAAATTAAAAAAAAAAAGAAATCATAAAACATAAAGAAAAGGAGAAGAAAATCCTAGAATAGCCATCAACCTACACACTCAGAGAAAACAAAACAAAACAAAAAACACTGATGCATATGATTTCAGATATATGTGAACATGTGTGTATTAGTGTATTTACGTAAACGTGAATAATCACAGCACATATGTATTTTGGTAACCTCCTTTGTCATCGAACATGAGGATATAGGTATCTCTCTAAAATGACCTATGTAACCTCATTTAATAACTGTATAATATTTTATTTTTTATTGTTTTAGAATTTATTTTGCCAATTAGAAAATTAAGTTATCACAAACATTACAAACATCAATGTAATAAATATATTTGAAGTTTAACATTTTAAAATTTCCTTCACTATTCCTTTCTGGTACATTCACAGGCAAGGAATTATTAGGACAAAATCTTGTACATTTTTAAGAATTTGCACGTGTGTAAATTGCCATTCAGGTATATAATTCCAATATACACCTTTTTCAGGGGCTTATAAAAATGTTTATTTCTTTGTCTTTGCCTAAATGGTGTGTATGTGTGTTATGTGTGAGAGTGTATATGTGTTCCTTTAAACTTTACCAATCACTCATTTGAACTGCAATAAAAAGTGACTGTCTTTGTGGACAGTATGATGTCTGTGACCAAATTAGAGAAATATTTTACAAAGTATGAAGATGCAAAGTAAAGATTGGTAATAATAAATATATGCATCTGCTCTGGTATACTATTTTCTTTCAAAATAAATTAAGGGTCAAAAGAGATGAGAGAGCAAACAAATATATTAATGTTATTTCATATGTAGGGTAAGACTGCAAAAAATAAAGTGAAAAGAATGGACGTAAGAGAGGAACAAGATGCCTTTTGAACATCAATCTGGTTCTTTCTAGTTGTTAACTAGGAAAAAAGCTTTAAACATCCATGCAACTCTAGGTTTTTAGCTGCTAAATAAAGGGTTAGAACAGGTTATAATCTGTGTTGATTTTGAATAAAGATAATATGTGGAAAACACACGTAACAGAATGCGTGGCCTTAGTGGGCTTTCCTTAGCAAATTTTCACCCCTGCAAACTCCAATGTGTACAGAAGTAGCAAATATCTCCAGAGTACAGCCTAAAGTTTGATGAGAGTAAAGAACCAAAGAAATGGCCACATTTGTTTTCAGAATGGTAAATGTGACTTATCCCAATTCAGGCAACAAGGAAAAAAAAAATGGAAGGGGGTTAAGTGTGGGGAAAAAAAAAAAAAGATCTTGTTTATCCCCAATTCAAAGAATCATTATTTGAATCACTGTTTTCAAGAGAATTCCTGACATCTTCAATATCACCAAACATCATACCTCATCAGCATTCTCATTTATAATCCTTAAACTATTTGAGTTTAGCTTGATACTAAACAAAGTAAGTTAGATTAAGACTTTTCTCTCCACTCTGCCTGCTGCGCACTCGCCTGTGCCCCTCCTAACGATGCCTCACAAAATCAAAGAAATCAAGGACTTTCTGCTCATGACCAGGCAGAAGGGTGCCAAGTTCGCTGGCAGCCACCATTCTGCTTTCTTCATGGACTGTTCTAGATGTCTCCTCCGTCAAGATTAAAAATAATAATAATAATAAGGATAATGTGAAGTTTAAAGTCCGATGCAGCAGATACCTTTACACTTTGGTCATCACAAAGAGAAGGCAGAGAAACTGAAGCAGTCCCTGCCCCCCAGGTTTGGCAGTAAAGGAGCTGAAATGAACCCGGCACACTGATTTGAACTGTATTAAAATTTTAAAAATTCTAAAAAAAAAAAAAAAGAGAAAAGAAAAAGAAAAAGACTCTTCTCTTGAAAAGAAAATTGCAAAATAAGGTGAAAAAACACAGTATGTCATATCATATCACACTATGATGAACATCAGAGTTGAGCTGTATACTCAGTATTAGATGATTAGTACTCTTAATAATGTAAGAGTTGTAAACTGGAAAGGGTAATATCTGGGAAACACATCCTAGATAAAGTGAAATACCAAAAACCTTTGAAGTCTTGGGAAGAAAACTTGAGAAATTAGGATAAAGAGCAAGCAAAATGTATAAGAAATGTTATACATTAAAGTTTAATGAAAGGAAAACTCATATAATAAATTTTATTTAAAGGAAAGAATATACCTTTAATGAAAACATGAAATAAATGTAAGGGACAGGATCAAATAATGGCAGGTTCAGATTGCCTTAGATTTTGAAGCACAGTGTGACCCAACGAAGCAATATATTATCATATATAAAAATTATCAAGCATTATTATATGTATCCTCCATACTTCATGTCATAACATCACAAATGTTTACCACACACACACAAAATATAAAACATGAAACTAAGAAGTCTTCCTAACATGTACACTTGGAAGTTTTTATGGAGTGAGTTTAAGTATATTCTGGAATATCAGAAACCCAGAAGCTTCCAGATAATATTTTAAAATGAAAGCTGTCTATGATATGTAATATCATTGGAAGTGGAGTTTGGGAGAAGCGGCCCGATTTGTGAGGAAATTAAAAAGTAAATTCAAGATAATTTGTTGATTAAAATTACATGGAAAGTGAGGAGAGAGAAGAATCAAGGACAATTATAGTTTCTGAGTTAACAAAAAGTCAGTGGATGGTTCCAGGTAATGAGTTAAAAAGAAAAAGAACCTGTTGCCTTAGGAAGGTGATGAATTCAGTCTGAGGCACTTTTGAGTTTGAAGTTTCTGTAAGACATTCATTGGAGCCATGAAATAAGAAGCCTAATACATACATGTGGAGCTCAGGACAGACATCTCTGCCAGAGGTGAGAATCAGGGGCACCCGGGTGGTTCAGTCGGTTAAGTGTCCAACTCTTGGTTTCGGCTCAGGTCATGATCTCACAGATTCGTGAGTTCAAGCCCCGCATTGGGCTCTGTGCTGATAGCATGGAGCCTCCTTGGGATTCTCTCTCTCCCTTGTTCTCTGCCCCTGCCCCACTCACGCTGCCTCTGTCTCTCTCAAAATAAATAAATAAACTTAAAAAAAAAAGAAATGTGAAAATCAAAGTATAAATGATAATTTCTTCTGTGTAGTGGATGAAACAGTTTTAACACATACTTGTATAGCACTTGCTAAGGAGCGGACATTCTTCCTTTTACAAACTTTAATTTCATGTAATCTGTGACTCTATGAGGGGAGTATGAGGATTAGAACGGAATACCCTAGAACTAAACTCCAAAGAATGAGAATGAGGAAAAAGGTCTGAGAAGACGACTAAGAAATGGCCAGGGAAGCAGGAGGAAACCTGGGAAGCTATAGTGATATGGATGCTAAGGGAGGCACTTCAAGAAAGTGTTGCAGGTTGACAATGTCTGAAGCACAGAGGGTTCAAAGGAAGGCATGGTGGTTAGTGTCAATGACATTGTCAGTACCCTTGCAGAATGACAAAAGATTTGATATAGTTGTGTGGGCAGGTGAGCTGTCGAAGGAACTGGAATAGAGGCTGTGAACACAGCAAGTTAGGGTATCAGTTCATGAATGTATCCGGAAAAATAAGAAAAGTAAAGGGAAACTTCTCTTGAGGGTATAGTTTTATATGTTTCTGCCATTAGAGAGAGGGAGAAAAAACTAAAGCAGAAAAAAAAAAAATGAATAGAGGATCCTATAACATGAATAGAAGATCCTGGGCAACAGATGAAGAGGGTCTAAATTTAGACCTGAAGAAAAGAGTATATTCCATTAAAATGAGAGGTGGGGGCACCTGGGTGGCTCAGTCAGTTAAGCATCTGACTTTGGCTCAGGTCATGATCTCCCAGCAGTTCGTGAGTTCAAGCCCCGCATCAGGGTGTCTAATGACAGCACTGAGTGGCTTCAGGTCCTATCTCCTTCTCTCTCTGCCCCTACCCTGTTTGTGCTCTTTCTCTCTCTCTCAAAAATAATAAATAAATATTTGTTTCAAAATGAGAAGTATTCTTTTGGGGGGGTTGAGGAGGTATGATACATTTTCAGATGTGTGAGTGTATGTACGTGTATGTATTTTGCGAAGGAGTTGTTGAAGAGCAAATAGAAAGTCGATGTTGTTGCTGTGATTCAGTTTTCTAGGTGAATAAGAGGTTGAGATTGTTCAAAATGTCAAGTAGTAGTGGATTTTTAAAAATGTGAGGGTTTGACATCTTCTCTAGACAAAATAAAAGGAGGTATTGAAAATTTCTTGTTAAAGGATTTCTGGACCTCTGGGATCCAAAATTATAAATTCATAATAATTGGCCTGTGAAAATCAGTGCTCCTTCTCTCTAGATATCAAAATTAAACTTTTGAAGGATCCAGAGTTGGATTTTATCAATTGGGCAGAGATAAAAGACCACAAGGGCAAGACTTTGAGGAGTGTTGGCAAGAGGAAACATGTAAGTAGTTTGCTATTTAATCATCCACAAATAATTTTTCCCATGTGTACATTCTTTCTTCAAAAAATGTAGATGATATGTTATGCTAGCAATATCACATACTCAGAAATTTAAATATATGAAAATGGCTAAATGCACACTCATGTTTATTTTAGCATAAAAATGTTACATTTTTAATGTAGATATGCAACGTTATGATGATTATCAGATATGGTGACACATCCATCTATCAGATGTAATATTACACAAAGTTAAATTGGTAATGTTAATGACTAGAAGCTAAAGTGGGGGAATAATCATGGTAATATGAATTTTAAAAGCTGAATACAAAAAATATGTCTATTTTAAGATCAGCTAAAATTGATGTTCATGCAGAAAAATATGTTTTAAAAAGGGAAAATATATTAGGCTAGTGAGAATATGGATATCTTTTTGTCATTTTTTTAACTTTTTAAATTGTTTCAGTTTTCTTGTTTGTTTTCATATTGAACAACCATTTGTAACCACTTTTTATCGATATTAGTAAGCCGAAAATGTTCAAAATCTAGATCTCAGGGAAAGATAGCCTATGTCTACTCCAGGAATAAACTTATAAATAATAAGCTTCATTACTCCACTTTAATCGTAGTGATTCCATTTCCCCTATGGTGATTGGTTTAATTATTTCTATATGATAAGTTTCTGACCAATGATATGAGAAAGAAAGTATGCTATTTTCCCGGGGTTCGAGATTATGTACTTTTGAAAAAGATTCTTGCTTTAAATGGAGCCACATGGAAAAGGCCACATGGTGTGTCTGTCCATTTGTCTTTATGTGATGCTTGTGACTGAAGCAATCATCTTATAATATTGAGACCTACCTGAGATAAAGACTATCTGTTATAAATGATAGAAATAAAATGACAGGGGAACCTGGATTTGTGTTGAATTAACTGGTCTTGAAGCATATTACCTCTGTGCTTTGTACAGTAAGATAATATAATGAAATAAGTAGCCTCATTATCTAAGCTAGTTGGCTGTGGTTTTGTCCTACACCCAGCCAAATGTAACCTGAGAGTTATTTTGCTTTTATTACTTTCACAAACTGCTTATTAACCAATTTTTTTCAACTGTTTTGATAAAGGATGCTTGGGGGATGAGAAAATAGTATCAGTACTACAAAGCCTACGTAAGAATCCCCTTTTCTCATCATTAAAACTGTTTTAACACTAAAATAATGCCTGATGTTTTGCTATTAGAGTCTGATTTTTAAAGTTCTTAAAAATAGTTTGTCTTTTGTTTTTTTTAGTTTTCATTTTTTAAGTAATCTCACTGCCCAAGTTGGGACTAAAACGCACACAGAGATCAAGAGTCACATGCTCTACTGACTGAAGCAGTCAGCGCCCCTACAAGAGTCAAATTTTTAGATTATGTTTTAGAAATATACCCAGGGTAAAGATAAAATATGGAAAACAATGAAGCAAAACATTCTGACCTGATAAGTAAATTAATATTAGAAACACAGGGTGATTCAAAAATAAAACAACAACAAAACACATCCTGAAATAACTGCAGACTATTGACTTTATTCGTGTTTACTTAAAGACTGGCAGTCCACTAGGGAAACATCTACTAGATCTGGCTCCTGTTACAGGAAGTCATATTTCCGGAGACTTGTGTAATGTGAAATTCCCTAATGTTAGTTAATAGGTCACATCATAACACTTATCTGTGTTTTAGATTGTGACAATCTCATTGATAAAAAACTTTGTTACTCTCTTTTACATTCGGAAGCAGTTGTCACATATGATTTTATAAAGCTGGAGAGTTTCTTCTAAGAATAATACATTAAAAGCTGTTCACTGTGTGAGCCTAACTGCTTGTCATGTATAATGTAAGAAATAAAAGTAAAGACAATCCCATAGAAAGGAAATGGTGACAATAGGGAGAAAGAGCGAATATCTTCATGTTATAACCCAAAAATAAAAACTGAAGTGGAGAGCATGATGATACAATTAGATACTATTAGAGATAAAAGAAACCATAGGGATAGGTATTTTTTAAGGAGAAAACTGAATCCCACAAACAGACCCCCCCAAAGTCTTACATTTGCAAATTGGCAGAACTTCAATTCAAACATGGGAATTGCGAACATTCAAGGAAAAGGCACCTGGTTCAAGAAAGACCCACTGTTCTTGCAAATATCTTCCTCTTTTTTCCCCTAAAGTGGATTTCAGGTTATTTACAATCTCTAGAAACTAACATTTCATCAAGTTCTAACTAGGGGATTTTATTCTCTGTTTTGGACCTATGTCCTATAAGTAAAATAAGTCAAGAAGAAACTCATCAATTAAAACAATTTAAAATCTTTAAAAATTTTTCTATGTTTATATCTTTAAAGAGGAAAAATAATCTCCCTTTAAATAATACTAAGAAATACTAATTCTTATTGCTAGTTAAGAGAGAACAGAGACCTGGGAAATTGAGAAGGAAAATTGAGAAGTGATGGGCAGGGAGAGAGGAGAATAAAGAGATAATTAGAAGTTATGAGTCGGGAAAATGTAAATATGTATAAATATTTCTAAAAATCTGTAAGTCAAGTCTGAAGAAAATATGATATAAATCTTCAAATACTAAAAATATAATGAGCAAAGAGAAATCACGTAGAAACTCATAATAGAGGAAATAATGCCAAAGATTGTTTGTTATATATTTACCCATGATTACCAAAAGTCTTTTATAACAATATGCATGGAATTATATTGTCTAGATTTTACAGTTAAATTTGTAAGACTTTTTTTTTGCTGCTGTTCAGAAGTAGATGTCTTTCATTTCTTTGAGTTTATCTTTCCTTATCAGAGTAACTCTGCTTCCCATACTAAGTTTATTTAAAAGCAAAGCATTTCACAACATACTGTATTCATGTCTTTTCTTTAGCAGGAGGAGGGGGACAAAAGTTGGTATTCTATATCAAACCAAAATGGAGGTTTCTGAGAATTCAGTTCTGCTTAACTACTGAAGCCAATAGCTTCAAATAGAAGGAAATAGAAAAGATACAAATGAATACAATAAATACAGCTGTGAGGAGAAAGAACTGAATATATTAACTGTGTTTTTTTTCTATTATTATCAACATCCATATTTAAAAAGAGAACAATATTGAAAGATCTACAGTTGCTTCTATTTTTCCTACTTTTTATATTTGCTTTTCTAGGTACCCATTATAGAGCAAGATAGGAAAATGGTATTGCAGGACCATTGCTTCTCTATATAACTGTCTATCTATCTATTTATCTATCTGTCTATCTATCTATCTATCTATCTATCTATCATCTATTATCTTTTGGTTATACAAATACTGTATTAATTCTAATGAATCTATTAACTCACATTGAATGTAACATCTATGATCAGAGGGTATACGTACTTTGGAAAAACACAGAAAAATGGTTGAGACCCTCCTAATAGGGTTCAAATTAAAACTTTGATTCATAGCTAATGCAATTCAGGTTGATATTACCTTTTTTTATTTCAAGAATCAATAACTAAAGTCTGGTCAAGTTTTCTAATTTCCCCTCAGAGTCTCCTGTCATCACAGATTTTGTCTCTGTTTAGACAAATATATTAGAAACTTCTCAATTTTCTGCTTCTGCTTATCTTAGTTTATATGAGAAAAGGACAGCAAAATGTTAGCCCATGTATGGTGTGGGGGGCCCCAAGCAGACTGCCTCAGGATGGGCCACTTTGGCATAATGATTATTCTGAGCTGAAGGCAATCAACACCTTACGAGCTCAAGAGAAATTTTGGGATAACCTGGTGGTTCAGTCAGTTGAGCGTCCAACTTCAGCTCAGGTCATGATCTTGCGTTTTGTGAGTTCGAGTCCCACAGTGGGCTCTGTGCTGACAGCTTAGAGCCTGGAGCCTGCTTTGGATTCTGTGTCTCCTTCTCTCTCTGCCCATCCCCCACTTGTGCTCTGTCTCTCAAAAATAAAAAAATAAATGTAAAAAAAATTAAAAAGAGAAATTTTTAATTTCTTTCCCAGAATAAGGGTTACTAGCAGAGATGAATTTTATCTTGAGTGACCTCAAGATTTGTATGGCAAGGCAAGCATCTAATTACCAAACATCTGTTCTTCTTATTGCTCTGTGAAGTACATTCCTTTCCTCTGAAGTCTCAGACTCCCTAGCTCAGGATGACATATATGCCTCATTTTGCCTGTCTTTGGAATTTCCATGTCTATATGGATTCCCCATACATACGATATTAAATTTTATTTTCTCCATTAATCTGTCTCACATCAATTTGATTCTTAGTCCAGCTAGAAGGATCTTTGAAGAGGAGGAAGCAGGTAACTTTCTTTCTGACTGGAAAAGTATTATGGTTCCAAATATTAGCTAAAGGTTTTGTTTAATCTCTATTTATTTATGTTGAGAGAAAGAGTGCTCACAATCAGGGGAAGGGCAGAGAGAGAGGAAGACAGAGAATCCGATGAAGCAGGATCTGTACTGTCAACACCCAGCCCAATGCAGGGCTCCATCTCATGGACCAAACCGTGAGATCATGACCTGAACCAAAATCAAGAGTAGGATGCTTAACAGACTGAGCCACCCAGGAGCCCCTATGAGCTAAAGATTTTATCCTGAAGTACAGTAAACATGGTGAACCAATAATGATCAGTTTTCTCACTCAGTGAGAGTAATTGCTGGTGAAATAAGTCCTCATATGGAAAAATCCTGGAATTTATGCTTGTGCTCTAATGAAAACTATCTGGAGGTGTCTGAGCTTAGTTCCAGATTGAAACTGCAGCTGTTCGTGACTGTACCCATATGTTTAGATGACATCCTGAGTTCAACTTCTCTGAATCACCACTGTAAAGGAACAGGGAAACCCCAGGGAGCTGAGTCATGGACTTCAGGAACCATTAGCATGTTGATCTTCAGCTACTTCAATTTAGACTATAAAATGTCAAACCCATAAAAGAATGAGAACTGTAGGCCCAGAGAATGAAAGGCAATTGGTGCCACTTCTTTTTTTACTCATAGGATCCAATAAATAGTTCTCTGTTTTTCTTGGTTCCTCCTCAACGAATGCTCATTATTTTACATTTTTACAAAAACCAGTTAGTCTGTCCAAATTGTCATTTCTTTTTCTCCCATCCAAATTCAGTCTAATACATACTCATATAATCAGGAATCCGATAACCTCTTCTTGTTAAATGCCCTACTTAATTCCTTTGATTGTAATTTTCTGAGAATAGAGAACAGAGTTTTGATTTTTTTGTAAGCTACTTTAAATATTAATAATTAAATTAATTTATACATTATTAAACTGTATGGCATTGCATACTTTTTGTATCATGCAAAGGACCTAATATATAAAAAGCATATTGAGTTAATACTCAGCTTTGAAGATGTTAAAAATTGAATCTGCTTATTCAAGTATAATGATAGAACTGAAAGATATCTAAAAATGATTTAATCTCTCCCTTGGCTTTTCAAAAAGATCTTTTCTCAAAGATTTCTTTTTCGTTGGATAACTTTATGGCTTATCTCACATGAAAAACTTTATAAAGAGGAGCTCCTGGCTGTCTCAGTTGGTAGAGCACGAGACTCTTGATATCAGGGTTGTGAATTCAAACTCCACATTGGGTGTAGAGATTATTTAAAAATAAAAATCTTCAAAAAAAACTTTACAAAGATAACTTCTTTATCTAGCCTTCTCTAGGACATATTATTACTTGATACTCTTTTTGATCCTAACTCTATATTCTGTTTTCTTTAGATATTTAATCACATCTCAGGTATGTCCTTCATGGTGAGATATAAGCTACTGAGATCTGAGGGAAATTAGGCTCCTTTCTAAAATACAAATACACACATGCACAGACATTTTTTATGCACATTTCTGGGCATCTATGGATGCCCACTCACTCTGTTTAATTGAGGCGTCCAGTACCTACTACAAGGAGAGACCGTCACTTGTATGTCTCTGGTTTCTGAATATGGAGATGATAATATGGAATGCAGATAAGTGGTAGTGGGGAGAGTAATGTTGATATAACAATGAAATGGCAAACAATGGTATTTCAAGGACTTTTTACTTTTTAAAGGGCTTTAATTAATGCATGCAAACTTAAAATGGCTTTAAATGAACTGACCATATATAGAAAAAATTTAAAAAAAGAAATCTCTTGCCATGTGAATTGTGGCTAATTTAAGTTCTCCTGGATTAAACATCTTTCTTTAGTTGATACATTCATCAGCAATTCCTTAAGAGAAAACATACAAAGCATACACAAAAAGGTTAATCCTGGGAAGACTAAAATAGGAAAAAAATTATGGGCACTAAAAAAAAGGTTTAGGTGTTTCTAAGATAAATTGCTTATCTCACAATTTTTTGAGAAAGCACATTAACATCAGGATGTGGATGCACAATAATTTCTTTGTTGTGTACCTGCTTCCTATCCTCATGGACTGAACAACTATGCTAAAAGAGATTAAAACCACAGAACTCCAATAAGATATATAGAAATCTGAATAATGTACCCACTTTCACCTGATTATAAGACCAAATTCTAATGCTAAATATAAATTTTGTCTAAAGCATTTATCATTTGGGATTATGTTTGCCTCAACTGGTATAAATAATTGAGCTTTGAGGTATTTCAAGCATCTTAATTAATATACATGTAATTGGAGTCCTGGAAAGAAAGGAATGTGCCTAAGAAGGCAAATGGCATCAGATGGAAATGTGGATCTATACAAAGGAATGAAGATGCCAGAGCATGTAACTACATGGGCAAATATAAAAGATTTTTTTTAACATTTAAATCTCTTTAAAAGATAATTAGCTCATCAATTTGACAAATGTATCCTACTAATATAAGATGTTAATAAAATGAGTTTGGAGCATATGACTAGTCTTTTTAGCTTCACAAATTTTCTGTACATCTAAATGTATTTAAGTAAAAAGTTTATTTTATTTTTTATTTATTTTTTTTTTCAACGTTTTTTATTTATTTTTGGGACAGAGAGAGACAGAGCATGAACGGGGGAGGGGCAGAGAGAGAGGGAGACACAGAATCGGAAACAGGCTCCAGGCTCCGAGCCATCAGCCCAGAGCCTGACGCGGGGCTCGAACTCACGGACCGCGAGATCGTGACCTGGCTGAAGTCAGACGCTTAACTGACTGCGCCACCCAGGTGCCCCTAAAAAGTTTATTTTAAAAAGATGACTAATTGAAACCAGAATAAATTTATAACATGTAAGGAAACAAAGTATATGGCAACAATAGCACAAAGGCCAGGGAAGGAAAAGTAGAAGTACACTGTTTGAAGTTTCTTGTACTATTAGAGAAATGGCTTAACATCTCTTGAAAGTAGAATGGGATGAGTCAAAGATGTGTACTCTCAGCCCCCAAACAACCACTAAAATAACAACGAATGATAGCAAATAAACCAACAAAGGCAATAAAATATTATCATACATAATACTGAATTCAAAAGACCCCAAGTAAGTAAAAAAGAAAACAAAAATAGTTAGGACCAATAGAACAACAGCTAAGTGAGAGACATGAATTCAAACCTATCAATGATCACATCAAATATAAATGCTCTAAGCACTGTAATTTAAAGGCAAATATTTCCTGATTGAGTAAAGCATCAAGACCAGATTATATATTGCCTAAAAGTCCATTTTATTTATGAACAAACAAGTGAAAAATGAAAAGATCTTAATATAGACATAAAAGAATAGAGAATGTACAAACCACTAATATCAAGAAATGAAGGTTTCACATTATTACAGATTCTAGTATAAGGAAATAGTCGTATGCGTATAAATTTGACAACTTAGATAATTGGACCAATTTCTTGAAAGACAAACTACCAAAGTTCACTCAAGAAGAAATGAATAATCTGAATAGCTTATAATTATTTTTTATTGAATTTTGTAATTACAAACCTTTCCACAAAGAAAATTTCAGTCCCAGATGGTTTCACTGATGAATGCCACCAAACATTTAAAGAAGACATAATACAAATTTTACATTAACTACTCCAGAAAATTTAACAGAAGGTAAGGAGTACTTGCCAATTCAATCTGTAAGCCCTGAATTACCCTGATACCAAAACCAAAAACGACAATATGAATAAAAAACATTAGCCTCCAGGACAGCAATATCAGGTAAAAATAGGTTCCAGTTTGCATCAGGAAACAAAACAGGAAGATCCTGTTTTCAGTTTTTAAAATTTAGGTATCCAATATTATAATATTTGTACTTTTATTCTATTGAGAAAATATAAAAGGAATATTATCATGAATCTAGAATTCTTCACACTGAATTCTTTTTTTTTAATATGAAATTTATTGTCAAATTGGTTTCCATACACTGAATTCTTTTTAATAGTTTTCTGTTTTTATTTTTTATTGTGGTAAAGTAGATATACCATGAAATTTGCTATTTTAACCATTTTTTTAACATCTAATTTTGAGAGAGGGAGAGAGAGAGAGAGAGAATGAACAACTAGGGAGGGACAGAGAGACAGAGGGAGGGAGAGAATCTCAAGCAGGTTCTATGCTGTCAACACAGAGCCCGACATGCTCAAGCTCATGAACCATGAGATCATGACCTGAGGTGAAATTAAGAGTTGGAGGCTTAACTGAGCCACGCAGGTGCCCCTGCTATTTTAACCATTTTTAAGTGTACAACTCAGTAGCATTAATTACATTCACAGTGTTGTACAATCATTACTGCTACCAACTGCTGAAATTTCTCATCACTCCAAACAGAAACTCTGTATGCATTAATCAGTAACTCACCATTTATCCCTTCCTCTAGATGCTGGTAAACTCTAATCTACTCCCTGGCTCTATGAATTTGTCTATTCTGGATATACACATGGAACTATATACTATATGTTCTTCTGTGTCTGGTTTATTTCACTTTAGCATGCTTTCAAGGTCCATTCTTGTAGTATGAATCAGAAATTCATTCATTTTACATTCATGCATATTTGAAAATAGTTGGCACAAAAAAGAGCAAGAGTAGGCATATGATATTTTAATATAATCATTTTGATTCATTTTGTAAGATAATTTGAAGTTTCCTAAATGAATTTTAAAAATATCAAAAGTTTGCAACAAACACTATTATTCTGAAGGCTCATCCCATTACTAAAGTTTACTCCATTTTTAAGTCTTGTAAAGTTAAGAACGAGGTGATGCTTAGAGATGGGATAATATGGGATTTGAGGCGAGGATAGACATTGATATGAATCATGAAGAGGAGAGATAAACTGAGGTTGGCAGCAGAGTGGTGGTGGCACTGAGGGTGTGGTACAGTTGAAGGATGCCAGTGACAAATTATGCTGGTAATAAAAACACTACATTTTATTAGTGCCATATTGATTGATACTTTCACATTTCTGATGTTGAAATAGTCTAATCAACAACATATAATATTTATTCAGTCTACAGAGAATGCTACTATGCTATTATTACATTTTGATTAGGGAATTCCTTGCAGTAAGTCCATGTCACCTCAGGGAACTGTGGTCCACCAGACAGAACAATTGGAATAGAAATACTGCATCACTGGCACTTCTACTATGGATCACGGTGTCCTTTTATTCTTTTGTCTTTAAAATAAAATGTGTTTGTTCCAATTAAGAGAGAACATAGGATCCCAAAGGAAGTCCTAAAGAGAGATGAACATAGCAAATTTGACATGGATCCAGTGCTTTTTGTTATTGGTTCTGGAAAGAAGAAATGTGGCAATGATTAGGTCATCCTTAGCCTTTTGGTAGTTGAATCCTAAATTTTGGTTCTACATGACACCTGCCACTTGGAGAAGAAGTGAAGACAAGGAAAAAAGAGTAGTGGGAAGACTGGGCTCCTGGCGATGATACATCACACCAAGAAACCAGTCATGGAGGATTTCAGAGACCTACTAGAGAAAGAACTTTCTGGAATAACTTGCAACATTTCTTCATTTTTATGAAATTTAATATTCAGAAACAAGGACTTTAATAGTCACTCAATTTCTTGAATTCAGATATCTCCAAGGCACAAACAAAAAATTATAGCTTTGGTATATTTCTATAAAAGGTATAATACATTTAAGAATATTTTTTGTTTTTAGGTGCTCTTGGATGGCTCAGTGGGTTAACTGTCCGACTCTTGATTTGCGCTCAGGTTCCAATCTCACGGTTTGTGACTTTGAGCCCCGTATCAGGCTCTGTGCTGACAGTGGGGACACTGCTTGGAGTTCTCTCTCTCTCTCTCTCTCTCTCTCTCTCTCTCTCTCTCTCTCTGTCTCTCTCTGTCTCTGTCTCTCTCTCCCCCTCTCTCTCTCTGACCCTCTCCCACTCTCTCTCTCTCTCTTTCTCTCAAAATAAGTAAATAGACTTTAACAACAACAAAAGAACATTTTTGTTTTTAAAAAGACAAATCTGTAAATTAATTTCCCAAGTTAAATGTTTTAGATGGAAAACAAAAACGGACGGGTGCTAGAGTCAGGCTTTACTGAAATAGGTGAATTATAGTACAGTTCTTAAATCATGTCTACATAGCAAAAATAAATTGTTGATATAATTAACTTATTTTAACCAATATTACCATTCAACTTATTTATGTATACTAATAAATAAGGTATTTTTTAAAAATCCTATTCTAAGTACTTCCCTTCCCTTTTCATATTGTTTCTCCTGCCCTTTATTTTTTTATTTTGCAAAGATTTTTACTTTGCACTTTTTTTCCTGCTAATTAGGTAGTGATCTGAGTTGAAATGTGTCTTAAAAGTTTGTGACACTGAATTTAAACCAACCGTTTCTAAAGAATATATAGCATTTACTATTTGGTCAGTTGCTAGGTATTCTGAGAATAAGTAAAGCCTTTCGAACTTGGCCTTTTCTTCCAGTAGTTACTCATCTTGTCCAATTATCTTTTGAATTTGAATAATATAGATAAAATAATGGTCAGGAAATTAATTCTCAAGAGAAGAGTAACTTAATATTATAAAAAGTATAGTTTAATAACACAATTTCCCACTTCATAGATTATTTTATTTTTAAATTTAGCAAAAATGTTTATAAAAGAAGATTCTAGTCAGAGTAGTTGTATGACCAACAATCAAGTGAAGCCTAGAGTTACAATCAGGCCAGCAAGCACCAACTGATGGCATAATCCATTTGAACAGGAGCCACATTTTGATCTAGTCTATTGAATGTAAAACAAATACTTAAAGGTATCAGACCATACCTTTAAAAAAACAAAAACAAAACAAAACTTGTGCCATTCAGCAAACCTAATGGAAAGAGGAACCAAACAGTAATATGTATGTCATTAAAGTTCTCCAACAACATTCTTTAATTTTTTAATTAAAAATTTTTTTAATGTTTTTATTTAATTTTGGAGAGAGAGAGAGAGAGAGAGAGAGAGAGAGAGAGAGAGAGGGCACGAGCGGGGGAGGGGCAGAGAGTGAGGGAGACACAGAATCCGAAGCAGGCTCCAGGCTCTGAGCTGTCAGCACAGAGCCCAACGCAGAGCTAGAACCTGTGAACTGCAAGATCATGACTTGAGCCAAAGTCGGATGCTTAACCGATTAAGCCACCCAGGTGCCCGTCTCCAAGTATTTTAAAGTTTTGCTTTTACATCTGTAATGTTAATTACCAGTATTTACATTAATATTTAACCCCTTTGATCCCTATGAATATCTTATATAATTTTATTAACCCATAGGCTCTGAATTAAATTGCATACTCCGATACATTTTCAAAGACAGTATTCATTTTTTAGTTTAAAGATTAGAGGAGATATAGATAAAATGTCTTGAAATAATCATGCACTAGAATGATGAATTAAAAACAATCTAAAACTGTTTTTGGAAAGGATTTTCTTAGGTTTAAAAACTTTGCAGTATCTCAAAATTGACATGTTTCCCTTCTGATGTAAATACTATGCCTTTATACATAAAATATAACTCTCTGGGCTGTAGATTTCCTGCTTGGGTTCTGCCCTCTGTGTTTATCACACAATTTACAAAGTCATTTTGTGACTAATTTCCAGAGCACTGAGTCACACTGTGGCTGTTGCTTATCTTTTCTTTTTTTTCCTACATGGCACTGTTTGGCCTTCATTTTTTGGTATTACTTACACAAATGAGCTTTTTCCATAATTAAATAACTTTGTCTTATTATAGTTCGGTGGTTGTGTACTTTTATATTATGTGCTTTTATTGGCTACCAGAAGCAAATTTTAATGTTTCATAACCAACATGAACATGATAGTACATCATGTAGGTATGTGATCTATTGCTTTAATTAACATCATTGTACTACAAATAGTGAAATGATATATATTCTTATTTAAGTATCTTAGAATGTGAGTTTTATTCTTTGAAGGCTTGTAAAGTATTTCCTTAGAGAGATTAGTTAATACAGGCATAAAATATTTAATTTAGTTTACAAGAATTCTAATGTTTATGCTTCATTTTAACTACCAACAATTAAAAGTAATGGAAGAAGGTTCTTTAAACATAAGGCTGCCAGGGAGTCTCTCAATTATATTTCTTTATATGTTAATATATACTATTTAAAAGTAAACCAAATCTTCAGAAAATTCCAATTAAACACGCAATTAGTAACAAATTGCTACCACAAGCTAAGAATTACAAAAAAGACTACATCTCACCAACTTCTTACAAAAATGTTCAAGGTCTTCAAGCATAAATATATACTGCATATATATTTGCATTAGAACTAAATGCAAAGTGCTGAGAACTTAGTTTTGCACTGAAATATGAGTTTACTTTGTTTACAGAGAAGAGTCAATTTTCATTATAGGGTTACAGACAATGGTCCTCCCCTACCAGCCTTTACCTCTCAGTACCCTGTTTTTCTCCCAAGAAAAAATAAATAAAGGTTATTTCTCATGGGCTAGAAAGTATATTGCCAAGTACTCACGAGTCAAATCTCTGAAGAAAGTTCTTGGAAAGATTTTTTTTCAAAGCGGAGTTGAGGTTATTTTGTTTTCCCTTCCAGGCACTGAAGAGAAGATTTATCTTTTCTACTTCTTTTAAACAGATCAAGAAACTGGGGAGTGGAGAATAGTGAAAGAAATGTAATCTGATCCTACTAGCAGTGAAAGGGCGAGGTAAGAATTTGATGATTATGTAGCCCAAAGTCGCTCCTGTCTATTGGAGCAAAGAGGGAGCCCCAGAGCTGGTTTCAGAGATCACAGGCAGTTGGGAATAGCCAGGCTTCCTGTTTAGGTCACTCCAATAGTATTTAGGCTAATTTCGCCAAACACTTCGAAAGGCTTTTCTATTATGGACAAAATGAAGGAAACAGAATTCAGAATTACTGTTCTTGAAGAACTGTATCTTTCACTTTCCAGGATTCTTTTTATAATCAGTTAAAAAAAGAAAAAAACACTTTTCCCCTCAGAGCTATATATTTTTACAATATATATTTACTATTACATTGTTACTTAATAAAATGACCTCTTTTTCCAGTTTGTTTTTTCTTCAAATTATTTTATCCACATTATGGGTATACTTAAGAAAACAATCTGAGGGCTTCTGAAGTTTCCTAGGATTAGAGAATTATCTATTGCAGAATGATGGGCTGTGAACCCTAAACCTCAGCTCTTTGCTAGTTTTGCAACTTTGGTCAATTATTTAAACTCTCTGAGCATCCATTTCTTTTTCCCTAACATAATAATAATAAAGGTTTTTAAGTTTGATATATGTAGTAAATGGATTAATACATATATGTATACATATAAACATATATAAAACACTTAAGACACGCACCTTCAATAAATGTTAATTTTTGTGTTTATTACTATTGTTTATATTATGATGATGATAATGATATTATTTCACATAATTTGTAAATTCTTAAATATGTCCAATTGTTCTGCTGTAAGTTGCTGTCATGAGGTTAACCTTTAGTGTTTTCTTTTTTCTTTTTTTTTCAATATATGAAGTTTATTGTCAAGTTGGTTTCCATACAACACCCAGTGCTCATCCCAAAATGTGCCCTCCTCAATACCCATCACCCACCCTCTCCTCCCTCCCACCCCCCATCAACCCTCAGTTTGTTCTCAGTTTTTAAGAGTCTCTTATGCTTTGGCTCTCTTCCACTAACCTTTAGTGTTTTCATAATGGAATTATGATCATATCAGACTAAGATCACTAAAGATTTCCTACGATTTCAGAATCTACTATTCCATTAAGGTTTCAGTCATTTGATCAAAAAATCCATCAGTTTCCTGTTTTTCCCTTTTTAGATTGTCTTTGTGCCTTTGGCTTTTCTTTTTTTGTTTGTTTCATTCCTTTAATCTTTGTGAGAGGGGTAACTTTTCTTCTTCTGTATTTTTAATATTTATTGAATAATTATTAGGGGTCTAGCACATAAATAACCTCATTTAATTCTCACAACTAGCTTATGAAGAAGGTGCCCAGGACAGGCCACCCCAAGATGGCTCAATTTGGCATGAAGATTATTTTTTATTTAAAAGCACTCAAAACTCAGCAGATTCAGAAAAGACTGTTTACCTTCCCCACGACAGCCTAAAAGGATTTAGACAGAGGATCTGCTTCGGAAATAGAACTATCACTAGAGATAACTACATTATGATATGAACTAGGCATGGTAGAGAAGAACCTAGCAAGACCTGTTTGATCAAAGTCTCTAGGTCCTATTGTTTTTGATAGCCCTGCAAATGTTTGTTTACCGAATATTTACTCTTTTTTATCTTCCAGTGAATTGCATGCTTTCCGTTTGAAGTATCAGACCCCTAACCCCTCCTTAGTTCAGAGTGACACATATACCTCATTTTGCCTGTCTTTGGAATTTCCATGTCTGTGTGGATTTCCCATATGTACAAAATTAAATTTTATTTTCTCCTGTTTATCTCATGTCAATTTAATTCTTATTCCAGCTAGAAGGACCTTGAAGGACAAATAAAATTCTTTCCTCTAGACAATGGTGTAGGAGAGAAAAAATAATTTTCCCTCTACCCTTCTAGGTTCTTGGGTGAGACCACCCTATAATAAAAGATTTACAGGGAAAAACAAACAAGTTTAGTAACATGTATACTTTCTGTATACATAGGATATACCCAGGAAAACAGAATGACTCCTTGAAGTGGCCCAAGCTACCGTCTTAAACATCTTAAACATCTCTTTGTTAAAACTTTGGTTTTAACAATGAAACTTTGCTGCATAATTACCCCTTATTAACTCAGACCCTGCCTCTCAAGCATATTCAGTGTTCCCTTCCTAGTCACATTTGTGAGGAAATTTGCCTGGTTTTGGATTGGAATGAACACTGATTAATTTTGGGGCTAATCTACAGGCTTTGTTGGGGTAGAATTAAGCTCAGCCAATCAGATTTCTTTTTTCGAACTTGAACTAAGAGCTGTAGAAAAAGTATAGAGTAGGTGCCAAGCTCTTAACTAAAAAGCTGACATAGAGAAAGGGCTGGCAGCTGTAATGATATATGCAAGATGATTATGTGGAGAGAGAATGATGAAAAGAATGACAGAGAATGTACAGCCTCTGAGAGGAGATGAGAAAGAATGAAAGCAAGACAAGACTGGGAACAGGAGAGGTGAGAGAGGGTGTCTGAATTCTACAGCAAAGTCCTTCTCCAGTTCTACTTCCAGTTCTCCTAAGTACTAAAAACATACATCCTTGCAGTACTCAATCCCTGTTTCCCTTGTTAAAAAGATAACCAGAGGCCCAAAATGGCATCACTTAGGCCAAGTCACTAAACTGGGGCTTAATACCTAATTGCAATTTCAACCTCCCCCAGCAGAAAGGTAAATCTTAACCTGTTAGTCTGGAATTTCCTGATAAGCACCAGTGAAGTAATCTGTCACATGGGCCCTCACACATCCCCAAAGGCAGATAAGATAATTCACCCAATATTGACCTCCTGCCCTTCACTCTAAGGAAAAGTGACCTTGCCTGGAGCAATCCTTTCTTTTGTTTTACTTTCTTGTTCCACCTACTTCCTATAAAAAACCTTCCATTTTGTACAACTCCTTGGAGCTCTCTATTTTCTAGATGGGATGCTGCCCAATTTATGCATCGCTTAACAAAACCAACTGGCAATTGGTTAGATTCATATCTACTTGGTTGAATTTCTGCTCTTTAGCACACTAAAATCATTTGAGAAATCTTTTTTATTATGTAAAGAACTTTATTTGAAAGAGTGGCAACTAAGCCAAAATTAATTTCCCAGAAATCATCAATTTCATATTTATGTTGCATCAGTGAAAACTTTTCACCATTTTGTTCCATATAACTTACACAAACTGGAATATTCTTGTGCAGAAGAGAGCCTGGGGACATGAAGGTCAATTATTATTAAGATAAGATAGTCTGTCACTAACCTGCTTTGTGGACTCACATTTTCTCTTCTCTGAGGATTACGTGTGCTCCCTCTTGTAGTTCTGCCACCAGCTTGCCATTCCACTGTGTACAAGTCAGTGTAAGTCTAAATTAGTCGGATAAAAAAATTTTTCTCACCAACAATTTGATTCTTTGCCATTGTATCTTAAAGTTCTTTGTATCTAATCAGCATCTGGATTTTCAACTGCCCACCTAATACTAAGGTACTTTCCTTTTCATTCCTTACCATTCTGTTCACTTTTGCTTTCCAACCACCACACAACACAAATAACATTCCAGGCTCTTACTAGGAGTTTGTTTAATTCATATCCAAGCTAGGAAATAGTCTTTTTTTTTTCTTTACTTGTTCTATATATCAGAAAACATTTCCTAATTTACCCATTAAGAATCTTTTCCATTAAAATATACTGAATGTTTCAACAAGTTCAGGTAACTAACTAGATGGGTGAGACAAATATGGAAGGAAATTAATTCCTTGAAGGAACTATGAGAAGAGTACACTATGAGGAACTATGAGAAGAACAAAATTAGACAGGATGTCAAAAACCAAATTATACAGAAGTTTTGATAAACATCTAAAACGAAATTAAGTTGTATCACATTGAACAACTATTTTATTCATGTCTGTTTACTCCAAAGTATGTGAAAGATTAGACATTCTATTGCTTTATATTTCAACCAATTACTTATCACAAAGTCACAAAGTGTGACTATAAAGGTCTTGAGTTGGATTCGGCAAGGGATGAGTGTTTGAGCGTCAATTCTTTGTCTCAGCCTTCATCCTTTATCTAGAATATAAACCATGGACAGCTTGTAGTTCACTTTCCTGAGAATGAATTTCTGAAAACTGATCAGCAAATGGAAACCATACACATTTTCAGATTTCAAATGTAAAAAAGAATGGCATCTAAATTTTATCAAAATGTATCCAGAGAAACTCTGTGTAATAGGTATGACACATACAAACATGGGTACAAAATTGCTTCTATTTATGAACAAAATTTTATGAACAAAACTAACTCTCAAGCCCCTATTTTTACTGATACAAAAATTCATTTTGGTTTTTTTTTTTTTTTAAATGTTTTTATTTATCTTTGAGACAGAGAGAGACAGAGCATGAGCAGAGAAGGGCAGAGAGAGGGGGAGACACAGAATCCGAAGCAGGCTCCAGGCTCTGAGCTGTCAGCACAGAGCCCGACATGGGGCTCGAACTCACACACTGCGAGATCATGACCTGAGCCGAAGTCGGACACTCAACCGACTGAGCCACCCAGGCGCCCCTTGGTTTGGTTTGTTTTAACCATGAAGTATCTCAATTTTCTTAATTTCTGAAAGGAGTTTTCTAAAAGCAATTCTTCTCATAGGGAAGTAGGGGCTTAGACATATGTCAGGGAGTAAGGGAATCTTAGCTTCTTTGTCTACTTTTCTCTGTGGTAAATTATATTATTTGTTCAAACATATTTGCTGCACCTCCCACAGAGCCCTTCCTTGATAACCAAGAGACAAGAGGATATTTTCCCTCCACACTGACATCAAGTTTTGCTATATTGCTAGGTTTGGTTCATAGAATGAGCAGATAAAAAACAAAGAAGTAATAGGTAAGTAGATTTTTATGAGTTTTACGAGAAGTTTATGAATTTTATGATTCTGTAGTTTTGTTTTTTTCATTTTCTCTGACAAATGACTCTCTTGACCCACATGATCCAGATCATTCAACGCACAAAGGTGAGTGAAAATAAACGCTTTCTTGCTAAAAACGCTGTAAATTTGGGGGTACTTTGCTATCAAGTGTTAACTTAAGTAGAAATGCATAATATACACTCTACTTATATATCTTCTTCCCTCATAGATATATTATCTTGACTGCATCCATATTATTATATTACATAACCTTGAATACAGAACTATGGATACCTGGTTACTAAAATTAGACCCCTGGACCTCATTCCTTCTGTCTTTCTGGAGCCCTATTCCCTTTTTTTTTTTTTCCTTTTCTTCCTATGCACTTAATTGTAGGATATGAAGTATTAGGGGGGAAATGCTTTCTGGAAATTTACTGATGGTAAACAACAGTATAAACAAAATTAAGCACCAATCAATTTGAAATATGTTGTGGATTAAAACAAATTCTTGTTAGCAGTATAATCATAACAAAAAGGTTTTTAGGAATTTTATGGTCACAAGCTGACTCCATCTACAGAAAAATAAATTCTTCTCAAACTAGACTGAATTTTCACATGGAAATCAGAATGAGTGCATAAATGCAAACTTGAGAACTGGAATCATTATGTTACTTTTGTTTTGTCTAGTTCATGTTTTAATTAATAGTATATATTTTCTTATTTTTTTATGAGAATGGTTATTGAGAAGTAGTGGTAACAGTGGCAACTTGAAGGTCTACGCATGGTTGAGGGTTATTTAGCATTCTCAAGAGAGTCTCCACAGGACTCTCAGTTATAACTTACATTATTAATAGGCAGACATCTTGAGCAAATGATTTTTCTCATCAGACAAAAAAAAATTAACTAAAAAAATAGGGAAAGCTAAATCTTTCTATCATCTGTGCTTAAACATTGCATTTCACAGTTATTGCTACTTATTGATATCTTTATTTATTTATTTATTTATTTATTTTTATTTATTATTATTTTTTATATCTTTATTTATTTTTGAGAGAGTGAGAGAGAGACAGAGTGAGAGTAGGGGAGGAACACAGAGAGAGGGAGACACAGAATCCGAAGCAGGCTCCAGGCTCTGAGCTGTCAGCACAGAGCCCGACGCGGGGCTTGAACCCACGAATCATGAGATCATGACCTGAGCTGAAGTTGGACACTCAACCGACTGAGCCACCCAGGTGCCCCTACGTATTGATATTTTTAAAATGGAATGTCTCAGAGGAAAAACAAAACAAGTTGAATTCCTAGCTTCTTCTTTCTAGGTTTTTAGAATCAGATATTCTATTAGATAGCATGGTGAGATTAGTTAGAACTTTCACTTTCATTAATGTGATTTTTTTTTTTTCCTAATCATATTTAGTTTGTCTAACTCCTTCTGAGAGAATCTGGAATGTATATCTGTATCTCTAAAATGTGAATAAAGAGTAAATTCTGTTGCTTTTCATTGATGTTTATAAGATTCATCATACATCTACCTCTGTGAAGTAACTCCTATGGAAGTGACATGACTATTAAAAAGGTATCATACAATCTTAGGTCACAATAATTGATCTATGTCATCCAGCATAAGGAAAGTAATACTCCCACTTCCCTTTGCAGTATTGCAGTATTTTGCTCTTATATTTGTACCATAGTTTAGGAGAACAATTGTCAAAGCAGAATGTGTTCAGAGTAGTGAGATAAAACCTAGTTTTTTTTTTAAGGCATACACTTCAGATATTTTAAAAGTACTTATGTCTAAAACATTTTGATTAAACCCAGAATATTTAATTTTCAAAATAGAAACTGAAAGGTGGGGAGAGTCATTGTATTTATTATCTTAAAGTATTCAGGAGATGGTTGTATAGAAATGACAGTAAATTTAATCTAGTTTGCTCCAGAATAATTAGGTGAATGAAGATAATGGGGACATATATTTTTAGCTTAAAATTAGGATAACTTTCCTACCAATTATAGTTTAAAAAGATAGGATGAGCTGTTCTATGATAAAGAGTATGTTCACTCCTAGAAGAAATAAGGGAGGGAAAGTGACATGTGGAAGCTGTTCAAAAGACATCCTGACATTAGTTTCCTGACAGATGAAACAACTGGACTAAAAGACCCAGAGAATTACCTCCAGTATTCAAAACTCTTGAGTCCTTCTTATGCCTTGATTAACAGTAAGGATAATATAGCTACACATGTAAAAACAATAGTATAAATAACAAACATAACAACAATAGTTAATATTTATTTAAGGCTTACTTAGTGCCAGGTATTATTCTGCATGTGCCATATTTAAGACACCATCATGAGATGGGTCTTATTTTCCTATTTGGAGATAAAGATAAATGATTCATTCATTTGTGCAAATTCAAACAGCTAATTAATGAAAGTGGAATTTGAATCCAGATAGTTTGAATTCTGAGCATATAGTCCTAACTATTAGGTAAGACTACCTCTCTGTTTTAGATTATGTTACCTTTCTTATATGTTTCCATAACCATAATAATAAATACTTATTGGGGCACCTGGGTAGCTCAGTTGGTTAAGCATCCAACTTCAGCTCAGGTCATGATCTCACGGTTCATGGGTTCTAGCCCCGGGTCAGGCTCTATGCTGACAGCTCGGAGCCTGGAGCCTGCTTTGGATTCTCTGTCTCCCTCTCTCTCTCTGCCCCTCCACTTCTCGTGGTGTGTGTCTGTCTCTCTCTCTCTCAAATATAAATAAGCATTAAAAAATTTTTAAATAATGAATATTTATTGTCCTTCTTAGTAAAATAGAAAAAAATTTTCACAAAGCCGCATTAGTACTTTTTAAAATTATGTATAATCTCTAACCTATAAATTCTACCTCTATTCTAAAAAAAAATTTACATACTGTTTTTGTGCACCAATAGATATTTACAATATCAAGTGCAATATTTTTGTAAAAATGTAAAAAACAATTTAAAAATCAATAAATATGGCATATATAAATACATTGTAATATCCATTTGATGGAATACTATTTGGAAAAGTAGGTGTTCATGAATATGTATAAACATGTGAGAACTTAAGAATATATCAGTAAGTAAAAAATGTGGGGCACCTGGCTAGCTCAGCTGGTAGAGCATGTGACTCTTGATCTCGGGGTTGTAAGTTTGAGCCCTATGTTGGGTGTAGAGATTACTTAAAAATAAAATCTTAAGAAAAATTCAAAATCAAGAATGTCATTTACTTAACTTTGGAAATACACACAAGTAATACTGTATATTTAATAAAGATATATATGTAGTAAAAGGACACACATTTATTTTGGTTGTTCTAAAAAGGAAAGGAGAGGAATACAACTGGGAAAGGCTATAAAAATTGTTCACCTTCAATGGTATTTGTAATATTTTATATCTTTTATATAAAAATACTACATAATACTATATTTTATCTAAAATAATATGCACCATAATGTAAATACATAGAAAATGTGATGAAAATGTTAGCATATATTAATTCTAGATGATAATTACTTGGATGCTTGGTATTTTCTTTTCCTTTTCCTTGATATGTATATTTAAGTTAAAAATCAATAAGGACATATAACAACAAAAGACTAGAAAGAGAACATTTTCACTGTTCATTTTCTCAAAATTTTTAATTTTTAAAATTCTAAAATCTGCCTAAATGAAAGCAAAAAGTTTGGCATCAATGAAACATTAAAAAAAGAAAAAGTTCTGAAACATTATTCTGTTTGACCATTTTTATCACAGTGTGACTGAAAGAGTAGAGAGTCTTTTATAAAATGAGGCTGTTCTCTTTTATAATATAATTTTCAAAGTCAATGTACATGAAAGGCAAAAAAAAGTTTCCTGGCTAACTTCACTACCAGTTTCATAGAATTGATAGCCGATAGGTGCTACTATAACAACTCTTTGGATCTAGGAAAAGCACTCCTCTTCTAAATGTACTGATTTTTCTTTTAATAGCCTTTCTCACAAAGGAGGTGACTAACCTTGGCAAATGCGTGAATTTTAACATAGCACTCTCTTTGGCTGCCTGTCCCATGCTCGCAGGGCAACAAACATCTTTAGAATTTTACTCTAGCAATGGGTTTCCTTTTGCCTCCATTTTCTTTTTTCTTGTGACGAAAATAAATAAATAAACTTCCTTTGGTACTACTTTGCTCTTTATAGATGGAAGCATCAACTTATTTTACTATGAACTGGGTGACAAATAAACTAAAAGCTGTAATAGCATTCTTGACATGTAATCTCGACACCAGTGTTAAGTCTTGCAATATCGAAGTATAAATCTTGGAACAAATACAATGCAGCACCAGGAAAAGCACACAATCCCTTTATAGATCCTGCCCTCAGAGAGCCTGGATGATTAGATAATGTGATCTTGCCCTGAATTTCAGAACACAAGACAACAGCCAACCATCCTCATACTTTCTTTGATTGTAATCTCAGCTCTCCACGCAAAGATCAACTAAACTAAGGGAGACCCAGGTTCTTAGACTCTTAGCTCATTCTTTCAGATAAGTACAGAAGGTCATTTCGAGAAGGTTTCAGTTTCTGCACAAAGGTAACAGCATAGCCAACTTAACTCATTACAGCTTTCTCCCAATTTATTGGCCTTCTCAGCGGTTACATTTTACATTTATCCCAAGTTTTCAACCTTTCTACTATTGACATTTTGGGACAGAGAATTCTTTGTTGCAGTGGGCTTTCCTGTGCATTGTAGCAACATCACTGGTCTTTATATATCAGATGCCAGTAGCAATTTCCTCTTAATGGTGACAACTAAAAATATCTCCAGACATTTGCAATATCTCCTGGAGGGCAAAATCTTTGCATTAGAACCATCATTCTACTTTGAGCCAAATCCTGGCAAAACTAATCACTTTTGGGGATTCTACCCAGCTGCCTGATCCTGCACCAACTGATAGTATGTCCCATATTCTTTCTCTGAAATTCTACTCTGCAAGCTTTGGACCTGCTAGGTGGCTTCTCCACAAAGTTCATCTAAATATAGAAAGTGGACATTCTTTCAAATGGTTTTCATTTCAAATAAAATAAAATATCAGTGAAATACCTAATGAAATAAAAGTATATGTTAATTATAGAAAATAAGAAAAGTACAGAAAAGACCAAACTCAAATAAAACTTTATTCATATAGGGACGCCTGGGTGGTTAAGTTGATTGAGCTTCCGACTCCTGATTTCGGCTCAAGTCATGATCTCACAGTTTGTGAGTTAGAGCCCCTCATCAGGCTCTGTGCTGACAAGGCAGAGCCTGTTTGGGATTCTCTCTCTCCCTTTCTCTCTCTCTGCTCCTCCCCCACTCATGCTCTCTCTCCCTCTCCGTATGTCTCTCTCTCTCTCTCTCAAAGTAAACTTAAAAAAAAAAAAAACCACACACATTACTCATACATATTGCCCAACTCTAGGCATTACAAAACTTATTTCATATATTCTCTGTCATGGATAGCTCTATACACATGCATGTACATTATACATTTCTGTTTTCAAAATGAGATTACATTGTGTCTATCTGTATGTAGTCTGTTTTTAATCATTTAACATGTTTTTGTACAGTATATAATCTTTAAGAGAGAGAGCACATGAGAGCAAGCCAGGGAGACAGAGAGAGAGGGAGAGAGAAATTCCAAGCAGGCTCTGCACTGTCATCACAGAGCCTGAGGTGGGGCTCCAACTCACAAACTGTGAGATCAAGACCTGAGCTGAAACCAAGAGTTGGAGGTTCAACGGACTGAGCCACTCAGGCACCCTTCTAATACATTACTTTAATAGTTCCATGCTATTTAATTACAAATGTTTCATTATTTAGTAAGTCAATATCCTGCTGTTAGAAAGCTGCAGGCTTTTAAATGAATGTAAAAGACCTAAATTCCACAGAAATATATTCTAAAGCCTGTAGTCCCTGCCACCATATTGGCATCATTTATGTATTTTATTATTTTATGTCAAAGGTGTGAGGCTTGTTTACTTCATGAAGTCAGCCAGGTTGTTGCCACAGATCCATGGACCTCTGTAATTTATTAGGCAAATGGCTGCATCTTCCAATAATACTATGACACTGGAAGAACATTTGTCTCCCAGGAACTAAGATTCTTTTCTTGGAATGTGACAGGATGGAATTAAAAACTGTAGAGATGCTTATCTGATAATATTTCTTCTAGGTTATTACAGTATTAGAAAAAGTTATAAAGGTGGAATAGGGTTGTTGAGCTTTAGGTGGAGAAGAAAATGTATAAAACTTTGGTAAGTCTATTTAAAAACAAGACTTAGACGAGAGTTCAAGTTCATCTGAGTAAAATTAGTCTAACTGCTATATATAATGTGTACATACGTGTATTAGAATGTATCTGTATTATATTAGGGTCTAAAAATTATGTTTGTGATAATATATCTCAAAAAAATGTTTGAAATGATACCAGGTAATGGGTTACAAAGAAATTGCATATCAACTATCTTTTTTTAATTTTATCCTGATCACTTAAATTTCTATGTGACTTACATGAAATAACTATTTGGATAATAATGTTTCATTCAAAATATTTATTTTACTTAAACTAAAACCATTTTAATCTCTTTATTAAGTATATATTTGTGTTTTCACTAATCTTTTCTAAAAAGAACCAGAAAAAAACATACTGCTCAGTGTCATTTGTAATTCTGAAGAATAATGGCTCACCAGTGAGGTTTTGTGATTATCTATCTCCCTTTGTCTAATGATACAAGACACAGCTACAAAAGCAAGAATGGTTGGTAGTCAGAGTTTGACTAGATTTTTTTGTAAGAATCATTAAAATATTGCTAACAGATAAACTTTTTTTAGAAATTTAAGAAGTTACTTCTCATAAGTTTATATATTTTTATTAAAATATTTTTACTTATAAACTTCTTAGAAAAATTTCAGTGTCAAATAAAACAGCATGTACATACACAACATGGACATATTTATTGAGTACTAACTATATGACAAACTATTCTAGAATAAAGAACTAGACAGGTAAAAGCCTTGTCTTCTTGAAACCTTCATTTTAGAACAATAAACTGATGTCACTAATGATGACAATTCCTATTCAGTAAACAAGGATTACAGAGAACAAAAGAAAAATCTCACCTTATAAAATATCTTCTTTTAAAGCAGGGATTAGAAAGAAGTTATTCCAAGAGCTTCATGTAAAATTCTATTTCTTTAATTTATACAAAATTGTGTAAGTTTATCTTCCAGAGGTTTTCACTGATTTCAATATCTAAAAAGTAAAAACAAATTCTTGTTCAATTCACATCTCGATTAATTTTTTAAACCTTTTAGGATAGAATGTCATGGTTACAGTTATATTTTCAAATAAATGTGTAACCAATTGAGCTTCACACCTTATGAGAGTACTCATATACCAACTCCCTCGAAGGTACCTTTAAAAAGTTTGTTTTCTGTTTTATAGGCAAAATGTGAAAAATTTTTAATTTGCAGTCCATTGAGTAACAGCGAAGTTGAATGTTCATTTTCTTAAAAATATTTTTTTTCTTAAATGTTTATTCATATTTGAGAGAGAGAGAGAGAGAAAGAGAAGGCAGAGAGAGAGGGAGAATCCCAAGCAGGCTCTGCGTTGTCAGTGCAGAACCAGACACGGCACTAGAATCCACGAAATGTGAGATCATGACCTGAGCAGAAACCAAGAGTTGGATGCTTAACCAACTGAGCCACTTAGGCACCCCATCATTTTTATTTTTTCTTTTGTGAAGTGCTATCTATATTCTTTAATCATTTTTCACATTTTTAACATGCATATTTTTTTGATTTATAAACAACAAAAAGTTCTCATCCAGTATCCCAGGTTTTTCTCTCTTAAAAGGTTTAAAATTGAGGTAAAAGGTAAACTGATATTCATTTTTAACTATTAAAACATGTACCAAATTCCCAAAATTTGGTTCATAAAAACACAATGTTATTATTTGTTAAAGGAATATGTACATACATATATACACATGCATGTACATTATACGTATACACACACACACACAGTAAAGCTTTGGTTTGCAAGCATAATTCATTCCAGAAACATGCTTGTAATCCAAAGCACTTGTATATCAAAGAGAATTTCAAGAACCATTGGCTTAGTTGTGATCATGTGACATTCAGTGTTATGTACTACTTGTATTGCAAGACATTGCTCGTTTATCAAGTTAAAATTTATTAGAAATGTTTGCTCGTCTTGTGGAACACTTATAGAATAAGTTATTTGCAATCCTAGGTTTTACAATACATAGTTATATATATTTATTTGTACATAAATATATATGTTTAAGGATAAAATGCAGTATTTCCTCTATCAGACTAAGTTGTACTAAAACAAGGAGATCTGTATGATAATATAATAGCAACAATAATCATGATGATATTAATAAACATTATTGAGCAACTATATATATATAGTATTTTCCTATATATTTTATAAATAATTATTTTAATCCTTAAACAATCCTCTAAAGTAGCTATTGTTATTATTTTGGATTTGAAGGAATATAGGCTTTGGAAAGTTTCATTCAGTTCACCAGAGTTTAGCATGTACAGACAGTAAGTAGCCTAGAATAGTTTAAAATCCAAATCTGTAGTAATCCTTTGTCTCTGATCTTTCCAGTGGGCACTACTGTATCGACATGCACCACACAAATGATCAGAAGGCAGAGTAAATGACGTTCTAATTCCCGTCAACAAGGCCTTGCCTTATCACGAAACTCACTTTATATTCTTCCCTTTTTATCTTTTGTGTCTCATTTCCTTTTTTCTTTTAATTTTTTTAATGTTTATTCATTTTTGAGAGAGAGAGACAGAGCACAAGCAGGGGAGGGGCAGAGAGAGAGGGAGACACAAAATCTGAAGCAGGCATAGAGTCCAATGCAGGGCTCAGAGCCACCAACTGTGAGATCATGATCTGAGTGGGAAAAAGCAGTGTTTGTTTGGAGTATTTATTTGAATGGGAGAAAACTGGAATATAATCACAATTTTAAAAAAATAGCAAGAAAAGCTGTGGTACTCTGAATACTATCTTCCTTCAAATTCTATGAATAGGATTTATTTCTTGCTCATGGAAAACATGGGACTATTTGTGGTTAATTACTGCCCTCTGTTGACAACATGTTAAATGTCTTAATATATTCTTAAGAGTATTTAAGGTTATAATTACAAGAAATTTCACCTATAAATCTCATCTATAAAGATGAATAAATCTAAAAGAATTGAAGTGCCTTTGCTTAACAGCCATAGCTAGTTAATGATTAAGGATGGAATGACACCTCAGGTACCATGACCTATGATCAGTCTTGTGTTACATAATTTAAAACAATATATTTTTTTCCTGAGAATAGTTTCCATTTTCTAAGACTCAAAAACAAAATTTACAAGTCATAGAAACTTTAAAAATTATTAAACGTTTAAAAAAATGTCTGTTTAGTTTAAAAATAAATCATACAGTAAAGAAAAGAGTGGAAAGTAGAAGTAGAAAATAAACATCTTTCTCTCTCCACCTGATTCCACTTCCAGAGGTGGCCACTATTAACTGTTTCTTTGTCATTCTAGAAATTATTTATATATGTATCTAACTTTTTTTCAAAATTGAGGTACAGTTCTCCAACTTTTTAAAAAAATTTAAAACATATATCTTAGAGTTAATTTCACATTAGCACATAAATCAAGATATAAGGCATTTTTTCATACCACGGTTTTTTATTGGCACTTTGAAATTTACAGGCAAGTTTAGAATGTTCTTAATTAGGTTTTCCTCGTATTTCCTCATAATTAATTTAGGTTATGCATTTCTTCTTGGACTATTACATAAGTGAGGCTGTTTTGTTCTCATTTCATTCCATCAGAGGGCACGCGATTTGGTTTGTCTCATTACTGATGATGGATGTTCATTTTGATCATTTAATCCAGGTGTTATGTGCAGACTTCTCCAATTGCAAGTGATCCCATTTTTCTGTTCCTGCGCACAGAGAGGATTTGAATGGCAGATGTGCTCAGCTAATTACAAAATCAAAAATAATTACTTTGTCAAATCCTTTGTCTCAGGTAGCAGGAATGGAATAGATCTCAGAATGTATTATTTTCACAGTAGCACTGGCTTCTCTGGCCTCTCATTTGATTCCAATGCCCATTTCTGGAGGAGCACACAGATTCATGGAGTATTTGACCAGTTGTACATGGAGTGTGAGGAAGGGTCTGGTATGTTAAATAATTCATATAAGTATGAAATTTGTTAATACGTAGGTCTGTATGTAATGTGAAGTATAATAATAATATTTTCATTGGCAACTAGATGAACTCCAAAAACCAGAACTGCTGAAAATTTACTTTTAAACACTTAGTAAGGTTGTCATATTTTCAAAAAATCCTATTAAAATTTCAGTCATTCTTTTAAATTTTGGTATTCATTAAAAATGTTCACTTTGCACATATATTTTAATAAATAACTTTCACTACTCTAAAAGAAAAAACTTTTTGAAAATATGAAATTTTTAAATGTTTAGATTGAATTTACATTTGACAAAATATTTGAAATTGCATATACTTAAAGTAGAACAAAATTGTCAATATGTTGATTATAATTATTAATTTTGCTAAAATGAAGTCAAGAAAGATCAATGCTATGAAATAAATACATAAATACTTATGAATTGTGCATGCATCTAGTTTGTTATTCATTCAAAGCATCACTGGACAATTTAAGCGATACCCAAATATGCACAATATAAATTCAATTGATATGTCCTTAGACATTGATATGCCTTGGTATTTTGCCAACTTTCAGCCCTATAAAAATTATAGCTTTATAACATATTTTACAACTTCATCTTTATGAAGTATATTGTCTAAGTAGGATAGAAAATATCTTATGCAATAATGTACTAACGTGATTAATAACTTTTAATATTTAACATATGGTCATCATTAATGCTTTGCTGCTTTCTACTTCACCATAATACAAACAGGTGTTTTCTGAATAATCCATTTATAAGCTATTTTTTGACCACCTATTACATGCCACTACTGGGACTATAGCAGTGAACAAACCAGATAAACATTGCTGTTTTCTTGGAACTTACATTTAAGTGCATTTTTCATCAAAGGGGTCAGGGGAAATATTCAGGCATATGACATAGCTTTTGGCCATGTAATGGCACAAACTATCTCAATTTTCTTTGTTGACAAATTTTGTCTGAATAACATGTGGTTTGGGTAGGACAAAGTCATAATTGCAGAGGGATTTATCAGAAGACTTGAAGAAAAGATCTGGCTTTGGGGAAAATGTTTAAGGGGCAAAAGGAAGCAGAAGAATAATAGGAAAATGTCAATGTAGGTAATAGCGTTCTCAGAATTTAATGAGTATAATTAAAAGAAGAAACAAGGAAAATACAAATTTAAATTGAGTGTTGTTTCAGGCTAGAAAGGTATTCTAGAAAGTAAGCAGAATAAGGTTGAATAATTGGTACCTTAACATGTAATGAGCAATCACAAAACCACAACCCTTATATTCCAATGGAAAGATAGTGATAAACAGGTAGTGTCCATTTTGCACACTCAGAAAAGCAAGGCTAATTAGAAGTGCTGTACTTGTAAATTCAGTTCCATTAAAAGCAAAACCAATTCAGGAAATGGTATTTTCATGGCATGATTTTTTTTTTCTGAGTTCTACTAAGATTGTGTCAAATCCATATATGAGTTATTCATTTGAGAGTTTAGAAAGTGAGGTGCCTGCCAAAAACCCATCTGGACGGAGAAGAGTATTTCCACTTTTTTGACAGTAGTCATTTTTCTTTCTTTTGATGTTGAAGTCATTCAGAATCCAGATGACATTCATTAAAGTAAGACTAAAGTAAGACTAAACCATGAAAGTATGACAAAACTTGGTTTTCATTCTCTCACAAAAATTGAAGTAATGAAATGCATAAGTGACAAGATCAATCTAGATTTTTCATGTTTATCTTATTTAGGGAGTGTATCCTTCCTTTTACAAAAATAGATGACAACTGATATGCATTTGCTTTAGTGTAATATTTCAGGCTTCATTATCTACATGTCACTAAGCATGGAAGTAATCTTCGGTGAGTATTAACATTCTTTTATG
Organism: Panthera tigris; assembly: GCF_018350195.1. NCBI lineage: Eukaryota > Metazoa > Chordata > Mammalia > Carnivora > Felidae > Panthera > Panthera tigris. Next base: position 173,262,304 of record NC_056667.1, read on the forward strand.
GCACATGGGTTAGGGGGCTGTTTTCCATCTTGAAACATTTCTCCTGATACTTGTTCTATTCATTCTTTGTGGATAGCATGTACCACTCATAATCAATAAGGACCCAGATTTATTTACTGTCTGAAATAACCTTAACTCCAGTCCACTCCACAGTCTCTCTTCCTCTTTAGTAGTCAGTATCATGAAGTTGGGGTGAATATTTTTCATTTACGATGTTGTACATTGCTATATATGATTTTTTACACAAATAATTCATCCAATTGTTTTTTATTTTACTTAAGATTTTATTTTTAAGCAACCTCCCCACCCAACACGGGACTTAAACTCACAACCCCAAAACCAAGAGTCCCTTGCTTTTCTGACTGGGCCAGTCAGATGCCGCAACCCCCCTCCCCCCGCCAATTGTTTTTTAAAAAATACATAAATAGTATATTACTCTATTTCGTTTGCAACTACATTTTTTCACACATGATTACATTTCTGAAATGTATATGTATTTACATTTGTGGATCTCCTTCTTTCACTTTTGCTTTGGTGTAGTATTCCATTTATTTAAAAAAGGCAATTAATTTTTTTCATCTCTATGCTTAGGGGAAGTTAGTTTGATTAGCTTGCTTTCACTTGTTTTTGCTTTAGTGAACATTCTTACACGACACCCCGCACAAATCTAAGCGTATGTTCTAAATAGATATGTAAGATTGGAATTGCTGCATTGTAGAATAAGAGGTTTTTTAGTTAGAATAAGAGGTTTTTTAGTTATGCAAGGTATTCTATATTGATCATCACAGAACTATATAAGACTACTTATTTCTCCACATGCTTGCCAAAAAGTGTTGTCAGAATTTTAAATTTCTGATATACTGATATTAAGAAATGCCATCTTATTGTTGATTTTGCTTTTATTTCTTAGATTTCTTGTAAGGAAATATTCATATTTATTGATTTACTGGTCTGAGAAATGCCTGTTCATATCCTTTGACTCTTTAAAATACTAGGTTTGCTGTTCTGTCTTGTTTTTATTTAAAAAATTTTTTTTAACGTTTATTCATTATTGAGAGAGACAGAGCATGAGCAGGGAAGGGGCAGAGAGAGGGGGACACACACAGAATCCAAAGCAGACTCCAGGCTCTGAGCTGTCAGCACAGAGTCCGTCACGGGGCTCGAACTCACAAACCATGGGATCATGACCTGAGCCGAAGTCGGACACCCAACTGACTGAGCCACCCGAGCTCAGTCTTATTTTTGTTTAAATAATAAATGTTTCTTATATATTTTGGGAAATATTTTCTATTGGTTATATGAATGAGAGATGCCTTCTCCAAATATGTGTGTTGTCTTTCTGGTTTGCTTAGAGTGGGTGGTTTTTGTTTTTGTTTTTTTGTCAAATAAGGATTAATACTGAGGCAGGTAAATATATCAGTCTTTTCCTTAATGGTTTGTGCTTTAAAAATCTTATATAAAAAATTCTACCTATCGTAACATGGATGAATATATTATTCTACATTTTCTTCTAAAATTTTACTTTTAAATCTTTAGCTTTGAAATCTTCATTTTCATCTTCTGTTTCAAACATTTCAAAGTTCTTTCGGCTATTTTTTTTTCACTCTTTACATCTTCCATATAAAGTTTAATATTGGTGTGCCGGTTTCTTCAAAACCAGTTACTGTTGACTGGTAATGCATTGAATTAATAAATTAATTTGGGAAGAGCGAGCTTGAATAACTAAGAAGAGCTGGGATTTAGTGACTTGGGAGATGTACTAAGCTTCGCTCAGAGACAAGCAGCTCATTAATAAAAACAGAAGTAAAGGTTGAGTTAAAGGCTGGGTTCATGCCAGTGAGACTGATGCAATCATGCAGGGCACTGCACTAAGAAGGGTTCTATGCCTAGTTTAATACTCTGCTATCACCATCTTAACTTCTGATCAACTGATCCACAGTTTCCTTTTGCTACTAGGCCCCCCAAATTATGTAGCTGGTGTTAGAGAGTACATGGGTAGAGTGGCATAACATGGGCAGATAGGGTGGTGGGTGTATTTGGAAGTTCTCTTCCATTGGCTTTTATTTTCTCAATGAAATAGGAAGAAAAGGTTATTTTTCTCCCTGTGCTGCATTCTGGGTTATATCTCAAGGTCTCATATTCAGTTCATTAATTCTTTCTGTGTCTAATCTGCTGTTTGATTGATTCAATACTTATTATTTTTAATTTATTTATTTTTTAATGTTTATTTACTTTTGAGAGAGAGAGAGAGAGACAGAGCATGAGAGGAGGAGGGGCAGAGAGAGAGGGAGACACAGAATCTGAAGCAGGCTCCAGGCTCTGAGCTGTCAGCACAGAGCCCGACGCGGGGCTCGAACTCACTGACAGTGGGATCATGACCTGAGGTGAAGTCTGACACTTAACTGACTGAGCCACCCAGGTGCCCCAATTCAATAAATTTTTAATTTTTGTGCTTGTATTTTAATTTTAATTCTATTTGATTTTCTTTGAACTCTGCCTTTTTTCATAATTTGGTGTTTTTTGTTTTATGCTTTTCGTTTCTTGTTTTTTATTTAATGATTTTATATGTACTTTCTGGCCTTTTTTTTCTTTAGTATTTTTTTTTTTTTTGAAGTTTTAGGTACTCTAATCAGACTGTTGACTATGTGGTTGCTAGTGGTTATTTATGACACAAATAACTTTCAAAATGTTTTCAGCTTCACAGTGAGATTATTTGTGATACTCCTGTCTTGGGTTATATATCTTTTCAGAGAGTTTGTACATTTGCATTTGCCAGGTATTCCAGATGACAGCTATTATCCCATTTGGAAACTTTTTTTCACCCTTTATACAGGCATTTTATTTCATGAAATTGTCATAATGCATTGACTTTATTAGAACAACATAATTTACTGCTGTTTTTGGAAAATAAACATGTGTGAGTAAATGGGGGAGGGGTAGAGAAAGAGGGAGAGGATCCAAACAGAGCCCAATGCAGGGCTCCAACCCACAAAATCGTGAGATCATGACCTGACCCCCAGTCAGACACTTAACGGACTGAGCCACCCAGGTGTCCCCAATAAGTGAGTTTTAATACAACTGGAAGGTCTGCAAAACAATTTGAGTAACAACTACACTTTAATTATGATGTACTGTTTTATTTTCTTTAGTTTCCCAATAATCAATTAAAAGTCAAAAAGAGGAATACGGTTTAGTTTTAAAACATTATTTAAATTCAGTAAAAACTTGCATGTATGGGATAAAATTTTTGCCAACTAAAACATTATTCTTCCCAGTTCATACTCTATTTCAGTGTTTTAAATTTTAATCACACAAACAGAGCTCTTATTATTTAATAACAGCTCTATATAAACATAAATTTTTATGAATAAAACATTAAAGCTTTATGTAACATGAAATATTCTAGATCATAGAAAAAGGGAATGTTTCTTATATCATTTTACATATTTATCATAATCCTAATATCATAACACATTAGGAAACTCTAGAATAATTCACTTAGCACTATTAATTTTCTAAATACATTGATTAGAAATATAATTTCCCATAGTATGAAAATAATAACACCAGAAGCAGAAAGGAGTTAGAAATATAACTTTTGTTCAGAATTAGGGCACCAAATAAGCAATTACACATACACATTAAAAAGAAACCCCAGGGGTGCCTGGATGACTCAGTTGGTTAAGTGTCCACTTTGGCTCAGGTCATGATCTCACAGTTCATGGGTTCAAGCCTCACATCGGGCTCTCTGTTGTCAGCACGGAGCCCACCTCAGATCCTCTGTCCTCCTCTTTCTTTGTCCCTCCCCCACTCACACGGTGCTCTCTCTCAAAAATAAATAAACAACAACAAAAAAAAGGAAAAATACAAATATTTAAAAAAAGAAAAACCATATGTCAAGAAATATTTGTTAAAATTCTATATGCAATCAGAATTTCTAAGCATTATTAAGGAAAGAGGAATCGACAGAAATTGCTTAAAAACAATGAAGAATATTCATACACACACACATACACAGATAAACCAGCAAACAATACATAAAACAGTGAAACACTGAGATAATTAAAAGTAACAAAAAGACAGAAATGTCCATTATCATGAAATTTTTCAATATTATTTTTGGCACTTTAGATCTGTACTGCCCAATACATTAGCTATTGTCCACATGTGAATGTTTAAATGATTTACAATTAAATCAAACTTAAAAGTCAATTCCACAGTTATACTAGCCATGTGCACCTAGTAACTCCCCTGTTGGTAGTGAAGATTTAAAGCATTTCCATCATCACAGAAAATTCTGTTGGATAGTGCTGTTCTTCTAGATATGCAACAAGACAATAAAAAAAAATTGTATACACATTGAAATAGGGAGAGAAACTTACTCTTAGATGTAGGCAACCAGATTGTATACCTAGAAAACTGAAGAAACTACAAGTACATCAGTAAGGAAATTTGTTGACTGTTTAGGTTAATACACACAAAAAAATCAATGTAGCCTTTTTTCTCTATTAACAATTACCATTGCAAAATGGAAATAAAAAATACTCTGTTATTGTAGCAAATAATGAACACATAAATAGTAAACAGTAAATGACAGAGTACCCATATATAAATTTAATGGCAAAAATGAAAAAATCTGTATAATTTGTTTTCGGTGTATTTCTGATGGGCATTAAACAGGACCTGTGCAAAATGGAGAAACTATGTACCTAAATAGAAATGATTGCAAAATTAATGAATAATTTCAAGCAATTCCATAATAATTTGATTTTTACTTTAGATTTTAAATAAGATTTTATATTTCAGAAGAATTATACCTAGTAAAATTACAAAGACAAACTGGAAGAAGAGGTTCTGTTCTTGCTTTACTAGATATTAAAATTGAATATGAAAACATATGCAAAAGAAAGTATATTATCTCATTAAGGTGCATAGTAACTCGTGGAATATATAAAAAGCCTAAAAGAGTCTAACATGGTGTTATATAGGAAATAATTCAGTGGGAAATTGTTTATTTAATAAATGTTGCTGTGGGTTGATTAATCATCTGACAAAAGAAAAGCCAGATTGTTATTTCATTATTTAAAAACCACTGTCAATGAAGTAAATGCTTAAATGTAAAGAAAATGAACAAAAATAGTAGAAAAATGAAGTGCTATCGGTGTTACTAAATGCAGAACATATTCAGAAAACAGAAAAGGGATAAAAGTATAAAAGGGATATATTTAACTACACATTTTTATTGTGTGGCAAAAGATACCACAAAGTAGCTAATGACAAATGATAGTAGTAAAGGCTAAATAAGTATATCTTAATATAAAAAGTTAATGTATCCTACAAATATTTCTGATAAGTTGATTTAAGAAAAGACAAATACCAAGCTAGAAAAATGGCAGTTGTGGCAGACATGGTTAATAGCCATCAAATATTCCCCAAATATACCTCATTTGTCTTGCCCAGACCTACTAACAGTCTGATACCATAAGACTAGGTAGCGTGAGAAGTCACAGATAGTATCTGAAAGCTAAGGATGCAAAGAGCTTTTATGTCTCCTCTGCAATTCTTTGAGTTTTTGGAAGCTCTCTTGGAACAAATACCATAGGTAGTTCAGATATAACACTGAAGGGTCTTTTCCAGTCTAAGTCCCTGAGTGACTGTGGATCTGGGTTTGCTGCTAATTCATTCTGGGCGTGTAACATGATTGAGAAATAAAATTCTCCTGTGTTAAGCCATCAAAGTTTCTGGGTTAGTATATTATCAAAGCATATCCTAGATTATCCTAATACAGCAGGCAAGTTATAGAAGAAGAAATAAAACAGTAACATGATCATTAGGAATATTTCAGCCTCACAGGAAGGCAAGTTAAAGCAATAATTAAATAATATTTTTGTCTTCAGATTTACCAAACTTTCAAAATTTGATAATATCCAGTGCTATGACACAATAGGAGAAAATGAAACTCTTTTTCACTTTTTTCATGATTTGTTACAAGTTTTGGAAAACCAATTTGTAATATATATTAAACAAACAACAAAACACATAGTCTTTAACCCAGCATTTCCACTTTAAAAGATGTGTCCATGGAATATCATGTAAAAATAAAAGCAATAGTAGTTACATGCATACACATACAAAGATGTTTGTTGCAGGCAGCATGATTTCAATATAAAACTAAATAGCTGGAATACTGAACATCTAGCAATAGAAAAAAGGTTGAACAGGCTTTTGACCTAAGGAATGGTCAATATGTTTGTCAAGAGAATTTTTTCAAAGTTCAAGTGTACTATTTGTGACCCATATTTTTGTAAAAGAAACGAATAATCTCTACATGTGCATGTATCTAAGATATTCATATGAATATAGGGAAAGTATGAAAGAATATACTAAAGACTGTTGAAATTAAGTCAATATTGTGGGAAAAGAAATACAAGAGTGGAGATGATTAAAGCTTTCTTTATACATTTTTGTATCGTCTTTACTTGAGACAATGTGTACGTACTAACTTAGGGATGAAAGAAGAAAGAAGTCATTTCTAAATATTACAAGGAGAATTTTATGCGCTTCTGAGCCTTTCATGTGCAGAGATATTAACATTATTTGTTAACAATTTCATAATGGGTAATTAGCAAAAACTATGTTTTTCTCTCAAGATTTCTATCGTTTGACTTTACTTATGTTGCATAAAAATAGAAATGGGTTCTAATTATGTTGAAAGGATATATCAATAAGTGTCTTAATGTTATGTTAATATAGTCAATTCTGTGTGAACAAGTTATGTTAGCTTAAGTGAAAATCATTGAGATAAAATGTGTTTCCCTGTAAGTTTCATCTATTGCTAATAATTTTCCTGTAAGCCTAAAAAATGTTATCTCCACAGGGAGACTTCAAGTATTTAAAGGTAACTATTACTGATTATTTATGCTTTTCTTTCTTGGCTTAAACATTTTCAAGTTTCTTCAGCTCTCATATTACAAATTTCAACACCTAAACTCTTCTTAAGATGCTTTAACTTGTCAATGACTGTCTTAAAATAGGCAACAAAAACTGAACATAGTATTCCAGATGCAGTCTAGCCACCTGGAGTTCACCATTGACTTATTTCTCCCTTTGTTTTTGAAAAAAAATTAAAATAAAAACATAAAACCAGAATAAAAATAGAAATTAAAAAAATTAAGGCAATTTAAATAAAAACCTTTATTGTGAATAGGCTATATCAAACCTGTGGTCAGCTAAGATCTCTTAACATTTACTTTTTAGTGTGAACTATTATCACATTGTATCTCTGTTATATTTTTGTAACTCGTGACATTTTGTATGTACCTCTGTTAATTTCATAGTGGGGGCATTCCATTTTTTTCATCCTATCATGATCGCATTAAATTGTGATTTTTTAAAAAAAATCCATGTATTAACTTTTACCACTATGGTTTTAGAAATGGTAAATTAGGGGCTCCTGGGTTGCTCAGTTGGTTAAGCGTCTGACTTTGGCTCAGGTCATGATCTTGTGGCTGTTGAGTTTCAGCCTCACGTCAGGCTCTGTGCTGACAGCTGGGAACCTGGAGTCTGCTTCAGATTCTGTGTCTCCCTCTCTCTCTGCCCCTCCCTCCCCTCAAAAAAAAACATTAAAAAAAATAAAATAAAGATAGAAATGATAAGCTACAATGAAAATATTGAATTACTCACTGCCACAGAGTAGCATGACTGTGAAGTCCTCCACATCCCAAACACACACAACACCCAATTTAATTTATGCAAGTTTGTAATATACCTACACATTCACCATTTCACTCAATATTCACTTTCCAAATATTCAATAAGAATGATGAATAATCCCATGAAACATCTTGGTAATGATCTACCATTCAGGGGAAGACATGCATTCAGTGCAAGAGATTAATATTGTAAATGATTGTTGTTTGACTCTTTTTTAATTAACAGACTCTGCTTTTGAGGACAGTTTAGATTTACTTTAAAAATGAGAAGATAGTACAGAGTTCCATATTATTCCATACAAGCAGTTTCATATTACCCCATTATTATTAACTTACTGCATTATGTAGCACATTTGTTACAATTGATGAATTAACATTGATATATTATTATTAACTAAAGTCTGTAGTTAATATTGAGGCTCACAATTGTACAGTTCTATGGGTTTTAATAAATGCATAGTGTCATGTATTCACCTTTACAGCATCATATGGAATCTTTAGAATAGTTTCACTGCCCTAAAAATCCTCTGTGCTTCATCTATTCATCCCTCTCTTCTGATAACCACTAAACATTTTAATTTCTCTATAGCTTTGTCTTTTCCAGAATGTCATATAATTAGAATTATACACTACATAGTCTTTTTAGACTAGCTTTGCTTTCTTGAAAATATGCATTTAGCTTTGCTCCATGCCTTTTTGTGGCTTGATAGCTCATTTCTTTTTATGGCTAAATACTCCTCTGTTGTGTGGGTGTATCACAATTGTTTTTTCACTCACCTACTGAATGATATTTTTGTCGCTTCCAGTTTGGGGTGATTATGATTAGAGCTGCTATAAATATTTGTGTGTAGGTTTTTGTATGGACATAAGGTTTTAGTTTATATCAGTAAATGCTAAAGAGCACAATTGCTGGACCAGATGATAAGACCATTTTTAGCTTTTTAAGAAACTGCAGACTTTCGCAGCAGGTGGCCATAACGTTTTGTATTCCCACCAGCAATGAATGAGAATTCCTGTTGCTCTACATACTTACCAGCATTTGTTATAATCAGTATATTTTTATTTTAGCCTTCTATTAAGTGTGTAGTGATATATTGTTGTTTTAACTTGCAATTCCCTTGTGACATAGGACACTGCATTTGAAGAGTTCTTCGTATATTTTGGGTATAATCCTTTATCAGCCATGCTTTGCAAATATTTTCTCCCAATCCATGGCTTATTTTTTCATTCTCTAAGTGATTGACTGGTTTATATTTTCACCCAATGATTTGTTATATGGATACATTCTTAGAACATTTAAAACAAATAGAGAAAATGTGTGTAGTTTAATACTTAATAACACTTTTTATTTTCCTTGTATAGCAAATCTAAAACATATTCTTTGATTAAATCTCAGTTGTCACTGGATGTCACTGTTGCTTTACAAAATATGACTGTTTTGTTCATAAAGACTGTTAGGAACATTTCCTAAATAAGCACTTTATTAAAAGAAGAAAATCCACATTGTTAAGTACCTGTCAATTAGGTTTAGGTACAAGCTACATAGGATATCAATAATTAGGTAAACATTTATTTTTTAATTTACAAGATATTAGTTTATTGCTAAACTTACAGACATGTTTCACATAGCACAAAGAATTCACTAGGAAGACTATACAGAACTAAGATAGTTTTTTGAACAATAATTTTTTCAAGGTAGAGGATTAAGATTTAGTCCACATATGGTACATGGCTAATATGTAGCACATTAAGAAATTTCAAAGTATTTTATTACTTACAAAACATTTTAAATCAATATATGTAATATATATAATATATATATTTAAATATGTGTATGTAAACATATTTACATACATATATGCTCAAGCACTAAAAACCTAAATGCTTAATATGGAATAAATTCATCCTATAGACACTTTTTATCATAACCTCCGTATAACCCCTAGATATCATAACCATCAGGTAAACCTGCCTCTACAGATCAGTTTTTCTTACAAAATGCCTTATAGTGAAACAGTTTTTGCACATGTCATTCCATGCCTTCCTTTGTCCCACCCCATTGTCAGGCTAAACTATTCCACTGTAAGCATCCTTTCCTGAAAGACTCCTATATTGGAGTCTTATTTTACATTATCTTAGATCTGCCCTATGGGGCTATAAACTTTCTGAAGGTGGTAGAGTATCTGCTTTATTTATTCCTAATGTCCAGTAGCACATATAACATCATTCGTAAAAATGTGTTTAATTGTGAAACTTTGGTTAGCAATGACTACTTCAACAGTGTAAAATATTTAATACTAAAAGTCACTTACAATCATAAGAAATATTACTAAAAACTCATTTGGAGAGATATGGATAAAGTTCTAAATCTAAAATAAATATAATTGATAAATAATTTACTTAATTATTCCTTAGACCAAAGGATATAACTAATTACTCTGTTACATATCTATACCTAAGTCTGAAATGGGTGGCACTTCCAGTGTGTTATATTAGTCACAGAACATAATATTTCTAGTCGTGTTAATTGTTTGTGCAGGTTATATTCCTAGGCATCTAATTGGATTTATGTAACAATGAATCCCCCATTTTCTCTATGCAAGTTTTTCTCAGCTTCATATATTTTGTAGGAACAGAAGCGGAAACAGTTTGCAGTGGAGACTACATGGCTCTCAGAACACATTGCTGAGGTTGCACAGAACTTTGCAAGGGATACAAAAAATTGGTTTAGGTATTTGCATTTCATATCAGAATTGGAACACAACTTTAGATCTCTATATTGAATGGGAATGTAACAAGACAAAAATCCTCTGGGATTTACAGCACAGAATTAGGGCATAGGGTTTCTGAACACCTAAACTTGACATAATGAAAATAACACCTAAACTTGACATAATGAAAATAAAGGAAACAGACAAACTCACTCTCCAAAATAAAACAACGAAGATTCAATACATTCTCTTAATATACCAATCCTATGTATAATCTTTCCTATGTATGATCACGTTTTCCTATGTATTATCCTTTCTAATTTAAAAAATACTTTATACAACAAGCAATTATGTCACTATGAACCTGATTTGTTGAGTGCATTAGAGAGGGTATATAGATACAAGAGACTGTCTTATCTGTACAAAGCAATAGCCATTGGTAGCATTCATTGTTGGTCCTTGGAAGATGATTGTTAACAAAAGTCTTCAAAAATATAGACTGACAAAAATAATACTCTTAAGTCACAGTTAGGAAAACATATATAAAATAATATGCTTATGCAGAATGAATCAGAAATCTTATGATCCGTGATATTATGGTGAAAGAGTGGTTTGCTAAAAATTACTTGAAACTCACAGCACATGATCAACTTTATGTGATAGAGGTGTATTAAAAATTTGGGTTCACTTAAAAGAATAAATACTTTGGAAGGAACAAAAAGGAAAATAATTACAGTGAATTACAGTGTTGTTAAGTAATATATATTCAAAAACAGTTATGAAATTTCTCTTGTTTTTGTAATAAAACCTACACATAAAAAATCCCTCTTTTCTACACACCAATAAAATCAGTGGTTTTTTTAAAGGATGGGTTGTGTTTAATATGGATATAGAGTGACTCATGCAACCATCCACCATGGTATTCTGTTGATTTCTAAAGCAATGCATATGGGAACGTTATTTGCCATGGTAAAATGTGAATGTGAACATTTCAATGATGTTACTAAGAGAAATGGTAATGAGAATTTTTGTCCTGCAACTATCTATAATTAGTTTATTATCGATGGAAAGAAGATTTTCATCAGTATAGATTATCTGATAATCATGCAGAATAAAACAATAGGATCAAATCTGTATTACCATAGTAGATAAAGAAGTTGACTTTGTATCTGAGAAACAAAGGAATATATAAATATAGGTAATGAAGAAAGGCAATTGGCAACTGAAACTACTTACCATGGTAAGTAGGTATAAATCTAAGATTTATTGATACTGGTACAAGGAGAGCATTTTTAAAACTTATTTATTTGAGAGGAAGAGCATGCAAATGTGCAAGCAGGGGAGGGGCAGAGAGAGGGAGAGAGAATCCCAAGCAAGCTCTGCACTGTCAGTGCAGAGCCTGATGCAGGGCTTGATCCCATGAACCATGAGATCATGACCTGAGCCAAAATCAAGAGTCTGCCGCTTAACCAACTGAGCCACCCAGGCGACCCCTAAGGAGACCATTTTTAAATATAATACAGTTTGTAGGGGAGATTGCTACTTTCTCCCGATATCATGGTAACCATATAATTTATTTTGCAAATTGGAAGTTCTCTAACAGTGAAGGAGCTTAAATATTAAGGGATTCCAGAAGGACTACATTTTTACCTGAATTTACAGCAATTTTTACCTGAATTTACAGCAAACTTGGATACGTGTTCAGTCTACCTAAGGTCCATTCTCTACTTCTCTTAGGATAATAACAGAGATATTAGAACATATTAATGTGCATAAAAGAATTTGTATTGCAAGAATGTATAGTAAAAATGTATATTTCATAATATTGGAAATATTTATACATAAATATTACAATATGCATTTCTTCAGATAAATGATTTGAGTTCTTTAGATAACAACTCAGGGCAACATAATTGCAAAGCATATGCCTGGGAATCCAAGCAATTACTAATAACTAAATTTATCTATAATCTATCGATCGATCTATTTAACATCACCTATCTATCTTAAAAAATTCATGTAAGGTGAAAATGGTCTTAATAGAAAAATTGCTAAATCAACCAACATTGACTAAATTATGCAAAATTAATGATTCAACACGTATGTCTATGTAGCTGATATAAGTAAGTACCGTCTTAATTCTTGACTGCATTAAAGAGTGGGAAATCAGTGAAAAATTGTAAAAGCATTCAAATGTTTTTCTTGGTAAATTAATTTTCTCATGTTTTGATAAGGCTAATGCTAATTTACTTTGGAAACTACCTTTGCTATAGCCTCCACTATGTTCCAGAAGCTAGTCATCATTTACCTCTTTATTCTCAAAATCAATCATCACACCTTATATTTTATAGTACCTGATAATTTATAAAATGTTTTTATATCCATACATGATCCTGATAGTTTCATTATGAGTGATACATATGAATATTTATGCATTCAGTTTGAGTGAGAAGGAATAAAATTACCTTCAATGTATGCAGATTTTCTTTTAAATTTAGTTCTACCAAAGAACCACTTCGATTGGTTTGACAAGCAAGTTTCAAGCTTTGACATGCACTTTGTGTATTCCTGCATATAAACAACCCAAACACAGTGGTTTAAAATGGTGTAAAAGGCCAGACAGTAAATATTTTACACAGTGTGGACCACACGCTGTTGCTTTTGCATGTTGTTATTATTGTTGTTTATCTCTTAAAAATATAAAAAGGATTGATTCTTAGGTTGAAGTCCCATACATAAAAAAGTTGAAGGATGGATTTGGCCTGTGGTTGTGGTTTTCCCAGCCTCGCTTAAACAACAACCATTTTATTTGCCCTAATTCTGTGGATCAGAAATTTGGGCTGGGTTTTGCTAAGTGGTCTTTTTCTGGTCTCACTGATATCATGGCTCTGGTTAACTAAGACCTCAGCTGGAACTGTATGGTCTAAGACAGCCCAATTCACATCTGAGTTTGGTGCTGATTGTAAGCTGTGTTGTGGTGTCTCTCATCCTTCAGGAGGCTGACCCCAACTTCTTCAAACAATTACCTGAGGATTCTAAGATCATATTGGAAACCACAAGTTAGAAGTCCAGCCCTGATTCAAAGGAATGGGAAATAAACATCACCTAGTGATGGGAGAGTATAAAACCACATTAAAGGTGCATGCATACATGGATAAAAGTAATTATAGCAGCTATTTTTATAATAAACATATCACATTAAGATCTAGAAACTTGATTATTTTATGTTAATGATAAGATTTGCTGGAAAGAAGTCCTATGACAAGCTAACCTAGCATACCAGTTTATTAATTTGCAAAGGGATTTGACTGCCAAGAAGCCCACAATGCTTGTGCCAGCCAAAAATATATATATTTTTTTCTATAAACAACATGGAAGTCCACATTTTTTCCTAAAGTTTGCTTCATAAGGAGGAAACTGGTGTGTTTTTGGCATGGGAAACATGAGGTATGGGTAGGAGTAAATTTTTTCATGCTTACTATCCTTGGGACAGATGCTCTGACTTGGGGCTTTCAACATAGATACCAGCTTCCCTAGCCTGTGTTCCTTTACTGCAGAGGCATAAAACATAAATAGAGTTTCACAGACTCTCCTAAGCTAGATATGGCATAGGTTCTACCTTGCAGTTGTTCTATCAGATTCAGAAGGAAAAGAAAAAACAAGCATGAATCATGTGTGAGGACAGTAGCTTAGCTTCTGAACACCATGATGGTGGTGTATATATACATACTCTGTAAAGCTTTTAGCATTCAAACTAATCTATAAATTCAATACAATTAAAATTAACATTCCAGAAGTTTTGTAGAATTTGATTACTCGATTTAAAATTTTTCATGTAAGGGGCACCTGGGTGGCTCAGTTGGTTAAGTGTCCAACTTCGGCTTAGGTCATGATCTCACAGGTCGTGAGTTCAAGCCCCACATCGGGCTCTGTGCTGATAGCTCGTAACCTGGACCCCGCTTTGGATTCTGTCTCTCTCTCTGTCTCTCTCTCTCTTCCCCTCCCCAGCTGACACTCTGTCTCTCTCCTTCAAAATAAATAAACATTTAAAAATTAAAAAAAAAATAAAATAATTTTTTTAATGTAAGAGTTATTGCCCAAAGATAGCTAAATGAGTTCTAAACACAAAAGAATGCCTCCTTTATCAGATATTAAGACACACTGTAAAGATACAACAATCAAAACCTCATGATATGTGCATATGACCAAAAAAGCCCCAACTAGAACAAGGTAACAAAACAATAAAAAAAAAAAAGTTCCATTAACACAAGGCAACTTGGTTGTCATGGTTTAACAAACCAGTGGGGGAAAGGACAGATTGTTTACGTGGTGGGAATGAGAAACTGGCTTAAATCTATAGAAAAATAAAGTTTACCTGGAGCTCAAATCTATATGTAACTATTAGGTGGATCAAAGACTTCAGTGTGAAAGGCAAAGTATAGTGCTAATTCTAAAAGTAAGAGAGACTATTTTTGTTACTATGATGTCATGAAGTATTGCCAAAGTCCCCAGTGAATGAAATGTATTTATTCACACTTCTCTTCAGTGAAGGAAACAATAGAGAATTCAAGAAGGTAAATTACAGGCTGGGGGAAGATGATTAATACCGAGGGATTAGAACCTAAGATAACAGAGTAAACTCTGCCCATTAACAAGAAAAAGACCAGAAACTAAGAGAAAAACATTCAAAGGAGGTAAGTATTTATTAGAATTAATGTGCTGGCTAAAGTGTTCATGAGGAGATGTTCAACTTTACAAATAATCAAATAAATAAATACAAATATTTAAAACATCAGTGTCACAGGGTGAACGACCTGGTTTGCCTAGCATAACCTGTTTATGATTTATATCTCTTTGCAGTTATCATTATCTCTTCTTAGCTATTAAAAATGCTCTGGTTTGGATAGATAAGATTATATATTTTCTTATTAGCTATTGTGTTCTATGCTTCAAACGTGAAATAAGTAAGCAGACTGTACCAAGTTGTTGAAAAGACTATAGAAAATTAAGAGCAGATTAATCTTGCTGATGGGAGCGTAAGCTGTCAGTGCTACTATGGAAGGCTAACTACCAACCCTTATTGGGACTGTAACTGTGTGTTTCCTCTCACACTGCAGTCCCCCCACTGACTGTTTGCCCAAATGACACTGTCACTATTTGTTACTGCATGACTGTGGTAGCAGGAAATTGGGGGCACTTATGTATCCATGAACAGAAAAATTAAAAATGATTTGAAATGGGATACTGTGCAGAATTTAGCTCTTGGAACTAGATAAATATAAAACAAAAATCGTCAACTATAATGTTAAATGAAAAAAATTGGAGAAATTATACTTGTAGGTAAATATCATTTGTACAGATTAAAAACACAGCCATAAAATAAAATTATTTAAAAATAAGAGTACATACATATTAAAGACATATACCAAACACAGTAGAGTGAAGCAATGGGAAGAGGCAATGGGGGCGAAAACCTGTGGTGAAGGAGAAAACATGCAATGTAAATTGAGGAAGCATGGGGGTGTGTGTGCATGTTTATACTGTACAATATTATCCTATGTATAGTAGCATATTTATTTCTCTCTTGCATAACTTAGCAATAGGCTTTCAGTTTACATTTTCTTGAGCCTTTATCTTTGAAAAGTAACACTACGTAAACAGCCATATATTTATTTATTTTTATGTATGTATGTATGTATGTATGTATGTATGTAGTAACACTACATAAACAGCCATATATTTATTTATTTTTATGTATGTATGTGTATGTATGTATGTATGTAGTAACACTACATAAACAGCCATATATTTATTTAGTTTACATTTCCTTGAGCCTTTATCTTTGAAAAGTAACACTACATAAACAGCCATATATTTGTTTATTTTCCTTCAATTATTGGAAGTATTTCTGTAGTCTATAATTCTTTGTTGGACACAAGGAAGAGCCAAATAAAATTACTTTAAATATTTGTTTGAAACAATTCCAGATTTGAAGGAAAAATATTAGTATGGATATACACAGTGAAATCAGTGAATTACAGTGGAGCCACAATGATTAGTTGTAAGAATAAACCACTTTTCAATTGATCTTTTGACACTCTAAATCAATGACTGACACCACCAGCAATCACACATATAGACTGATTCTTCAAATTTCAATTGGCTTGGTGATGTTTGTATTTGACTTTTGTGGAAACAAAGAACATAATAAAGAGAAACAACATTATACAAGTCAAAAATAAAAATAACTTACTGGCTCTGGAAAATTTAGTTAACTCAGAATTCTGGCAAAACATACAGAATATCTTAGATTTTGCTTATGTAATAAAAGATATATATTTATACAAATAAAATACATTCACTAAAAGATGTCTTTACTAATTTTTCTAACATTTACTGATGGCCAAACACTGGCTTCTGAATTGCTTTTATATTTCATCACCTACATTTTATCCTCATAACAGCCCCATGAGTTAATGTTTAGTATGGGTTCAACTGAAGTTAATGGTGATTCTCCTATCTAATTTAAGCGAAGAGGGTTTTAATACAGGGAATGGTACTTACAAAACTCTGGAAAAGACTGGAGGATCAGTCATTAACCTGTACTCCTAAGAATCACTTCCAGCAAAATACCATAAGACCAGCCCACTGAAGATTCTATCTATGACAAACACAATCTGAGATTTCTGGTCACTGATTCTAGAATTACACTACTTTTGTCAGTCTTGGAGCGAGGTAATAACCAGCAGAACTGATGATTCTAGAATCCCGCCCCTTTGGCTGGAGACTAGGAATCAGAAAACTGCTCTCCAATGATTGTCTTCTACTTGATCTACTTAAGGAAAAGAGAAACTTGAAGCTTAGCCGCTCTTCTCTAGTGATTTACTTCTGGAATCTAAGTCTCAAGCAGATGCATCTCTTCAGAAAAATCTAAATCACATCCAGAGCCATAGTTGCCAGGAATCTGGGAAATGTAACATTTTTAGTTTCCTGCCTAAATAGACAGGACATTAGACGGGTTGAAATGCATGTTGTGTAAGTCAAAGCAAGAATCAGAAATGGAGGAAATAAGTCAGTTGTTGAGGCTATATATTTAATTAATGCTTTGCAACAGGTCCTAATTATACTAATTTTCACAAAGAATTCTTTCTTCCTTCCTTCCTCCCTCCCTCTCTCTCTCTCTTCCCCTTTCTTTCTTTCTTTCTTTCTTTCTTTCTTTCTTTCTTTCTTTCTTTCTTTCTTTCTTTCAGAGAGGGAGCTCAAGCAGGGGAGAAGGGCAGAGGGAGAGTGAGAGAGAATCCCAAGTATGCTCCACACCCAGCGCAGAACCTGACTCAGGGCTGAATTCCATGAACCGTTAGATCATGACCTGAGCCAAAATCAAGAGTTGGATGCTTAACTGGCTGAGCCACCCAAGTGCCTCAAGAATTATTTTCAATTGGAGAAAACTTCAATGCAAATTGCAAGTTTTCTAAAAGAGGGGAGAAGTTATAACAAAAATTATAAAAATTGACAAACAACTCTGCTCTTCATATGTAAATAATTAATATGAAGCTGATAATTAATAAAACCTGTTACTGTTTAAACTAGGCAGCATCTGTTAACATCCCAGGTTCTTAAAATGCTGCAATAAATAACAACAGCTATGTATAAATTACTTACATTTAAATATATTTATAAGATGAGATGTTAGAAAATAATTCTAGGTATTGACTGCCTCACCCTTCCTAGTCCAAAACCTCCAAGATAAATGCCTCCCTCCCTCTTGGACTCTTCCTGAGAGGGCCCTCTGTAGTTTGGTGCCTCTAACTCCATTGTTTACTCCATTCTCCCCAAGTAATTTCAATTTTAACATCAAATTATAATATAATTATTATTTAGAAACGAATTGTGTAGTTTACCTAATAATTTATCAATGCATCTATAAAACCACTGAGCTAAGAAGTGAGATATTTCTTTTATTAACTTGTTGATAAAATTGATATCTATTTTAGTTTGACTTTTGAAGTCAATGTCATTTATTTTTAGAAGTTTAGATTTTAAACATAGCATAAAGTTGTACTTTTATTGTACATCAAGTAGTGACTGAAACTAAAATTCTCTTTCTGTATCTCTATCTCCATTATATCCATATCTATGTCCATATTCATATGTAATTTTTCTATCACCATTTTCACTAACATCTTCAGTTCACACCGTATTTAGCTGTTTTAATGACATAACTATTATTTCCTCTCTTCTTATGAATTATGAGGTCTACCCATAAGATAGCATAATAGATGGAGCTAGTACAGAGATAACCATTTTGTAGGGAGTTTAAAAATAAATCTAGTGCATAATATAACTGACTGAAACTTCTTGCTATAAGACAAGTAAGTCTGTAACTATTTCAGAGATATAATAGAAAATATGTTGGTTCAAGATAAAAAGTTCACAAGCACAGTTAGTTTCAAAGGGGCAAATTAAAGGGAAAGGAAATATGCTTTGTGAAAAACTACAAAACATCCCACTAATAAGTAAAATTGTATCATACAACTTGTTTAATCTTGTTTCATTCATCCAAAAACATGAAAAAAGGAAGTGCAATAGGAAATGGATATAATCAGGAACTCTTAGAGCAATGTAAGGTTTCAATATTAGAGGCAAATGCTTGTCATTTAATGGAGTAAACGTAGTTTGGTTTTTTTTTTCCATAAATAGTATTTTCCATTTATGAATAACAGCATATCTAGATATTTGTAAAAAGCTTTAAAAAATACATTCATCATAATGGTATTCCCCCTCCAACTTCATTCTAGAACAGCGTATCTTTTTTTTTTAATGTCTATTTATTTTTGAGAGAGAGAGGGGGAGAGAGGCAGAATGAGAGTGGGGAAGGGGCAGAGAGAGGGAGACACAGAATCTGAAGCAGGCTCCAGGCTCTGAGCTGTCAGCACAGAGCCTGACGTAGGCCTCAAACCCACAGACCATGAGATCATGTCCTGAACTGAAGTCAGAGGCTTAATGCCACCCAGGCACCCCTAGAACAGTGTATCTTAAAACACATTATGGTCAGGACCATAATACATCTATTAACCTGTACACTATTTACACTATTCTACTTATCACAATACCTAAGGTTTTTTTTTTTTCTACATTAAAAGAAATTAGAACCTTATGAAAACAAACTTAAAAGCAAAATCAGGTGTTAATAATCACAATACAGTCAATAATGTTTAATTGAAAATAATTTTCTATAAAAGAATATAATATATATTCACTTACAGTTTTGTCCACATTGAGAGACTGAAATCCTCTTAGGCAGGTATGACTATGAGTAGTCTTGTACTGTCCTGACGGAATGTCCTTTGCTTATGATACTGATCACGTGTTACTGATTCCTTTTTGTCCTGTGTTGTTCTTTACACATGCTGATTTGAGTTGCAATGTGTCTTTTGCAGGAATCCTTATTTTCATCAGAAAGTTCATACTATAGTTTATGTGAAATCTATTTATTTTTAAAAGAATGTTTATTAATCCATTGTTCCAATGTATTGTGTAAAGTGTCTGCTATAAATTATATGTTATACAATTAATAGTGGATTTTCTATTGGTGAAGTACTACACTTTGTGTGTTTGTTTCTCTGCCCTGATTTCCCTGTTCCTGCATATACATTCTCCCTGCTGATTTTTTGTGACCTGAATCTCTTCCGTCTCCAGAGTGTTCTACTCTTAGAGTGAAATGAAAACAGATGGTCAGAGTTCTTACAGGAAACGATGGCTCACATACATTCAGATAATTCAAAAAGAGTTTATTCCCCAAATACAAATTACAAATTTGGGGAGAAATATAAGAATAATGTAGGGATCCAAATAGAATAGCAGTTTGCTATCAGTACCCCTATGCCTGAAGTGTCAAAAGGAGGGAGGAAACTACAATCGAGAAGGACAAACAAAAGTCAAGATAGAGCACACCACCTTGACAGGAGCCACACTGATGATGTGACCTTTATGTGAGGGCATTGAAAGCTCAAGGCAACTTCACAAAGGGAGAGCTATGGGAATACATACCTTGATATTCCTCTTCTGTTTTCTCTCTCACTCTCTCTCTCACTCTTAGTCTGTCTCTGTATTTCTGTCTCTATCTCTTTGTTTCTCTTTCTCACTTCCTGCCAGGACTCCCCAAAGACTGCATTTAACTCCAAACCAGTGTAAATGGTGATCTTATTGATGTAATCCATAGGGATCAGCCTCCTGAAGAAATAGGGCAGGATGGAGACAGGAGATAAAGTGAATCCAAAGAATCAAAGATACCTAGCACAGTCCACTTTTTTGCCTCTTGTCTTCTTTCTAAAGCTTGTGTCTACATTTGAAAGCATGAGGTCTGATCAGCTACTTTATCATAAAAGGTTGCCCTTAATTAGTTCTTACTCCTACCTAAAACTTAAGGTTGTAAGTACTCTTGTGTTCTCCATATAGCGGTGGTGGTGGGGTGGTGGTGGTGGGGTGGGGGGGAAGGATGTTGTAGAAAGTAACTTATTAAGTGATATAAAACTGTAGCTACTATAGTCCTTTTCTGTCATTAGCATTGAGGCCAAAGTTGACAATTATAACTGTTTTCCACCACTATTCAACATTTCTCTTACCCTCTGCCTCAACCAAGTGAGACTCTACCTGTGGATAAGCCAGACCTTCTTTTCTGCTTAAGCTGAGTACTAACTGGTTTTACTGGTCTACTGTGTTCTTAGGGTTTTCTAAGAAGAAACACTACTGGGCATAGCAGCACTAAAAGGCACCCGAAGGGCATCTCATAAACATAGTTTTCATTGGCACTACTGAGTCGGAGCAGTCCAATTTCCTCCTAGTCATCAGCCTCAAATACCCTGTTCGGTACAGTGACCTTTTCTCTCCTTGTTGGTTCAGTGGCATAGGAGATCAAAATGGCCTGGGACTTGGGACTAAGTCCAGGAAAATAGTCTACTGTTGGGAAATGGTATCTCTAAACCTATGGAACCAAAGGTCCTGTTGATAGAAAATATATAAATTTTAGTAGTGTATCAGAGAATAGGTCATTGCTTTGGAATCACAGATCTGTGCACCCTGCCAATGGACACTTTGTCACAATATCTTGGCCATTATTTTATGGAATATTCAGCAATCTGTAGGATAGATAATGACAGCACAGGGTTTAATCTCTCAGGAGTTATTTTAACTAAGTCTTCAGTTTACCATTCCCTATCAAGCATATTGCTCCTAGGATATGTGACATATGGCAAGCCCAGTAAATTTTTTGGGCGTGAGCTCATTGCTATACTTCCTTTGTCATAAAATATGCCCCTGGCCTCTGATGATTTTGTGCAGCATAACATAATAGTAAACAAGGAATTCTGTAACGCTACCAGTGGGTGGTGCTTGCAGAAGCAATGTAGTTCAAGAAGGCAAATCCACATCCACATATGTGTCAATCCATACAAAGATACAAGAAAGAGAAAACAAGGTATCTGGTACTAGATACTTTTCTTGAGAAGGGTTATTTCAACAAGGATTTTAAGATACATACATATTCCGTTAGCTAAAAATATAGGTCATACTAATTTCTATGTAATACTGGTTCTTGTATATTTCGATTTTTAAAAAATATATTTTTAATGTTTATTTATTTTTGAGAGTGACAGAGACAGAGCACAAGCAGGGGAGGGGTAGAGAGAGAGAGGGAGACACAGAATCTGAAATGGGCTCCAGGATCTGAGCTGTCAGCACAGTCCCCAATGTGGGGCTTGAACTCGGGAATGGAGAGATCACAACCTAAGCCAAAGATGGATGCTTACCCAACCGAGCCACCCAGGAACCCCTTATATTTTTAGATTTTTATAGTCAAGTAACATTTTAATTAAAAAATTACGTGCTTTGCAGAGAATACTAATTTTTAATTTTTCTAAGGCAGCCAAAAAGAAAAAAACCCTTCCGCTTACTTTAGCCACATGAAAGAAAAAATATTTTAACATCTAAAAAGAAGGAAAAACATAATCTCAGATAAAAGGTGATTACTTAAAAGAAATAATTTTAGCATAATGAAAAACTTTCTATGGTGTCATTAGTTTTCTTATTTTTCTGTGAATATTTTTTAAAATTTATTTTGAGAGAGAGAGCATGAACAAGCATGAGTGGAGGAGGGGAAGAGAGAGAAGGAGGGAGAGCATCCCAATCAGGCTCTGCACTGTCAGTACAGAGTCCAAAGCAGGGCTTGATCCCATGAACTGTGAGATCATGACCTGAGCTGAAATCAAGAGTCAGACGCTTAACTGACTGAGTCACCCAGGTGCCCCATTTTTCTGTGAATATTTTTAAAAATCATGGACCAACAACTAACTGAAAGATTAGAACCACTGATCTGTAACATTTAAGATCATTATATTGTCCTAATATCCCATCACAACTCCAACACGGCATAAGGTAAAACCAGTGAATTTCATGAGTATGAGCTCAGTGTAACACTTCCTTATCATAAAAGTGCCTTCCTAGGAACTAGTAGTTTAAGGAGATTACTAATTAACATTATACCTATGAATGTAGTGTATGTTTGTATTGAGTGATACAAGAGAAAAAGAGAAAGAGTTATTAAAGAGTTACTAAGACCTGTTAAAGAATCTCAAATGTTATGGCTACTGTTTCATATCAATCTAACTGTTGGATAATTAATAAATTCTAAAATATCCATTTATCTGATGTACACCCTAATGGTACAAAAATATAAAGGAATGCTAGACTACCATAGCACCTTCCTCTAGCCTGTCAAGTTGCATAAAATTTACAATGCCTAGACACACTATGAGAAATAAGTTTAGTGGAAATATTTATATTTCCCACTAACTTTATTCTGGTCTCAACATATTATATCAAGATACACTTTTTCATTTATATTCTTAAGGGGAGAACCATCAATTTACTTAATTTACATATGCGATACTGTGAAAGGGGAAAGGTGGTTCTATGGAGAGTTATAGTAATGAAATCAAAAGGAGTAATTTCTTGAATTCTAAAGTTATAACAAAGCTTTTCTATATCTGTAAAGAATAGAGTATTTATATTATGGTGGATATTTGTTTAGACATTTCAAATACTCTCTGACATAATAGAGGACTGCGTTGTAGATAAGAGATACAGTGATACCTGATATAAAGCATATAAAAACTATCTCTGCTTATGTACCTAGAGAAAATAGCCATCTCATCTTTGAAATTAGCCTTAATTCCTTTAGGATCTAGGCTAACTCTCATTCTTTTGATTCTTTGATCAAAAGCAATGAAAATCTGAAAAAAAAAATACAATATCCTGTGCCAGAATTCTTCGTGAGTTGGCATGAAAAGCTTAGCATAGAGAGTACGAACTTTAGAGTTTGACAGACCTGGGTTTTAACCTTGCCTCTGCCACTCAGTAATTCTGGACCTCTGGCAAGTTACATAAACTCACTGAAACTGCAATTTCTCATGTGTAAAATGAAAGCACAATATCAGCTTTGATGTCTATCTCTAACATTCACCATCTGTGTGATTTTGGTCATGCTATATCAACACTATGTGGCTCATGTTTCTTATCTATAAAATCATGATAACGACAGTACCTCCTTCCAGAGGCCGACTAACCAAGTGGCAAATAACAAATCCTTCCAAGATCCTGTACTTAAGTATATATTCATAATTTTATATTACTTTTTAGCCTCTCCTATTAAAATCTTCAGGTCCTAGAAAATCTGGATCCTCTTCTGCCCACTTCCTTGAGAAGTTCTGATATTATTATTTTTCATAATTACTATTATCTTTCCTGGTTAGAAGGCTTTATGGATTGTGTCTGGATCAAAACAGGTGCACATGTAAATGTAATTTTAATAACTATATTAGCAGTATTATTGTTATTCTATGAAGGCAAAGTGATTTTGTTTACCCTGATTGTACAATTTTTGCAAGTGTAATTTATAATACTTAAATTGTTATCTAACTTAAGGAAATTCTTAGTCCAGTTATTTCTCATTCGCAAAAAATATCCACTTGTATATATTTTCTTGGTTTCTTAAAATAATAATGGTTGTTTTTACTGTCATTAAAGCTAGCACTTAATGAGAGCTTGTTTAGTGCCAAGGACTCTATAAGTGCAACCTTTAACAATGGTAAGGTAATACTAGTAATAGTAATTAGCCCCAACTAATTAGCTAACTACATTTGGAATTGTATAGTTTTTTACTCTTCATGATGACTTCCATGAAATTAGTGACAGAGTGCAATAATTATATTGTATTATGGTGGATTTTTGTTTAGAAATTTCCAGTACTCTATGCCATAATAGATGACTAGTGTATGTGAAATAAGGCATAAATAGATTACAAAATATGCTCCAAGTTTTACAACTTGAAATGGTAGAGCTAGAATGTGAGGCATATCTGTCTGACTCTAGGGCCTTAATATTACTAAAATATATATGTATAATGGCTCTTCATATTTATAGAGAATGTAAAAGTATAACCATGTAAGACAGAAGCATTGATTTACTTTAATTATGAAATGTGCATTATATTTGGCTATTTTGGCTGTTCAGTATTCATTTCCCCCTTCTTTGACAACCCTAATTTCTTTTTCAGGTGTTATTTCATTCTCACTTTGTATGGTCTTAGTAGAATGTTGATTAAGGTGTTTTGCCCTCCTCTAGGGTCCGTTTTAGAACTAGGGTGGGTGCCTGGGTAGCTCAGTCAGTTAAGAGTCCGGCTCTTGGTTTTATCAGGTCATGATCTCACGGTTCTTGGAACTGAGCCCCCCAACTAAGGGTTCTGTGCTGACAGCATGGAGTCTGCTTGGAATTCTCTTTCTCCCGCTCTCTGCCCCTCCCCATTCACACTTGCTCATGTACTCTCTCTCTCTCTCAAAATAAATAAATAAACTTGAACAACAACAACATAGTAAGGCAGTGGGAACTTTTCATGAGAAGGGTTTTCTATCCAGTTGAGTCTAAACCCTGCCTTAAGCTTCTAGTAAAAGTTTTGCCATGCTTTCAAACCCAGTACTTGATTAGATGTTTGGCAATCACAAAGCAAGTCTTTAAAACAGCTTTCACTGTGGGTGAATAATAATAATTATTAAAAAACACTCAGTAAATGTAAATTATCCATGGTAGTAAAGGTAGTGCAAAGTGAGACTCATATTACAACTATTTCTGTTAAAATATTATTATTTAAAAAAACTAATAATCAAAAAAAGTTAATAATCTTAGGTGAATGAAAAATGCCATGGCTTTCCCTTACAGTAAAAAAATTATAAAACTGGGGCACCTGGGTGGCTCAGTTGGTCAGGTGTCTGAATTTGGCTCAGGTCATGATCTCGCAGTTTATGAGTTCAACCCCCCACATCAGACACTGTGCTGACAACTCAGAGCCTGCAGCCTGCTTCTTCGGATTCTGTGTCTCCCTCTCTCTTTACCTCTCCCCTGCTCACGCTCTCTCTCTGTTTCTCAAAATAAACATTAAAAATTTTTTTAATTATAAAACTAAGTTTCTAGAATAATTTCCAACCACAAAGGAAAAGCCATCTCATACTGAAGTGAAGGCTGTCTTCTGTGATGTCACATCATTCATTACATCATTCCTAAACATCGCCATGTTTAGGAATGCCCCAGTTCCTTTAAGTCCCCACATTGTTAGACCCCAAAATATATAATACTCTTTGACAAATAGCATAATCCATTGGAAACGTTTAGAATAAAAATTAAAATTCCTCTGAGTAATCACAGAGAATTCTTGTGTCATGTCTGGCTGATGTTAATGAGCAGTGAAAAGATCTTTAATGAAACTGTGTGATGTGTGAGCTTGGTAATTGCTGTGGTCAAATTCTTTAAATCACTGTAAGGCTTCTAAAGGAAGATCCAAATGCTCTTGATTAAAGGAGGCATGCTTCAGCAGATCTGCAAGGAGCATTCAGCTGTGTGGCATTCTATTACCACTCATGAGTTAGCTTACAGCACATTGTTTAAAAAATGCAGATAGAATTTGTGTTAATAAAGGGTATTTTATTTGGCAGCATACAATGTTGACTTCGTGAGAGATAGACTTTGCACCCTTTTGTTTTAACCTTCCACAATATGAATTTATGCAATAATATCTGCAAAGCCTGTGAAGCAGAAAAAGTCTATTTTTTTTTTCATGTTCAACAGTCAGATTGCTCCACTACACCATGTTCTACTTGCTTTTAATGACCTGAAGGATGCTCAGAAGTGACTGATAAGCCAACTGCTTTTGGTAGTCATGCCAATGGCCAATATGCCTGATGGAACAGATCTAATAGGCAAGTGGTAAGCTCTTAACGATGGCTCTTAAGGGGAAGAATAAAATCTATCTCTTGTGTAGCCTTAAGCATTTCCTGGGACTCTAGAGATTACTCTCTGCTCTTGGCAAATGGCATTTTAGGAACAGTATTGGGGTATGAGACACAATAGAAAGGATGGAAATCAAGTGCAAAATCACAGAGTTAACAATGTTTTAAAATTTGTGTAAAATAAGCTTTATCTGATATTTGTTCACCTTATTTGTGCCTTTTCTCTATAATATGTGAGTATATAAGTCATATACCTCATGGGCATATAATTAACTTTGGTTTGTGTAATTAATGGATCAAATTTGCAGATTATCCATGGTGGTATATTTTTGAACATGAAAATAAGTGATAGGAAAATATGAATTCCCTAAGGAAACACTATTATCTCTATCAATAGATGTATTAATATCAATATATATATCAACATTGTATTAACATTTCCCTAACGGTACAACAAAAAAAGAATAAGTACTTACAATTTGAACATAATATTTTGTTTTTAGTAATTTCTTGAATAAGGATTTATTTTGTGAGGCATAATAAGTACGACATGAAGATACATCACTTTGCATACAATCTCCAGTTGTTCTGGGGTACTATATATAAGACTGCACTTAGATTTGTAAATGAACGCTGTATCTCTGTTGGTCACAAGTCCTTGAAGAACTCTCCCATCTATGGATATTGTGTCAGAGTTCAGCATTCTCAGTCCATAAATGGTCTATAAAGAAAAATAAAGAAACTCTTGTAACTCCTCTGAGAGGATAAATATAGCCAGAATGGAACATTATAAAAAAGGAGATTAAGTTGTTTTCTGGAAATCACAGGTATAAGCTGAGTGCATTAAGTTATAAAATTGTGTTAGAGATTTATTTTTTATTTGGTCAATAAATTCTGGCAAAATGGTCCCTGCAAGTTATATAATTCAGAGTTTAATTCTTTAATAGTATTTAATAGTAACCACCTCCATGGTTACCAAAGAGGTTAAATAAAGTAAAGGTTATTTACGCAGATAGACAAATAATTTAATTCTCTTGTGCTTAATTGTCTAAAAGAAACCTGGTATATTTATATCTTGGTAGCTAGCAAGCTATCGATATATCAAAAAGTAGGATTTAATAAAAAAGACGAGGTGTATTTTATGAGCAATTGTTACACCAAAGTAAGAGGTGAAATTTCTGAGTATTTTTAGGGACAGTAGTCAGAAGCTGAAAGGTTTCAGCAGTACTTATTCACTTTCAATACTGCAATAATTATTTATAAACAATATCTGTAATACTTAATCTAAAAGTAAGAACTCTTTTATCAGTAAGAACTATGTAGCTTCTTGATGCAAATTATCAGATTAGGTAAATTATCTCTTGGTTTTGAATTGTGGTAAACAGAAGTGCAGTGTCACATCAGGAAGATTAATGATCGTCGGGACAGTAATGTCAGTGAAGTATTTGTAAGAATGAAAGAGTCAAGAGTACCTCTTATGTTAGTACCAAATGAATTTACTTCCATTTTCCTTCTTCTTTGTCAGGTATTCCTAATTTAGGCTATTTTTTCTTCCTTTCCAGACACACAAAAGTATAATTTAGAAAATTACTTGTATGTGTATTTGGCAATTATCCTTACATTAAAATGGCAAAAGAGATCTTGATTTTCAAAAGTTTAGCAGGTTTTTTGGGAACAGCCAACAACACATTTTACTTTGGGAAAAAGTGACCTTTAAAGCTATATAGGTAGGTTGAGAGAGTATTTGGTTGGTCTGTGAATTTTTGTATCTAAGATCATCTAATGAGACTAGTTTAGGGATTTATAAGGATGTGATGTCATTTAGTGTAGAAACTGTTTTCTCTCATAATTGATTCTTCAGCATTTTACACAGTACCTAGGACATACTATGGTACACAGTGAGCTATTGTTTTTGTTGTCCATCATTACGCTCCACAAATATAAAAATTATAGACAACCCACATAACTTTCAAGTTACTTTTATATAGTAATATTTTCTTCATCCCTCTTCAACCTCTGGAACTTTTGAATGCTTTTAAAAACACCAGAGAAGAAGTTAGTTTTTTTCTTAAAGTTTACTTATTTATTTTGAGAGAGACAGAGAGAGAGAGAGAGAGAGAGAGAGAGAGAGAGAGAGAGAGAGAGAGAGGGAGAGAGAGAACAAGCAGGGCAGGAGACGAAAGAGAGGGAGAGAGAAAGAGAATCCAAAGCAGGCTCCTCACTGTCAGTGCAGAGCCCAATATAGGGCTCAAAATCACAAACCATGAGATCATGATCTGAGCTGAAATCAGGAGTTAGTGGCTTAACTGACTGAACCACTCAGGCATCCCAGAAGATAAGTTATTTTTATGTTTCCCATTTAATTGACATTTCCTTGAACTGCTGGGCAAACTTGAGAGAATGGGAGTTGTTATTCTCTGCAGAGAATCTGTAAAATGACCAAAGCCAGACTTAATTTGTAACATAGGGGCAGATTCTCAGGCTACTTGGGAATATGGCCTCACAACTCTGAGCGTATGCACCAGAAGAAAATGAGAAATATATTGTTAGAGGCAGTAAGTCTCTCTTTGTCTGAACAGTGAAATTATCGTCTTTGAAGTTCAGTTGAAAACATAATATTGAGGAATGTATTTCTGTGGTGACAATCTCTGGGAATACCACATTTTACAACAATAGCAGACAAAATTAAAATTTCTATTTGGGAATCTCTTCTAAAAATGTATGTTGTGGTCACGGGAATACAATACATGGAAATTTAATAAAAGAAATTTTAACAAGTTGAAGAAGTAATCAGCTACACGGTTTTTCCTTTTTTAGTTTAAGTATTTGATTGTTGCGGTCTTTAAATTATTTTTATTTTTAGAGAGAGAGAGTGTGATGGGGGGAGGGGCAGGAGGAAACAGAGAGAGAGAGAGAGAGACAGAGACAGAGACAGAGACAGAGACAGAGACTCTGACTCTTAAGCAGGTCAGGGCAGAGCCTGACACAGGACTCAATCCTGTGACCCAGGATCATGACCTGAGTCTAAATTAAGAGTAGGATGCTCAACTGACTAAGCTACCCAGACACCCCTATTGATTATTGCTTAATCAATGACTAATACTCTGCCATAGATTGATATATTCTGATCTAATGAAGAATGCACTTTGCTATTTAAAGTGTCTGAGGAGGCCTAAATTGTTCTTGTGTGTTCAAGGTCATAGTTGTTCATTATAAAGGCTAATTTTTGATGTATGGATTTTTTTCTTTACAGTTCCCCATATTACTCTTCATTGTAATATTAAATGAAGTAGATTATGTTGACTAAATCAGGAAAGAATCAGGAAGGAATAGCTGCTTGAAGTAAAGACTGCCTTGCCAAAGTAAATAGCTGTTACCCAAGCAAAACAAAGATAACAGAACAGTCCAAGTGATAAGAACAGCAAAAATAAAGGCAATAAAGTGTGAAATTAAAAGTTAAACTGAGTAGCCAAGATGGGCAGAAATGGACTTCTTTTTAAATCAGAGTAAAACCAATTAAGGCCATCTCTTTGCTAACAATACTTTTGCCTACTGCTTGTGGAGTATTTGAGATTCTCTCCCTAAAACCTGGTGGTGCAACTGTGATATTTTTACATCTGTTCCTGGAGCAAATATCCAAAGCAGAGGGTTTTATGATATAAAGTAAATTATAAGTTCCCCCATTTTAAAGGAAAGTAGACTCTCACAAAGTTGCCATAGAATCTTGAAAGCTGGCAGGGGTAAGAGTGGACACCCCCTCTGTGCTTTGGTATGTTGGGGTTACACACCCATGGTGCCAGGAGGGCAGGCTTGGAAGAGGAAGTGATATGAACATAACATGACCATGCTGGAATAGGGATAATGGCCTGCTTCCTGTGAGACCTCTTCTATTCAGGTGTGATAGTCTGTTTCCTGTGGTAATTCTGTCATTCATGTTTACTTCCAATGGCAGTCTGTTTTTCTGATTGTAAACTGACAGTGCTGGAAATCATTAGTCGATTTTACAGAAACCATTCATGAATAAACAACACAGTAGAGCATGGTGAGTATAAGCACAGTAACTAGATGGGTTTCCTTATTAATTACTTTTCTGAGTCTCATTTTCCCTCTTTTGGAAAGTGAGGTTCCTAATAGCAATCTCTCAGGGCTCTGTGTGGGTTAAACAAAATGAAATAACAAATGTAATATTCTTTAGCTAGTGTCTGGAATTTTGGGGTCTTTGTTAAAATACACAATTGCCTGAAATCCACAAGATCTCTTTGCATTGTGGGTTGACCCTATACCGAAGTACTTTGAAAGAAGTTCCTGGGACATTTTGAGTATAAGCATAATGAAGAAAAGCACTTAGGAGAGAGGGTTACAAGGGTAAACTGTTTTCACACGTCCTTTATCTTCTTAAAAATGTTTATTTATTGAGAGAGAGAGGGAGAGAGAGAGAGAGAGAGAGAGAGAGAGAGAGAGAGAGAGTGTGCATGTGTGCGTGAGAGGGAGAGAGAGAATTCCAAACAGGCTCCGCGTTGTCAGCACAGAGCCTGATGCAGGATGTGATCTCACGAACTGTGAGATCATCACCTGAGCCGAAATTAAGTCAGCTGTTTAACTGACAGAGCCACTCAGGCTCCCTTCACATGTCCTTTAGAAGGTAGTTATTAGGACTTTCACATATCAAAGGGAAGCATTGATTTTGATTATTGAACCTTTATATTTGAAGCTGTTCCATTTCCTTACATACTGTTGATGGCACAGCAGTCCTGACTTTGTGGCATTGCTGTGCAATACACTGAATTAGCCACCATCTATCAATGTGATGGTTATTGGTTTGTAACTATTGGCCACTTTGCCACTCCCTAATTTTAGTCTTGACTGCAATTTTTTTTATGTACTTTAGTGTTCACCTAGTAGAAGAATGTATTTTACAATATCTTTCCACAAATTAATGAGTTATACAACTCCTAATTAATAACCAATGGTAATATCTGGACCTGCAAGGCATTCCAATTTTTAAATTTATGGATGGTAAGTAAATAATTCTTAAATAACAGATCACAGTATTTTTAAAGAAATAGAATTATGGAATATATTTTTAAATGTATTATAATCAATAAAAGTATTCTTAGAACCAGTCTAAAGAAATGTTAAAGAAAATTAAGAAGTCAATTTTTAAGAGATTTTCTGGCATGGTTTAATTTTATGGATCTTCAGTTTTACTTATTAAAATATGAGGAGTTTTATATTTCACTAGTAATACTTGGTGACTATGAACATTATAAGTTTCTCTTGAAAATGTTACTTTTAAATAATGGTGAAATATAGGGAAGTAGTGGAAGGCACAGCATGTGATAGCAGTAATAAAGATTGAGTACCTTAGTGAGGAATATGTTCTAAAAAAAAAAGTTACAAAGAACAAACCTAACAAAAGATGTGAAACTGAAAATAAAGCAATTCTGAAAGAAATTTAAAAGAGGTAAATAAGTGGAAAGATACATCAAGTTCATGGATTAGAAGTCTCAATATTGTAAGGTCTTAATTCTCCCCAAATTGATGTATAGATTCAAGGCAATTCCACCAAAAATCCCATCAGACTTGTGTGTACAAATTTATAAGCTAATTATAAGATTTTATGGAAAAGCTAAGGACCTATAATAGCCAAACAGCTGCGAAAAATAACAAAGCTGGAGAACTTGCTCTACTATATTTAAGATTTACTAAAAGTTACAGTAATCCAGGCTGCTGGGTAGTGGCAAAGATAAATGAATGGAAAAGAATAGAGACTCTAGAGACAGACACACACATATATTACCAGTGGATATACAATAAAGGTGCTAAGAAAGTTTAATCGAAAAAGAAACCTCCTTTCAACAGTGATGTGAAGATATATTAGCACCTACCTTTCAGAGTTGTTATGGATGTATTATCTACTGTTGCATAACAAATTAAAGTTTAGCTGCTTATATACAAAAACATATTGGGGTGCCTGCGTAGCTCAGTTGGTTGAGCGTCCGACTGTGGCTCAGGTCATGATCTCACTGTTCATGGGTTCGAGCCCCGCCTCGGGCTCTGTGCTGACAGCTTGGAGCCTGGAGCCTGCTTCAGATTCTGTGTCTCCCTCTATCTCTGCCCCTCCCTTGCTTGTGCTCTGTCTCTCTCTCAAAAATAAATACATAAAAAAAAAAAAATAAAAAAAACATCTTATCTCACACAACTGTTTTAAGGATTAGGGATTCAGGTGTGGCTTGGCTGGGTCCTCTAGCTCAGGGTCACTCCAAAAGTTACAGTCAGGGTTACAATCACCTCATGGCTTAAGCAGGGCTGGAGGACCACTTCTAATATAACTCACATGATTGTTGGCAGGTCCCTGCCTCTCTGGCTGTTGACGGGAGGTCTTAGTTCTTTTCCATATAGCCTTTCCATAGGGATGTTCACAACACTGAAGCTTGCTTACCTTATAGTCAGTGATAAGACAGAAAGAGAGAGCACCCAGAATGGAAACTTTGCCTTTAATAATCTAATCATGCAAATGGCATACCATCATTTCTTCTGCATGCTATTGGTCAAACAGAACAAACACATACAAAAGTGGGAGGGCACTAAACAAAGCTGTGAATACCAGGTATGTGGGCATCAAATGACAACCATATTGAAGGCTGACTACCATGTGGGAAAAAAGGAAATTTAGGACATAAAGCACTCAGAATAGGGGCTGACACAGCAGAAGGACTAAACAGACATTACCTTTTCCTATTGTGACTATAGCAATTATTTAAATTTTTTTAAATGTTTTTATTTTTGAAGGAGAGAGAGAGAGCATGAACGGGGGAGGAGCAGAGAGAGAGGAAGACATAGAATTCGAAGCAAGCTCCAGGCTCTAAGCTGTCAGCACAGAGCCCGATGCAGGGCTTGAACCCACGAACTGTGAGATCATGACATGAGCTGAAGTCGGATGCCTAACCGACTGAGCCACCCAGGTGCCCGATGACTCTAGCAATTATTTTGATTATTCAGTGACAATAACCTAACATTACATTCAGGGTATTATTATTATTTATGACATATTTATATATATGATTTTCTTCTTCCTACCCCAACTGAAGTATACAATTAGTAGTTAGATGTTGCTCTGGAAATTTAGGTTCATTAAATTGATGTCAATGCAGGAAATTATTTTAGTATTTACTGTAAAGTTCTCAGAGTCTAGTTATTGAATGAATATAAAGAGTGTCATTTCAGCATCAATGAAATTCAGAACATTGTCTTCATAACTACAGTCTGACCCTGACTGTATTACATTCTATATTCAACCTCTATCCTTCTAAACTCTGATAGATAATGCCAAGTGGCAATTTCCAGTTTCAGTGTCAGCAAGTAGAGTCAATGTGCCAGGTGCAAGCTGAGATGATGTTTCAGTACAAAACAATTTGGATGCCAGTGTTAGTGCTTTGCTTCCTCTGGGTCAGCTCATCTTTATGACATTGAGCTGTTACTGGCTCAGTGCTCTCATATGAGGTCATAATAAATAGAGGTCATTGTGGATGATTCTTGCTACACATATGTCTTTGCCCAAAAAGTTGTTAATTTTATTGCTACTTACCATCTTCCTTTTCAAAGTGAGAATCATGACCTCTTGGAATTTTCATAGGTCGAATGAGTAGGTTTACAGTGTCTCTGAATGTAATAGATCTACCTAAAAAATGAGGAGTCAAAACTTCAGATTTGAAATAAACTGGTCCAAAGTGAAGTGAAGGGTGTTTCTCAAACTGTATTTTTATAGGATGTAAATAGCTGCTACATGATGTCAGAGGCATTTGTAATTTCTTGACCATCTGCAAATCACGTTCCTTTCACAATAATCTCCAAAATTATTTTCAGTAAATTACTTTTCTCTCAGAGTGCATTAGCCTAAACTCCCTAAAAAACATGACCTGAGGCAAACTTTCATGCAAATGTTTTATTGGTGAATGTCATTCACATGAAGAAAGCTGAGAAGAGGAAATGAGGCAGAGAAGGAGGAAAAGCAAGTGCAAACATTTCCACTCCCAAGAAAACTCAGATGTTGGCGCAGTCACGAAGAATACCTCCAGGGAGGCAGTTTAAAACACTGCTCATTAAATAGCACTATTTCCTGTCTCTCAAGAGATAAAGTCCATCCTATCGTGTTATGTGCTCCACACTTCTGAGTTGTGTTTTCTGTCTCCTCTTGACAGCATCTGGAAGAAGACAAGCCTCCATTGGTCTGGTTTCCTTGATGCTGAAGTTTCTAGACTCCCTTCAGTGATGCTTTTAATGGAGGCCATGGGAGACTGTTCCTCACCCCAGCACAGACTGAGACAATGTTTTGAGTTATATGAATGTGGCTTTATGACTGAACTATGAGAACTGGCATGTGAGGCTACAGGCTAGGAAATAGGTCAATTAGGAGAAGGCCTAAAGGCAAGTGGTGCTGAGCTATTCTGTAGAAGGCATTAACCAGGTCTATATACAAGAGGTGTATTTGGTGGGGGCAGGGGAGGTGGGGAGGCTTCTATTGAAGTCAAAGGACCAATCATCCCATCCCCTTCTTCAGCCAGATATAGTAAAATGAAGTGCTTGTCCATGCATTAGGATTTCCAACAGTTTTAAAAAATTGTATTTGCAGCCTTTGGCTTCTCGACCACTTGAGGATATAAAAGCAAAGTTGAAAGGAGTTTCAAGTAAAGTTGTAAATTTGTTATGAGGAGATTATGCTTCTCCCTTACCTCAGACATAATGATAAAGACTTAAATAAGACTAGTTGGAGAATCTGATAGGTTACTGAAGTTTGGAAGTTTAGGGGACACATTAACTCATACTTCCTTCCTAGAAAAAATTTTTTATTTATTTTTATTTTTTTTTAACATTTATTTATTTTTGAGACAGAGAGAGACAGAGCATGAACGGGGGAGGGGCAGAGAGAGAGGGAGACACAGAATCAGAAGCAGGCTCCAGGCTCTGAGCCATCAGCCCAGAGTCCGACGCGGGGCTCGAACTCACGGACCGTGAGATCGTGACCTGAGCTGAAGTCGGACGCTCAACCGACTGAGCCACCCAGGCGCCCCTCCTAGAAAAAATTTAAAAAAAAAGTTTATGGCCGCAAAGTAGTGGTCTGGATGGTTTGGAAAAGAAATCCCACTAATGACTGGTCAAAGGACTGGGTCTATCATGGACTATTAGAGAAGGAGAGAGAATAGGAAAGAGAAGGGCCCAATTAAGGAAGTCCATTTGGACCAGAAGCTCAAGGGAGAAGTCATAAGTATCCAGGTAGGTCTTGTATTTCCTTTACATTGGAAGTATAGATTAGAAAACTTCATTTAAGAAAGACCCCATTATCATTTACATCTTCTCCCCTCTATCTTTCCAACCCTGAAGTTGTTAGATGGGGTAGGAGAGAAGCTTGTCTGGCTAGAATATGGAAGCATTTTAACTTTGAATTTGAGGTTTTTTTATACCTATATGTGTATATTAATTACAGAGTGAGAGCTGTTTCAGCACTAAAATGATCATAGTGGTTTTGTTAACAAAGAGTGAAAAGCAGTGGGGCTGCCCAGAATTTATCTTGGACAGAGACAAAATTGTCTCATGTAGTGAGTTTTCAGGGGCAGTCTTATGAAAAAAACAAAAACAAAAAAAACAAAACACAAATTGTTTTATATTGTTTTACAATTGCTCCCTAGCACTCTTGCTCTCTCAGTGTGTTGAGTAATGTAATATTCATTTTCTTCTTTACTATTTGCAGAAATGAATTGAGATTTCTTCATTGTTATCCTTTAATAGTAAATTATCATTCCTACCATTGGCTACTTTTTTATGCCTTTTTGCTCCAGTAGTATCATTATTCTTTTAAATATTTTTGATTACAGAATTTATTATTTATTGTAAAGGAAGTTTAAAAATATGGAAATTCTATGAAAAGTGTGTAAAAAATAACCCACAAATGCATTACCCTGGGAGAGTAGCTATTATCATCTTGTTTTATCTTTCAATAGATATGCTTATATATATATGTGTGTGTATATATATAGTATATATATATATATATATATATACTATATATATACACACTATATTTTTAAGGTGATTTTAAACACCACTTGTGGTCATTTTCCCTATCAGTTTTAAAGGTTGTATTTCATTGTCTGGACATCTCAGTCTATTTGATATTTCTGTATTAGGGCATCTTAATTTCTTCCATTTTTAAAAGTAACACTGACACAAATATTCTTGAAGAAAAGATTTACTTTGATTTATGTGTTAAGACTTTTCTAAAATTCATATATATTTATTTACTTTGTGTTTCTGATGCTCGTATTTTTTGTTCTATCTTCGGTTCATATCTTAGTGGCATATTCTCTGACTTCACCATTAGTTCAATATTTTTTTCCTTGCTCATTTTTTTCCTTACTCATAGGATAAGGGTAATTATATCAGATGTAGGTATTGCTGTGCTGGGTCCTGTAAACCACTTATGTGAACACTTGGGAATCATTTTAGGTTTTAAGTTTTACATTCTGATCTTCTTCCAGTGATCCAGCAAGAGTAGCTTCAAGAAAAAGTTGGAGCTGGAGTATTTCTAGAAGGAAATCTTCATCTATTTTTTGTCTCTGAACATTAGTAGTATGGGCGAAACGTCTATAACTTGACTTTGCCTCTCCTCAAGATACATGTTTGGCCTCTTTCTCATTCTACTATTAATAACAAAAACTAAATAATTCAATATTCTAGCAATCTATCCAGAATTATCAGTGAGAGTCTCAAATAGTGATAGTTGTTTCCTTGTCTGATATCAAACCTTTGAATATTTAGAGATAACATTTTAAGATTTTTTAATTTTTCTTTCTTGCCAGTGCATATTATTTTCAAATATGCTATTTAAAATTTTTTTAATGTTTATATATATATATATATATATATATATATATATATATAGAGAGAGAGAGAGAGAGAGAGAGAGAGGCAGAATGCAAGTGGGGGAGGGGCAGAGAGAGAGGGAGACACAGAATCCTAAGCAAGCTCCAGGATCTGAGCTGTTAGCACAGAGCCCTATGTAGGGCTCAAACCACGAACCATGAGATCATGACCTGAGACAAAGTCAGATGTTCAACCGACTGAGCCACCCAGGTGCCCTGATACATTCTTTTTTCATAGTCGGAGTTGAAAGAAGGGAAAGAAGGGAAAAGGAAAACTAACTCATTATATATAGTGTACATGCTATCACTTGATCTGATGAAACCGATGCAACTGGGAGGAATTGTAGAATGGACCTTTACTAAAGAAGCAGAATATGAAGAACACCAAAGTAAAGAATAATTCTGACCATTGCTTACTGCTAATCTGGTAGATTACTGAAAACAAGTCTACCCAGTTATTTAAAATATACTTCTTGCTTCTTGATTTTAACTTATTTTATATTATATATATAATTCTAATTTATTTTATATTGTAATTCATTTTCATTTTATTTCATATATACATATATAATACATTAATTT
Organism: Panthera tigris; assembly: GCF_018350195.1. Classification (NCBI taxonomy): domain Eukaryota; kingdom Metazoa; phylum Chordata; class Mammalia; order Carnivora; family Felidae; genus Panthera; species Panthera tigris. The sequence continues at coordinate 173,300,562 of NC_056667.1, forward strand.
AAATATAGAATATTGGATATGATGCAAAAATTATGTAAATTGTACATTCTAAAATGGTTTTTTTTTACTTATTTTTGAGAGAGAGAGAGAAAGCGCATGCAAGTGGGGGAGAGGCAGAGAGAGAGGGAGACACAGACTCTGAAGTAGGCTCCAGGCTGTTGAACGAAATGCTTATCCCCCAAACCTCATGTTTCAGATGGGAAAGGGAATTTGCTGCTACAAAGTAGAAAAAGTTGGAGAGTATAATGACAATTTCCATCCTATTTCTCCACATCCTCACACTTACTCCTCATAAAGCCATGTCATATTTGAGTAGAGATCCTGATTTAAGATTGGGCATTCAGAGATTAACATTCTGGGATTTTTCTTTAGGAAATCCCTATTTTCAGAAGCACTTGTTCTGTGCTCATATATGGGAAAAATAATCCTGGACAAGCTTTATCCCTGTAGGGGTCGGGGGGGCAAAATTTCAGGGTTTAATGTTGGAAGAAGAATATTAGCAAGCCCATTTGGCCTGGGAATAACAATTCTGTCACCAATCAGCTCTCTGCATTTTAATCTCTGATTTTCTGACTTTTACTTCCATATTTCAGATGGTTTCAAACTGTTTAATTATCACTGACTACAACAAATATACTTGAATGTTTTATACCTTATTGTGGTATCATGGTATCTCTTCTGTCAGCACCCATCTGTAAAATTGTTCATACTCCTGGCTCTTAGGAAAAACAGACTCTAAATGGAGAATAATTTAAGGAAATTTGGGTAAGTAATTTAATGTCAAGACTGCGAGTCAGTTTTTCACTTGGTTCTTCTATTCCCTAGCCCCTAATTGAGCAGTTTGTCTTTAATCCCTGCTTCAAAGCACATACTTAATACTTGGGGGGGGGGGTTGTAATGTTTTTTCCCCCTATACATAGTCCTTACAATATTCCCCCCTCCCTTGCCACTGTTTAGCATCTTTGTCTCTGTAAACTGGGTTTTTGTCACCTATCATAATAGTTCTCTAGGGTGCCAGGCTGGGTCAGTTGGTAGAGTATGTGATTTTTTTTTTTTTTTTTTTGAGTGTGAGACTCTTGATCTCAAGGTCATGAGTTCGCGCCCTACATTGGAAGTAGAGCTTATTTAAACACACACACAATCATTAAAAAAAAAAGACAATTTCCTATTGTCTACCTACTTGTATTATATGTATATATGTATTAGGAACATGATAATACTGGTATTGATTATCATAAATATGTGAGACAGATTTTAATTACAGGTGAGTTGGAAACACTAATTTTGGGGACTCCCAAATGTTTTGTCTTTGATTCTTTGCTAAAATAAGGATGATGGGATTTATGATGATTTATTTAAATTTCTAAACTTCTGCTAGAAATCCCCCCAACTTAATTTCTTTACTGATGGTTTGCAACCAGCATAACCAGTTAAATCATGCTGGCTTATTATGTAGCCAGAGAGCCATAAAAGCCATGCTTGGAACTTCGTATTTGAGGTCTCCCAAAGCTAAGACTGTTTGCACAGATCTTGGTGGTTTAAGCTGGAGAAGGAGCAAGGTCAGTGTGTATGAATAAACAGCCCTGGGAAGCTCGCTCATGGGAATGTTTCTTGGAACCTTCATGCTTGCCTGTATTCTCTTCCATTTGTCTTTTTATTTTTCTTTTTTTTTAAGTAAGCTCTACACCCAACATGGGACTTGAACTCACAACCCTGAGATCAAGAGTCTCACACACTACCTGAGGCAGCTAGGTACCTAATCTCTTTCATTTGTCTTTAAATAAAAGCCAACATGAGTATGATGTATAGAATATAGTGAGTCTTTTCCAGTATCTAAATTTGGGAAATCTTTGCAATATATACTGGGAAATTGAATTAAATCCCTCTCAGGACATTCTCTTTATCAGTAACAATTGGCCTGAAGAAGACTTAGACTTGATTAATGGTAGATTATTTTCTTAATCATTCAGTAGATATATACCATAAAGTACTGAAAGCTATATGATCAGGGAGGTAAAAAAATATAGTTAGTACAAAAATATGAAAAAGTTTATGCCAATATTATTAGATGGCATTGCTGTCTAATTCCATACCAAACCCAAACACTGGGTATTACAAATGTTTGGACTCTGTATATAGCTTTGATTATCTATCTTACTATATAATGTTATGAGGCAAGTGCTATTGACAGACTAAAAATGAGCCTTTTGTCCTAAGAAGGCCTTTACTATCAGTTGGCAGATTGACTGTGTTGTGAAAATTTAAGGAGGTCTGGAATTAGTCTTAGCTTTCCTGCTAAAATAAGAAATACACATTTATGACACTGCCCTCTGGCCAAGATATGAATCATATTGATTAATAGTGTTGCTTTGTGACCGTGGGTCCGAGGAGATTTGTGGGGGGTTGTTAGCTTGTTAGCATTGTTTATTGATTCCCGTGAGATTGATGATTTCAATTTGGGTGTTGAGGTCCCTGGAGGGTTCCTCAAGAGGCTGGAATAGCCTACAGAGCCAGCACTTGCTAAGTATGTGCCAGCATCTGTGTTTTGAGGCATTTTATGCATATCTTTTTCTATTGTCAGACAATGGTTTCCTTTTGCTGTTGTGCTCCATCTATATGAAGCATACATCTATCATCTATTACAGTACTTTCTTCATGCCAAAGTCCTACCCACATAGACACCTTTATGTTGCCTTTTTTAAACCTGTGGATCCACCTAATCCTGAGAGCTAAACTTTTATTAGATAAACTTTACTAGGTTCATTCTATGGAGAATAAAATCATTTATCTTATAAACCTAATTAGAAAAAAAAACTAAATAAAAATTTTTGCTCTTTTAAATTCACTACTGGGCCACCCATAACTTCTTTAAGGGGCCTAGAATCTATCACCTTTGTTATGCTAAGGCATATGTATTACCATCAGAAATCAAAATGCATCAACTTCTGATTGGAAAACGATGTTAATTTAGAACTTTGGATCATAAAACTTAAAACTGGAAGAGCCAGTTGTATTGATGTTTCCAAAAATAAGTCCTATAGTGAATGAATTTAAGATATATTTAAGAACTCAATCTGAAAATCTGTACCTTTGAATTGCCGCTTGAGAATAAAAGAGGGACTTCAGAAAACTTTATCAAAAAGCTCTCATTGTTTGGTTTACTTAAAAAAAGTTTTTTAAGTTTATTTATTTATTTTGAGAGAGACAGAGACAGTGTGAGTAGGGGAGGGGCAGAGAGGGAGAGAGAGAATCCTAAGCAGGCTCTGCACCATTGGTGCAGAGCCCGATGTGGGGTTCGAACTCATGAAACCATGAGATCATGACCTGAGCCAAAACCAAGAGTTGGGGATGGTTAACCAACTGAGCCACCCAGGTGCCCCTCTAATTGTTTGGTTTATTAATGAATTCAATAGGGAACATAATTTGTGCTGTTAAATTGGTTAAAATCTGCTAAATTTAACTTTATTCTAACACTTGATTTATATTTAATTTCAATAGGCCTACGCATGGGAAGAAATCCTAAAATCATTTTCAGATCTTCAAAATATATTCAATTTAAGTTAATCAAATTAAATTTAAATTGATTCATGATCAATTAAATTTATCATGGGGGCACCTGGGTGGCTCAGTCAGTTTAAGCATCTGACTCTTGATCTCAGCTCAACTCATAATTTCATGGTCTGTGAGATCCAGCCTTACATAGGGCTCTGCACTGATAGCACAGAAACTGCTTGGGATTCTCTCTCTCTCGCTCTCTCTCTCTCTCTCTCTCTCTCTCTCGCTCTCTGCCCCTCCCCCACTCATGCATGTGTACTCTCTCTCTCAAACCAAGTAAATAAACTTAAAAAAAAAATATCATGACTATATGAGAGTAAGACTACCTAAGGGGCACCTGGGTGGCTCATTCTGTTGAGCATCTGACTCTTGATTTTGGCTCAGGTTATGATCTCACGGTTTGTGAATTTGAGCCCCACATCAGGCTCTGCACTGTCAGTGCAGAGGCTGCTTGGGATTTTTGCTCTCCCTCTCTCTGTATGTCCCTCCCTCTCTCTCTCTTTCTCAAAATAAGTTTTAAAATTTTTGAAAAAAATATCTAAGAATAATTTTGGTAATAAATTAATGTAAATTTATTCAGAAAAAAGATAAGATGTTTAAATTATTGCAAACATTCTCTTTTTAAAAATATTTATTTATTTATTTTGAGAGAGAGAGAGAGAGAGAGAGAGAGAGAGAGAGAATCCCAAGCAGGCTCCTGCACACTGTCAGCTCAGACCTTGGTGTGGGGATTTATCTCACAAACTGAGAGATCATGACCTGAGCTGAAATTAAGAGTCAGACGCTTAACCAACTGAGCCACCCAGGCACCCCAATTATTGCAAACATTCTTAACCAGAATAAGAGAAATATGTTCAATGTTGAGCAGTTAATTTAAAACATGCATAAAATTCACCCATAAATGATTCATTTCCTTTGAAATCATTTTCCCTCCATAGTAGTTAAAACTTTTATTTTGATTTAAGCAAAGCAATCAATCATTCTTTTTCAAATTGCATAATCTAAAATACATTTTCTTTGGTCAAATCTAGAGATTCCTATCAAATGTAAAAGGCTTTTACTGAGATTTTCAAAGGGAATTGATTCAGGGAATGAGATTACAAAATGGTTTCGCTTTATTTCATGTTGTTTTAAGAACCAAATTATTTTATGAAATGTCCATGTTTTCCTGCATTCCTCAGGCTATTTCAGTTTCTAAATTCTTAGTAAAATAAGACTCCTTAGGACAAATATTTTTATAGTTTTGTCTTGAAAACTTACTTCAAAGTATATAAACCATGGTTTCCTAATTGATATTTTAAACTATTGCATAAACAAAGCACATGAAGTACTTTTTAAAGAAACAGAAGAAGAAATGGAAAAAGAGAAAACAAGTATATATAAATCAAACTAAGATCATAAGAGAATTTTTGAAATTATAGATGACAATATAGAAAATTTCATTAATTTTTTTTAAGTTTATTTTTGAGAGAGAGAGAGAGAGTAAGCATGAGCTGGGGAGAAGCAAAGTGAGAGGGAGACACAGAATCTGAAGCAGGCTCCAGGCTCTGAGCTGTCAGCACAGAGCCCCACGTGGGGCTCGAACTCACAAACCATGAGATCATGACTTGGCTGAAGCTGGATGCTTAACTGAGTGAGCCACCTAGTGCCCCAGAAAATACCATTTTAAAATAGCAGAATCCTGCTATATTTGAATGCCAAATTTATTTCTCTTAAAAATTCCATGTACATTAATACTTACTACAAAACCCTATTAGTCTGAATCATATTGCATAAACAAGACCAAGATTCTTCTAAAAGAGAAGGCAATATTTTTTCCTTTGCTGGCCACAAACTGAGCACTGTGGATTGAACTTCTATTTGATTTCTCCACAAAGAGTGGCCCAGACTAGCTTGTTCCTGATAAAGCGTGCAAACTAAAGGGAGATCTATTCACCCTTCACAGACAAGCAGAATCCTGAATAACAATAAATGCATTCCTCTTTTTCCTGAATACTCTGCTAAAGTGCTTGGAAGAGGGAGTAATAACTACATTTACTTCTCTTCCTTTCTCCCTCCTCCTCTTCCTACTTTTTATTGTTATTAGGTATAGTTAACCATAATTCAACATTATATTTATTGGTTCTGCATCAAATCAGTTCTGGCCAAAATTCCATGGTGATTCATGAATTAAAGAACTTGTCTTCATCTTACTTTATCTGTTAGAAAATTCTGGAGCTACCAAATCACCATTAAAGAATTGAACTTCAGTGACCTGATGATCAGCTGTGAAAAAGACTTAAGGGTTATAGATAAACAATGGGTACTTCAGCTACCTGACAAGGAATAGAACAACCTTTCATCCACTGCATGTATCTTCTCTAGACTCAGTAATAACCTGTTGCAATTTCTCCTGGAGAGCCTTCCACAAAGTTTTTTATAAACTGATATCACTAGAACAAACATCTTGCTGTGGGGATGAGAGAACCTGAACAAGGACAGAAAGAACTGGAGAATATTATTGATTGGCTTTAAATTTTGTCTAGCATGCTGCCGTTTATAACTTCTCTTATAAGTTTATAAGTTTATAGGTTCTTTTAAAGAAACTTAATCCTAAGTAATTTTTTGAAAATTCAATTACTGAGTTAAAAGTGGAAAAAAGGAAACAAACAAAACCCTCCACATTTGGTATGGGATTACACGGTAATAATAGGTGAGTAGAAGATCAAGAGTAGAAGATCAAGAAGAGTAGAAGATCAAGAGTAGAAGACCAAATGTGAAAACACTGAAAGGAGAAAAATAGTTATCATTGTTTTGGTTGCCATTTAGCTATACATGTTTAAATTGCCTAAATTTAATTTTTTCTTCAGTGAAAACTGGTTTTGTAATTTAGTATACATTTGTATTTAGTATAAATACAATAAATTGTAAGCTATCATTAGATAAAAATTGGTATTCTCTGTACTACAAATTTCTATGATCTTGGTCTTGCTACTTAATTTACTTGTATGAAAGATTCCTCATAGTTTAAATAAAAATTTCAGCATCATTTATAGCAGTAGTCAGAGCATTCACTGAAATGGGAAGTATATTAAATCAGTGATTATGAATATAAACTCTTTTAGGTAAAGTAGTTTATATAAATGATAAATTACAATGCAGACAACATGACAAATTTACAGTTCATAAAATTCAAATTTTGGAAGAGAAACTGTGTTTATCATCTATATTAATATGAAGCTGAAAGTAATTGCAAATAAATGGGTGTACTCAATATCTTTCCTTGATTTTTTAAAAAAGCTATAATTGAATTGTCCTTAAAATATAATTGTGGTACAAGGTATTTTACTAAATGCATAATAAGTTGACTCATAGTCAAATCACTTATACTTAGTCATATAGTCATGAGTAGCTTGCAGCTGACAGCGAATTTTTATGTTACAATCAGTAAGGACACATTTTCAAAGCCCTCAAGAGAAAATAGTCATGATACATCACATTTTTAATTGTGATACTTCCAAATCCATATTTAGCTGAACATCAAGCTTTCATCTGTTACCAAATCCACATTTAAGGGAAGAAATGAAGCTTTTATGACATAAATATTACTTGTTGTACCCTTCAACAGACTAACCATAAAGAAGATAATATGAAAAAGGGATAATTGAAGGGTATTAAGAGTACATTTTAACATTATTTAAAGATTATAATCCATAGAAACAAGAATAGGTGCTATTTAAAGTATATATGTATATCTTTATAAACTCTATTACATGTGTATAGATACTTATTTTCCCTGAGATAGAATTCAGTAATATATTTCAAGCATAGTTTTGGGAGGAAATGCTGTGGTTTCTCTTTTGAAAGAAATGCTTACATAACTATGGTATAATATTTATTTTCCTTTTCATCATGGTTTCCTAGGCTGATTATCATTTAAAGAAATGTTCTTAATGGGAGGTGGGTAGAAGAAGAGATACAGGTGGTAGGTAAGGAAAGGGATTTGAAATTTTTGTGGGGATGAAGTAAAGATTTTTCTAAAACAAAACATATATGACAAAGAATTATGGAATTTTCCAAGTCATTTTATAAAGTGGTTATGTATTTGTTTTACATAGCTCAATTTCAAAATCATATAGGAATTTCCATAATTATAAATGATTTTAATGGAAATCCACTACAATAAGTCAACAAATAGTTAATTACTAAGATACACGGAGTAATTGTTAGAAGTAAAGCTTAGAAGTAAAGTAATTGTTTAAAGTACAGAAAACTTCTAGGTATACAAGAAACAATTTTTAGTAATCATATTATTGGTGCTATTGGTTTCATTATTCTGAGACTGTAGTATATTTCTTACCCAGGATACAGCAAATGGATATGTTGGTGTCATTTGAGAACAAGGAATTTTAACACTAAAAGGAGGAGATACAGAGGTAAGATTAGTGAGATTAAGAACAATCCCGGGGTGCCTGAGTGCTCAGTTGGTTAAGTGTCTGACTCTTGGTTTTGGCTCAGATCATGATCATAATCTCTCAGTTCATGAGTTCAAGCCCCATCTGGGGCTCTGTGCTGATACTCAGAGCCTGCTTGGCATTCTCTCTCCTCCCTCCCTCTCTCACTCTCACTCTCCTCTGCCCCTCCCTCTCTTTCTCTCAAAATAAATTAATAAAAAAAAAGAAAAACCCTGATATTGAATTGGAAGCATTAATATACTTACACTAAAGTGTATTCTCTAGTTCTGTCTTATAAAAAATAATATAGATAATGACCAATCCAGTAATAACATGCATTACTAGTATCAAGATTGTGCTTATTACCATTTCTCACGAAAAATATACAGAACTCCTTGGAGAAATAGCTGATTCTAGGTCTGCATCAGGATGTGAACAAACTGGGTTATTCATGTCTGATAGAATAATGAAGAATTTATAAAAGATTACTAACTCTTTAAAAGGACTCCAGAATCTAATTTGAATAGGTTCCCTTTGCCTAAATTTGGGACAATTTGAGCATCTTAAGAATAATATAGTTGCAATGGACTGAAGCACATCACATACATTTCAATCCATTACTTACTTTATAATATGAAAACATCCTCCATGCTCATCTAGGGAACAAGCTTGGAAAGCACTTCATTGTTTTGAAAAAAGAGTAACTTACACTTTTCCTATATGAACTATGCTTCAGGGAAAACAAAAATAATTCATTAGAGACTTTTTATAGAAATACTTCAGCTAATGAATAATTATAGAATTAAACTCACACAATTTTGCAGCCCTAGTGAAGTAACAGATCTAGGCAATAATCATCAATGGATGCCAGTTAACAAAGAAAAACAAATGATTAAGTGCCTCTATAACCTCTATAAACTGCCTCTATAAATACCACATACAAGGTATTCTTGCTAAATATAAACCTGATTCTAGATCTGGCTGTGAATTTATAGGAAGTACTGGTGTTAGAGAAACATGTTAAATGGAACCACAAAGTTTCAACCATCAACATCCAGAATGTAGAAAACTCTACAGTACAAATAATGTGGTTAATCCAATAAATGAATTATATAGAGGAAAAGAAACAAATAAAAAGAGGAACTTTAGATCTAAAGACCTAGCAGTCATATTAACCAATTGTACCATATAGGTTTTACAGGATAGTGATTGAAACATATAAAATATAATTGTACCTAAAATTGTAAGATAGTTTGATATTAAAGAATTACTGTCATTTTTGGTATGATGTCTTATGGTTATATTAAAAAAGGGTAGTTATATTTCAGACATTTACTGAAATATTTAAGAGAAAAGGATATATGTCTTGAGTTAGCTTCAAAATAAGCACGAGTAAAGTGGTGTGGAGGTATAAAAATTATTATAACTATACTTGTTCAAACTAGGACATACATGTAATGAAAGTTCATTATGTTATTCTTTCTACTTTTATGTTTAAATTTTTCATATATGTTTTAAAAAGTAACTCTAAAAAAGAATAATTATAAAACAACTGATTATCAATTTTTAAAAACTGAATGTAAATGCTGACTTCAAAAGGCCTTTTTCATATGAAGTTAAATAACATATACATCAATTGTCTCTAGACCATGAAGTAAAAACAATTAAGATCAAAGCCAATTGTTTACAATAGTAAACAATCTTTTTGATATCTTTCATAAACAGTGTGTATAGTGCATAGAATTTAGAACTTTGCTGTTAATTAGGGGTTGGCAAACATTTTCTGTAAAGGAAAAGGTAGTAAATATTTTAGGTTTTGTTGATTATGTGGTCCCCATCATAATGGATAAATTTTGTTGTTGTAATGAAAAGCAGCCATGTTGACTACATAAATAATCATGACTGTGTCACAATAAAATCTTATTAGCATAAATAGGTGACAGGCCAGATTTGTCTCTTAAATCCATTGACTTTTTACCATTTCTGTCACCACCAACATAATCCAATCCTCTCTTCTATATCACTACAATAGATAATTGTCTTCCTTATGTAATGATGAAATCTCTTGAAACATATTGTTTTATTTTTTAATGTTCCTGAACTCAACTTTTTAAAAAATATTTTTTATGTTTTTACCTTATTTTTGAGAGAGAGACAGAATGCGAACAGGGGAGGGGCAGAGAGAGAGGGAGGCACAGAATCCAAAGCAGGCTCCAGGCTCCGAGCTCTCGGTGCTGAGCCTGAAATGGGGCTTAACTCACGGACTGTGCGATCATGACCAGAGCTGAAGTCAGACATTCAACCGACTGAGCCACCCAGGCACCCCTCCTGCACTCAACTTCTATTTGATTAACTAATATCATATATATACTATGTGTGGGGTACAAACAGAATAAGAATTAAAACTGTTATAGTTATACAAAGAGCCAAAAAAAAAAAAAAAGTCAGTGCTTAGCTTTTATGATCAAAAACAAAAACAAAAACCTTAAAAAAATTCCCTAGCAATATAATGGTGTCAAGTTAGAAGGTTTCTCTAAATTCATTAACCTCTTATTAACAAATTATGAGCCAGGACTAGTGCCCTTGAATATTTGTTTCACTATAAGCAAGAGATTAAGAGAACTCAGACTATCATGGGAGGGAGGGTGGTTTGGGCAGAATTCTGCTCTCATTAGAAGGCGAAAGGCAAAGGATCCAACATCAATGTCCTTTCTATGTCCTCTTTGTGAGGAAATGCAAGGATATGTGTGCATTTTTGTGGTTCTGCTGGATGGATATGATGGTATTTCTGGGGATGCAATAGAAACTTCCAGAAAGGTAAGAGTATACATGAGAACACTGGAACTAGTGACCCAATTTCCTGGATGAGATCCATGAAAGTCTCCATTTGGCCTTGTGCTATATTCTACAATTGTAAATATGGGTAAGGGCAGTGGGACAGAGAAGAATCTAAGGTGACATAAATGGTCCCCAATAGGTTACACATGTTTTATAGAGCACCTGGATGCATTCTCATTTCCTAGGATGCAAGGGTAGGAGGGTTGTTGAGAAATGGAACAGAAATGCTAAGAATATTTGTGGATCTAAAGAATGTTGGAATTAAAATAGGGAGCCACAATGTTCAGGGAAGTATAGCCAGAGTTGGATGAGCAGTTTACAGCACAATAGAACCATTTATACTTCAGTAGTTACTAGGTTAGGAGCCTATGAGGAAAACCATTTTGTCACAGAGACCAATGGGGACCAAAAGGTCAATCTGAATGCTTGAACCCAGAAACCCTTTGGAGAGAAGCAGAGGAAGGGGGAAAAGAAAACCAAAGAATGAGCATTTAACCAGAAGAAACTGTTTTAACTGTTTTATGTTTCTAAAATACAAAGTAGTGGTAATATTGTGTGACTTCATTATCCCTTTTATTATATTCTTTCTGGTTTCTTTTTAGTAATTGTTTGCTTTAAAGCATCCAATCTTTTTATATTACAAATCTATACATGTCACCTATACTTTGAAAATGTTCATGGTTTTTCCCATTGCTTTAATAAGTACCTAAATTCTAGATATGACCTATTTATATGACCTACTTGCACAAAATCCAACCCCTACTTCTGTGTCTCATCTTATATTTCACTCTGCCATGTACCTTCATTTCAGCCATAGTGACCTTCTTTCTTATCTATGCCTGACATGAGGTCTTTGCCCATAATGCACCCTCACACAGAATGAAATGTTCTTCCTTCTTTACCTGGTCACTCTTTCAACAAATCTTAATTTTAGTCATCTTAATCCCTCATACTCAAATTTCATTCATTCTAGAGCAATCATGTTAATATCTGACATGACCATGTACTAGTTTTATCTGTTGAACACCTTTATTATTTGCTACTTATTATTTCCAATAATCCATAAAAACAATTATTAAACAAAAGAAAATTCACTATCCATGAATAGATGTTTTAAAAATATTTTTAAAAATATTACTTGGACATAAGACACTATAGGAAACTCCATGGAACAAACTGAGAAGAAAGTAGAATCAACAGTCCTCCCATAGATTTAGAAACAAAACCTGTCACCCTAGTTCCCTGGCCCACAAATTTATTCAAGGCCCTGTATCTTCTTTATGATCTATCCTTTATCTGATGTTATGCCAATTGCCTTTGCTTCACTGTTATGAAAATTATCATATGTTAATTGTATTAACTTTATGTTATTTCTCCTATTTGATTATACTTATGAAATCTAGTGCTACACTATCTTACACAGTAGTGAAGAACTGTAGATAGACAATATTTAACTATTTTAAGTTAAAAAAATAAAATTACTTTTAGCTCCAGACCTTTTGAAGAGAGAAAGAATTTTTTAGGATAAGAACATACTCATATCTTAACAGCACTTTTATTTCAACCTCAATACCCTTCATGCATCACGTGTGGAAAATAATAAGTGTTTGATAAAGACACCCTTAATGAATTAATAGAAATGACTTCTCATTTAAATAGGAAATTTATTTTACGATTGTTAAGATGACCAAAACAATTTCATGATAATCATAAGTCATGTCATTCACACAAAGCACATATTACAAAGAGAAATGATATTTTGTGGAAGTAATTATACCGTGACAATACTAATCCTACTGATCAAAGTTCAACTAAGTTTCTTAATTTTAATATCATTGTTACTCCAGTGAAAAATTAGCTTCAATTTCATATAGTATATGCACAATTTTATCGATCAGGCAAAATTGTTCTTTATAATAAATTAAATATATGGCTAGAATAAAATTTGAGGAAATTTCACAGTAGATGGCTTTGTGAAAATTAATGGTCTGTTAAGTTTGATAAATATAAGTTCGTTTCTCTTGTCAGAAAAAAAAGTACTTTAGTAATAAACAATGCAGTCCACTCACTTTTCTACTCAATTTTAGCAATAAAAATTATAAAATAAAATCCCCCTTGAAACCATAAATCATATCAAATGTAGCTCTTTAAACCCCAAAACAGAGTCATTGTAATTAAGCATTCATCTTCAGAAACAGTTTATTAAATACAAACAGCACAGTCTTTTAGGCACTGTTTTTATTTTTCTCCTGCATCATATCAAGTTATATTATTATACCAATACAGATTTATGTGTATATTTAATAAATGTAATGAATTTTTAGAACATAAAGCAAAAGACCAGAAGTATATAATCAAGTTTAGTAATAACACTGAGAAGTGCAATTCAAAGTAAATACTCGTTCTCTCATTTATGCCTGAAAAGAGCTAATTCTGAAATACTGACTGCTTTCACCCAGTTGTAACTCTGGAAAGGATCATCTACGTAAACTCTGATTCCTTTTAAAAAAGCCAAATTTGAAATCAATGAGTTATTTAAGTGATTAAAGAGGTAAAATCACCTTAACAATGTAGGTTCCCCTATCAATTGTAGGATTAAAAAAAATGATCTCAAACTTACAGAAAAGTTGCACAAGCAATATAGAAAGGACTTTTCCCCCCTAGCTATTTGAGACTAAATTGCAGAGCTGAAGCCCTAACAGCGTGGAATCTTTTCTTGGAAACAAGGACATTCTCATAAATAATCACATTACAACCCTCAGAAACAGGAAATTAATATTGATACATCACCACTATCTAAAAATCATCCCATTCATTTTTCACCAAATGTTACAATAATGCCTTTTATAGCAAATATTCCAGTTCAGAACCACAAATTGATTTTAGTTGTCATGTCTCTAATCTTTCTTGGTCTCTTGATTCTTCAATCTTTCCTTGACTCTTTTGACCTTGACACATTTGAAGATTACAAGGCACTTCTTTTGTAGAAAATCTTGGTGTTTCTCAGATGTATCTTCATATTAGATTAAATTAGTTATCCTGGCAGGAATGTTACAGAAGTGATCCTATATTCTCATTAAATTCTACCACTTTGCACATGATTTTAATTTTTCCTATTATTAGTCTGTTTTTTTTTAAATGTTTATTTATTTTTGAGAGAGAGAGAGAGAGCGAGCGAGCAGGGGAGGGGCAAAGAGAGAGGGAGATGTGGAATCTGAAGCAGGCTCCAGGCTCTGAGCTGTCAGCACAGAGCCCAATGCAGGGCTCGAACCCATGAACCCTGAGATCATACTCTGAGCTGAAGTGGGACATTTAACCAACTGAGCCACCCAGGCACCCCCAATGAGTCTATTTTGATGAGAGCAGGCACTCTTGATTACTCCCAAATTTATAGGAAAAGTTTTCAACATTTCATTATTATGTATGGTATGTGCTTTTGGAAATGTGGACTTACATAATTTGTACCTTTATAAAGTTATAGAATTTTCATTCAATTTATAGCATGCTACACATGAAAAGATACTGGGGTTTTCAAATACTTATTTTTCATACATGGAGTTCATTGTATGATTTTTATCTTTCATTCTATTGATGATAATATGGATGGTGTTTAAATTCTTAACTACATTTATATAACAAAGGGTATGATCCATTGTCCTCATTTATGTAGTACTGGACTCGGTTTGCTAATTCTTGTTTAGAATTTTTCATTATCTGTATTTGTGAGAGAGATTGGTCTGAGTTTTCTTCTAATCTCCGTGTCAGGTTTTGATGTCAAGGTTATGTTCACTTTATATAATGAGTTTGGAAATTTTCCTTCTTTTCCTCTTCTCTGGGAGAGTTTATATATGATTAGTAGCTTCACTTAGGAAACCATATGGTCTGAAGTTTGTTGTGAGAGGTTTTTAAATACAGATCCAAATTACTTGAAACTATATCAAACTGTCTTTCCCTGTGTTGGGGAAAAAAAAAATTGATCCTGAGACAAAAACTTATCTGAAGGTAATTTAATTAATATCCTATAAAACAGGAGTGAGGGAATTGAGAGGAAGAGGAAAGTCAATGCAGATTTGCATAATCAAGCTGTTAATTATTCTAAGTACCTGTGGTTTGATTCCCTGGAACCTGATGAATAGGCGTGAAGAATCCACCTCAGAATTGTCTGTCTTAGTCCAGGAAATGAGAAATGTTCCTTCATTAGCTTGTATGCAACATTGGCTAAGGGTTGCCCCATGGAATGTTAAGTTCCTCAAACTTGTACTTCTGAGTTGAATATACTTGGGAGCCTATAAAAAGGTAAACCAAGTGGAGGCAAGACAGAACAGAAGTATTTAAAACAAACATTTTTCAGATTTTCTATTTTATCTTGTGTCAGTTTTGCTATAGAATAACCAAAAAAACCAAACCTTTGGTATTACTAATTTTCTCTGTTGCATGTTTATTTGGCATTTCATTAAATTTTGGCTTTTGTTTTTTATTATTGCCTCTCTTCTATTTTGTAGTGTTTAATTTTGTTTTCTCAGGATTTGACATAAATGATTAGATCTGATTTTTCAGTTTCTTCGTTCTCGTGTAGTCAGTAAAGGTTGTACAATTGCCTTTAATCTTACATCAGTGTTGGCCCTTGTGTTTAATGTGTTTCATTTAACTATCATTCTTTTTATTTTCCATTATGATATCCTCACTGACCCATGGCTTTTTATTTTGAAGTAAATAATTTAATTACAACCTTTTGGGTGTTTTCTAGTTATATTTTGTTTCTGAGTTCAAGCTTAATACCATTTTGGTAAAATAACATACTCTGTATAATTTAACATCTGCTGAGTGTTATAATCTAGCCCAGCATTTGGTCAATCTTGGTAAATATTCCAGGTTTCCTGAAAGGAGTATGCATTCTGGAATTGCTTGATGTAATATTCTATATATGCCAATTAGGTCAATAAAGTTAATTTTGTTATTCAAATCTTTTATACCTTTAATACATTTTTTTGTCTGTTTGATTCCTCAATTTATTGATTGATTGATATGATTCCACTCTTTATTACTATTTTTTATTTAAAGCCTATTTTTATCTGATATTAACATAACTATATCATCTTCCCTTTTGTTGATATATATATGTGTTTTAAAAACTTTTCACTTTCAATATTCCTATATTTTTTTATTTAAGGTATGTCTATTATAAGAAGCATATGATTAATTTTTTTAATCTGATAGTGTTTGTCTTTCATTTGAAATACAGTTGACCTCTGAACAACGGGAAGGTTAGAGGCACCACCCCTGCACAGTTGAAAATCCACATATAACATTCAACTCCCCCCATATTTAACTACTAATAGACTATTGTTGACCAAAAGCCTTAATATTAACACAAAAAGTCAATTAACACATATTTTGTATGTTATATGTATTATACACTGTATTCATACAATAAAGTAGGCTACAGGAAAGAAAATGTTATTAAGGAAATCGCAAGGAAGAGAAAATACATTTACAGTACTATACTGTAAAAAATCTATGTATAAGTAGATCCATGCAAATTCAAACCTGTGTTAAGGGTCAACTATATTTGGTTCAACTGCATTTATTGTAGTTTACTGGTATATTTCTGTTTAAATATAATATCTTACTATATTTTTTGCTCTTTTACCAATCTGATTTGTATTCCATTTTATATCCTTTGTTACTTTTTTGCATTAAGTAACCATAGATTTTAGTTTTTTCCTCTACTATCTTGATTTTTTAACATTGTTTAACAATTTTTAATGATTATACCAGAGATTCCATGTCATTATTTTAAACGAGTGCAGAAGAAAAAAAGTATTGCTTCAAAAGACAAAGAATATCACAAAATTTTAAATGGGGTCTATTAAAATTTTAGAGGAAAGATGTATTGTTTAGGAAAGGAATTATTCTTTGAAAATTCAGTTATCATTAAAAAATTGCATATGGTTTTATTACTTTTTCCTCCCTTTAAAAAACTAGTTTTGGAAAATGTTGCATTCCAATGGACTAGGTATATACATTCTCCTGTTAATATTTGCATAATATTCTACAATACGTCATTTCTATTTCCTTGAAAAAAAATTCAGTTATCACCCACTATCTGAACAAATTTTATATTGTTCTCTGTTGAATAAATGAATGGTAAAGCAAATCTTTGACCTCTTTCCACTCCTTAAGTTTGTCTTGTATAGTGACAGTGAAGCAGAAATTCTAATTAAACTAATCAAAAGGCAGTTTGGGATGATGAATTTTGTTTACAGAAAAACTAGTCAAGCTGCGCTGGTCAGAAAATGAGTCATTATCTAGTAAAAAAATTAGTCAATAGGACAAATTTCTCTGTCAATAATATGAAGAACATCTTTCAATACTTAAAGTTTCTTCCTTCCATTTCAGCAGATTTTACATTTCTGCCATCTGTTTGAAGTAGACATAATGTTGATATCTAAACAGCTCATGCACAGCATTTTTCACGTATAGATTTTCCTGAGTCATAATAGCAGACAGCTAATTGGTTCACTGAGTTGCTCAAGCACTAGGCTTCAGAAGCAGTTTTCAGAAGAGAATATGGTGACTGTGGTAGTTAGAACTGCTGTAGGCTAAAACATTCCCAATTCCCTCCACCTCACCACCTTTCAGACCCACAGAAGGACTGCACTCCTGTCTCTTGTGTTCGGAAATATCTTGGTGCCTAGTTTTGGCCAATGAGTTACAAGCATTCAATTGCTGAAGCCAGGACTTGGTATTTCCTTGCAACAGCAGAACTCTTAGAGCCTTCCCATTTATCTGACATTGAGATCAACATCCTGTGCAATAGCAGCTCCTGCATCATCCGAAGTCTCTGAGTGATTGCAATAAGCAAAGGTCCGTGATGGTCACAGAACATAAACAAGAAGTATATCTTTGTTGTTTTATGCCTCTCAGTTACTAGCGTTGTTTGCTACTGCAGTAATTCTCAGCTCTAGCCCATATCACCCATGATTTTCAAACTGAGTTTCTATTCCTCAGAGTATTATACTTTGTCATGCATGGATACAGTAGCATATTGTTTTGATGGAGAGATATTTTCTGTCAAGGACTTCAATTTCAGGAGAATTTACTGTCCAAAAAGCACCTGTATATCTTTTTTTTTTTCACATTAGTTCAGCTTTTCATTTCTCTGCATCAAGAAAGAGTTAAATTTTTGAATAGTAGGCTTAGCACAGTCTTGCTTTATGTGTGGTACATCATCAACAGCACCACGATTAGTGTTCTTGTTGATTAAAATGCAAATTCCATAAACCTCATGCAAAAAGTATTGAATCTGAATCACAAAAGATTTGAGACTGTACACAGAATAAGCATTTTAAACAAGCTCTTCTGCTAGTATATATCAGTGTTGGAGAATCATTATGGAATATTTTTATTAAAAAATGATCATGTTTATTTAGAGCACTAAATCAGCCAACTTGTGTAATACCTACTATTAAGAGGACTGATGATTGATAAACTAATAAAATGCAGTCGATAAACTGTATTTTATATCCCAAATGGGCTATGATTCTTTTTATAGTCCTGAAAGCTTGGAACAGTTTTGTCTAATTTAATTTTCTGTCAGACTAATGGTTAAATTGTTTCTGTGTCTTTCTGTTTCCAAAGAATTCAAAATGGTGGCCATGTCAAATTTAGATGAAAAGACAATAAGATCTGTTGTGGAGTCATGATTCAGATTTTTTTTCACTGGGGAGTTGTCAAATTCCAAAGGCAATCCTATCATTTTCATTGAATGAGATATAATAAGTTGCTCCTCATCCTTCCATTCTCAGAATAGTTTAGAGACTATAGTATGATGGCATCATCTAAATTGATGTTGGTCTACCATGGCAAAGTCTGAAAAATTATTTTGTTTATTATACAAATCAGAGTATGATTTTATCATAATTGTACTACATATTTGCAAGCACAGTCTACATTATTTACACCTTTGATGTCTATTGGTCTCAAAGGCATCATTTTCAACTAGCATGAGATTGACTAGTGATATTTTATTCGTGGGGAAAACAAATGTTAGTGCAGATATATGTTCACAGTTTGGTTAGGATGTTGTGATAGACACAGATATGGTCTCTTTACCTGTGTTATATATTGCCACTCTAAGATATTTTAAAGGGAAGTAATCAATAGTTAAGTGAACCTATTTAAGTGAATCTGAGGGAAAAAAAAATCCTCAAGTATAGTACCTCTATAAATATCCCTCAAATAAGCACCCAGATGAAGTCGTCATCCTTTCTTATATAACAGCATAGTAGTTAACACTATTTTAAAAAATCCTTTATGTAAGTTATCTCATATATTTTTCATGATGACTCTATGAGATGTGTACCATTTCTCTCTTTTTTTTAAAATGCTTACTTATTTATCTTTGAAAGAGAGAGACAGCAGAGGACGAGCAGAGAGAGAGGCTAAGCAGAGAGAGCCTAAGCAGGTTCCATACCGTCAGCACAGAGCTTGATGCAGGGTTCAATCTCATGAACTGTGAAATCATGACCTGAGTCTAAATCAAGAGACCAACGCTTAACAGACTGAGCCACCCAGGTGCTCCAGATGTGTCTATTTCTATCTCCATTTTACACATGAGGATACTGAGGCTTAGAGACATTAAGTAAATGTGTCAATTAGGTTTTTTTCCCCTGTTCAGCTTAGTGAATGCCTTTTCTCTAACCGGACTGTAAACTGATAAAAGAATTATTCTATAGATTATCTATAGGTAATCACTGATGATTTATACTGGCAGTTTTAATGTTACATTAAATACATAGAAGTTATAGGCTTTTTCTATACAAGAAAATTGTACAAATACATCTCAGATAAAAGTAAGTAAAGATATGTCCTTCTGGCCATGTTTTACAAGAACACTGATCATACAGTATGAATTTATTTTTTCATGATTTACTGGTTGAGTTTTTAAATATTTAACAAATACATATAAGAATTCCTGGCATGTACTAGACAATGTTTTATGTGTTAGATATACATCAATAAACAAAACAACAGCCTTTCCCTCAAGGATTTTGTTTCCAAAGAGGCAGTGATCAGTGAGGCAGGCATTAATGATACACATAATTAATTATATCTATTGCATGTTACAAAATTATAAAAACCATTTTAAAAAAAAGAAGAAAAGCACAGCAGGGAGTATTGAATTAGTAATACTGTGGGTGTGTGGTGAGGTTTAAATTTTAAGTTAGAGCTCCAGAAGGTCCCACTGATGGTGGATATTGAACAAGACTTGAAACAGAGTTCTATGACAATGTTAAATGTCTGGTTTTATTAAAACTAATATGGATAACTTAAAGATATTTAAGTACTACCATCTCTCTATTTCATGAGTTCTTATATGCATTTCCTCTCACAATTTAACCTCTCTAAAACAAGAACACATATTACCAAATTTTGTGGCTTACAAGATTACAATTCCCAACTGGTAAAGGGCTGATATAACTTGGTTGTGTGAAAAATTCTGTTAACTGTAATAAGATTAAGAGTGAGCCAGCATGAAAGTACCTTAGATTCCCTAACATATGGTTATATGAATCCAATATATGTGAGTTGATGCCATAGCACAGCAGTTCAGTAAAGAAGCTTTGGAGCTGGACCTAAGGGTTTTCATCTTGGCTTAGCCATTTATTTGTTGTGTGATTTTGCCAAGTTATTTAACCTCCCTGTGCTTATTTCCTTATTAGAAAGAAGAGGTAATAATGGTACGTATGTCACAAGGTTGTTATAAAGACCACACCACATATAAATGCAATGCCCTTTAAAGCCTCTGGCACACAGTAAGTGCCTTACATGTGCTAGCTGTGTGTGCCCTCTCCCGCAAACATGAAAACTAAAATCTTATATCCAACGGGTTAGAATTACGATCTTCCTCAGAATTTTACTTCAAATGAAGCATCATTTCATAGAGTTATCTTTTTCTACTTGGGGAAATTTATAAAGAGACCTTTTATTTTCTGTAATTATTTTTTAATTTTGTGAATTATGGTATGTCTTTAGTTTTGAAGTTTTGTGTTCATACACATAATCTTAACATGATTGTTTCTTGAGGAGAAAATTGGCTGTATCTCATCTATGGCCTGAAGGATGCAAAATGTTTAATGAAGGTAGTATTTATGGGAATAAAATATTTTATGATTGGAAAACAAATAGCTAGTTGAAAATAAACTAAGATATTAAAATCATCAAGAAATAAGGTATCTGACACAAGATACTAGGTCAAGTAAATGCTTTTTTTCCATGATCTAAATGCTAACATATTTCTTTAAAATAATTCAATACAAATTATATATAGTAGTTAAAATAAAGAGGCTTCTGAATTTCTTGTGCACTTAAGTATCTTTCCTATTTGTGATTCTAAAAATGCATGAATCACTTGATCAATGTTTACAGACATTCCATTAAGAAATCTCAATGTTTGTTAGTTATATATAGATTAAAAAAAACTATAGCAAGAAAAATATGATTTCCATTAGAACATGACTATTTAATAAACCACTTTTTTATTTTATCATATAACTTACACTTCTTTATTGTTGGGTGGGAGAAGCTCAGAGAAACTGAGAAATAATTTAATCCCATTAAAGGAAATCAAGTATTCCTCGCAAGAAATTTGTAAACTTCATATAATAATACCATATTACAAAATTATGCCATACTTTGACTAGGATTATAATACAATATTCTCTATATTTCAAATGAATATAACTTCATTTTTAACCTCACGTACGTAAGTTTTCTGGAACAAAAAATGGTTATTTTTTTTTAAGTTTACTTATTTATTTTGAGAGAGAGAGTATGAGCAGGAGAGAGGCAGAGAGAGAGTAAGAGAGAACCCCAAAAAGGCTCTGTCTGCGCTGTGAGCAGAGCCCCAGGCAGGGCTGGACCTCACAAACCATGAGATCATACCTAAGCCCAAACCAAGAGTCAGAAGCTTAATTTACTGAGCCACCCAGGTGCCCCGCAAAATGGTTACTTCTAATCTTAAGTGTTAATATGTATCTTTGACTAATGGTGAAAATAATTGCTTTTATTTCTCTAAAATTTAGGGTAGGAATTTCTGGGGTGGGGGGTGGGGACGGCAAGCAGTAGCAGGAATGAGCAGTGAGTGCAAAATGTTTATAATGCTCGTGCATTTTACATATTTCCAGGAAAGCATGCTAGCAACATGACTTGAATAACAATAGAAAACTGTAATAGGTGGCTTGTACTATTTCTTAGGGTGATCATAAAGTGTGATTTCTCTGACAAATCATAAAATAGAGTAAAAAATAAGTCTCACAGAGAGGTGTCAGTACTACATGTAGTGATTTGTGTCTCCTTCCTTATATCATTTTCTCCAAATAAGTAAGGAAAGGTGTAGAATTTTGTTGCCCGCATAAGATACCATGAATTAAATTCATAAAACAATGCAAGTTCTACCGTCACATTCAGTTTCTCAGTTTATGAAAACCTGATTTGAAAATTTTCAATTTGCAAAAACTTTTTAAAGGATCTCTTTTTAAAGGATCCTCAGATTTTCTTTAGACAATTTTCTCCCTCAACATTTAAATTAGCACTCACTTTCTCTCACTTCTTTGTCCCCACCTCAATCATTTCTATGTAAATGTTCATGGACATCATGGATCTTATCAACCAATATAGATTCCAGCAACTAATAGCAGCAGATATAAAACTTAGAGTTGACTCTGTGCTGCCCACTTCACTAATAATAGCAACAAAATGAACACTGACCAACCACGTGGATCCAGGATACGAAGTCTGACATACAGGTCTGAAAGAGAACTTTGGACGGGACGCTCTCAGGAAGTCAGAAGCACCCACCTAACAGTCGTAAATGCGAGTCTGGTTGACGACGTGGGACGCACGGAATTAACACACGGAGTCGTAAGTGCGGGTCTGACCTACGGCGGCGGAAGCGCTGGTCTAGCACACATAATGTGCTAAGTGCCGTTGTGACTGACAGACGACTTTGACTGCCCGCATTGAGGAGGTGACTTGGGAGGGTCAATGTGGGAGACCACGCGTGGAGGGCAGAGCAAAGACGGCGCTGACAGAGCACGCACTATGCAAAGGACGTCATGATCTTGGAAGTTAACCTCGTGGACCCCCGTGTGGAATAAGGTGAGGGTACTTGTACGGGCTAAAGAAGCCCCTGAAAGTTGTCTCAGCCACAGGGTGGCAGGGAAGGGGGCGATGTGAAAGGAAACAAAGAACTGCCTTTTTGGCAACCAGCTGCCTGTGAACATGGCCCTGAAGAGGGGCTCTGAAGAAGCTACTAGCGATTTTAAGTCTTTGAGAGCTGGAAAGGGTTAAACAAGCCACACAGAGAGAGATGAATAGGGGAGGGAAAAAGGAAGCAGGAGTGGGGGGTGATGGAGGAAAGAAGGAAAAGGGGGAGGAAAGGAGGAAGAGAAGGAAGACCTATTGTAAACAAAAGGAGGATGAAGAGTACACAGCAGAATAATGTTGCTGTGGATGAGAAGAAAATGATGCCATGCAATTGTAGATGCGTTTAAGGAACTGAATGATGCACAGTGTCTATGCATAATGAACTTATGGCAGAGACACAGGTTCAAGGATGAAATAAGACAACAAAAAATGAAAAATGAGTGGTGCTCAAGAAAGAGGAGGAAGGAAAAAATTAATACATGAGAAATGAAGTCGTATTAACTACAGAAAGAAGGGGAAATGATATGGATGAAAACAGCAACAGGGAGAATGTATTTGAAAAGTAGATTGAACAAAATTACATTTAAGAAGAATAAAAGGAGTGGCTAGGTGGCTCACTTGGTTAAGCATCTGAGTCTTGATTTTGTCTCAGGTCACGATCTCAGTTCTTGAGATCAAGCCCCTCATCACATGAGAGCCTGCTTGGGATTCTCTCTTCCTCCCTCTCTCTCTGCCTTTCTTCTACTTGTGTGTGTGTGCATGCTTTCTCTCTCTCTCTTTTTCTCTCTCTCTCTCTCTCTCTCTCTCTGCAAGTAAATAAATAACATTAAAAATAGAATAAAAAAAACATTGATATGGAAGCAAAAGGAGATATAGGGTATTTAGAGTTTGTATTCTTAACGAAGAGGAAAAATATGAAAATACCCAGAGAGATGAGAGAGCTTTTCTGAAATTGAGGAAGGGTTGAATCCACAGATTGAAATGTTGCAGCGTATATTCCAGAGACAATCAGTGTGGATTTAACAGTCCTAAGGTCTGTCCTAATTTTATGAGACTTCAAAGAGAAAAATACTCCTCTAAATTTCAGGCAATAATAATAACAGCAAAAACAATAACAACAAATAGTAAGGGGAAAATTCAGACACCTTCAGACTGCCAAACAAAATGAAACATTTGAAATGCAGCCATTGTGTCTGAATGGAATTAAGTGCAGGAGAGAAATAGAGATGTGGAATGAATTCGAGGAGAGCAAGGTCCAGATCATAATCAAGATTTTAATTTTATTAAAATTTAATTTAATTTTTAAATTTTATTAAATTTTAATTTTAATTTATTAAATTATTAAATTTATTTATTTATAAATTTATTTATTTATTTATTAAATCATTAAATTTATTAAATAAATTAAATTATTAAATTATTAAATAAAAAGTTAATTTAGTCGGGATTTAGCTTTTAATTCTAAGTGCAATGAGGATTTGGGACATGCTTTTGCAGTGGTCTAGGTGAGAGATGATAGTGATGGGGGCTAGGGTGATAGCAAGGGATATGGGGAGAAATGGATGGATTCAGGACATGTTTTGGAAGGAGAGGCAACAGGACTTGGTTACTGTGTGGGTGGCAATATGGAGAGCAGGGTAAGTGAAAGCATGGAGGTGAGCATATTTTTTAATTGAGCAGCTACATTGTGATACTGCCATAGTTGTGATACTGGGATACTTGCATACTGAGATGCAGAGACTGGAGAAAGAACAGTGTTAGGGTAAAAAGTTTGTTTTTGGGCATGTTAAATTTGAGAAGTTAGGTGTGATATTAAGATAATTAATGCTGATATTCTCATAGGAACCTGTTAATGAGAAGGGTATTTGTCTAAACAGAACAGATATGATTCAGTATACATAACTGCTAGTGGAGTTTCCTACTAGAAATCATGGTTTTATATTGAGTTGGCCCTATATTTTTTGAGTGGGAAATTCGGGAAAGAGACCAGTCTGAAAACCAACAAACATACAAATATATGAGTTGTTTTGATAGCATGGTGGTCCCTGGTGACTTTGACAAGAGTAGTTTCAGTAGTGAAGTGGGCACTTAGCTGAAGAAGGTAAAGGGGAATATAGGAGATAAGGATGCAGAGGTGGTCATCAGAGCCAGTTTGACCAAGAAGACAAAAGTGGAGTGGTAGCTGGAGAGAGATGGGTATCAAAGAGAGTCTTTTCATTTTTTAAGGTGGCACATATTGATGCATATTTATATACTAGTATGACTGATCCAGTATAGAAGGAGAAGCTGCTAGTGTAATAGAGGGGAGAGTTACTAAAGAAGGGCTTTTGAGTAGGGATGAGGTGAGATGCAGGGTATAGGAGAGGGATTGGATTCTAATAGGGGAAGGGACACATGAAGCATCACATCAAGAGAGAAGGCAAAGGTCATTTGTACACATGTAGATAGGTTGAGGATGTGGTGGTGAGAAGCTGAGGAAACTATTGTCTAATTGTTTCTCTTTTCTTCATGAAATAGGAGTCCAGTTTTGTGAGCTCAGAATAGGAGAAAGAAGACCATGTAAGAAGCTTGAAGAGCAAAGCAAAAGTTTGAAAGCATTGTTTTTGAGAATAGAAATGAAGTTTACCAAGGCAGCTTAGTGGTGTAATTTGAGATCTGAAGACTTGAATTTACAGTGAGACTAGTCAGCACAATGTGTGCTTTTCCTGCAGTTAACACACAGCTCTGGGGGCAGGTGCAGGTTAAATGGAGAGTTGGGTTTAAATTGAGTTGGCTTTGCCTAGTGAATACAATGGAATGAAATAGGGCAGAGGAGTTAATGATGTTTGAAGAGCATTGAATTTAAGATCATCCAGGGGGAGTGAGGGCACAAAAGAGATGATGGACAGTGAGAACACGGAAGACCTGATGTTTTCACAGGGACAACAAGGTCAAAGATTTTTGAACAAAGATCACTGTATCATGGGACGTGAATGGTCAGAAAGTGGAATAATTGCAAACAAGATGTTGGAGGTGGAGTAGTTATTAAAGATGGCAGTCTCTCAGGAGGTAGAGTGAAGGTGAAGGTCACTGGAAAGGACGATGTCAAGGAATAGAAAGGATCATCCATGTTTCACTTGTAATATGTTCCAAAACAGGCAAAACTTAATGTATTGTGTTAGATGTCAAGATAGTGGTTATTTGGGGGAAGAAGGATGGACAGTGACTGAGAGGGGCCTATCGGGAAGTGTCTGGGGGCTGAAGTTCTGTGTTTTGATCCAAGTGCTGGTTGTGTTCACTCTGTGAAAATTCATTAAGCTATTCCCTTATGATTATGTACTTCTATATTTGTTATAATTCAATACCGAATTAAAAATTTAAACAAGAAAAATGAACAAAGATTATAATTACTAAATTTCCATCAGAGATGCAGATCACCTTCAGTAGAAAATGTTTCTATTCCAGGCATCAAAAACAATTTTTTTTACGTTTATTCATTTTTGAGAGACAGAGCATAAGTAGAGGAGGGGCAGAGAGAGTGAGACACAGAATCTGAAGCAGGCCCCAGGCTCTGAGCTGTAAACACAGAGCCTGATGTGGGGCTTGAACTCACGAACTGATATCACGTCCTGAGCCGAAGTTGGACTCTTACCAGACTGAACCACTCAGGCGCCCCCATGTATTTTTGAATAAAGTATTAGTATAAAATTTTAAATCACTTAATTAAAAATTAAACTAGATAAACATTTTTAAGGCAAAGTTAAATGATATATTAGAGAAATACTTAAAAAAAATTCAGGGAAGGAACATTTGTAAGAAGAATATTAAACTCTATGTAAATTAATTATATTGAGCCTTACTGACTTCTCTGTATATCAGTAATGTGTTTAAGCAGTAGACTAAAGTTCTTAAGAAAAATCTGAAGGAACTGAGAAGGATATGTGAAAACTCTGAGAGAAATATCACATGCCTTGAAATAATGTATGGAGAAAAATTACCTATTGTTACTCTGCAAGGTAGAATATTTGGGAGGTAAATTCTGAATACGTATATGATAGATACAATAGAAAGATATAACAATGATAATTTTTCTGTTTTTCTCTTGGGATTTTAGACCTGATACGACAGGATTCTTTTGAAAAATAATTTTGGCATCCTATGTGTAAGAGTATAAGAAGTATGATTTAATACTGCAAGAATCAACTAAGGAATGAAATTCTTTGGCAGTATAAGGGTGATTTCGTATCACTGTAATTTTGGTAAGCAAGCACATGCCATAATCTGCAGTTGCAAATATTTTCTGTGGCCAATAGTTCTTCTAGATCTTTTTTTAAGTTTATTTAGTTATTTTGAGAGAGAGAGAGAGAGATCATGGGGAAGGGGCAGAGAGAGAGAGAGAGAGAGAGAGAGAGAGAGAGAGGGAGAGAGGGAGAGAGGGAGAATCCCAAGCAGGCTCTGCACCATCAGCATGGAACCTGATACAGGGCTCAAACTCATGAGCCGTGAGATCATGAACTGAGCTGACATCAGAAGCTTAACTGACTGAGCCACCCAGGTGCCCCTAGTTCTTTTAGATCTTGACCCAGAGTCCACATCTGAACAAAGATGGAAGAAACCCATATGTTACACCTTTCTTTTTCTTGGTAGCTCTGTAAGAGTTAGATATGGAAAACATATGTAACATCTCTAAGAAGTTGTGTCAGTCGAACAACATTCCTGGATACCTAATGAAATCATATTATGTGGGTATGTGTACACATAAATTCAAAGACAATATTATTTGGAGATTGTCTTTAATTGATAAATGAGTATATTGTTATACTGAACCTGAATAAAATATCAGAAATAGAAAGTATGCTTCTGTTACAAAGACTTTAAAGAGGGGTGCCTGGGTCGCTCAGTTGGTTAAGTGTCTGACTTCAACTCCGGTCATGATCTCACAGTTTGTGAGTTGATGTTCTGGTGGTTCGTGAGTGCTGACACCTCACCACCTGGATCCTGCTGGGCCCAGGTTGCCTCACAGCATCTACCAAATGTCCTTCCAGCAGTGGAACCGCTTCTCCCTGTGTGGCCTGAGAATCTCCCAGACCCCACTCTGCTCCTGGGAATTCTCCCTTCCTACCAGAGCACCTCCAGGTATCGAGCTGTGGAGCTGCAGACTCTGCGTTCCCCCTGTTTACAGGAATTTGAACCCTCTCCTTTCTCCTTTTTTAGTTCAGTCCCTGTGGCTCTTTCCAATTTTCCACTTTCTCTCCAGCTGCTTTTGGGGAGGGGTGCTTTTCCCATATTCTCCTCACTGTCTCTGTCCTCTCTCTGCACGCAAAGCACCTCCCTGCCCTCCGTGGCTTCTTTCTCCTCAAATTCACCTCTCTGCGCCACGTACCTGCTGAATTCTGTGGTTCAGGTTATGCAGATTGTTGTGTTAATCCTCAGATCAGTTTTCTAGGTGTGCAGGATGGTTTAGTGTTGGTCTTGCTGTATTTCATGGACGTGAGACACACAAAAAACTTCCATGCTGTTCTGCCATCTTGGCTCCCTCCTGTCTGTTCCAATACCTTTTAAAGAGCCAAGTATACGGGGCGCCTGGGTGGCTCGGTCGATTAAGCGTCCGACTTCGGCTCGACCGTCATGATCTCACGGTCCGTGGGTTCGAGCCCCGCGTCGGGCTCTGTGCTGACAGCTCAGAGCCTGGAGCCTGTTTCAGATTCTGTGTCTCCCTCTCTCTGTGACCCTCCCCCATTCATGCTCTGTCTCTCTCGGTCTCAAAAATAAATAAACGTTAAAAAAAAATTAAAAAAAAAAATAGCCAAGTATAGGTGATTTTGATGATGGTGGTGGTAACAATGGAATGGTGTATTGATGGAATTTGCAATTTAAGTTTGGGATTGAGAAGCAATACATATTGCTTGGAATCTAAAGTATTAATAGCTTGACAAGTTAGAAAAATTAACAGAATACTGCAGTGTTGTAGGATGTAGCAGTAATCTACTCCACATGATTATCTCTTCTTTTATTTATTTATTTATTTATTTGTTTGTTTATTTATTGTTTATTTATTTATTTTCAGAGAGAGCATGCAGAGAGAGAGGAGAGAGAGAATTTCAAGCAAGCTGTGCGCTGATAGTACGGGGCTTGATCTCATAACTGTGAGATCATGACCTGAGCTGAAATTAAGAGTTGGATGCTTGGGAGACCTGGGTAGCTCAGTCAATTGAGTGTCTGAATGAGGCTTAGGTCGTGATCTTGTGATTTGTGAGTGAGTTTGAGCCCCGCATTGGGCTGTCTTCTGTAAGCGCAGAGTCTGCTTTGGATCCTCTGTCTCCTCTCTCTGCCCCTCATTTGCTCATTTACACTCTCTCTCTCAAAAAGTAAAAAAAAATAAAAATAAAAAAATTAAAGAGTTGGACATTTAACCAACTGAGCCACCCAGGCGCCCCTTAATATTTCTGATACCATTTAAATTATATTTTAGTTATATAATACATCTGCATTTGTAAATACTAATTCTAGATAAAATTACGACCCGATGACCAAATAAAATGTACAATTTCCCATGTGCTGGAAATCAGAAAAATTCCATATGTACAACTAAAAACAAGAAACTATAAGAAGGAGAACTTTTCAGTTATAAACTTAATATAGTGAATTACTAATAGAGTATTATAGGTTCTTCACTTAAGTTATGAAAAATATTCAAAATCACAGAAAATATAACTATGACTAAAATCACTTATCATTTATTTTAAAAACTAAACAACTCATTTCTTTATTTATTTTCAGCCAATGGTAGTAATACTTCTGATTTTTCTGCCACAAACCCATAATGTGTGGTCACAGCCAGTAAGGTTTAGGCTATTACTTTCCTGGCAGTGATACAGTGATCACCGTACCTCAGTAAGTTATCTTTTCTGTGTCCCTTTTATTTATTCAGTGAACACTTAAAAGTAGCAGTTTAGTGCTAGTGTTCTAAGAAAAAGGGTTTCATAGTGGACCAGCCTTTACACTGCAGTGGAGAGAGAGAAAAAAAAATGAGCTTTGTTTTAAGGACATAAGGGAAAATTGGGAAATCTAAGGGAAAATCTTACCTGTTTACTGTGCCCTCAAGGATTTCTGGACATTTTTCAGATACCCCAGAAACTCTAAAAAATCAACTTTGGAAGTCCTAAAATATTCAGAGTCATCTCCTATCTTTCCTGTTTCCTAATAACTCTGTTGATTGCCCCTTCTCTACTCTGGTTTCTTTTACATCTGCCTTTTGCTGATTTGTGTCTTTCAGCATTTATATTTTTCTGCTCTGTAACTTCTGTTTAATCACTTCTAGAAGCTAGCAGAGTTAGCTAGCAACTATCAAATAGAGTCTGTGTTGGGGTTTGGGCAGAATTCTCAATGCCTCCTAATGCTGCCTTTGGAACAGGCACCAATCCCTGGTGAAAGCAGTTAAGTTCAAGCAGGCATATGGTTACAGAGTTCAAAGTGCTAATGTCTGGGCAGGTATTCAGAATCTTATAATTTATGCAAATAATAGCCCTAGAAAAACTTAAAAATAAGATAAATATAAATGTCTTTTCTGTCATGGAAAATACAGTTACCAACTTCAGGACAACAAAATTGGAAGGAATGAATCATTAAAAATAAACCAAACTAAAATATAGCATGATTTTTAAAAACAGAATTTTGTGTAAGAGAAGAGAATACTCTTTCACTGGTATTTGCAATACTCATTAGAACGAAAGGATATTTTCTTCTCTTTCAGTCCAATCATAGTAGTTGGTGTTGCAATGAGCATTATTTTCATTATCATGCAAAAATTAATTGTGTTTGGTGTTTGGTAATAAAATGAGTGGCTGAAAGAATCCTATAATTGCCTCAGGGTAGATTTAGACAGGTTTCTATGTTGAGGATTCAGCCAAAAGAAATACCAGGCCTTTTATTCAATGGGCATCTCTCCCACAGGAGCACTAAATATAATTAAGATTATAAATGAATGAAATCTAAAAAAGGAGACAACTTTAAATATGAATATCCACTGACATAAAGAACTTTTCTCTAATTAAACACTGTAAACACATTTTAAAAAATGTAATTCTATTAAAAGTAATACATATGTACGTTGTATCACTTGTATATACTTATCTTATAACTGGAAGTTTATACCTTTTGACCACAACATGATGAATACAGTTAACATTGCTGTATGATATATATGATATATATGATATATATGAAAGTTGTTAACAGAGTAGATCCTAGAAATTCTCATCACAAGGACAAGTGTTTTCTTTTTTCTTTTTTTGTTGTATATATATGAGATCATGGAAGTCAACTTAGTGTGGTAATAATTGCACAAAAATGTAAGTCAAATTATTATGCTGTGCACTTTACTGTATGTCAGTTATATCTCTAAAAGTAATAAGTATGTGGATATTTCTTAAAATTATATACAAAATGGGTTTGTATTTAGAATGATCTCTAACATTTAATTTATGTTGTATGTTATATAACCCTAACTCTGTTTTTGGCGTAGTTGTTTTTTTATACTAACAATTGGAAAATACTTTCAATAAATTTGACAAAACAATGTTTTCTAGGTTAATGCTAAGAAAATAATCGATTTATTTCATAGTATAAATTATATGTGTTTCTTGAAGTTGTAGGGAAATGTTAAAGATATGTCCAATTTGCATCAAAGCTATAGTATTGCTTCAGATCATCCTAAACATGACCAACAGACATCCAGATATGTGTAAGGTCTTCCTGCAGAATGAATGTTCACATTTTTATTATTCCTCTATTGCTCATGGGTTTCAAAGCTGTTTGAATAATGTCATCTAATCTTAGCTTCTTCAACCGAGTAAATGAAATGTCAAATTTCAATTTAAATTTAGATCCATATTACATGAGAAAAATAACTGTTATAAGTAATTCCAGGAGTACATTCCAGGAGTAACAGTATCAAAATATTTATCATACAGAATCATTGTAGATGTGGTTTAAAATAAAAAGCTAATGAGTTATAGCTTCCTTTTTGTACCATCATTGTCTGGGATGAAAATGGAAAGCAAACTATTTTTTAAATTAAGACTTACAGTGGTTTCTTTATTGTAACTCACCAGTGAGCAAGTTAAAATCTTGAGATAAATATAAAAATGTAATCAATTTCTTGGCTTTATATGTACCACATATGTCACATTTGCATTGCTCTCTATTCCAAAGTCATTACTAAATTTTTAGACAACTAGTCATATTAATAAAAAATATTCTGTTATGAACAATAATATTCAAATCACAAGAAACATAATAAATATGACTAGAATTTCTTAATTTATCATACTTGCTTTAAAACTATAAAAACATCTGATATTTTTATATCAGTCACGTCTGATTCTCTGATATGATGTCATATCTGTAGAGTTCAATCTTTTATTGATTTTCACCCACTGGGTAATGGGTGAATAACTTCAGATTTCTGCCACCAACCCAGTGTGTGGTCACATTCAGTAAGGTTTAAGCCTGGCAGTGAATAAGGTGTTCCCTCTACTTCAGCAAGTTACCTCTTTTATGTTTCTTTTATTTTTTCAGTGCACATTTAATGGCATCAGTTTGGTGCCATACACACTGGACAAACCCTTATATATCAGGAAGAGAAATAGAAAATGAACAAGTGAACTAGATGAGATAATTTCATATTGTGATGACTGCTGTTAGGATAGTTATCTCTGTCTTTGCTAAGACCGTGGGGTATTGGGCTTACAGATTGAATGGTCTATTGGACTATATCAGATAAGATGGTGGTAAATATGTAGTTTAAAACCTGAATGTTGGAAAGAGAACAGGTAAGTTAAGAACAAGAGAGTGGGAGCATTTCAGAAGGAGAGATAACAGATAAAAGGGCCCCAAAGCAGGAATGAACTTTGAGGATAGAATATTCAAATGGCTTTGAGGCTGGTCCATAAAAAACCTTTAGAGTTGTATAAATCTTTATCTGTAGGGAGAGTAATTTCCTGCTTGAGCATGCCATTCCCTGAAATACAGTGAACTTGCTGAAGCAATGATGGACAAGTGTCATTAAGCCGATCTGCTGGCATATTTCTCCTCCTTGGTATTTCACTGCTGTGTGTGCCTGTTCTCTTTACCTCTGTTCCCCTCAGTTGCTATTGTCTCCTTTTTCCAGATGGAACTCTTAGAAATGTGCAGCAGAACATCAAGGAGACATCTTCATCCACCTACCTGTCATACAGCGCATTCTGTGAGAAACAGTGAGGTACTGAATGGAACAGGTTGGTCAAATTATGTCTGTTACAAAATTCACCTCAGAGAGGTGCTTCTTATATATTTTTTTTGTTCATCCCCTGAGGTATTAGAGGAAATATAAAGATCATTTTTGTGGGCATCTGATTGCTCAAGGTCATATAGCTGCTTTAAGGCTTCCACCAAAAGGTTGATAGAAGCAGAAAGATGAAGTGCATTTCAAAGTATTCCATGCAAAATAAGTAAAACTGGTTAGAGTCTCTATTAAAAGGTTAAATTGGGAAAGAGAGTTGAGTTATTTGCATAATGAAACATTAAGAATTTATTTTTAGATTCAAACAGAGTATGCTATTTTTGACCCCAATTAACATGACTAATCAAGACTGGACTGCATTTCTTGTACATATCACCTTTTACTCACAGCCTTAGTGGTCAGTGGACATCAGTTACTGCTGGAAATACTGCCTTTAACAGATCTATAACTTTGTTTTTTCTGTGTGGTGAGTCCCATGAATTGGAATTGTGCTAGTAAACATGGATGAATCTACAGTTACAGTGTTATTGGTGGGGTAGAGGCCAAGAGTGATCAGGCTGTTGGCATGTTTGTGAGGTCTGTTTCTTAAACTTTTGGTCAGTTTATTAAGAGATGATTAAAGACTTCACGTGAGCTACACGTTAAAGAGATTGGATTTATAAGCTAAAATCCAATGCATTCAATCTTGTAGAGGAAAATATATTTTTGGATATGAAAGTATTTGTCCCCTCTATTTAGGACTGCTTTTTATGGTGTCAGGTCCCATGTTTGACTAAGGAATAAGGACTCAGAAGCAAAGAGTTTTGAAATTGTTCGATTATTTCGTCTGAAAGGATAGCACTCAGAGAGATATTTATTTTCTTTATGATGTCTGTCTTTGTGGAAACAAGGACACATGTACTAATCAGTGTCCATCATACTTATGCTGTCCTGGACTAGAGAGGAAATATAAACAGATGTGCAAAAAGAGTCAAATTACAGCTTCCATCATCTATAATTCTTTTCCTGAAGACAATTAAATTGTATATTTAATGTATGAAACGTCACTGTATAACTTTACCGTTACTCATTAGTACTTGGTATAAATATTAAATATTTGTCATCAAGGATTAAAGTGCATAAACTACTTAAATTCTTTATACTTATATTTTGCCATGTAATTAAGCGTATATTACTAGTAATAAATCCTATAAATTGAAAATGAGAAGATATTTATATCAACCACTGCATGTAATTCTAATGACAGAAAAATTAATGGGGAAATATCAGAAAATATCAGTATAATTTAAAACCTGTAATGTATTTATGAGGGTGTATACATACACAGACACATGTGTAACATATGGAATGATGAATCCAGGAAACAACACATAATGTCCATATTATTTTCAAATATATTTGAAATATTTATAGTATTTAACATACAGAAGTCAGAAAAATGAATCTTAAATTAAAAATATGTCAGGGTACCTGGGTATCTCAGTCAGTTGAGCATCTGACTTCGGCTCAGGTCATGATCTCACAGTTCATGGGTTTGAGCCCCGTGTCGGGCTCTGTGCTCACAGCTTGCTTAGAGCATGAAGCCTGCTTTGAGTTCTGTGTCTCCTTCTCTCTCTGCCCCTCCCCTGCTCATACTCTGTCTCAGTCTGTCTCTCAAAAAGAAATAAATGTAAAAATAAAAAATATGTCACATATATTCTGGAAAAAGGCAATTAAAAGAGATGAACTAAATACACATAGTTTATTTTCCATTAGAAATGAAAAATATATTTCTACATATATCTTCAGTTAGAGAGGAAAATATAGAAATAATAAGCTATTTAAAATGGAATTTTAGTGGAGCAAATAACAAAATGTATGTAATGGCCAATACAGTTCTCAGAGAATAATATATATTCTTTAGTTTAAGAAAGTTGAAAATAATAACCAGAATTGAAAAGCAAACACAAAAGACTAGAGGGAAGGTAATAAAAAAAGAAAAAGTTAACATAAAAATTATGAAGTGTTGGTTCATAAAACCAAATCATTGGCAACATCGTATAAACTGTCATAGACCATACAGAATTTTGTGTGGTTTAGAAGGTTAGTATTCCTTGATATCAAAAACAGGCAAGCACAGAACAAGAGAAATGTAGACTGATTTTACTTTTGAAAATAGAAACAAAAATCATATGAGATTTCATAATTCTTCCTGTTTCTCTGTCTCATTCTCATTCTCCTTGCGCTATCAAGTTAGCCAGAGTATGTTTGTCTCACAGAAGAATCAGAGCACATGAGGGCAAGTGAAAATAATAAATCTTGTCGTTTAGGCTCCAAAATGGTACAGACCAATTTCTACCCAGTTGATATTCTTCAAAACTTGTAATGAAACAAAACAAAACAAGCCAAAAAACAAAAACAAAAAACCTGATCACATGCCTGGCCGAGTCAGGACGTGGGGAAATACATTTCCCTTTAATGAGGCCATGGGAAGAGTGTGGATGTATGGCGAATTGAAAGATCATGCCAATTAATTCCTTTAGCTACAGAGCCTCATCATTAGAAAATTACCTATACTAGTAGATGAAAGTAGAAAAGCATATAACCAACAAAATAAAGGTTCAAAAAGCATTTGCTAACATTTAACATACACTTACAACAAATTACTAACACATTAAGAAGAAGAATGTCTTAACTTCAAAATCGTGCCTACCAGAAATCTTCTACAGAT
Organism: Panthera tigris; assembly: GCF_018350195.1. Classification (NCBI taxonomy): domain Eukaryota; kingdom Metazoa; phylum Chordata; class Mammalia; order Carnivora; family Felidae; genus Panthera; species Panthera tigris. Next base: position 173,336,569 of record NC_056667.1, read on the forward strand.
ATCCTACTTAATGTCGAGACATTAGAAGAATTCCTATTAAAATTAAGAAAAAAGGGAAGGGTATTGGCTACCATAGCTTTAACATTTTCCATTGGAAATGGAAATAAATACCATAAAAATAGAAAAAGCAAATAAAAGTTAGAGGACTGTATAATAAATAGTGTAAAGCAATGCCTTATCCCAGGTGAGGGTGGGGTGGCCAAGATGCAATGACCGATGCTGACACCAAACAATTTTGACAGGCCATTTGAGCATCAGCTCTACGCAGTGGGGTTGAAGGAGACCTTTGGACCCGCATTACAGCTCTGCTGCTTTCTCCGGACTATATTCCCACTTTACGTGTGTTAGTCCCTGATAAACATTCTGTTCACAGACCTTTTCCTCAGACTGTTTTCCAGAAAATACAACCTGCCAAATAGCATAGACAAATTTATAGCATATAAATATAGTATGTTTGTACCTGTCAGAGAAATGAGGTACAAAAGTCTTTGTGAGTGGCTTGGCCATTTAACCTCATGTTTCATAAGATAAATAATATGACTGTGAAACCTGATTGAAAAGTCGTGGTGGCCAATTCTTTTTTCTCCTTACGGTCTGCTCCATTCTTAATTGCTTCATAAACCTGTCCTTGATGGACAGAACTAATAGAAAACTATATTCAGTTACACGTATCTTATTTATATCAAAAGTTTTAGTTAGAATAGTTTACATTAAATAATAGTCTGAATTTTTTTTTTTGCCAAAGTCAGTTTAGAAAATGGAGAACTAATTAAACCTTTAAGAATGGAATAGCTATGCTTTACATATTATTTTTGTTTCCTTTTCAGAGAGAAAGGGTTCCATTTTTTTAGTCTGGTCTAGAATTAATATGCTTCCGATGATCTGATTTATCAGATCCCTGGTGCACACTTGCCAGGGAGGAGCAGAGAAAGAGGGAGAGAAAGAATCACAAGCAGACTCCACGTACTCAGTGCAGAGCCCGACACGGGGCTCAAACTCACAAACCGTGAGATCATGACCTGAGCCAAAATCAAGAGTTGGTTGCTTAACCCACTGAGCCACCCAGGCGCTCCTCCTCCTGCATTTTAATAACAAGGGATAGGGGCGCCTGGGTGGCTCAGTCAGTTGAGCGTCTGGCTTTGGCTCAGGTCATGATCTCACAATCTGTGAATTCGAGCCTTGCATTGGGCTCTGTGCTGACAGCTCAGAGCCTGGAGCCCGCTTCAGATTCTGTGTCTGCCCCTCTCCTGCTCATGCTCTGTCTCTCTCTGAGTCAAAAATAAATCAAAACATTAAAAAAATTTTTTTAAAAAATAACAAGGGGTAAAAGTAAAAAATCATTAAATAGAGTGCTTTTTCATTAACCTGAAGAATGTGTAACTGGGTGTTCTGACTACTCTTAAGTTTGGAGATTTCAACATGCTTCATCCATGTCTCATTAATCTGAGAGGTAGAACATCAGTATAACCTACCATCTCATAGAGTAGTTTTCACCAGTCACTAAACTATTTAATAAACATTCCTTTCATCAGTAATATGTCCAGAATGACACCTCAGCACAAAGCTTATTCAATCTTGAAGAGTTTTATAACTGCTAATTTTAAGACACTACTGCTTTATATTAAGCTTCTCTATGAAAAGCTCTGGATTTGGGATTAGGTCATCTGAGTCTGTGTCCTGATTCTTTCCTTTGCTAAACAATGTGATCTTGGATAAGTCATGGAATCTATGCTTTACTTATTTAAATCTGCCTGGTTATAAAGAGTATTTTCAATGGCTTACAAAAATATATAAGGTATATAAATATAGGTATTATGTATAAACATATAAACTAGCAAGTAAACAATAGGTATATTTTTTTTGAAAAAGGTTACCATAATTATGTGAATTACCTTGGAAAAATTACCAAATCTATAAAATGTTGATTATATCAGTGCCTATATTATTGACCTGTCACAGGGATTAAATGGAAAACAACAATAACAATGTTACATTATATTCAGTAAAAGTTACCTATCATTAGTGTAAAGTTGTAAGGAGAAGGGGAGCATCTAACTTAAAGAATGAGTAAATGACTCCATTTCAGTTGTCGATAACCATCAGTATCTCCCTCCCCAAAAGAATGGTTGAGACAAAATATAGAAGGCTAAATGAGATTAAAGGAAATTTAATACACAGGAAATAATTTTATTCAGTACTGTATTGTAAATGAATATGCACAATTTTGTCATTGAATCTTTCTGCGACTTTGCCTTAGTTAATTCAGGCTACTGTAACAAAATACCACAGACTGGGTGGCTTATAAACAGAAATTTACTGCTCACAGTTCTGGAGGCTGGCAGTCCAAAATCAGGGTGCCATTGTGGTTGGGTGGTGACCTTTTCCGGGTCACAGACTTCTTGTTGTATCCTCATGTAGTGGAAGGGACTAGGGAGCTCTGTGGGATATCTTTTATAAGAGCACTGATCATATTCATGAGAATTCTACTCTCAAGAACTAATCACCTTCCAAAGGCACCACTTACTAATGCCATTATCTTTGGGAGTTAAGATTTCAACACATGATTTTGGGGGCAGGGGAGGCAGGGACACAAAAATTCAGGCCATAGCAGAATTCCTCTGTAAAGTTAAAAAGCTGGAAAAGATGATTTCTGTGATTTCTTCCAACATTCCTTGATATATATACACACCTATGCTCTTCCTTTTTCTCTAGGAGGACATGAAAGAACATGCTAGATAAAGAAACAGATGCATGATTCTTGAGATTAAAGATAAAGGAGAGCGAACAGGAAAATTACTGATTTATTTCACTGAAATAGATATAATTCTTATTTCTATTATATTTGTTTATTTTCCATAAAAATAAACAAGCTACTGGAATAGAAGTAAATGATGATTTTGTTTGCATCTCAGCAGAAACTGAAGTCTATTGGGGCACCTGGGTGGCTCAGTCGGATAAGTGTCTGACTTCAGCTCAGGTCATGATCTCACAGTCCATGAGTTCGAGGCCCGCATCGGGCTCTGTGCTGACAGGTCAGAGCCTAGAGCCTGCTTCAGATTCTGTGTCTGCCTCTCTCTCTGCACCTTCCCTGCTTGGGCTCTGTCTTTCTCTCTCTCTCAAAAATAAATAAACATTAAAAAAAAAAAAGAAACTGAAGTCTATTTAGCTCAATAAAAATGAAACATATTACTCCCTTAATTAGGAAAGTCATAGATGACAATAGCAATTTAGATGGGCTTTTGTTTACCATTAAGACTTACCTGGTCTCTCATCTTTGTTCTCCTCTGTCGGCTTCTTAATTGGAGATGTGGCTACAGACAACTTTAAATTGGCATCCTGAATCCTTTGTCAGAGAAGAAAGGGACTTTTATTACCAGCTCTAGTATGAAAAAAATGTGTTAGTTGGACTCCAGTGTTTCAACAATAGCCTTTGTGGCCAAGGATGTTTTACCAGAGGATGGGAAGTAATGGCAGTAATGACCATTTAAGGAGTTGTTGAACTATCTCTCCTGTTACATATTTATGGTAGCTGAATAATATATTTTTAAGAACCAGGAAGGTAAATAAGTAGCATGTCCATGCACATTTATTTAAACTGGGACATTACTGAGAATAAAAATATTTATATTTGAGATTGAGATGTTGTGACAAGACAGGACTATACTGGGCCCATAGAGAAATATAGTCACTTTTTGTATGACTAAAAGAGGCTGATAATTTTTGTTTAGAACTAGAAAAAACATTTTCCATCTAAAGGGGTGTTCACTCCAAAGCAGCATTGTGGACTTCTGTTGTTATATCTAATTTATTTATTTTATTTTTTTATTAAAGAACATTTTTATGTTTATTTATTTTCTGAGAGAGAAACAGAGCATGGGCGGGGGAAGGGCAGAGAGTGAGAAGGAGACACAGAATCTGAAGCAGGCTCCAGACTCCAGACTCCAAGCTGTCAGCACAGAGCCTGATGCGGGGCTTAAACTCATGAATTGTGAGATTATGACCTGAGCTGAAGTTGGACGCTTAACTGACTGAGCCACCCAGGCAGGCACTCCTTATATCTAATTTATTAAGAAAAACTAGAAATGTATATTGTATGTAAATTTAAAACTTTTCTATCATTGTCAATTGATTCCATTTTTTTTTTTTTTTTTCATTTACTTCTGTGTTGACAAATCTGCATTCAGTCTAATAAAGCAGACAGAATTATTTGGACTCTTTCACTGCCTTGCCAATGAAAATATTTATTTCAAGTACTCCTGTATATCTCTATTCTACATACATGTTAATCTGAATCATATGTGCACATAAACTTAATTCACAGATATTTATCTTGTTGTACTATATGATGATCTAAATGTAGGATGCTGACATGTCTTTGCTGACATGAAGCAAATTATCCCTTCAGGCAAGCAGTGCTAGATACATACACTCAAACACATGGAGGTATGCATGTGTGTGCATGGTGCTGAATGAGGTGTAGGTGAGGAAAGGGAAATGAGGTGGCCTATGATAACAAAGGAAGTGAGCTCAAGGTTTTTGATCTTATGCTCTGATGTCATCCAGCTGTGATGATATCATAACTGGAAAGATGTGGGTGGACTATTTAAAAAAAACAGAAGGGACCTCAAAATATTTACAGCCTTCTAAAAATTATTTTGACTTTGGCACCTTTTAAATAGCAAAACTTTGGGACAGAGCTGTTCTGTTCTATCCACCATGACTCATGAGTAGAGTTTTTTTACACTTCAGTTAACTCTCATGATTTATCATTCCCAAATAATACGTCTTACTGACATATCGTAAAATATTTTTGGAAGGAAAGCTAAAGGTGTATGGATGGATGATGGAGGGAGTTGTAAGCCAGTTAAACCACATACATGGATCAATTCATGAGTATTAGAGATAATAGCCAAGGCTCTGAGGCCAGGGCCCACAACAGAAGAATGAGAGTGGAAGTGAAGCGCTAAAGCTGAAAATGTGACTGTTGAATGGCAATTTGTTCAGCATACAGGGTGAAATATCACCCATATATTAGCTTTTGAATTAAGTTCTATTTTTTTTTGATGTCCTCTATATATTTTTCAAGGAAAAATTGTCAGTTACAAAGGTTGTGGTAGTCATTTATATTTATTCATAGCTCATGTGCTGGAGGCCAGCCCTACCACCATAAATATAATGTGAAAGTGTTAAAACCACTACAACTGCTATTACTGAACATGGAACATATTGTTAAAATAACTGTATTTTACCTGCATAACTTAGTATTATATGATTATTTATTACCTTTTTGTTTTCATCATAAAAAGTATACTTTTTAATCACCTCAACTATTTCACTCGTCCCTCCACCCACATCCCCTCTGGTAATCATCTGTTTGTTCTCTATTATTAAGAATCTGTTTATTTGTCTCTCTTTCTCCCTTTTCTTCCTTTGCTCATTTGTTTCTTAAATTCCACATATACAAGTGAGGTCGTATGGTATTTGTCTTTCTCTATTTTGCTTAGCATTATACTCTTTAGCTCTATCCATGTTGTTGCATATGGCAAGATTTCATTTTTATTTATGGCTGAATAATATTCCAGTGTGTGTGTGACATCTTCTTTATTCATTCATCTATTAATGGACACTTAGACTTCTTCCATAATTTGGCTATTGTAAATAATGCTGCAGTGAACATAGGGGTGAATGTATCCCTTTGGATTAGTGTTTTTGTATTTTTTGGGTAAATACCCAGTAGTGCAATTACTGGATAAAGACTCCACAAAAAAACAGAGAACTATAGGTCAGTATCTCTCATGAACATACATGCAGAAATCTTCAACAAAATATTAGCAAACTGAATCCATCAATATATTAAAAAGAAGTCATATACCACAATCAAGTGGGATTTATTCCAGAGATGCAAGGGTGGTTCAGTATTCACAAAACAATCAGCATGATACTTCACCTCAATAAGACAAAGGATAAAAAATATATGATCATCCCAATGGATGCAGGAAAAGTATTTGACAAAGTACGACATCCATTCATTACAAAACCCTCTGCAAGGTAGGTCTACTGGGAACATATCTCAACATAATAAAGGCTTCATATGAAAAAATCACAGCCAATATCATACTTAGTGTTGAAAAACTGAGAGCTTTTCTCCTAAGGTCAGGAACAAGATAAGGATGTCACTCTCACCACTTTTATTCAACATAGTACTGAAGTATTAGCCACAGCAATCAGAAGAAATGGAATAAAAGGAATCCAAATTGGTAAGGAAGAAATAAAACTATATTTGCAGATGATATGATACTATAAATAGAAAACCCTGAAGACTCTACCAAAAAACTACTAGAACTGATAAATGAATTCAGTAAAGTCATAAGATATAAAATCAATGTACAGAAATCTGTTGCATTCCTATACACTAATAATGAAGCAGTAGACAGTGAAATTAAGAGAACAATCCCATTTATAGTTGCACCCCAACTTTGGTTAAGTTTACCTATGAATAAACTTAACCAAAAAGTTGAAAGGTCTGCACTCTGAAAACAATAAAATACTGATGAAAGAAATTCAAGATGACATAAAGAAATGGAGAGACATTCCATGCTCATGGTTTGGAAGAACAAAAATATTGTTAAAATGTCTATACTACCTGAAGCAATCTACAGATTTAATGCAATCTCTTATCAAAATATCAAAAGAATTTTTCACAGAACTAGAACAGTCTTAAAATTTGTATGCAACGACAAAGACCTCAAAAAGCCAAAGCAATCTTACAAAAAAAAAAACCCAAAAAACAAAACAACAAAAAAAGCCCCCACAATTGGAGGCATCACAATTCCAGATATTAAGTTATATTATAAAGCAGTAGTATTTAAAACAGTATGTTACTGGCATGAAAATAAACACATAGATCAGTGGAATAGAATAGAAAACCTAGAAGTAAACCCACAATTATCAATTAATCTTCAACAAAGGAAGAACGAATATACAATGGGAGTAAGATAGTCTTTTCAACAAATGGTGTTGAGAAAACTGGACAGCTATATATAAAAGAATAAAACTGGACCACTTTCTTTCACAATGCACAAAAATAAACTCAAATTGGATTAAAGACCTAAAATGTGAGACCTGGACCCATAAAAATCCTGAGAGAACAAGCAGTAATTTCTCTGACGTTGGCTGTAGCAACATTTTTCTAGATATGTCTTCTGAGGCAAGGGAAACAAAAGCAAAAATAAACTATTGGAACTACATTAAAATAAAAGCCTCTGCACAAAGGAAACAATCAAAACTAGAAGGTAACCTACTTAATGGGAGAAAATATTTGCAAATCATATTTGATAAAGTGCATTTACCAAAATATTTAAAGAATTGATACAATTCAACACCCCAAAAACAAATAATCCAATTAAAAATGGGCAGAAGACATGAAAAGACATTTTTCCAGATGTCCAGCAGACACCTGGAAAAATTCTCAACCTCAGGGAAATGCAAATCAAAACTACAATGAGATATCACCTCACACTTGTCAGAATGGCTACAATCAAAAACACAAGAAACAAGTGCTGACAAGAATGTGGAGTAAAAGGAACCCTCATGTAGTGTTGGTGGGAATGAAAGCTGGTGCAGCCACTCTGGAAAACAGTATGTAAGTTCCTCAAAAGTTTTTTTAAAAAGATTATTAATTTTTATGGGTGTATATCTTTATTAATAAGTAGTTTATGTAATTTATTATATTTTATCTTTATATTTTTAGTTTTGTGCTATATTCACATTTTTTAATTAAAAATTTTTTTAATGTTTATTTATTTTTGAAAGAGAGAGAGAGAGAGACAGTGTAAGTGGGAGAGGGGCAGAGGAAGAGGGAGAAATAGAATCCAAAGTAGGATTCAGGCTCTGAATTATCAGTACAGAGCCCCTCGTAGGGCTTGAACTCATCAACTGCGAGATCATGACCCGGGACGAAGTTTAACTAGTTTTGGACATTTAACTGACTGAGCCACCCAGGTGGCCCATATTCACATTAAGTACAAGTACTTACAACTTAGTTTCTATTAATTTTTCATACATATATGCTGTATGTCAGCTCCTTTAATATTTAAATATATTATTTTATTTCCATTAAAATAGTAATATACAGTTACACATAGAGTTTTATAAATTGCATCTTACTTATGAGAGAATTTGGATAAAAGTATATTGTGTTCATAATTAAGTCTTTGTAATCATCACAGTTTTGTTTTAATATTAAGTAGAAAAAGAATATGACTGATGTATTTAGAGATGCTCAACACTTAGCCCCTGGGGTTCTCAGCTTCAGCAAAGATCCCTGTGCCCATACTGGATGCAGAAACAACTGGACACCTGGGCCTCAAAGATGAAGTGATGAAGACTGGGCCATTTCAGAGGCAAAAGGTAATGAAGAGATGAGCCAACACTGGGTGGGTGTCTCTGGCTTTGTTGTGATGCAACCTCCAAGGACATTTTCTCAGTCATGGCCATAAGTGGTTAAGGAATCCTAATAGAGCAGAGATAGAATGGAATCTTAGAGTTAGAATTAATTTGCTTAGAGGATGTAAAGTAATGTGACTTTTTTTGCCTACCGAATTTAAGGGTGTAAGCATAATGTCTATTAGAATTTCATGTACATTTTTTCCTTAAAATAGCTAACTATTTTCATTTCTTACTTAAGTTATAAAAAGTTTAGGGAACTTTTCTTTCCTATTCCCAAGCAGTAACCCACACCTTTGAAATGCTCTGAGTTAAAAAAATATATACAACAGAACTCATGGATCAAGGTGCCCAAAAGAAATTAATTTTTTTCAAGAATTTTTTCCATGGATACTTCATAATTTTACTTACTATTTTTTGATGGGAACCAAAGTCATCTCTTTCCCACCAGAAGCAGGTCTCTGCAAAGAATAACTAAAACAAGGATAATAACCTTAGAGACATCATTAGCATTTTCAAATTTTATTGCTAACCATCCAGTACATAGTGTGTTCCTTACTCAAGGTCAGTTGTGCACATCATTGTGGTACCATCCCTTACACAAGTTTTGAATTGCCTTTAAAAATGTCAATGAGCTGAAGTAAGCTTTATTTCTAGATAGATGAATAAATAGATGAATTCATTACCATTAATTTGAAGAGTCAGCCTGGTTATACATGAGATAATTAGATGCACTGTAGTTTTAAACAATTTAAAAGAAATTAGAGAAAGGCTGGCTGTGGACTTTAGGATTTGGCTGGGAGGGAAACAATTGAAAACAAGGAATAAACAGTATTCAAAGGGAGAAAGGATATTGCAAATGCTTATTCTCTTTCTAAAATCATTATCTGAAGCAGTTAAAGGATGTATATTCCCACCAAATCTATTTACACTTTACAGATGTTTTAGTACATAAAACAAGAAAAATAAATAAAAGGCATAAAGTATAAAAGGGAGAAAGTAGAGAGTTTTATTACCTTCATTATCATATAAAGGGATTATTTATTGACAGCCTATGGAATCTATAGATATAAAACTACTAAAAGTAATAGCTGAAATAATCAAGGTCTCAGTATATAAATTTAATGGTATCAATTGTATTTCCATACATAAACAATCAGTAATTGAAAATTTAAAATAATATTTATAATAAAAGGACAGATGTAACACAAGATTATAAAATTCCCAAACTGAAAGTAGAAAACAATGCTGAAATTGTGAAAGACCTAAATAAATGGGAGATACATTATGTTCCTGAAGTGGAAAACTCAATATTGTTAACTTATCCGTTCTCCTCAAGTTCATCAATACATTCAATACAACTTCAATCAAAAGCACATCAAGATCTACTTTAGAGATGGACAGAGTACTCCAAATTTATGTGAAATTGAAGAGGTCCTAGAATACCTACAGCCATCTTGAAAAAGAAGAAGAAAGCTAGAGAAATGATAACCATTTGATTTTAAGATTTGCTATAAAAGTACAGTAATTCAAGCAGAGTATTACTGATGTGAGGATGGACAAATATAATTATGGAGCCGAACAGAGAGTCCAGAAATAGAATGATCCATATGTGTCCAACTCATACTCAACTCATAAGGCACCAGAAGAATTCAATGGGAAAAATTTAATGAGAATTAGTGAATAAGTAACTTTCATATGAGGAAAAAAAAATGAACCTTGAAACCTACCTCACACTAAACACAAAAAACTGTTTTGAGATGTGTCATAGACCTAAATGTTAAATCTGAACCTATAAAAATTTGGGAGAAAATATGGGAGACTATCTTCATGACCTTGAGAAGGCATCTTAGAAAAGGAAAATCTCTAAGCATATTAAAAATTGGTGAGTTGGACTTCCGTAAAATTATTCTTCAGAAGACAACCTTAAGAAAATAAAGACAGATTTGGACAAACTATTATATATATGGTGCGCTCTCTATCATTTTACATATATTATATCTATCTATAAATAGATATGTATCAGTTTGTATCTAAAGTATATAATGAATTGTTACACCCAAAAAAATACCCAATAAAATATACAAAAAGATGAACACATAAGTCACAAAGAAAGGTATATAAATATTCAATAAGTACATGAAATAATGCTCAATATTATGTCATCAGTGAAATGAAAATATAAACCATTTGAAATACCCCTACATGTCTACCAGAATGGTACATTTAAAAGGCAGTCATTTAAAAATATTGGCAATATAGGGAGCAAGAGGAAGTCTCAAACATTGCTGGTGGGAGTGTAAATGTTGCAACCACTTTTTAAAAGGTGTCAGTTTCTTATAAAGTTTGACATATATTTATCTTGTGACCCAGCAATTCCCCACCTAACCAAGAAAAATGAAAACATATATACACAAAAGGACTTGTGAACAATTTTCATAGAAGTTTAAACTATAATAAACAAAAACTGGAAACATCCCACATGGCCATCAAGATACTAGATAAACAAATTGTGGCATATTCATACAATTGAATAGCACTCAGCAATAAAAATTCCAATATGCATAACAATATGGATGATTGCAAAAACATTATTTTGAGTGAAATACAAAAACAGACATAAAAAATACATACTGTATGATTGCATTTATAAGAATTTCTAAAAAAGGTCAAGTTCTTTATGATGATTGTAATTAGACCATTGTTTGGTGAGGAATGGGGTAGGGACAGAGATTGAAAAGTGGCATGAGGGAAGTTTCTGCAGTTGGGAAATAGCCAGTTTTGAAAGAAGTGTAGGTTAGAGGACTGTATGCATTTTTCTGAAATCATCATACTGAGCACGAAAGATATGTGTATTTTATGTATAGTGTAATTTGAGAAAAATAATAATATAATGGAAGCAAGATTTAGTATTTATAGGTAATAGACAATCAGAAGTGCCTATCACTAACCCCCCCCAAAAAATGCAAGTTAAGTTTGTTAGGATTTCCTATCATATTTCAAAATAATTTCTATGTAAATATATTAATTTACATCGTATTAAAATCAAAGGCAACATATAGAGAAATCTCTGTATATAACATATCTTCACTGAATTTCCTATCCACTACATCTACGACATCTACTCACTTTGATAATGTATTCTTTAATGACAGAAATAGAAACAAAAGTTTAAAACGCATCCTTATATTAGTTTTTGTAGTTAAAATTAAGCGTGTTATCATGTGAAAAATTTAACACAGTTTAATTACTTACAAATTATTCCTTTAAAATATCTGGATTTCAAAATGTTATATAAAATTGGTGATTTCTTCAGATATGTGAATAGAAATATATTAAGATAGCATGTTATTTAAATAATTTTTCTATTCTAGCCTTCTAAAAATACTATTATGTTGTATTTAATGTTTGTTACCTTGATCCTTTTACATAATATATTTAGTATCCTTACCCCAACTATAGTATTATTTTAATTGGAAAAACTATATTAAAATCATATATGTGATAGAACAGCTTTGAAAGTAGAGAAATTTAAGGAAATATTCAAGCATGAGTGATTTTTTTAATGAATTAGCAACAGAGTTGGCGTATATTTATCTCTAAGAATACTTACATTAAAATTAAGTATAGTGATTATACCAGAATGTTATATTCATTTTGAAGCAAGAAATCTCTTGGATAAATGGATTTACTGAGAAAGACAAGTGAACCAATATATTTCTTAAGTTAGAAATTTTTATTTTTTTCAAATGTCATAGTAATAATTAGTAAGCATGAATTAATATAAACTTATTATATACTCTGCCTACAAAACTTACATTTTTTATTCTACTTGATGTTAGTACATATATTCATGCCTAAAAAATGTTCATTTTTTAAAATACATATTTCTGTTATTAACTATAAGCTTTTCATGGCAGTAATATAACAAGATGATACTGTTTTTATTACTTCAGTGGTATATGTATATATATCTTATAAGTATCTTACACCTCATATATATATAAAATCTTATAAATGTTAATACCGCTTTTAAAAATATATAGAGACAGTGAACTATATTACAAAAGAAAGAAGTTACAATACCAGAAGATGCTACTTCTAGTTCATGTTCTGCCTCATGTATATCAAAATCTATCACATAAGCTTTCTGAGCCCTGAAAATTTGATGTTAATAACATCTTTCTAACCAGGATGTTGGAGGATTACATATTTTGGAGATCATATGTTAGAAGGATTACTTTGGAAAGAACCTTGTAAACTTTAGAGTTCTGTAAAGATATTAGGAATTATATCATTAAGTGTAAGTAAATACATGAAACGTTTGTGTTGGTAGAGTAAGGCATGCTGTTTTATCATTATACTTTACACTAGAATGAAGAAATGACAATTATAAATTATTGACTATAAATAATGAAAATAGGTATTATAGAATACATGTTACTTCCCAGGAACTACTATAAATAGCTATTCTTATTAACTAATTCTGACTTAGATAGGATACTTATTTTATCCAGGGTCACACATCTGTAGCTGTGCTCTTAACTGCAACAATATGCACTGTGTTGTATACTATAAATCTTTTATATGTATTAATTGCATTGATTCACATTGGTGCAAAAAAGATCATTAGATGGAGTACATTAACTAGATTATTTTTAATATTTAGAAGAAAACACCACATTGCTTTTTATTTTAATTTATTGAAGGAAACTATTCCTGTATTTCATTTCTCCTGTGTTTAGGGAAAGCTTATGTAAGTTATTAGTTTATCTCACTATTTCCTTTGACATATCAAAATATATTCAATTTTGAGAAGATAAATAGTTACTTGCATTTATAGGACAGTATTATTTGTTTCTTTCAAAACAAACTTGATTTTTAGAGTTTAGTTTCCCACAAGCAAAAAAGCATCAGAAAATCTAAACAAACAACAGTGAAGAAATAAATTGGGAAACTTCCACATTGAAGATATGATGGAATGACATAGGTTAGATTTACGTTCCCAACTTAACCAGAAAACTAGGCAAATATACAGCGTGGAGGGTGGTGATGGTGATGGTAGTAAAGTTTTTCAGACATTGGACAGTGGGTAGCACAAGGCAATGATCCCAGCCATAGTAAAGCTGAGAGAATTCATTACCAGTGGGCCAATACTATGATATATGTTAAGGAAATCTTTCAAGAAGATGGTATACAAATGAGGTGAGCCCCATGATTCCACCAGCTGACTGGCTATAGAGAATTTCCAATCCTCAATAGAAAGATGGGAGCCCAGATAGAGACAAGAAGTCTTCTTGAATTGAGGAGATAGAAAGTATAGCTTGGGGAGGCCAAAGAGGCTAGAATTTGTGGGGAAGAGTAGAGAAGAGAGATGAAGACACTTGAGAGAGAGAGAGAGAGAGAGAGAGGAGAGAGAGAGAGAGAGAGAGAGAGAGAGAGAGGAGTGTGAGAGAGATTGGGAGAGACAGAGAGAGGGAAAGAAAAGTGGAGGGGGTAGGGCAGGAGGGGAGAGAAGAGGAGATAGGAGATATACTAGGGGTTAGTGAAGAATCAGGTAACTATCATATACTGTTGTTGGGAGTATAAATTAATCACTTTAGAGAGTAATTTGGTATAATTTCACTAGTGCACACAGCCTAACTCAACATTTAAATACTTAGTGAACATTCTAGAGTAATTTGCAAAGTTGCATAAGGAAAGATATATAAAGGATGTGTTTTTTTTGCAAGAAAGAAGGTGGCTCACTTGAGATCAGCAGAGTATTCCCCTTGTCTTTGGTTGGGTATCGACTGACACACACTTGAGAGAAAACTGCTCTTCTTTGATTTCTGGTATTAATAGTTTGTATGCTCTCTCTTTTTAATCTTAGTTAGCCTGGCTCGAAGCTTGTTGATTTTACTGATCTTTTCAGAGAGCCAGTTTTTGGTTTCATTTATTTTACCAGTTGATTTCCTATTTTCAATTTCATTGATTTCTACTCTGAAGAGAGCTGATTGGAGTTGAATATTTCCATTTCCTTGGTTCAGTTGGGCTCTAATAATACTCTGGCCTGTTAGGTTCTGGTTAATTAGTTTCTCCTGAGGACAGGCCTTGTTAAGAATGCAGTGTTCTAGAGTATTTCAAAATGATTCCCTTCCCCTCTCCCTGCAGGGTGCACAATGGGATTTTTCTCTGATATTTACAGGGAGAACCTGGATAATCTGGAGATGAATCTCACAGAATTGTGGAGGCTCCCCTATGACTGGGTACCCTGGAGTTTTTAACTCTCAGAGTTCCTTACACTGACCCTGAAGGAATTACCCAATTATAGTTCAGGTTTTCCTACTCTGGCCTGGATTCCTGTTGCAGTTTCCACTTGTGAATCTCTGCTTTGGTAAGCCATGACCTGCTATTTTTACTTGTCTGTTTCTCCAGTCTTCGGGAATTGTACCTCTTAAATCCATTTCCCTATTTTTGTCCATCCTCCAACCTCTTCCTCTCTGACAGCCATCAGTTTGTTTTGTGTATCTTTAAATTTATTTCTGTTTTGTCTGTTTTGTTTGCTTTGTGTTTTAAATTCCATATATAAGTGAAATCACATGGTGTTTGTCTTTTCTCTGATTTATATTTCACTTAGCATAATACCCTCTAAGTCCATCCATGTTGTTGCAGATGGCAAAATTTCATCCTCTTTTATGGATGAGTAATATTCCGTTGTGTGTATGTATACTACATATTCCTTATCCATTCATCTATTAATGGACATTTAGTAGTCCACCTTACTGTTAAGAATTTATAAGAAAAAAATGCTATTCAGAAGTATATATCCTTTATTTATAATAAGGATTACTGTGCTGTATTGATTTTATGAAACATGTCTTTAAGCATTTATACTTATAAATTTAATTTCAAAATGCCCTTAGGCATCATGGTGCAACAAAGGAGATTAATTAGTGACAACTCAGATTGACTGATGAGACTAATAGAAGATTTAGTAACCAATAGATTTTGCTTAGTGTTATTTCCAGGAGGAAACATTTAATCTACTATTGAGTGGAGATGAAATTTTGATTTTTAACAGATATATTCATTCATAGTATTCCTAGTCATATTATTTGGCATTATATATATATATATATATATATATATATATATATATATGTGTGTGTGTGTGTGTGTGTGTATGTACAAGCATATTTCTATATACACCACATACCTAGTCACTTTTATTTAGGATGATTATATTGTGTGTATATATGCACATATACATATTTGTATTCATATACACATACAAATGTACCTATACACACTCATATTTATACAGACACTTCTTATTGTTTCTGCAGCATAGTTCATAGTCAAAGTTTGGTGAAATGTTTATTAGTATTTTTTCAAGAGAAGAAAGAAGTTCTCCAGAGG
Source organism: Panthera tigris (assembly GCF_018350195.1). NCBI lineage: Eukaryota > Metazoa > Chordata > Mammalia > Carnivora > Felidae > Panthera > Panthera tigris. The sequence goes on from NC_056667.1 coordinate 173,352,415, forward strand.
TTCAATTAGTTCCTTTTTAAGTGTTTGTATCTTCGTGGACACTTCCTTTGTTAGTTTGCGTCTCGTCAGTAGTAAAGGTGTATATTTCACGCTTTAGTGGGCACAGCTGGACCTTACCACCTGGTACTTTTTTAGTCAGCTTTAGAAAAGTTATAAATAGGTCAGCCTTCCAAGAAGTACTCTTTGTGAAAGAATATTCTTCGATTAATAGTTATGTTGATATTTTCCTTCAACTGGTCTTAATACCTATCAACGTTCCAAGTTTGTATGTGTTCCCACATGTAATTCTTTATCTATATATATTTAATTAATATATTTCATTCCAGTCCTTATTATAGTAACTATTTGTCATGGATGCACAGCTCTGTTTTTTAACCCTTGGCAAGATGCTCAAAAGTTTTTCTCGATATCTTCATTTGCAGCATGATAACACAATCTACTTCACAGGATTGTGATGACAGTATTTTAGTACACTTGAGCACTTAGAACAGTTCATAGTACATAGTAGTCACTCAGTAACTGCTAATTAATATTTAATATTTGTTAGAAAGGCTAATGTTAAATACTTTGTCATAAATTGTTAACTTTATAGCATTGGCATCCCTGAATTATATTCTGTCAGTTTTACCTTCACAGAGACTTTTGTATGGAGACATTTATGTCTCCAGAATCACTAATCTCTAACCCTTTACATAGACCACTATAATATCTTTTAAAAATATTTGTCTTTAGACTTTAATGATTAGCCAATATACACATTGCCAATATAATTTATTTATAAAACAAATATCTATGCATACCATTACTCTTCAAGTCTTCAATGGGTTTTTCTAATAATGAACTACAATATTCTAAGTATGGCATACAAACCTTTTGGTGGTTTTGTTTTGAACATTATTAATAATAAAGTAAAATCTTCTGCCATCCCAGAAATCTCCATGAATGTAAAAAGGAAAGAAAATAGTTTTATTATTTATTATTGAGTAAGCATTAAAACAGATTGCAGTGTATATCATAGGCCATCAGCTAAAGACATTACAAAGACAGAAAGAAGTCTCATGCTTTCATACAGCCAGGCAAATACAATCTATACATACAAGTTCGTTATTTTATTCAAAGGAAAAATAATCTCATGTCTCCAAGACAAGCAAAAAGTTACCACTTGTATCCAAATGTCTAGAAACATAGGGAGACAGGACACAATCTTCCCTGATGTTCACATTTCAAAAAGATGGACCCTAAGAAAATTTCCTGAGATGCAAAACTAGCAAAAGTCCTATTTAGCTTTTAAAAGATTTTCATACCTTTCTGGAGTGCCTGGCTGGCTTAGTTGGTAGAACATGCAACTCTTGATCTTGGGGTTGTGAGTTCAAGCCACACGTTGGGTGTAGAGCTTACTTTAAATTAAAAAAAAATAACACACACACACACACACACATATATGTGTGTGTGTGTGTGTGTGTGTGTATATATATATATATATATATATATATATATATATATATATATATAAAAGGGGCACCTGGGTGGCTCAGTTGATTTGAGTGTGTGACTCTTGATTTCAGCTCAGGTCATGATCTCACAGTTTGTGAGATCAAGCCCCACATTGGGCTCTGTGCTGACAGCACAGGGCCTGCTTGGGATTCTCTCTCTCTCCTATCTCTCTACCCCTCTCCCACCCACATTCTCTCTCTCTCTCTCTCTCTCTCTGTCTGTCTCCTCTCTCTCTCTCAACAAATAAACATTTAAAAAATATTTTAAAAATAAAAATAAAAGATTTGCATACATTTCAAAGAGATAGAAAAGATTTGCAATTACAAGTTTAAATTACAAGGAAGTACTATAAGAAAAAGAGAGAGGGAAAATGTTCTTTTTCAAATTTGGTGCTAGGGAAAATTAAATTTTTTGAATTTGTTATTACTCCTAACTCTTGTCACAGTTTTTCATGTTAGCTTAATTTTCTGTCAATTTCCTATACCACCCTGAAGCACATTGTGTTTGTACTAATTTCTACCATACCTTGATACTTCCATGACTTTACTGATATAATTTTTCCCTCCTCCTAAAACATCCTTCCTTTCTTTGTCTTTCTGAAACATCTAGGCATTTCTCAAGGATCAGGCCAAATATCACTTTATTTATACATTTGTAAATATCAGAACTGTTGTATCTAGTGGGAAAAAAAGTATATATATGTAAAAAACATACTGTTTACCAAGCAAAGATATGTCACAGCATACAAAAAGTATATTTCTTATAAAAGAGACAAGTTTGGAGTGCCTGGGTGGACAGTCAGTTAAGCGTTAAACTCGTGATTTTGGCTCAGGTCATGATCTCACAGTTCATGAATTCAAGCTGTTTGTCGGGCACTGTGCTGAGTGTGGAGTCTGCTTGGGATTCTCTCCCTCTTCTCTGTGCCTCCCCCACTTACATGTATATGCTCTCTCTCAAAATAAATAAATTTAAATGAATGAATGAAAGAATGAATGAATGAGATGAGTTTGATAGGTTTATATATAGAATAATACTGGGGGTGCCCGGGTGGCTCAGTGGGTTAAGTGGCCAACTTGATTTCAGCTCAGGTCATGATCTAATGCTTCATAAGGAATTCTGCTTTGGGCTCCATGCTGTCAGTGGAGTCTGCTTGAGATTCTCTCTCTCTCCTTCTCTGCCCCTGCCCCATTCACACTTTCTTTTCTCTCTCCCTGTCACAAAATGAATAAAGTTTTTTAAAAAAAGAATAATACTGGACATATGTGATCAAATATGGCAAATGTGAATAGGTGCATGAAAAATATACAAATTTTAATGCTTTTATTTTTTTACTTGAACCTCACCAAGCAGGAAGTGAATATGCAGAATAGGAAAATAATGTACACATAGGTTACTTGTCAATGTACTACAAAGTCTCCGTAATTTGGAAGAGGAGAGAGTCATAATTCTGTATATCAGCTGTGAGCACAAGACCACAAACAGCTGCTTCTGATCCCTATGTTGCCCTTCAACTTTCCAATTTGGAGGATCCATAAACACAGCAAGATGAATGAGATAGGGATTTGAGGCTTCCCAATTTTTGGTAAGCCATTATAAAACTTGCCTCTCCAACATATTTATAAGTTATGATAAATGTGCTGGCAATTTACTTTGTAGTATAATCAGCCACATTTCACCTGAGAGTTGTATGTACGCTTATGTAACTTTGACTTATCTGAGTTTTTATTTGAAAGTGTTTAGTCATCCTATTCTTCAACCTTATCTAGCATCATGTCTAAAGCAGGAAATTGAGAAACCTCATATTTAATTTCCTAAGAATAAAATTTCATTGCTTTGATAATATATTTAAGTTTATAGCAATCTACAGGAGCCCTGGTTTGTTTTTATGTCTATGGATATTTTTAAGTATTAGTTGTCAAATGTCAGATAACATGTACTGCCAATTAGTTTTTTTCTGACCAATGAAACAAACTTTGTCTTAAAATGGGTTTTTTTTGGAACACTGAAAAACTGAAAAACTGAAAGTGAAAATTGATTATATTTCAATGATAGGAAACAATATCCAAATTGGAATGAATTACAGAAACTCATAAATCATTTGCCAAGTGGTCTGAGATTGTGTCCCACTAGCACATAGAGGAGAGAAACAGATAATAGGAAATCTAGACACAAAGACCTGGGTATCTAAAGAGGTGTTATGGGAGCATAGGAAGGGGATTCAGGCCTGAATCCAAATTAGCCTCCAGCACTGATGAGCTGCTTGCTTTTGAGTGTGTTGAATTTCATTCTTGGTGCATGTACACTTTCCATCTGAGAAAAATTTGCCTCTAAGAGTTGTAGAGAACTGAATTGAGATATGTCCTAAATGGTATTTCAATGCCTAGAATGTCTTAAGATCTTAACCAAACTTACTCCTGTTTTACTCTTTTTCTGAACCTTCTGCTAGGAAAAACCTAATGTTTGATGCCTTAGCAACTGTGAAAGGTAGATTTATTCATGAAAAGAACAAATAATTTGGGAGTGCCTGGATGATTCAGTCACTGGAGCATCCGACTCTTGATCTTGAAATTATGAGTTCAAGTCCCACATTTAGTGTAGAGATTACTTAAAGAAAAGAATAAATAACTGTAATATGGATGATCCATATGTTGTTAATAAGCAAAGCTCCATCTTACTTGCTTTTTATATAAGATGTATCTTGTTTTCAAAATTTAGCTCTGACATTGGTGAATAAATTTTACAAGGAGAATAAAATATAAGGAAGATAATAGTACCTGAATTACAGAGTTATTTTGAAGATCAAATAGCTAATATAAGTTTAAAAAAAAAAAGATAACAAAAGCCTAATCTAAAACATAGAAGGCACTTATAAGTGATACTTTTGATTAGGCTGCTTATGTTGTTGATTTGACAAAATTAGTGTTGATGATGATGAAGTTATCTCCATATTTTAACACTGAATAGAGCATATTCAAGCTTATTTTTTTAATGTATTTACTCTCATAGGTGAGAAGAAGCAATTAATGATGTAAACCATACATTTATTAAAATATTTCAGTTTTTTTTTCACTAGATTCTACTTTTTAAAAATTTTAATGTGAATATAAACAATCACCCTTTCATCAAGTAGATCAGACTTATCATTGGTAGAGTTAGTCTGAATACTGAAACAGGAGCAGACATCTTAATTATGACATTAAATGACAAAAAAACACAAGTGGGTATATTCAGTACCAGTTTTATGCTGCTGACAGAATTGCTCATGTTTAACTGACTGTTGGGAGAATGCTATTTATGCAGTTGCACTAATGATGATTCCACTGGAACTAGAGTCTTCGTGTCATATTAACCCCTATAAAGGAAACCCTGCACTGCTTAACTTTTCTCCTTCTTTCTCATGGTATCTTTCATCATATCATTACATGTGTCTCCATAGAAACAGAAAGCATTTTTCTTAAAAGGTGAATGATTCCTGCCTAATCCCATCATTATTCTTCAGAGATTATTTTATTGCAAGTGAAAATGCTTTCAAAAGCAGTCTCTACTCTGCAATTAAGAACAGGGCAGTTTAATCCTTGCAATAAAGCTGAACCAACAGCAGCTAAGAACTGTTTTATTAACTTCCTAGAGGATTTTTAGCTACGTAACATTAAAGGGTGCCTCATAGTAAACTAAATTCCAGGGGAAAAAAATAGTATATTTCAACCACATATGAAATGTCAGGAAAGCCCCTAAGGAGGTATGATATATTTGGTCTTCTTAAGTACCTATCAACAAAATGACACCATGTAGTATCTGTTTATCGCAGGCTGACACTCTACCAGTTCTTAAATATTTGAGATTGATATTTAAGATTAATAAAAATGCTGATAATAATTTATGGTTTCTGGCTACTTAGTACAGAAATTGTATGGATCAGGGACCATCTCTCAAATGCATGAAGCTTTTGCATATTTCTGTTTTCATTATTGCTTTTGCATATTTTTAAATAAACACATATGGTTTACAATCCATATTACAAAATATTACATTGATTCATCTACTTCCTTTCAAAAGCATCATACAAAAATCATCAATGACCTCTCATGTTCCATACCCTGATATTTAGGGCTTTCTATTTTTATAAGCAATTGCCTGTTTTCTGTCCTCCTTTATTGCCTCTTAAAAATATATGGATAGGCATGTGGTGTCTGTAGTTTGCAGCAGATGGGAGGAGTTCAAAACGTCCTAGAAAAAAATCTACAAAAATATTAACACTTCATGCAGACAGTTATCAAAAGCTTCACAAATTGGTATTGGAATTTTGAGAAGATGCAAATGACTTTAGGAGTAGAGAAGTAATAGGATGTGTGTGTGTGTGTGTGTGTGTGTGACGCATGTATGTACATATGTATATATGGTGTGTGTATAACTGTTTGATGTACTTAATTTATTTCTCTGGGTTTATGAAACATGATTAATTTCAGTCAAAATTAGAAGAAAATACAAAAGATAAGTTTTTGGTTTCCTCCAATGTAATTGTTATTACATTTTCTTCTTTGGTAAAGTGGGTTAATTGTGTTGAAGTAGGGTAATCATGTGTATACTTCCTTTTGTTTTTTGAGTCTTTAAAGTGTGGTTAAATTATTTTTTAAATAAAAGGCTGAAAATTAAAAATGCAAAAGAATATATGGTTGTAAGCAGGTGACAGAAGCTGCTACAATCCCCTTTTCTTTCTTTACTAATGAACAGATCTTTAAATTTTAGCTGGATGCTAGGCCACTTAGAATATAGACTAGAATATGAGGCTTTATCACAGCAGGTTGAATACATGTGACTAATCCTGATTAACATCGTGCTAATCTAAGTAATGGATGCATGAACTTGAAATGACAGCATGTAGCCTAAGTGCCTTTTTCCTTTTCTCCCTGGCTCAAACACAGCTTTGGTTGTGATCCCTTTGTGGACAAGGTGAATTTGAGTTGTGCCATAAAATGGGTGAGCAATAAGTTAGAAGGAACTTGAATCTCTGACATATTGCTATTATAGACAGGTCACTCTTAATTCTGGTTCTTTCTTGGAGCAGCTGAACTTGTATTCTCATTAATGTAGAATGCCTTATATGTAAGTGCAAATATTCACTCAATTAACAAATACTTACTGAGAGTTAACTATATATCAACAACTGATTCTTTCATGGTAATTAAATTCTTGTGCGATAGGGAGATAATAAAAACAATATAAATAAGTATGGAAGTAAAAGCAGGTTGTAATAAATAAGGGCTTTTCATTTAGACAGTTTTGCAATTTAGAATACTAGAAGATTAGAGTTTGAGAAGGTGCCAGTGGTTTTAAGCGTCGAAAGTGATAACAATACACAAATTCAAACTAGATAATAATGTAATATTTGAAGAGAATAAGGTATTGAAGATATGATATTGCCAGAAAAGAATAGTAACAAGTTTGAAATGACTGAAGGACACGTTGAAGCTACAAATTGGTGATAATAACTTCCTTGTTTAATGGGATGTATTCAGAAGTTGGTATATGTATTTATAAATGTATATGAATAAATATAAAAGTTATAAGAAGAAAATAATATATAATATTGAAGCAAGATAAATGGTACCTTAAAACATAATGCTTAAAAATTATAAAGCCATCAGAAAATACAAATTATACTCCTTAATGAAGGAATGGAAACTCAAGCTTATTGGATAAGGGTAGACAGACATAACTGCTATATTTTTACACTAAATATGAAATTTAAAATCTATATAAGAAGTAGAGCTACATAAAAAATTTAATATGCAATTCTAGGAAAACATTTACATATATCTCTTTGAAAGCAATATGTATTTATTTCATATTAGATTTTAGCTCTGGCCAATATTTATAATATATTATTTTTATGAAAATAGTCCTTTGATGATATAACTTAAAATTTATCTATTTTCTATGTATATCTGCTTTAATCTTTAAAAAAAATAACAGTTTTGACTGTTATGCCATGGACAGATGCCTGAATATTTAATGGACCAATTCATAGCATGCACAAAATGAGACAAAATATTGAGCTATTTTCAAGAAGCAAAAATACCTTGAAGAATAATTCTGACTTATTAAGAAATCAGACATTGAAAATCATAACATGATTGTCTGCAAAGTGCCTTAAAAAAACAATAATTGTTAGTTCATGCTTTTAAATTTGTTAATAAAAAAAAAAACCTTTTTTCAAATTCTTCTCTCTTGCTGTGAATTGAATCTTTTATTTCATTGGCATAGTCTAGTCAAAAGCTTAAAGCAATTATACACAGATGTGAAATCCAATGACCTCTAATTAGCCTTATTTCAAGCCATGCCCTTGACAAAGAGCAGCATCACCTTAGGAAAGAATTAAAGGATAAGCAGATGCTCAGTAAGTATTTGTTGAATGAGTAATTTTAATACCTGTGTCATGTCTCAGCATTGAACACAGTTTAATTATAGTCAACTGAAGGTTAAATTGTTGAGATGGATCTTGTTGCTATCTTTATAAGGAATATGAACAAAATACTGTATACACAGTTATTAATTTATATTAAAGTAGAAGTATGTTTGAATATATAGAGACAAGTTTAAGACTTCTGGATGCATACTTAAATATGGAATTATAAAATAAGCCCTATTAAGTTGATATTATCTAAAGCCAATCTCTTCACTTGGTCACTACATCCCATCTTCTCTTTCTACTCAAGAATTTTGGCCTACGGTTATTTTCTCTCATGTCATAAATTTTCCCTTCTGTACTGGATTATCCCCAGTAACATATAAACAAGATATTATTTATTCCATCTTTAAAAAAAATAATGAATAAGCATAAACTTTTGTTCAATATATTGTTTCTCTTTACAGCATCGATCCTCAAAAGAATTCTTGGGGTGCCTGTCTGGCTCAGTCAGTAGAGCACGTGACTCTTGATTTCAGGGTTATGAGCTCAAGCCCCATGTTGGGGGTAGAGAACTTAAAAAGAAAAAAAAAAAAAAAAGAATTATCTACATCGTCAGTCTCTAATAACTCTCCTCCCATTAACTCTCTCCAACCACCCCAAACCGTATTCCCCTATAATTCCCAGTGAAACTACTCTTGAACTCTCTGTTGCTAATGGTTGATTCTTTCAATTCATTAATTTACTGTGTGCTTTATCTTGTTATATAGTTTCTTCACTTGGCTCCTGAAAACCACATTTCATTGCTTTTTCTCCTACTTCACTGAGAAGAGTTTTTGTTTGTTTGTTTGTTTGTTTGTTTACTTATGTTTTATTGATTCTTTCTCTTCCCCTAGAACTCTTAAGCATGGAGTGATCCATGCCTTAGTCTTTGGTCCCTTTCTGTGCTACCTACAGTCTCTTTGCTAATTTCATTTAGTCTCCTGGTATTGTATAACATTTGTATGCCAACTGCTTTCTACATTTATATTTTTAGACCATTTTCTCTAGCTCCAGCCTCATATATCAATTGCCTTCTTGATAAAGCTGATAGGCATGTGAAACACAATGTGCTTGCCTGAAACCAGACCCTTCTGATCTCTCCCCATCCTAAATTTGTTCCTAACCCAGACTGCCCCAGCTCAGTGATTACAATTTTATCCTGTATGTTTCTCAAGACAAAAACCTTAGTGTCACTGACTCCATTTTTTCCTTGTCATACCACATTCAGTCTGTTATGAAATCTTATTTGCTTTCCTTTAGAAATATACCTAACATCAGATTTCTTTCACCATCTCCATTTTGTTCAAGCTACCCATCATCTCTTCTTTGAATTAGTTTATTAGTTTCTCAACTAGTCTTGCTCTTTCTCATTTTGCCCCCCCCCATACTTTGTATCAGCAACACAACACTCAAAATTATGATTTTCATAAAATACATATCAGATGATGTTACTTCCTCTGCTTGAAAGTCTTCTCAGGGCTCCTGATTTCACTCGCTGCAGATGTTGAAGCCCTGCAAAGACCTTATGAGTTGGTCTCTTGCTTCTCATTTCACCTCATCTCCTATTGCTCCCTCTCTTGCCCACTCCTCCAGTCAGAGTGACCTTTTTCTTCAGATATACCAAGACAATAGGGATACCACTAACTAAATGTCCTTATTGAGGTAGTTTCCTCAGAGTGGAACTCCATTCCTTGGGAATCTGTATGATTTACAATCTCATATTGGTCATTGTTCAAACATCATCTTCTCACTGATGTTTACCCTGGCCATGCTAATATAAAATTGTTACCCAGCAACCCTCCCTCTACTATATTCTTGTCAGTCTTCACTGACCCTGCCTAGTTTGCTTTCTTTTTTCAATAGAACTTATTACCACCCAATATACTTTATTTATTATGTTTACAAAGTTACAGTCATTCCTAACAATTCCAAAAAATCAGGAATGTGTATGTTTTGTTCATTGTTGAATCCTAAGTACCTAGAACAGTGCCTCCCACATACTGTATGCTAAATAAGTAGTTATTGACTAGATGAATACTGTTATATTAAAACAAGTAAAAAAAAATTATCACATGCATTCAATGATTATTTAATATTATTTGAACATTGTCAAATGGCTATCCAATGGTGCATTATAATAAATACACTTTTAATTATTCTTTGGTACTCTATTTTGTTTACACTGTTGTCATGGAAATGGAAAAGCTTATACTTAAAATACTTGAAATTTCTAAAAAAAAAGAAATTTCTTCTTGATACCACTTAGAAAGAGATTATAGCAAACCTAATAACTATAACCAGCTCCTTTAGCACTTAAGTAAACCTCTGGCTTCCATTTATAGAGATTTAGATGATCAAGATTCTAGCCATGGGTCATCTACAAGATAACTGTTTAACCTTTGGTGAAGTACTTTAGAGTACACATCTTTCACTTTTGAAGTAAAGGAAATAACTTGCTCTATAAAGTTTATAAGATGGTTAGAAATATCAAGAGATTATGTAAAGAAAAAAAAAACTATAAACAAGTATAAATGCTCTACGGTATAATAAATTATTGTGATTATAAAAACTATACATTTCAGTTTTTGACATTTCATTCTGATGTATTGACAGGCTACTCTAAACTCAAATGTGTTCTCTAGTTTGAAACAATAATAAACTATGAAGACTTTTAATAATTTTAAAATGTTCAGGAATATTTTCAAGTATACACTATATATTTTTAAATCCATTTTAAGTTTCTTAATTATTTAATTTGAAAATTCCATTCTAAATAGAGAATTACGCAAAACTAGAAGAGAAAGGAAACAAATATATCTTCATATTTATTCCAAATGTGTTCATAACACAAAATGAAATGGGTTTCTGTTACTGATATTATAGTAATGGAAAGAATGAAGTTCAATCCAAATTAGTTTTTAGTAGATTATCAAATGTTTAAATTATCAAAAAAATGCCAAGGTTTATAATATATTGTTATATAAATGATATCTACAGGGGCTCCTGGGTGGCTGAGTTGGTTAAGCGTCTGACTTGATTTCACCTTAGGTAATGATCTCACGATTTGTGAGATTGAGCCCTGCATCAAGCTCTGCATGGTACTGCAGGGTACAGAGCCTGCTTGGAATTTTCTCTCTCCCTCTCTCAGTGCCCTTCCCTGCTCGTGTGTTCTCTCTCCTAAAACGAATGAATAAACTTAGAAAAAATTATATCTACACAGTAATAATTTATTGTCATACATTTAATAGTATATAAATTTATATTTAGGTATATTTATGTTTATAACTGTATAAATAATCTATAGTTTATTCAAAATTCAAGATTTAACTTTAGTATAATTTCCTGTAACAAGGTCCTTACAATTTATATTTTTAAAACAATTTCATATATGTTATCTTATTAAATTCTCACAATGCTGATAAAAATAATATATTAATTCTGTTTTATGGAAGAATATTTTAGTGGCATCTCACAATAGCCACATTTACTATGTCTTTATATACTGTATCTGTATCATGGTTCAATATTCTTTGCATCCTCTCTTGTTTCATAAGACATATATGTTTGTGTATATCCTGAGCCTATATAGTTAAAAATAACTTGGGTCACCTGGGTGGCTCGGTCAGTTAAGCATCCGACTTCGACTCAGTTCATGATCTCACGATTCGTGAATTCAAGCCCAGTGTCAGGCTCTGTGCTGACTACTCAGAGCCTGGTGCCTGCTCCAGATTCTGTGTCTCCCTCTCTCTCTCTGCACCTCCCACTTGTGCTCTGTCTCTGTCTCTCAAAAATAAATAAATGTTAAAAAAAAACTTTAAAAAATTTTAAAAACTTACACAAGTATAGCAAATATACAGACATAATTGATAATTATCATGAGTAAAATTCTTCACCTAACATGATAAAATCATCAAAACTGTTTTATCCCTACTTTTAAAAATTAGAATGTATAAGCCACTCATTGACTATCTTAAGAAAATAGAAAAAATAATTCAATGTAAATAAATGATAAGGTATGACATTTTTTAAAAGTCAAAATAACATGGTGAAAGGAATGTGTACTTTTCACCAGATCCATTCGAATTTTAGTGATAACCTAACATTAAAGTGATAACTTTAGTGAGCAAGTGATAACCTAACATTAAAGTGATAACATTAAAGTGATAACTTTAGTGAGCAAGTTACATTACTTGATTTCCTCATGGACAAAATGGGTAAAATAGTATTTACTTCATATGCTCTTATATTTTTGAAGGAACACATGACAACTCTAATTAAATAAATAGGTAAATCATATGTAACAGTGTAGTATCAAAAATATGATTGCAATGGAACTTAAGCAAATACTCAGATCAGTGGAACAGAATAGAGAGCCCAGAAATGGACCCACAAACATATGGCCAACTAATCTTTGACAAAGCAGGAAAGAATATCCAGTGGAATAAAGACAGTCTCTTCAGCAAGTGGAGCTGGGAAAACCAGACAGTGACATGCAGAAGAATGAACCTGGACCACATTCTTAAACCATACACAAAAATAAACTCAAAATGGATGAAAGACCTAAATGTAAGACAGGAAACCATCAAGATCCTTGAGGAGAAAGCAGGCAAAAACCTCTTTGAACTTGGCCGCAGCTGCTTCTTACTCAACATATCTCCAGAGGCAAAGGAAACCAAAGCAAAAATGAACTATTGGGACCTTATCAAAACAAAAAGCTTCTGCACAGTGAAGGAAGCAATCAGCAAAACTAAAACGCAATCGACAGAATGGGAGAAGATATTTGCAAACGACATATCAGATAAAGGGTTAGTATTCAAAATCTATAAAGAACTTACCAACTCAACACCTAAAAAACAAATAATCTAGTGAAGAAATGGGCAAAAGACATGAATGGACACTTCTCCAAAGAAGACATCCAGATGGCCAACTGACACATGAAAACATGCTCATCATCAGGGAAATACAAATCAAAACCACAATAAGATACCAACTCACACCTGTCAGAATGGCTAACATTAACAACTAGGCGACAACAGATGTTGGTGAGGATGCGGAGAAAGAGGATCTCTTTTGCATTGTTGGTGGGAATGCAAGCTGGTGCAGCCACTCTGGAAAACAGTATGGAGGTTCCTCAAAAAATAAAAAGTAGAACTACCCTACGACCCAGAAATTGCACTACTAGGTTTTTATCCAAGGGATACAGGTGTGCTGTTTCAAAGGGACACATGCACCTCAATGTTTATAGCAGCACTACTGACAATAGCCAAAGTATGGAAAGAGCCCAAATGTCCATCGATGGTTGAATGGATCAAGAAGTGGTATATATATATAGTGTGTATATATATATATATATACACACACACACCATACATACACCACATATATGTGTATATATATACCATATATACCATACATATACCATATATATGGTATATATATATAAATATATATACCATATGTATATGTATATATACAATATTTATATACATATATACACACATATATACACAATGTATATATATATATACACACACACATATATACAATGGATATATATATATATGTATATATATATATATATATACACATACATATATACAATGGAATATTACTCGGCAATCAGAAAGAATGATATCTTGCCATTTGCAACTACGTGGATGGAACTAGAGGGTATTATGCTAAGCGAAATTAGTCGGAGAACGACAAATATATGACTTCACTCATATGAAGACTTTAAGACACAGGACATATGAGCATAAGGCAAGGGAAGCAAAAATAATATAAAAACAGGGAGGGAGACAAAGCATAAGAGACTTAAATATGGAGAACAAACAGAGGGTTACAGGAGGGAGTGTGGGAGGGGGATGGGCTAAATGGGTAAGAGGCATTAAAAAATCTACTCCTGAAATCATTGTTGCACTAAATACTAATTTGGATGTAAATCAAAAAAATAAAATTAAAAAAATGTATGATTGCAATAATATTTTAGTGATGTAGATGAACAAATGCCATACAGAAATGATACATGTTACATATTCTATAAATGATAACTAATGCTATATAATATATATGTATGCACATACATATATAGAAGCATACACACACATTTACAATTTCTTTGCTTCCATGTTATTTGAATAATGATGACACTGGCTTTAAATGCTGAAAGGTATCTAAATTGTCAGATGTAGCATTTAGTGAATTTTTACCTCAAGTACACTTATTTCTTTGGAAATTAGAGTTTGACACACACAACTTTCAACTAACCCATATTTACCATAATAATTAGTGTCAAAGATGTTTCCAATAATAGATAGTGTTTTTATCTTTTACTTGTTTTAAAAAAAAGCACACCCACATTTGTACTTTTATTCCCATAAAAGACCCTGGGAGCAATACACCACAAGTGTCATTATTACATGAACCAAGTAGGTTTAAGGTACCAGACAATTTGAGACAGATGGTGTTTTAAATAAACATTGTGTTTTATATACTACCTTAGATTGAAAGGAAATTAAAAAGCAGGTGAAAAATGAACACAGCTTAATAACATAGCAGAGAATTTCTTTTCTCATCATTTTGTAAATATAAAAGTACAATCAATCAGCATATCTTGTTAGATAACAGTAAAAATCATCTCAGGGATTTTATGCCAAAGGTCTTAACACATTCAGCATTCACATCAATCTGTTTTCCTGCTCTCTTATAGGGTGTGCTAGGAAAGATAACATAGAAGCACTGCAAGATTTTTAGTCATTAAAAATGCCTCATTATGTCTAATGCAATTATCCAATAAAGAACAGAAGTGCAGGTAAGATATTTAAAAAAACTTTCCCCATCTGGAACGAACGTATATTTCTTAAAAAGCTAAAGCATTTTAGGTTCACCTGGGTGGATCAGTCATCTGACTCTTGACTTCGGCACAGTTAATGAACTCACAGTTAGTGAGTTTTGAGCCTCACATCGGGCTCTGTGCTGGCAGCATGGAGACTGCTTAGAATTCTTTCTCTGCCTCTCCCTCCCTGCCTCTCCCCTGTTCATGCTTCCTCCTTTACACACACACTTTCTGTTTCTCTCTCAAAATAAGTAAACTTTAAAAATAAAATTTTAAAAAGTTAAAGCATTTTAATTATATCAGCATCCACTTGAAGATCAAACAGGCTAATTAGATTTTTATTGTGAAAGGAACATTCTAGAATATTATACTGATTTAAATAGCAAAATGCCTTATAAATTTGGTGCATGTGTCAAATAATTTTAAAAAATGTTAGATGTAGAATTGTATAGCTTTAAGATGAAATGTTAGCAATTGATTCGGTAGGTTTATATTGATGTTAGCAGTTGGTCTGTGCAAATAAAAAATGACACACATACTGTAAAGACAAATAAACATGGGTTTAAGACAAGGATCAATACTATAGAAGAATTTAGTATGTGTTTTAGAGGCTATACCATGGAGCACCTGGGTGGCCCAGTTGTATAAGCATCTGGCCCTTGATTTCAGCTCAGGTCATGATCTCATGGTTTGTGGGTTTGAGCCTCATGTTGGGCTCTGTGCTGACACTATGGAACCTGCTTGGGACTCTCTCTCTCTCTGCCCCTCCCCTGCTTGCTTATGTTCTCTCTCTCTCTCTCTTTCTGTCTCAAAGTAAATAAACTTAAAAAGAAAAAAGAGTAGTGGATATGCCAGACATTTTGAGTCCTACCAGAAATGAATGTGGAAGCTGAGGAAAAGGTGGTATAATGAGTAGATTCTTAGAAGACTTATCCAATAGTCTTCTTTTTGGCTCTTCTTCAATTGCCCCTTAAATGCTAATGAACTCTTGGGTTCTCAGTTTATTCACTTTATCTGGATGATAATAACCATTTAAGTAACTTATGTTACCATTTCTGAATTCTGGCAATTCTGAAATCCATATCTTCAGACCAGACTTTGACAGAGCTATTGAGCTATCTATAAAATATCTTACAAAATTCCTATGCCCTGGGTATTTCAGCATCTCAAAATCAGCACGTTTAATCTTGAACAAATTACTTTCCAACCCAAACTCTTACTCCTCTTGTATACTTGCTATTCATATAATTACCACAGCTTGGCAACTGAAGAACATCACAGAAGTCTTCTCTTTCATTTGGGATTAATCAATAAGTCCTATCAGTTGAATGTTTCTGGCTTTCCAGTCTCTTTCTACCATTGCTACTATCATAAGTAAGCCCCAGTTTATCTTCCAGTTACATTTTTGAGAGTAAATGACTAGAGTTCTTAAGATATGAATTCTGGGGTTACACACCTGTGTTCTGTTTCTAATTATACTATCTACTTTAAATTTTTTTTTTTAACGTTTATTTATTTTTGAGATAGAGAGAGACAGAGCATGAACAGGGGAGGGGCAGAGAGAGAGGGAGACACAGAATCTGAAACAGGCTCCGGAATCTGAGCAGTCAGCACAGAGCCCGACGCGGGGCTCGAACTCACGGGCTGCGAGATCATGACCTGAGCCGAAGTCGGATGCTTAACCGACCAAGCCACCCAGGCGCCCCTATACTATCTACATTAAACTTTCATGTCTCTGTGCCTTAGTTTTCTAGACTAAAATAGAAAAAAAAAAGTAAGTCATAGTACCTATCTCACAGGTTTACTCTGAGGGTAGATGTGAATATATGTAAAGTGCTTAGGATAGTGCCTGATAGTTCACTTAAGGCTTCATTAATTAAAAAAAAAATTTTTTTACATTTATTTATTTTCGAGAGACAGAGAGAGAGCACAAGAGGGCGAGAGCCAGAGAGAATGTGACAAAGAATCTGAAGCAGGCTCCAGGCTCTGAGCTGTCAGCACAGACCCCGACCCAGGGCTCAAATTCACAAAATGAGATCATGCCCTGAGCTGAAGTCACACGTTTAACTGACTGAGCCACCCAGACACCCCTAGGGCTTCGTTAATTTTGATTTTTATTTTGCATTCCTCTTCCTGATTCCATCTCCAGTCTTCAATTCTTCTTCCCCATTGCTGCTCTAATTATCAATCCAAAAGCAAAACTTGACTGTTCAAAACCTGTAATTGATCTTCATTACATACATAATAATATCCTGAGCTCATTGTATGGCACACAATGTCCTTCATTATTTGGTCCAGTCTGCTAATCCAGAATTGTCTGCCAAGAACTAGCACTCTGGTATAATGATATACAGGGCTTTCCCAGGCATATGTTATGTCATACCGGTGCTTTTCTTTACATGTATCCCACCACCTTCCCTTGTCTCTCTGTGGAATTTCCTCAGTCTGTCTAATAAATAGTGATATGTTCACATGCCTTCAACTATACTTTGTTCATTTCTTCCTTTGATCTTGCAATATGTCTTTACTGATGTTTGTCTAAAAAGACCCATATTTCAAGACTTCCCAGATTAATTGATATTTTTAGTTAGTCTTAAATTATGGTTCTGTGTTAAGACACAGATCTGTGAACTGGGAATTTTTTTTGGTTGTTTGTTTTTTTTTTTTTTTTTTCATTTTGTTGTAATCAGTGAGAAGTTATTGGGGGATGTGGAGCAGCAGAGAATCATATTGAAATGATGATTTAATAAATGTATCCTGGAAGAAAAAGTAGGATAGAATAGAGATCCCCAAACTGTCTCAGTTCCAGGTCCCTACATATCTCAGTAATTTTTAAAGGCCCTCCCAGGCCAAAAAATACCTAATGGTTCTATTTACTAAGTCATTATATCCAAGCCACAGAATAGTAATAGTTCACATGGCCTTTAAGAAATGTTATACTTCCCTTGAAAATTTAAAATATCCTAAAGGGTGATGCACTGAGTTCAGTGTGGTGACCCAGTGTACCTTAGGTCATACTTTTTAACCACAAGATCAAAGTATATAAACAGGAAGACTGGAGACAGGAACACCAGTTGAAACAGGGCTGACAAACTAGGACCCAATCTGACTGACTGCCTGTTTTTGTAAGTAAAGTTTTACTGAAATACAGCCATGCTCATTTGTATATGATTTTTATGTTTGAACAGCAGAGTTGAGTATTTGAGAAGAGTCCATATAGCCCCAAAAGATGAAAATATGTATTATCTGGTCCTTTACAGAGAAGTCTTGCCAGTCCCTAAGTTAGAAGGTTAGTCCAGTATCAAATTATCATGTCATAAAAGACTGAACAAAAGAGACAGACTTAGAAATTTTTATTGTATTTAATTCACATATATTTGAATATCTATAATATGTCACTCTGTGGAAGCTATGACAGATTTGTCATTAAGTTTATATTCTATAGATTAAAATTGAAATCTTGGCAAATTTAGGTGTGTATTTTTTTTTCTTATACTCTCTTATTAAGTGTCACAGGAAATTATATTTCTACCGAGGATCAATTCATTAATCATCACCATCCTTTTTATAGTGGATGAGGCAATTAAGATAATTTTGAAATCAGTGTCTTTCAGATATTAAAAGCCACAGCAAAGCTATTATGTTGACATTTTAGGGAAATTCAGATTGTACCTTCTGTTCATTAACATTACCAATACAATTTTGAGTAATGGGTATAGAAAGCCAGCTCAAAACATAATCTGACAGACTTGTTTCCTGTACAGCCTATGATGATATAATAATATTAATTTAGGAGATTTTTTTCTCTCTTTTCCTTTAAAAAGCATGCTTATTTAATACTTTCTGGCATAATTGAAAACATCAATTTCCTATTCGAAAGATAATTTTAGTGACTGCAGATAGCATAATCAGCCCATAAAGCTGTCATTGGTCCTTACACAAAAAGTTTGTCTCATTTATTACTCATGACCCATTCACTCACACTCCTGGATTTCAGAATTGCTCTAAATAATGTATCCACGTTTACAAAATGTAATCTTAAGGGCTTGTCTGCAATATTTTTGTAGGATTGGGATGATACCTGAGCCACATATAAATAAAAATGATTTGACATTATAGATAAAATTCAACTTTTAACCTTACTCCATCTCCTCTGAGAAAAGTGCATATTCGATTGTATCTGTGTATGACAGTGAGAGATTAAATCAAATAGTATATAGCATTGTGCTATGAAAGTAAATAGGATAAAAAATTTGTATTTGTTACTGCAAACAAAATTAAAATTATATCTCAAATATTAAATAATTTGTATTAATAATGACATTTCTCTAGCAGCATGTTCGGCAAGGTACACATTAATCCTTTTTCTAGAGTTGCTTATTGAAGGACTTTCTTGTTTAATGTGGCAATGTTTTTAGAAAAAAACTTAAAATATTATTTTTCATAGACAAAACAGTATTTTTATTTCTAACATTTATTAATGAGCACTGTAATATCCTTAGACAAATGATGAATGGATGATAGATGTGTTGGAAATTCCAGTGCTACTGGGAAAATGAGGAATGGAAGCATTCTAGGTTCTGGTTCTTTGGAGTGTCTGTCAGCTCATACTGCATACTCCTATTCACTTTTCATTTCTCTAGTCTCCCATCCTCCCAGTACACTTTCATTTCTTCTTCCTAAGCAATCCTGCATTCTCCCTTCAATTACCAGCACTGACTCCAAAGTTATCTTTCTTGTCATTTCTCATCTCCCATGTCTGTCCAAACACTGAGATATTCTAGGCAAATTGTGCCTTAGAACACTACTTACCTGTTAGATGCAATTGCTTTTTCAATCTTGCCAGCAACTTTGTCATTTTCAGTGTCTTTTCAGCATCCTTGCAGTCTTCTCATCTCTCAGTCACAGTTGCTGGAACTTTAACTACCACATCCTGTCTGTCTTCCACCAATGCCCCCACTTCTGATTAATACAGTCAAAAAGACCAGCAGATCTTCTCTTTGCCCAGACCTTCTAGGTTTCAGACATTATTTATCTAATCTTCTTTTCAATCCGGCAGATATTTTTAGAAAGATATTATAGTTCCTATAGTTCAAGAAATCAGTATTTTTAAAAAAATATATATATGATAGACCATTTTTAAAGCACAATCTGAGGACCCACCATATTTGGTACCAAATGGTGAATTATATACTCAAAATTATAAAGTGACTTTAAAATTAATTTTCCATTACTACAAACTACATTATTTAACTTTTATAAAACATAATAGCGAGTACTGAAAACTCATTCAAAGAACAGAGTATATTTTCAATATCATCTTAAACGTTAACTTTAAGACTCAAAGTGGTGAGTAATCTTAGGTATACCTTTTATATTTGGAAATAGCCATAATATATTTTCAGATAGATTTCATGAGTGTAAATCAGAGAATTCTAGTCATATAATCATGGTTCCTGTAATATATTCCAAGTGGAAGCATAATTTAACTAAAAATGGTTTAATATAAAAATTATCTTTCATCTTTGATTACACTAAATCTTGTGTTTCTTTAAGTATGCCTTATAATCAGTGTCTCTTTCATGTGTGTCTCAATATGATTAATAAATTAAACATATGTTAAAAGAATATTTCTTAAAGAGAAACAACTTTATATCATTTAAAACCATTACAATTCCAGTTTTCTATTAAATTCTAAGACAAATATGCAAAAGTAACTGACTTTTTACCAGTAACTATACTTGTAGCAACAGATTCATTTGCAAAACTTTCCAACCTCAGCTTAGAAATCAATGAATCATAGCCTCTCTTTTGGGGAAGTCTTCTGATTCTGTATTTGAATAGAAGAATGCATGTAGTTTTACTCAACTTGTTTTGACAAAAATCACACTTGATGCTTGTTTTCAGGATAAATCCTTTGATTTTTTTGTGTTCCCTTTATTCTCTCTGTTGTCATCCTGCTTTTAGTCCTGATCCTTTTCCTGCTGCAGTCAAATGTTTAGCCTGTGTTCAGCCATATGTTTAGCACACATATGCTCGCGTACACATACTCTCTCTCTCTCTCTCTCTCTCTCTCTCTCTTGTTCTCTCCTTGAGAATTTTTCAAGCCCTCGGTTCTCCTGGTTCCTAAGCCTTTGGACTTAGACTGGAACTATACCATCAACTCTTTTTGGTCTCCAGCTTGATGACTGAAGAAATTGGAACTTTTCCGGGGCATCTGGGTGGCTAAGTTGGTTAAGTGTCTGACTTTGGCTCAGGTCATGATCTCATGGTTCATGAGTTTAAGCCACATTGGGCTCTGTGCTGACAGCTCTGAGCCTGGAGCCTCCTTCAGATTTGTGTCTCCCTTCCCCACTCACTCTCTCTCTCTCTCTCTCTCTCTCTCTCTGTCTCTCTAAAAAATAAATAAACATTAAAAAAAATGAAAAAAAAAGAAATTGGAATTTTTCAGCCTCCATAATCGTGTAAGCCAATTGTTGGTTCTGTTCCCTTGGAGAACCCTGATCAAGGGTTGGAAATTGGGAATCAGAATGCTAAAAGTCAATTGGATCAGCTCATGAAAGGCATTTAATGTCGTATTAATGGACTTAATTTACTTCTCTTAGGTAATATGAACACACTAGAAGTTTCTAAGGAGGCATGTTACGTTAAAACACACACATACACATACATACACGCACACACACTTGTTTTCGGAAAATCCCTCAGGTGGGAGTGGACTGAGGTAGGGTATGATGAGAATGCTACCACAACAGACTCAGTAAAAACTGAATTGAGGTCAACAGAGCTGGACAAACCATGGGCTAGAGAAGATCAGAAAAATTATCCCAGTCATTGGTTTTAATCTTAGGTGGAAGTGGAGATGGTAATGCTATTTGCTGAGCTGAAAGGACTACGGAGAATCTCAGAGCAGAGGGAATGGAATGAGCAGATATTTGCATATAGGTTGCAAACTAGCAGCTTATAAATCAAACCTAGCCTATTTTTTTTTTAAATTTGCCTGTTAGCTTTTTAAAATCTTAATTTTTTGTCAACTCAAAATTTGTGACAGTTCATCCAAAAAGTTTTTTTCTATTTTATCATAAAAAAAGATGAATTGGCTTCTTGTAATTTACCAGATCAGTGGAGCTGAGTAATAGCCACCTCAGTCAGACAAGCATGGTCATGACTCTTTGATTTGCCACAGACCCCTTTCCTAGACCGTCTCTGAGACCCAGGCATAATCAGGAGCCCCTTATAATTTTCCTACATGTCATAAATAGCTCAACCACAGTTGTAGATTGAGCATCTACCTTATATTATTAGTAATCTGATGTAAGGGATCACCCTAATACACCCTGAGTGTTTCAGGCAGAGCCAGGATCTTGCAGGCACCATAACTGAATTTGTTATTCAGTTGAACTAAAGCTTTAATGGCTATAAAATGGAAAGATTAATTACAGCCGGGCCTTGCTGATTTCTAGTCTCAGTTGTTTAGCAAGGGTCTTATCTTTTTTGAGTCTCAGTTTCTACATGGGTGAAGATAATAATAGTACCACCTTGGAGAATGGTTATGAGGACTTTATGAGCTATTCGTGTAAGAGGCGCTCAACACCTGGTTTCAGACAATGACCAGGAGAGTTTAGCCATAATGTAAGATAAAGTCGAATCCAATGTGTAACCACCTTGTGAAAAAAAATGAAAAGAACAAAACTGTAGTCTTCTAAATTGTTAAGTCTTTTCAATGTTACTTCTATTGTCCACAAGCACAGGCAAAAATAATTTTACTTGCTTGATGTAATCAAATAGTTTTTCTATGCTTAACCCATTTCTATATCCTCAAAACCTCCACCTTATAATGAAGTGTGACAATTTTGAAAAGTATACCATGCAACAGTTTGGAAATTTTGTCCCAAGAGCAGTTGACTGCCTTTATATACACTTATATATCTTTATAGTGAATGCCAAGGGCTTTTTGCTTACTATTTTATTTTTTTGCATACTATGAATGCAATTTAAAAATTTGTATTGTGTTTTCAGCAAATGAAGAACAGATGTTGAAATTCAAACTGAATGCATTGTAGTCAATAAACAGTACTCATTTATATATAAAATTCATTATATCATTTTATGTATAATTGGGACATTTGAAGAACAGTGCCATATCACCAAGAAGAACAAAAGTTACTACAATCTAATATATAATTGAAATACTATTTTAATATTTGCATAAAATAATTGTCTAATGAGAATATTGCAATGGGTGTGAAAAGATTTAAAACATCTCAGAAACTTAAAAAATTTTTTTTTTCTAATTGTACTTTAATTTCATGAACATTCAAGGCCCTTTTGTTCTTTTCTAAACAGAAGTGAAAATATAGTTGATTTTGTTCTTTTCTCTAATTGGTTCCCTTCTCTTGATTACCAGATACAATTTAGATTTCCTATAACTGGAAATGAAAATCCATTGTTTGCAAACTCTCTTAATTTCAGACTTGACTATGGCAAAGCCTATAAAGAGGCTCTTTT
Organism: Panthera tigris; assembly: GCF_018350195.1. Taxonomy (NCBI): domain Eukaryota; kingdom Metazoa; phylum Chordata; class Mammalia; order Carnivora; family Felidae; genus Panthera; species Panthera tigris. The sequence goes on from NC_056667.1 coordinate 173,375,700, forward strand.
TAAAAGGTGCTGACACTGAATCAGAAGGTGATCTCATCTCGGTGGAGGCAGCAGAATTAGACCCATTAACTTCAAATGAAATTGAACAGCCACCCTGGGAAAGCTTGTCTGAGTGAAAATGAGTATAGTCAAATTTGAGCCAAGGTGTATGAGAACATCTGAAAGTGTAATGGGATGCAAAGTATTTCAGTGTGGCCTATTAGTCACACCTAGAAGCCTGTTTTAAAAGTCTAGACAGACAATAAAAATAGCTACCAGAGAAAATAAAGAGACATTCTAGATTCCCATGGGGTTTTCCTTTAGTGGAGAATGATTTAAACTAACCATAAACCACCCCTCCACTATCAAATAACTTAGAATGGTTAATTTTAGTGGAGAAGTCACATTTAAATATTTTCTTAAAATGTGGCCAAATTATTCCTCAGAGTCTTACGGCTTTACCCTGTTGTAGACAAGAGACATTAAAAAACAAACCAAAAAACTCTTAAACTCCTAATTTAAAAACTCTGGGGGAACTTGTCATTTAAAGAGATTTTTTCCCCCAGTCTTAGAAGCAAATAATTTACCTCTCATTGTACTTCTGCAAATCCAAAACTTTTTTTGTGCATATTTTACTATTTTTTTTACTTGTCAAAGAGGTATTACTTACATCTAGATTATAGAGCTCTCCATCTCGGTAGGCACACATGCATGTATCTAGAAATATGTCCATCTGTATATATTTGGGAGCCAATTCTTAGAAAAGGTTATGTTAAAAGGTAAACTGAGGCACAGAACTTTCAGGAGTCTCTTTGAGCATATGTCCATTTCAATTGGGCAGTGCCAAACCAAATGCGGTTAGGAGAGTCTACTGACAGGAGCAGGAGCTGGGTGTATGTGCGTGGGGTGCGTAGGAAGGTTTATACAGAAGATGAGGCAGAAAAGCAAGGATATTATTTGATTAACCATAGCTTAAGCAGTTGCTTATTTAGGAAAGTTGGCTACTTGTGATTGGTTGTTCTTGTTTGATTTTCTCAAATTTGAGTGCATTGATTCTGGTTTAGGTTTTGGTTTCTTTACATAGTATTAGAACTATCTCAGTCTATTAGCCTCCCTGTTTAAATACTTTAACAGAAAAATGGAAGCAATGTTTCTGTGCCTGTAAACTCTTTCCATTTCCTGCAGGTCATATGGGGATTATGGTACACCTGGTTCCCCTGCAGAGTACAATAGACTCCCTTAGCACTGATTTATTTAACTTCCTAATTTCTACTAAACACAGTCATCCCCAGGTTCAATGGAAGAAGTAATTTGAATCTTACAGAAGCATGAGATTGAGCTGCAGGTGCTATATAATGCTAGGGACAGGAGCAAACCAGGGGAGTGTTGAGAAAATTTATAGACAATTCTCTCTTTGGTATCTCTATATAACTTGTTATGTTCCATACTTGTGTTTGCAAAAAAATGTCATTCTATGAAGATGAAATTCCAGAGAAAACTGAAAGAGATTAATATATGAGGTCAGACTAGGAACATAAAGCCTGTAAAACTGGAAAAATGACTCATGGTAAATGCAGAAAGTCATTTCTGTGCAAAAGTTAGGATTTAGAAAGTGTCTAGTCAATACAGAGTTATACTTTAGAATCAGCTGCTCAGTCTGAGGAATTAAATAAATCAAAGAAAGATTTGATTATGACAATAATTACAGTAATATCAGTGTTTTGAGCAGAGATATTGCCTATGATTTGAAGGACATTTCATGAGGACAGCATCAGTCACTTTATAATATGGCAGTACCTGACCAAAATATATTATTATAGCACTTTTCATGTGTATCAGAAAAATTTAAAATAGACTCTTAGGAGGCTTACGTAGTTTTCTGTGTAGCATCACCAGCCAATTTCAGTTGATTGATCTGATATTGTAAAGAGTTGTATAAGACACTCTCAGTAAATGATCAATCTGTTGGACAATTTTGGAAACCAGAAAGAATATATAAAAATATAAAATTTATTAGCTCATGCATTGGAATTTACCAGTATCTTTTTTTTTTTAATTTACCAGTGTCTCAAAGTCATATATTAAAAATACAAATACAGGAAAGAGAAAAATTGATAACATTATCTCAAAGATGTTCTTATTTATATTTAGAGGAGAGAGTAAAAGCAAAAGAATGACTTTGGGAAATTATATTTATTTATGACACATCTGTTTTTACTTTACCATGTCTAGCTATAGAGAACCCAATTAGGAATATAAATTTAAAAAGAAAAACTAGATACACTGATCAGAAAGATGAATTTGTGTCAAAATTAAATACTTATTTTTAGAATGCTTTTAAAATGTCAATACTATCAAATTAGTTAATATACATGTTTTAAAAATAAAATTTATCTATACTAATAACAAAAACAGTGCTCCTTTTATTATCCCTTAATCACCTCTGATTTCTGCTCCCCAGAGACAACTGCATTGACCACTGAGCTCATTTATCTACCTCCAAATTGCTGAATAATATCTTTACACTGACATTTTGTGGTTTTTCAATATTAGGCCTTGTCCATGGCCTCTTACTGCAGATAAGGGTTCTCTCCCTTGTCTTTATATTCTCTAAGTATATCTAATTTCCATCGTCTCCAGATATTGGTTATATCACGTGTGTTTTGGAAAGCTAATTTATTATTTAAATGGTTTCTAATGGAGATGTCACATTGTATACTATGATTGTATTTCTTTTGTGTAATGTATTTTGCCTTGAGTTAGTATGTGTCTCCCCCCCCCCCATTGGCTTAGTTGCTATTACTGAATTTCAAAAATTTCCCATAAAAATCCTCTCAAATATAATTAAACATGTGTAGTTTGCCATACATGGTAAAAAAAAATGGCAAAGTAACATTTTTTAAAATGTTTATTAATCTTTGAGAGAGAGAGAGGGAGAGAGAGAGGGAGAGAGAAGAGCGCGAATAGGGGAGGGGCAGAGAGAAGGAGACACAGAACCCGAAGCAGGCTCTAAGGCTCTGAGCTGTCAGCATAGAGCCTGACACGGGGCTTGAACTCACAGGCTATGAGATCATGACCTGAGCCAAAGTCGGGTGCTTAACTGACGGAGCCACCCAGGCGCCTCAGGTACCACTTTTATTTTTCCATATATTTTATTATTTTCCAGAAATAATTTTCAATACAAGTTTCCAATATTTTATTTTCACAGTAAAACCTTAGATTGTGAGTAACTTGTTCTGCAAGTGTTGACCAAGACAAGGAAGCATTTCCAATAAATTTTAACTTGATAAATGAGTGATGTCTTGCAATACAAGTAGTACGTGATGCCAAATTTCACATGATCACAACTTTGCCAATGGTTCTTTTCTCTCTCTCTCTCTCTCTCTCTCTCTCTCTCTTGTCGTGGGATTGTAGATGCTTGTCTCCCATGCTGGGATGCTCACTCTTAAGCGGCGGTGTTTGGCAGAAATCAGTGATTTTTCAGAATGGTAGAAGCTGCCCACAACTGACACTAGTGTATATTTTTGTCACTTCGGAGCACCTATGGACAGTCCTTTGCTTTTCCATACAAGGGTAAGTTTAGGAATGCTTTGCTTCATTCTAGGTCAGGCTGTCTGCAGATATAGACCCTTTCCTCTGCTGCTTTATTATCAGTTATATTAAATACAGTATGTGACAAGAGTTTATTAATACTACACTGTAGTCACCATCCGTTAGTGATAATGAGTGTTTTCCTTTACAAAAATCCTCTTCTTGTCTCTCTCACACCAACCATGAAGATTTTCAAAGGTCAGTTCAGGTTAATTTGTTTATTTTTCTTTATATTTTGTATTTTCTTTATTATTTTGTATTATATTACAGTATTATAATCATTTTTTACATGAATATTTTTGGGTTATGGAATGAATCATCTGAGTTTCCATTATTTCTTATGGGGAAATTTGTTTTGATATACAAGTGCTTTGGATTACAAGCATGTTTCTGGAATGAATTCTGCTTGCAAACTAAGGTTTTACTGTATTGTACTCCAGTTTGGACAGTTTATTTTGGGACTTGCTGAATACCCAGGGCTTTATTTCTTCCAGATTTTCTTTGCCTCATTTAGTAATAGCCATTCTTTCTGGGTTCTTCTAGGATGTGTGAAGTCTCAGGGAAAGTATTATTTTGTGGGCATCCTGTTTATATAAGCAATTCCATTTGAAAATATATAACAGAATTCATGTACTCCTTTGAATTACAGTAAATTATTGACGAAAATTTAAGATATTGATAGAATTATTACTCATTACTCATGATGCTCTATCACCCATTGTGTTGCTTGTGAAAACTGGTTTTCAAAGACTCTCTCACAGCTTGGTATTGTCTTTAGTTGATGCTATAAAAGTACATCTTCTTAGGAAATGCAGGAAAATAGGTATGTTAATTTGTTTTCTTGTCATGTTGAATTTATCATTCAACATGTACAGTGTGGTGTAAATGCAAAGGATACATCTTCCAACCTTACCTCCTCTTGAATTCTTTAGGCAGGAACTGTTTCATCCCTACAATGTGATCTGCAATGTTGACCACATCTTGTCTTTCATCATATTGGGTAGATGCTTATGGGAGATGAGACAAGGAAAATACATCCTCCTTTTAGCATGCTTAAAAATCTACTGGGAGAATGTGTCATCAATACATTGATTGAGGCAAAAAAGGACATCATTTATAAAGGCCTCTTGACATTAGAGAACAGGGTGGCCTTGCACCCTGACAGGAAGTAAGGTACATGACATACAGTCATGGAGAAATACTTGACATGGATCACAGAGCATGCTGAGAGTTGGGTTAAATCCCTACATGCTAGTAACAGAAGACACACAAGGTAAAGGACACCTGATTCCACTTCTGCTGCCTGTAGGTGATTTGGTAAGAGGTAGCATCACAGCACACAGACCAGATGAGAGCTAATGTAAGGGCCTATTGACACAATTCTAGTAAAGGCCAACCATGGACAGTTGGTAGAGCAAAGTACCAACTTATCTTGTGCCCAGTGTTAGAGTCCTGCAAAGTCAGTATATCTGCAACAAGCTGGAAGCCCAAATTAAGGTAAAATATCAAGGTGTTAGGTTTACTTGTTGATTGCTTTTTTCTTCTTTCATTAAAGCACGTATATATGCTCATAAGAATGAGCTATTGATAATAGAGAAATGAAAATGCAGAAAAAAATATGGTGAATAATGACTGCATGAAATCATGCTGTAGGTTAGTGGGTGAGATAAGGTCAAAAGTGATGGGTTGGCTTTGATATAAGCAGAACTTCTTCCATTGTTACAAAAAAGGGAGCAAAGTACATAGGAATGAATTCTGGAATATGTAAGGACATTGAGGTAGCACTTACTTGATTGCACCTGTTTTCTCAGTGAAATATGAGACATCATCAGATAAGAGAATGTGTTAGAGGCTTTGATGTTAGGGGTCTGAAGAGAGAAACGGAAGTATGAATATCCCCTTTAAAAACTATTAAGTAAAGAAAGGTGTGTACAAGTCCTTATTCTTATTATTAAATTAAATACATAGTGTTTTAAAAAAATATCTTTAATTATAGTGTAAAGATAGGAAGGATGGATTGTGAACCATTGAATATGACATTGGTTCTGTCATTGTCCTGTCTTCTCACTTTAGTCATTTGAGAAGTTGTCCAAACAATCCTAAAGAACCTAAAGAACCCCAGTTTACTCATTGGTAGAACTAGGCTTCAGACCAAACCAGTCTGTTTCTTTTAAATTTTCTTATTTTTTCAGTGAGGTTTCTGATTCTGGATAACATTAAGCTTTGTTTCAGCAGATTGGGAAGATATATTATTCTATACAAGGGTAAATGGTATAAGTAAAGTCATAAAGAAAGGAATACATATGAAATTTTCAGAGGAAAGTGAATGGATCAATAGTTAATAAAGGCTTTACCTTCTGCAAACTCATGGTTCCAATACATGGATGAATCTATAGTAAATTATTAGCCTGGTGATTATTTGACATAATGGCATGGAGTTAAAAGTAATAATCTGGATACTAATTCCTTCTTTGCAATCATTCTAGGTAGGCACTGTGAACATATCTTGCACTAAAAAGGGAATGGTTGAGTTATTCCCTTACTCTCCCCAAAGCCATCAATCTTTGAAAGCTTAAATCAAGAATATGTAGATACAGCACAGATTGAAATGACTACAAGGCCTATTGGCCATCTCTCTTTGTCAGAGTATTTCAAAGCACAGCAGTGCTTGTATAGGTCACATTTATTTATACAACCCAAAATATCACCTTTGAAAACTATAAACATTAGTGCCCATTTCCATGGGACACTAGAGTCAGACTTTCTGAGCTTTCTTTCCAGAAAACATGCAGCCATAAAATATCTAGGTCTCTGCCCAAGAAGTGACATCCAGTGACTCATTATGAATGAACATATCTTCTTCACAGAGAGATATGGAGTTGTTTCTTATCAAGAAAGTCACACCTGTGTCTCAGGCCCTCTGTAATATTAGTGAAAAATATAAAAAACATAAATATAAACTAAACCTCAAAGGAGTAATGCATATAGAGGAATAAATAAATAATCATTTTAGTATTCGCAACTGAAATGATAATATAGTTTCTAATACTGAAATAAAGTTTTATTTCTTCTTTATATATAATAAAATATTTTCTACATGTTGACCTGAATATATTAATTTAAAATTGTTGGTTAAGTTATATTATTTCATGTTAGATTTTTCACTACAAAATTATTTTTAGGTCATTGGATAACATACAATTATGTATATAGCCTCTTCTATGCAAATGTAATTTGTAATATAGTCCAAATTTTACATATCTTATAAGTAAAGAAAAGGGCAGAAGCATTGTTTATTTTTAGAATTCTTATGCTTGGAACTTGCAAGCAATATTATTTGAGAAAGACATGGGTGATTATGTTGTAGCAGTTAATTTTGATTGCATCATACTATGCACTGATTTGTATATGTGTAGAAACTAGTAAGGGGATTTAAATGGGAATTTAAAATGACATAATGTGGTAGAAAGCTGATGTACTCCAGGAGAAAATGTCCTTAATAGAAAACATTATTTTTTTATTTGGGAAACCATATCTGGGAAATACCCAAAGCAGCCAGTTGTGAAAGCTTTCTTCAGAGGAGTAAATATGAAATTTTCTTTTCAAATGATTTGAGAAGGTACATTCTGAGTACTTATATACCAAAGAGACCAGAAGCTTTAGAAATGTCTAAAATATACATGCTTTATAAAGTTAGCCTCAGATATTATATCTGAGAAAAATCAGAAATACATGTAAAGTTTTTTCAAAAGTTTGTCTTCTGTATATCTCTTTTTGATATGTAAGTTGATTTGAAAACATTTTTTGGAGATGTTCTCTAACATAGACGCTGTAATTTGACTTGGAATAAATATGAAATTTTTAATATGAATACTTTTTTAAAGGCAAAGACTCTAGTAAATATATTTAGGCATTACCCAGCCTTGAAATTTTTTTTCTCTCATCATGAATAAGACATAAATGTGAAGGTTGTATTTTTAGTAGCAGCTGCATAATTTCATTACAGATAGGTCTTTGCTTTTCCCTGTTATTTAAAATAGAAGAGAATGTTTTCTTTCCAAGCTATGAGCACAGTTATTTTATAAAGTTATTTTTCTCCATATAATGAAAATATAGTAAAAATACATACTTGATATTCACTCTATAATTCATTGACTCTATCTTAATTTTTAGTATAAAAATTTTATTGAAGTATAACTTACATGTAATGATATGCTCAGATCTTAAATGTATCATGTAATCAACTTTTACAAATTTGTTACAAATGAATTCTTTCATGTAACGTACACCCCATCTACATACAGAAAATTTCTCTGTCCAGAAAGTTCTCTTGTATTTCTGTCAAACCCTCTATCTATATATTTGAATAATGTTGAGATTAAAATAGGATGTTGCTCAGTTTTATATCATATTGCCATAGTATAACATTACTAATAGTGATCTATAAGATATTTGAATAAATTTGAATAGCTAATATTCTAAAACAAGTATAATACAAACAATAACATGAGACAAAACACTAAATTGTGATTTGGTGTGTGAGCCAAATGAAATATCTGGTTCAAACTACCAATTCACTATTGTTGGATATATTATTCTTGTTAACTAGCATTATTAGATGAGATGAGTGTATTGGATCAAAGCTTTGTTTCATGTGTTTTTGTCTTGTCCTGGGCTGTCTTGTTTCTTTTGAATGAATAATGGTGTGTTACATGGGAAACAGACGGTTTGAGTTCATTAATTTTACAATCCAATACAAACCAGCCTTGTGGATTAACTACTAGAAGTCCATTAAACTATTGATTAGTTTGTTCTGATCAACTTTGCATTGGGTCCCCTACAAAAACCACCTGAGGGCTCTCCTTATCTTGTGAATTTGGGAAACATGGATACTTTATTACAGTGTCAATAAATTGTGGCCTCTCTTGTTTGACGTAAGTTTTTCCATGTCAAATCTTCAACCTCATCCCAGGACTCCCACTTTATATAAAATCCATACATTCAGTAAATGTATCTTTGTAAATGACAAAAAACTTTTACTTTGTATAACAGTGAACATTCTAGGACAACTTTGACATGACAAAATTTAACAATTAACATATGTAAAAAGAGTTTAAAAACAACAGAAAAGAAAGCAACAAACATGCAAAAGTCCACTGGTTTTAATTTCTAAGAGACTTCAAAACACATTCTAACTGAAAGATGTTGTCTCTTAAAATTGTTAAACTCTCCTTGCAAATTCTTTCTATGTGTGTGTTCAGTTTTATCTGAACAACCTACTTAATAATACTTCCATTAGTTGCTTCCCTTGACTTTGAAAATATGGTACCATTTTTTTTTTAGGAAAACAATAATTGCATAGCAAAACTGTTAGATCAGAAAGCAGATCTAGAAAAGCTGAATGCTTAACTTGGTTTAAAGCAGAGTTAGAGACTTTAAGAATTCTTTCAGAGGTAGAGTGACAGAAATTTGCAAGTGAACTCTAAATTTTACTTGTATTTATTTTCCTTGACAGCCAGATCTCCAGCAACTACTTCACTTAATTTTTAACTTATCTCATTAGGAAAAATGGTTAAAAGCAACAGGAGGGGAAAATAAAGATTGACTTAAATAATAAAACTGAAACTTTTTTTTTTGCTATGTCTTTTAAGACTTTATTTTCTGAAAAACAGGTATTTCATACAATCTTTGCTGTGTTAATGCAAATATGCACAAAGTAGGCATGTATTTTTGTTTTCCAAAAGATGCATTATGAATATTTTCAGGAAGCTGGTGTGATTTATTCAACTTTTAATCTTAAATACAATCACAATTATATCCATCAGGAGGCATTACAAACTTTCGTACAGAGAAGCCACTTTATTTATACAATGTTACTAGGACAAGGAAGATTCATTTAAACGCAATTTGCTCTTATAAGTGTAAAGTAAATTAACAAATCAAATATGTGGTTGCCACTGACATTACAAGTAGAAATATAAGAGAAATTTAAAACAGGAAAATAACTGACACAACAACTTTAAGCAGGAGCTGAAACTTGGACTGTCAGGCAAAGAGAAGAAAAAAAATCAGCCTGTTTTGAAAGAAAAACATTCTATAAGCCTGCATTTCAGGAAAACATGCAATTCCTTAAGTTTACCATCTTCAAAAATCAAACTAATTGTATGACATTTTTACATTAGCACAACAAACAGCTTTTCCCTAGTAAGTCCAATTTCCCATAGAAAGCAAGGGACTCTAAGTGGTTCCTGTTGTACAACTAACCCTTAACCTGTAAAGCTTTTCAATTGGAGTCCATTTGCCCTTTTGTAAATAAGGGATGGTGATATTGTTACTCAGGCCTAAGAAGCAGGAAAAGTGCAACAAATCCTTAGCGGTTCATAATACAGTGGATTCCCCCTTCTGCAATGTTTGGAAAAATTTGTAACCCTAAGCTAGTTTTTCCCCATAGGAAGAATGTTTCTAATACAACCCATACATTGAAAACAAAATCTACCTTCTTTAAGTGGCCCTTACATTACTATAGTCTACCTCCTTGATTTAAGGGGGGAAAGTCCTAGCTCTAAATTACTTACATTTTACAAGTCCACGACGACAGAGAATGGAAGGCACTGTTTTTCACATTCATCTAATCTTATGTAAAACAAAGGTACGTGTGCTAACAGTAAAGCATTTGCTGATTTTTGATGTATATGAATAGGACTAACAGGCAAATTGTAGGTGCTTCCTTTCATATGAAAAGGAATTAGGTAAAAGAAGAACCAGCCCCTTTGATTTTAGTACTGCCAAAACAAGTAAGCCCCCAGAATAATTACAAATATGTGGAGGATGATAGGCCAGGAAGACTTCAATTTAAAGTACTGCCAAAATATAACTCTGAAACTTTTAAAATTATCTTGAGAAGTGAAGGAAAGTCGGAAGTAAATGCAGAAGCTATTTTTTAAAGTTTGTTTTTTCTTAATGGTAGATATGAAAATGTATTAAAACTGTAACAAAGTAAAGATAAATCAACAGGAGACTCCAAAATTATACTTCAGGAAATTTTCACACTATTTTGGAGTAGAGCCATGAACTGAAATGTAAAAAGTGCCTCATCTACTTAAAAAAAATGTTTTTTAATGTTTATTTATTTTTTAGAGAGAGACAGAGAGAGAGTGAGCATGAGCAGGGGAGGGGCAGAGAGAGAGGGAGACATAGAATCAGAAGCAGGCTCCAGGCTCTCAGCTCCCAGTGCAGAGATCTAACCCATGAACCATGGGATCATGACCTGAGCCGAAGTCAGACACTTAACTGACTGAGCCACTCCGTCTCCCTATCATCAACCTTTTTTTTTTTTTTAAATAAATCCAAACTAGAATTAGGGGATTTGGACAGAAAAAAAATAGGTGAAACAGTAAAATAGCCAAAATAGAAAATAGACAATATATAGTTTAAATATTTACAAGATTTTCCAGCTATCTTTCTGTTACTGACTTCTAGTTTAATCTCATTGTGATCTGAGAACACATTTAGTATGATTTTATTCTTTTACACCTGTTAAAAGTCCAGAATGTAGTCTATTTGGTGAATATTAATTAGATAAAATTGATTTCTTTACATAGCTGAACTGAATTTAATTGACATTATAAAACACTTTATTCAGAATAATACACATTTTTGTCGAGCTTATATGGAACATTCCCAAATAGACCATATTCTGGAAAATCCCTAAATGTTGAAAATTTTTAAAAAGACACTTCTAAATAAACCCATATGTTGAAGAAGTCTCAAGAGAAATTGAAATATTTCAACTAAATGGAAATGAAAATAACACCAAAATCCGCGGAATATGGTGAAAGTAGTGATTAAATAGAAATTTATAGATTAAATGCATACATTAGAAAAAAATAACTAAAATTGAAAACCTAAGCTCGTACCATAGGAAAATAGAAAAGAACAATTTAAACCTAGAAAAGCAGAAGAAAAATACTAAAAGAGCAGAAGTTAATACCATTTGAAGCAGGCAAACAATAGAAGAAATTTAAAAATCAAAAACAATTTCCATGAAAAGATCATTAAATTAATAAACTTCAAGCAAGGCTAACCAAGGAAAAAGAGAGAGGACACAATTCATTAATATAAAAAGGAATGAAAGAAAATGAAAGAAGCCATATCATGGAAATTCAAAGGGTAATAAAGGAATATTTGTATGCATACAAATTTGATAACTTAGGTGAAATGAAGTAATTCCTTGAAATCTACAAACTACTGAAATTCTCAAAAAAATAGATAATTTTAATGTCTATATTCATTTTAAGTATTGAATTAATAATCAAAACCTTCCAAATATAGATCACCATGATTGTTTCAGTAGTAAATTATATCAAAAATTAAAGGAATAAATTATATAAATTCTCTATAATCTATTCCAGAAAATAAAAGCAGAGGAACACTTCCTAATTCATTATATAATGCTGGTATTACCCTAATACTAATTAGATTAGATTGATTGACGGTGCTTTTCAGCTCTTCTATATTCTTACTGATTTTCTGTCAGTTACTGACAGAGGGATGTTAATGTCTCCAACTGTATTGGTCAGTTTGTCCATTTCTCTTAAATTGTTAGATGTTTTCCTCATGTATTTTGACATGTTTAAGATATGTCATTAGAAATGCCCTACTAATCTGATCCTTGATAACAATTCATCATTCCTTTTTTTTAATGTTTATTTACTTTTGAGAGAAAGAGTGCAAGCAGGAGGGGCAGAGAGAGAGGGAGACAGAGGATTAGAAGTCAGCTCTCTGCTGTCAGCACAGAGCCTAATGTGGAGCTGAAACCCACAAATTATGAGATCATGCCCTGAGCCGAAATCAGATGCTTAACTGACAGGTGCCACTACAGTTCATCATTCTTAATGGTCAGCTTTGTCTCAAATTAATAGTTACTCCAGTTTTTTGTTTGTCTGTTTTGTTTTGTTTAAACATTATCTTTCTTCACCCCTTTACCCTTAACCAATCTGTGTCTTTATATTTAAAGTGTTGATCTTATAGATAGCATGTAGTTGGGTCTTGTGTTTTATTTACTCTAACATTCTTTGTCTTTTCATTGGTGTATTTAGGCCATTCCTATTTAAATTGTTATTTATATATTTTGATTTAATACTTAACTGTTAATAATTGTTTTTTATGCGCTGAATTTATTCTTTGTTTTTTTTTTCTTTTGTTTTTCTGACTTCTTTGGTATATAATTGCATTTTCCTTTCTTATAAAAATATTTATATTCCCATTTTTCTAAAAAATAGCTGTCTTCAAATTTACAATATATAGTTTTAATTAATTTAAACCCATTTTCAAATAACACTACTCCAATTCATGTGTATTAAGGTATATTATTTATCCCTATGCTATATTTTCCCAATAGATTACTATTATTGCTTTGAACAGTTATCTTTTAAATCAATTAAGTATAAGCAAAATAACTTTTATTTTTATTATTCTTTCTCCAGCGCTCTTTATTTATATAGGTCTCTATTAGAACTTTTTTTAGCATAGAACTTCTTCTAAAACCTCTTTCAGAGCTGGTTGGCTCTGATTGATTCCCTCAGTTCTTATTTTTCTGAGAAATTATTTTTCTTTCAGTTTTTAAAGATGATTTTGCTAGACATAGAATACTAACCTGGTGATGTTTTTTCTTCGTGCACTCAAAATATTTAGATCCACTCTTCCTTGCATGGTTTCTGATCTTATAAGCAGTCTGCTATAATTCTTACCTTTGTTCCTCTGGAGGTAAACTCTTTTATTCTTTAGCATCTTTCAAGATTTTTTTTTTTTTTTGGTCTCCTGTTTCTCTAATTTGAATATATTGTCTTTGAGAGTGTGTGTGTCGGGGTGGGGGGGGGCATTTTTCCTGCTTGGTGTTCTCTGGGCTTTGTAGATCTAAGGTTTGGAGTCTGTTATTAACTTGGAAATCTCCAACTTAAGCTCACCGATTCTTTTTTTTTTTTTTTTTTTTTTTTTTAGCTCACTGATTCTTTACTCAGCAATTTTGAGTCTACTGATAATCTTCTTAAAGGCATTTTTCGTTTCTGCTACCATAAGCTTAATTTCTACAATTTCCTTTTGATTACTTTTTTTGTTTGTTTTTTTAACATTTATTTATTTTTGAGACAGAGAGAGAGCATGAATGGGGGAGGGTCAGAGAGAGAGGGAGACGCAGAATCCGAAACAGGCTCTAGGCTCGGAGTTGTCAGCACAGAGCCCAACACGGCACTCGAACTCAAAGACCGTGAGATCATGACTTGAGCCGAAACCAAAAGTGTGTGTGTGTGTGTGTGTGTGTGTGTGTGCGCGCGCGCGTGCACGCATGTGTACCACATCATTTTTCTTTTAAGTTTATTTATTTACTTAGAGCAGGTGAGCACAAGCAGGGGAGGTGCAGAGAGAGGGAGAGACAGAATCCCAAGCAGGTTCCATGCTGCTAGCACAGAGCCCACTCAGAGCTCAAACTCCTGAACTGTGAGATCATGACCTGAGCTGAGATCAAGAGTTAGACGCTTAACCTACTGAACCTCCCAGGCGCCCATGTGCCATATCTTTTTTAATTAAGTTTATTTATTTATTTATTTATTTGAGAAAGAGAGAGCACGAGCAGGGGAAAGGCAGAGAGAGGGAGAGAGAGAATCTCAAGTAGGTTCCACGCTAAAAGCATGGAGCCTGATATGGGGCTAACTCACGAACCGCAAGATCATGACCTGAGCTGAAACCAAAAGTCAGATGTTTGACTGAGCCGCCCAGGTGCCCCATTTTTTTAATCCATTCATTTATGAATTGACATGTGGATTGCCTTAGTATCTTGGCTATTGTAAATAATGCTGCAGTAAACATAAGCGTGCATAAATCTTTTCAAATTAGTGTTTTTGTTTTTTTGGGGGTAAATATCCAGTGTTGGGATTATTGGATCATGTAATGATTCGATTTTGAATTTTGTGAGGGACCTCCATACTGTTTCTCTCTGTGGCAGCACCAATTTGCATTCCCAAGAACAATGTATGAGGGCTCCTTTTTCTCCTCATCCTCACTAACACTTGTTATTTCTTGTCCATTTGATTCTAGCCATTCTAGTGGTGGTAAGGTGATATCTCATCGTGGTTTTGATTTGTATTTCCTTGATGATTAGTGATATTGAGCATCTTTTCATGCATCTGTTGGCCATTTGTATGTCTTTGGAAAAATGTGTATTCAGATCCTCTCTGCCCATTTTTAATAAGATTATTTGTTGTTTGGTATTGAGTTGTGTAAGTTCTTTATATATTTTGGATATTAGTCCCTTATCAAATATATCTGTGGAAAATATCTTCTTCCATTTAGTAGGTTGCCTTGTTGCTTTACTGATGCTTCACTGTGCAAAAGCTTTTTATTTTGGTATAGTCCCAATAGTTTAATTTTTCTTTTATTTCCCTTGCCTCAGGAAACATATTTAGAAAAATGTTTCTATGGCTGGTGTCAAAGAAATTACTTCCTGTATTTTCTTCTAGGAGTTTTATGGTTTCAGGGTCTTACATTTAGGTCTTTAGCCCATTTGAGTTTATTTTTTGTGTATGGTGTAAGTGGGTAATCCAGTTTCACTCTTTTGCCTATAGCTGTCCAGTTTCCCCAGTACCATTTGTTGGAGAGAATATCTTTTTCCCCATTATATATTCTTGCCTGCTTTGTTACGGATTAATTGTGGATATATATATATATATATATATATATATATATATGTATATAGGGTTATATATGTATACATATAGGGTTTTATATATATATATATATATATATATATATATATATATATAGAGAGAGAGAGAGAGAGAGAGAGAGAGTGTTATATATATATATAGGGTTATATATATATATAGGAATATATATATATAATATATATAATATATATATTATATATATTATATATATATAATTGTGGATTTATTTCTGGGCTGTCTATTCTGTTCTATTGATATATGTGTTTATTTTTGTGCCAGTATCATACTATTGTTGTTGTTGTTTTGTTGTTGCCGCTGTTGTTTGTTTGTTTGTTTTTAAGTAGGCTTCATACCCAGCATGGAGCCCAATGCAAGGCTTGGACTCACAACCCTGTGGTCAAGACCAGATCTGAGATCGAGGTTGGATGCTTAACTGAGCCACCCAGGCACCCCAGCATAATGTTCTGAAATTACAACTTTGTAGTGTATCTTGAAATGAATTGTAGTAGCTCCAGCTTTGTTCCTCTTTCTCCATATTACTCTGGCTATTTTGGGTCTTTTATGGCTCAGTATTTCATTATTCTTTGTTTTAGTATTCTTTGTGTTCTGTGAAAAATGTTGTTGGTATTTTGTTAGGGATTGCATTAATTCCATAGATTGCTTTGAGAAGAATGGGCATTTTAACAACCAATGTAAATGTTCTTTTAATCCATGAGCATGGAATATCTTCCCATTTGTTCATGTTATCTTCAATTTCTTTCATCGGTGTTTTTGTAGTATAGGTCTTTCACCTCCCTGGGTAAGTTTATTTCTAGGTATTTTATTATTTTTATTGAAACTTTTAAATGGGATTGTCTTAATTTCTCTTTTTGCTACTTCATTATTAATGTATAGATATGTAGCAGATTTCTCTATATTGATTTTATATCCTGCAACTTTGCTGAATTCACTGATCAGGCTAGTAGTTTTTTGGTGGAGCACCTAAATACATAAAGCAATTATTAAGAAATTGACAGTAATACAATAATAGCAGGGGACTTTAACACCCCATTTACATCAATGAATTATTGTCCTTACGGAAAATCAACAAGGAAACAGCGGAATTGAGTGACACATTAGACTAGATGGACCAAACAGATATATTCAGAACATTCCATTCAAAAGCAGTGGATTATACATTATTTTCAAGCATACATGAAACATTCTCCATAATGGATCATGTGTTGGGCCACGAAACAAGTCTCAGTAAATTCAAAATCACTGAAATAGTATTATGCATCTTTTCTAACCACAATGGTACAAAACTAGAAATGAATCACAAGAAAAAATCTAGAAAGAACCTAAATACAGGGAGGCTAAATAACATGCCACTAAAGAATGAGTGGGTCTAACCAATAAATCAAAGAGGAAATTTAAAAATACACAGAGAAAAGTGAAAATGAAAACAGTGTTCCAAAATCTTTGGGATGCAGCAAAAGTGGTTTTAAGAGGGAAGTCTTAGCCATACAGACCTACCTCAAGAAACAAGAAAAATCTCAAGTAAGCAACCTAACCTTACACCTGAAGGGGCTAGAGAAAGAAAAACCAAGTCCAAAGCCAGTAGGAGGAAGGGAATAGTAAAGATCAGAGACTTTTTTCAGTCTCTAAATGAAAACAAAACAAAACAACAATAGAATAGAACAATTAAACCAGGAGTTGGTTCTTGAAAAGATAAACAAAATTGATAATTTTTTGAAAAAGTTTATTTATTTTGAGAGAGAGAGCATGCCTGCAACCAAGGGAGGAGCAAAGAAAGAGAGAGAAAGAATACCAAGCAGGCTCCACACTACCAGTGCTTTGACCATGAGATCATGACCTGAACTGAAATCAAGAGTTATACACTTAATTGACTGAGCCACCCAGGCACCCCCAAATTGATAAACTTTTAACCAGACACAGAAAGAAGAAAAGAGAGAGGGCTCGAATAAGCAAAACCAGAAATGAAGGAGCAAATCTCAAAAACAGAAATGTCAAAGCAAAATAACAACTGACACCACAAATATACAAGGGATTGCAAGAGAATATTAGGAAAAATCATATGCAACAAATTGGACAACCTAGAAGAAATGGATCAATTCTTAGAAACATATAACTTGCCAAAACTGAATCCAGAAGAAATAGAAAGTTTGAACAGACAAGTTGCTGGCAATGAAATTGAATCAGTAATCAAAAAAAATCTTAACAAATGAGCCTAGGACCAAATGGCTTTACAGTTAAATTCTATCAAAAATTTTTAAAAGGCTTAACATCAGGGTACCTGGCTGGCTCAATCTGTAAAGCATGTGACTTTTAATCTCAGGGTTGTGAGTTCAAGCCCCGCATTGGGTGTGGAGCCTACTTAAAATAAAAATGAAAAAAAAAAAAGAGTTAATGCCTATTTTTTTTTTCTCAAACTGCTCCAAAATATAGAAGAGGAAGGAAAGTTTTCAGATTGAGTCTATGAGGCCATCATTACCCTGATACCAAAACCAGATAGAGACACTACAAAGATACTACATTGACTATCTCTGATGAGCATAGATGCAAAAAATTCTCAACAAATTTCTTTTCCAGTTATTTTAGCTCCAGTCACTATGTCCAGCAAAGTCTCCCATGACACTGTCTACATGGTGGTGTGGGAAGTCCTATATGGGAACTAGTGCAAGTGCTGGAAGTTTTTGGAGATGATCGAGCTGAAGATTAGCCAGAAGAACTAGGGCAAATGTTTCTCAGGCATGCATCATCAAGCTTAAGTCCACTCCCTGCCCAAATTATCCACATGTATTCTGGGGGGCCTGCAGCACTGTGATGAGGCCAAGTCTGTGGCTTGGCCTTGGTCCATGTGGATAATGTCCCATGTAGACATTGAGGTGTTGAAGAAACTCAACAAGAGTAAGAAATTGGTCAAGAAGCTGTCCAAGAAATATGATGCCTTTTTGGCTTCAGAATCTCTGTTCAAGCAGATACCCCTGATCCTGGGCCCAGGCTTTAATGAGACTGGCAAATTCCTTCCTTGCTGCCCTACAATGAGAAAATGGTGGCCCATGTCAAAGCGAAGTCCATGATCAAATTCAAGAGGAAGAAGAAGTGTTGTGTTGGGCAGTGGCCATTGGCCACATGAAGATGATAGATAATGAGCTTATGTACAACATCCACTTAGCTGTCAATATCCTAGTATCATTGCTTAAGAAGTATTGGCAGCATGCCCTGGCTTTATACATTAAGAGTGCCTCTTTACTAAGGCACAGCTTAATAAATCCTGGTGCTACTAATTAAAAAAAAAATCCGCAACAAAATATTAGCAAACCAAATCCAACAATACGTTAAAAAACATAATTCACCATGGTCAAGTGCGATTTTTTCCAGGGATGCATAGGTGGTTCAGTATTTGCAAATCAACCAACATGGTACATCACATTCACTAGAGAAAGGGTAAAAACTATATGATCATCTCAATACATGCAGAAAAGGCATGTGACAAAGTACAACATCCATTCATGATAAAAACTCAACAAAGTAGGTTTAGAGAGACCTAATATAATATGTTGAGAGACCTCAACATAATAAAGGCTATATATGAAAAATCCACAGCTAACATTTTACTCAACAGTGAAAAACAGATGGAGCACCTGGGTGGCTCAGTCAGTTAAGTGCCTGACTTCGGTTCAGGTGATGATCTCGTGGTCTCTGAGGTGGAGACCCTCATTAGGCTCTGTCTTGACAGCTCAGAGCCTGGAGCCTGCTTCTGATTCCGTGGGTCTCCCTCTCTCTCTGCCCCTCTGTTTCTCTCTCTCTCTCTCTTAAAAATAAGTGAACATTAAAAAAATTTAAAAAAAAAAACTGAGATCTTTTTCTCTGAGCTCAGGAATAAGACAAGGATGTCCACTGTCACCACTTTTATTCAACATAGTACTGGAAGTCTTAGCCACAGCAATCAGACATGAAAACACACACACACACACACACACACACAAAAACATCCAAATTGGTATGTAAGAAGTAAAACTTTCATTATTTACAGTAGATATGGTACTATATATTATTTTAATGTGATGTGGTGTTATGTTGAAGAGAGGGAGCATTTTAGAATCTTTTCATTAAATCTCAGTTTTGAGGCACCTGGGTGGCTCAGTTGGTTAAGTGTTCAACTTTGCCTCAGGTCATGATCTCATGGTGTGTGGGTTCAAGCCCTGCGTTGGGCTCTGGACTGACCACTCAGAGCCTGGAGCTTGCTTCAGGTTCTGTGTCTCCCTCTCTTTCTGCTCCTCCCCTGCTCATCCTCTCTCTGTCTCTCTCAAAGATAAATAAATGTTTAAAAAATTAAAAAAAAAAACAATTCTCAGTCTTCTGGTGGGCCTGTGCTTTGCAGATGTTACCTTGAAAGTGTTTCTCAACTGGCATAGCTTTTTTTCCTCCCGGGTTTCTATTCTCCTCCCTGGATATAGAATTCTAATTAATTTACTTAAAATCATCACCCCTGTTAACTGTGTTTTTTTTTTTCCCCTTTGTAGGTGTGACATGAAGGCTAGAGGGCTTAGAATAAGAGGAATTCTATTCCCTCAGTTGTGATAAGGCTCTAGCAAAGACTTTTCACCTGAAAAGTAGGCTTTGTTATGGAGAGGGTTTAGGTTTCTTCTCTTCTCTGTCATAGCTGTGAAAAGATCTTTGAGATCTCCTTCACTGTGAAAACCTGGTGGGGTTCTGGAAGGGGCAGTCCAGAAATATGTGTATTTCCCTAAGACTGCAGTCTTCAAACGTTTGTCACTTTGTCACTCACTCTAGCTTTCATCAGGTTACTGCAATTCATAAAAATTAGTATTTAAGTGTTCATACCAGTTTCTGCTCTAAATAAGTAGGTCTTGGCTATGTCTCTCTGGATTCAACTGCCTTTCCAGATTTAAAGTGATAGTTTGCCCTATGATCTTAGTTCTCTGATGGGTTCAAGGAACGTTATTGATTTTTCTGTTTTTCAACTTTCTTATTGCAAGTAACTGTTTCTAAGTACTTTATTTTTCAAAGTTGAAAACGGATGTAATCTCATCTATTTATAAAATTTTCATTGTTATACTTTTCATACTAGTTATTACCATCTTGTTCTTTGGAACTTCTTGATCTTAATTCGTATTACTAACACTTAATTCATATTACTAATTACTAAATCTTCCCCTTCATTGAGAGTGGTTATTATTCTTTCTTTTTGAATGTTTATTCATTTTGAGAGAAAGAGAGAGAGACAGAGACAGAGCAAGGAGGGGAGGAGCAGAGAGATTGGGAAAGAGAGAGAATCCCAGCACAGGGCTTCCCACGATCCCTAAGATCATGACCTGAGCCGAAATCAAGAGTCAGACCCTTAACTGACTGAGCCACCCATCCACCCGAGAGTGGTTATTATTCTTGAGCTCTCTACACTGTTTACTCTGTTTTTTACAGTATAAACATTTCTGTTTTATTGTCACATTCCATAGCAGTGATATAAAACAGATGTGTAAACTTTTTGTCTAGGAACTTATTCTCCCTTGATACATCACTTAAGATGAAAGTGGGTAGGTTTCTCAGGAGAGAATACTGCCCATACTGTGATTTGTACCCTGCCTGTGAGAAAAGTTGAAGGTTATGACCTGAGGGAAGAATGCTGTAGATAGTGAAGTACTCACGTTACTACCACACTAGGTTGCACTTTTGTCCTTCAGGAACTCTGCAAATCCACTCTCAGAATACTCTCTTAAACTTCAAAAGGTTTAGACTTTGAATGTGGACTATAGCAGTCCAAGGTGATAATCTTCTTTGACTTGAATCTCCTGGCCTTGGGAATACAAGGATGGAAGAAAGAAGAAGGTAGGAGTTTTCAAATTTATCTGGTCTACCTGTATCGTACTCCCTGGCCAGATTTTCATGCTGTCTTGATATTATTCCAACAAAACCTGGTGACCTTGGCTATAATAACTGGTTTTTGTTATATAGTGGCAAAAGGTCAAACAAGAATATGCCCAAGGTAATGTGGAGAGAAAAATACAAAATGCACAAACACTGCATTCAAAATAGCCCTAGACTGTAGTGCTGCCTGCTTTAGACTGCATTTTCTTCCTTGCCAGAATGGTTTCTCAGAGTTTAGTATGAGTTTTTTAGAATGCTTTGCTCTCTCTCTTTTTCTTTTGTTTTGTTTCCAGAGTTAAGCTTGGGGCAGGAAGTCAACAACATTTATATCCACATTTATTTCTTGTGCCAATATAAATTTATTGAAACGTAAACTGGATGCTTTGCCTAGACTGTCCCAAAATGGAACTTTGCTACCAATATGAATTGCTTATTAGAATTTTGCTACCTAAATAAAATCTTAAATAACACAGTTGTATATAGTAAGGAGAAATTGGTTTATTGAAACAGTACTTTTCTGAAAAGGCAAGTAATCTGTTCAAGACTTTCTCAAATATTATCTATGGACATTTTTTGCAATAATTTTAGGAAGTGAAAGAATATAAAATGATGATAGTAATTTTAAAAACCACCATGAAAGAATCTTGCCTTCATGTAATGTAGCATTTTAAATCTAAATTTATTTTGTTCCATTGATCTATGTCTCTGTTTTGCTGCTAATACCATACTGTCTTGATCTCTAAAGCTTTATAATATAACTTGAAGTCTGGAATTGTGATGCCTCCAGTTTTGCTTTTCAATATCACTTTAGCTATTTGGGGTGTTTGTGGTTCTATACAAATTTTAGGGTTGTTTTAGCTCTGTGAAAAATGCTGGTGGCATTTTGATAGAGAGTGCATTAAATGTGTAGATTGCTTTGGGTAGTACAGACGTTTTAATAAAATTTGTTATTCCAATTCATGAGCAGGGAATGTTTTCCCATTTCTCTGTGTCATCTTCAAATTCTTTCATAAGTGTTTTATAGTTTTTAGAGAACAGATATTTATCTCTTTGGTTAGGTTTATTCCTAAGTATCTTAAGAATTTTTAGTGCAATTGTAAATGGGACTGATTCCTTGATTTCTTTTTCTGCTGTTTCATTAATGGTGTATAGAAATGCAAGAGATTTCTGTACATTGATTTTGTATCCTGTGATTTTACTAAATAGAAAACCCAGAAATGGACCCATAACTATATGGTCAACTCATCTTTGACAAAACAGGAATATCCAGTGGAAAAAAGACAGTCTCTTCAGCAAATGGTGTTGGGAAGGCTGGACAATAATAATGCAAAAGAATGAAACTGGAGCACTGTCTTACACCTTACACAAAAATGAATTCAAAATGGGTGAAAGACCTATTTTAAGATGGGAAATCATAAAAATTCTAGAGAAGAGCCCTGGCAGCAACCTCTTTGACATGGGTTGAAGCACCTTCTTACTAGATATGTCTCCTGAGACAAAGGAAACTGAAGAAAAAATAAACTACTGGGACATCATCAAAGCAAAAAGCATCTGCACAGCAAAGGAACCAATCAGCAAAATTAAAAGGCAACCTTTGGAATGGGAGAAGACATTTGCAAGTGGCATATCTGATAAAGGGTTAGTATGCAAAATATATAAAGAACTTATCAAACTCAGCACCCAAAAAATAAATAATCCAGTTAGAAATGGGCAGAAAGGAGGATACCTGAGTGGCTCAGTCAGTTAATTGTCCAACTCCTGGTTTGGGCTCAGGTCATGATCTCACAGTTCGTGAGATCAAGCCCCACATTGGGCTCTGCACTAATAGTGTGGAGTCTGCTTGGGATTCTCTCTCTTCCTCTCTCTTTGCCCCTTCCCTACTCATGCTTTCCTCTCACACACAAAATAAATAAATAAACATTAAAAAAATGTAAAAAATAATGGGTAGAAAGGGGCACCTGGATGGCTCAGTTAGTTAAGTGTCCAGCTCTTGATTTTGGAAAAAATGGGCAGAGGACATGAATAGACATTTTTCCAAAGAAGGCATAGAAGTGGCCAACAGATGACAAGATTGTCAACATCAGGGAAATGCAAATCAAAACTATAATGAGATATCACCTTAAAACTGCCAGCTTGGCTAAAATTAACAACATAAGAAACAGCAGATTTAGTGAGGAGGCAGAGAAAGGGGAACCCTCTTTCTCTGCAATGCAAACTGGTGCAGCCATTCTGAAAAAACAGTATGAAGGTTCTTCAAAAAGTTAAAAATAGAACTACCCTATGACCCAGCAGTTGCACTACTAGGTATTTGATCAAAGATACAAAAATACTGATTCAAATGGATTCATGCACCCTGATATTTATAGTAGCATGACCAACAATGGCCAAGTTATGGAAAGAACCCAAATGTCCATGGACTGATGAGTGGATAAAGAACATGTGGTATATATATACAATGGAATATTACTCAGTCATCAAAAATGAAATCTTGCCATTTGCCATGACGTGGATGGAGCTGGAGAGTATTATGCTAAGTGAAATGAGAGACAAATACCATATGATTTCACTCATGTGGAATTTAAGAAACAAAACTTATGAAAACTTATCTCACACCAATTTCTCAGAGAAAGCAAGTTCATAAAATAAATCCACTGCTAATTTTCCTTAATGATTCTTTGTCAGGCTCACTACTATAAGTCAATATATTCGAGCACAGCTCTTATAGATGATCTTATAAAGTCAAAGACTTGTGGAAGATTGAACTATTATATAACATTTTTCAGGCAGTTCTAACAGTTAATTTTCATAATTCAAAGAAAGATATATACTGAGGAGAAAAGAATAATACCAGTTTATTAGCAAAATATTTTTAGTAATTTCTGCATCCAACGTGGGGTTTGAACTCATGACCCCAAGATCAAGAGTCACATGCTCTACTGACTGAACCAGCTAAGCACTCCTATAAGCAAATGTTTTAAAGTGATTTTATATAAATTTTCATATCAATATAAAATAATTTAACCAAAAAGAAGGCTACAGTACTGCACATACAAAAGAGATATTGTGGATTTAGACTCATATCCTTTATCTACAATTCAATTATCTATAGTTTTATTATGGTTATGATAATATATATTTTAATATACATTGGTTATGATCTTCGTTCCTTTTTTTTCCTTCCACATAAACATATATTTATTGATCTTTTACTGTCTCACAAAGCCTGGGAATTTAAAAATGAATAAGTCAAAGAATTTGAAGTCTATTAATAGAGGCAAATAAATGAATAATGTTTAAATATATAAAAATTACATGAAAATTTGACCTTGCCATTAATCAGGCTATGTAATAGATACTGCTAAAGTTAACAGCAAACAGTATTTCTCCCAAGTCCATATTGTAACATTAAAGTCTCATAATTATCCTCTTTATTTGAGTGACTGCTTTCTTTCCAATAATGGCCCCAACCTTTCTTCAGTACTTCTCAATCAAGATTGATGGAAACTCAATACTACGTTTTTCTTGCATCATGACAGCAACAAATCCAGATCTGATCTGTGCAAATGTTAACCCCTCCTCAGAAACATTTATACCAGCCTTTCCTTTACAAAAAGTCTTTCCTACTACCTCTTACCCAGAGGCTCATGGTTTCTCTGGTGAGCAATCTCCCTTGTTGTAGCAAGTTAATAAACCTAACTTTTTGGACTACAGGTTATCCCTGATAGTTTTTATTAGATGAGTTTTATTAATACTGAAATGAAAATGCTTATAAAACACTAGACTTTTTAGCTATGTAATAACATGATTTCTGTCTTATATTTTTAACCCTTTTAATATTTTGTATTATAGAGAGCAAGGTTAGTAAGGGCACAAACACAAACAATACTTTGAGTGTTTTAAACTCAACTACAAGATCAAAAAGCATGTAAATGTTAGAAAAGGGAGAGCTCTTGAAATTCTCAAAAATAACTACAATAGATAAGGCAAATAACATGCTCATCAGGAAATCAAAGCATCCTTTGTAGTTTATAATTCAAATACAAAGTAACTTAAAATACAAGTAACAAATTAAATGTCAAATATATGATTTTGACATGTAAGCAAAAGACTTTTCACCATAAACAAAAATGTTTTTTGCTAATAAAAATATTTTATTTAATATTTAAATGTTTCACTGTTTAACCAGATTTTATGAAATATTTGAATTTCAGATAATCTGGTTTCTTACATGGTTGAATAAAAAATGATAGGAGATGTGGAAATAACAGATTTGCAAATGTTTAGAATAGTAATTTTTTCTTCACAAGATTCCCATCATTTTGTGCATTTATATCCATGGTCATTCATTTTTTTTTCCCGTAATCTTAGGCACTTATTATAGGTCAAGTATCATGATAGATGCTGATGATACAAATATGGACAATCATTTGATGAGCATTATATAACTTTTATAAAATATTACGTACACACAGGTGATTGAGCAAGTTTTTTGAGGCTTTGGAGAAAGGCTTTGCTACTGGATGATATATGACAATTCCTAGCTATACTACTTAAATGAAGGGAAACATTGACAATGGCAGTACTAAAAATTGCCATGTAACACATGCTTATCCTGTGGTCTGCCCTGTGTTATATAAAGAGAATTTATATGCATTGTATCAGTTAATCCTCCTAAGAACACTGTGAGGTAGTTACTTTTATGATGGCCTTTTAAAAATGATGTGGATAATATTTTTATAGGTTAAATATTTGTTCAAAGTTATAAAGAGAAATGGAGTCAGGACTTTAAGTTAGCTATTCTCTAACTATGAGAGCTAGCATGCCTTTTTAATGTTAGCATCAAATTTTTTATACAGCTGATGACAACTAACTAGAAAAAGCTTCACAATGCTGCTTTTGAAAGAATGTGCTAATAGTTGTAAAAGAAGTCAACTGCTATGCATTTCCTCCTGATCAAGGGGATAAAATCTAAAATGAGAAGAGGATTTTCTACTTGGTGCCAGAAAAGGATAAAAACAATTGCACTCAGATGTAAAGCCTGGAAAAGAGACAGCACAGGGGGATAATGAAGATGTGTTTGTGTGTTATTGGAGGGTTTCTTATGCTCTCCTAAGTGAATTATTAAACAAAACCAAAGAATAAGCTTTGCTAATTTAAAGGAAATTATTTTTCTAGGGCAGCATTTCTGCAGTTGGTTTCTCAGAATTGCATTGAAATGATGATTTGGGGTATGGGAAGAAAAAGAAGGTGAATGGTTCTCTGGCCAAATGCATTTGGAAAATATAATGCACTATTCGATATTCACAAATTCCATTAGCATATTAAAGATTCCAAGAATTTCTGTAATAGGAAAACCTATTTGACTTAAACCAGTATTTATCATTCATTCAATAATTTTTCAAAGAGTTAGTGGTATTAGTTTGCTGCAAAATGTGCTTTGGGAAATGTGGGTTTATGGATACTTAAATATGTTCAGGAATAAGAAATAAATATATAATTCAAATTCTTTTTTACATAAGGAAAAGTTTTAATTTGTTTGCAGTTTCTTAATAAAATGAAACTTTTAAAGAGAATGCTTGAATTTTACATATTTTTACATTAGGTAATAAATGCTTTTGATGAGGGTAAGAGCTCTTAAAAAAGGCATTGGTTTTAGAATAAACAAGAGTAAATGTCCTACGTTCTCTCCTGCTGAGGACAGGAGTCTTGCTATGACAACAACCTACACATATACTTGATTTATAGCCCTGAACATTACTATGCCATTTTATAATAAAAAATGGTAAATTTTATCACAAGTAAACTTATTCCAAGTGATGTAGGAAACGAAGGCTAAAGAAAAAATTAAATTTCCTTACAATATTGACAAGTCTTTGAGACAGGCAGAGTGACCTTCATCTAGGAGCTCAACTGTCTTTATGTTGATACATTGGTAAGGGCAAAAGGCAATCTTAACATTAAACTGATCTCCAGGATCCTATAAGTGTCCTTTAACATACAACACTTGCTTTGGAAACTTCCTTTATCTCTACCCCCAAGATATATGTTAGCAATCATCCTCTGAACATATGGCCCACCGATATACATCTGAAAGTTCTCATGACTAAGGTTTTATTAGACAGTAATAAATGACATTTTCCTAACAAGAGCTAGCTTCCTCAAGGTCCTTGCTTCCAAAATTCCTTATAATGCTGTTGCTAACCCTTTCACAATTTGAACATATATAATCAGTTACTCCTCACAATTTCAGTGCAGCTCTTGTGGCCCGTGAGTCCTGTCTCCACGCTTTACTAAAACCCCTTCTTGCACTGAAGACATCTCAAGAATTCTTCTTGACCATTCGCTCAGATTCCTAACTTTTCTGTATCATTAAGTATTTGTTAGCTTTTAACAAAAATTTAGAAATTCTCAGGGGTGCCTGGGTGGCTCAGTCAGTTAAATGTCTGGCTTCAGCTCAGGTCATGAGCTCACAGTTCGTGGGTTTGAGCCCCACGTCAGGCTCTGTGCTGACAGCTCAGATCCTGGAGCCTGCTTTGATTCTGTGTCTCCCTCTCTGTCTGACCCATCCCCACTCACGCTGTCTCTCTCTCTCTCAAATAAACATTAAATTTTTTTTAATTAGAAATTCTCATTGATATGGATTTTGGATTCCAGTGTATTCCTACATTACATGGTGATTATCTTCATTAGGAACTCCTGTGGAAGATAAGATTTCTCTTACGAGGTGCTTCAGGAAAAGTTTGCTTTCTTTTCACTGCAGTTCACAAATGAAATGATAGTTAGATGACGTTAAGTCAGGAAAAAACAATGCATGCCTTATAAAAGCATTATTTTCAATAGTTTGAATTCAAATTTAGCTCTATCTTAGGTGAGTAGGCCTTTGTAGTATTCACTTATTTTGCCCTCACTGATAAATATGCATCATAAGACTCATGTAGGGGATTATGATTTTTAAAAAGCAGGTGATTGAATAGTCTTGGATTATTTTTGTTTTTTCTGCTTTTTTCTTTCTTTAGACTTTGGCAGCTCAATGGTTTTCTTTTTTTTAATGCTTTATTTATTTTTGAGAAAGACAGAGAGAGAGAGAGTGCGAGCTGGGGAGGGGCAGAGAGAGAGGGAGACAAAGAATCTGAAGCAGGATCCAGGCTCTGAGGTGTCAACACAGAGCCTGACATGAGGCTTGAACTCATGAACCATGAGATCATGACCCAAGCGATAGTCAGATGCTTAACGTACTGAGCCACCCAGGCGCCCCCTCAGTGGTTTTCTTTTCAACCATGCAAATGATATGGCAGGATTTCTTGTGCCATTTGTTATTCAAATACTGTTTTTTGCTATGTAAAAATTTGGAAAACAACATAATTTCCTTCCAATTTATATATGGGGCACTGAGAAATCATTTTAGAATATGACTTTATTTAATCAAAATTACTTTAGTTACTTAAAGGGTGTTTCTGGGTGCAAACACACACACACACACACACACACACACACCACTTACGTATATGTGTGTGTGCACGTGTTATATGTTCTATAAATTATATTACATATATGTTTATATTTTATAATATATGTAAAATATGTATATTTGTGTATATGTGTATATATGCATATATGTGTATATGTATATATACACATATATGCAATATATGCAAAAAATGTTTGTGTATAAACAAATGCATACATATGCACATATCTTGGTTTAATGTTGGTTTAGTTAACACAGAACCATATTTTGTCCATATCATGATACTCAAGCACATTGTGATGATGAACAATCTTATTTCATCATTGAACTTGTCTCAAGGGTAAGCAATTAAAAATTAACATTAAAAACTCTCACAACACTACTTCAATAAATATGAGACCAAATGTAAACCTACTATATTGTTATTATAAATGCCATTTTCATTGATGAATATTAACTCAAAATCAGTAATATATGTTTTTATAAAGTACCTCCATTTGATTTTACATTTTATTTCATATTGTTTGGGATCATGCGCTATTTAAATGAAAACAAAATGAAACATTTTCAATAATTTCTAAACCAAAGGTTGTCTAGAATTTTATAAAGCCAAAAGTTCATTAAAGAATATGTAGATTTCAAGGGCACCTGGGTGGTTCAGTCAGTTAGGCGTTCACTTTCGGCTCAGGTCACGAGGTCACGGTTCCTAAATTTGAGCCCTACATCAGGCTTTCTGCTGTCAGCACAGAGCCCACTTCGGATCCTCTGTCCCCCTGTCTCTCTACCCCTCCCCTCCTCACTCTCTCTCTCTATCAAAATAAACTTAAAAAAAAGAATATGTAGATTTCAGTAGAACAAATTAAATTTTCTCCAGTATATTTTCTGTTAAAACTAATACGTTACACACTGAAGGGGTAAGGAAGATAAGTAATTTACTAATACCTTTGATCATTGCTACCTTTCACTGACTAGCAGTGAAATATGTTTGTGTATAAACAAGTAAGCCATGCATAAGGAAACTCTCTCTAAAAATACATAATACCCAAAAGGTGTAGGATGTAATAAAAATTATTTCGTTTCTTATTTATATACGTGTTTTATTTTTTATGTATTTTGGGTACATCATGTGTGTTATATATCATATATAATATGTATTTTTAAAATATCAATAATAAGGAAAAGCACAACTTGAATGAGAAAAAAACAATCAACTAATGCTAATACTATGATTAATTAAATGTTAGAATTATCTGTCAAGATTTTTAAATTATCCCTGATGCTCTCTTTATTTATGATTATTTATTGGTTCACAAATAATTATAAATTCTTTTAAAACAAATGAAAAATAGAAAAATCTCAGCAAAAAAAGAAAATTACATAAAAGAAGCCAAATAGAAACTGTATAACTGAAAAGTAAAATAATAAGGAAAAAAACCTTGCTGGATGGACTCAATAGTGGAGTGGAGATAACAAAGGATAGAATAAGTGAACTTGAGGACAGGTCAACAGTTTACTGAATCTGAACAACAGAAAAATGATTAGAAGAAATGAACAGAGCCTCTGAGACTTGTAAGGTAATAATAGATTGACATTTATTATCAGCACGCCTGTAAAAGGAGTAAGAGAGTGGGGTTGAACAAATATTCAAAGAAAAAATGACTGAGGTTTTACCAAATCTGGAAAAAAGACATAAACCTATGGATTCAAGAAGTCCAGAGAAATTTGAATAGAATAAATCCAAAGAAATACCCATGAAGATGTATCCTAATTAAACTTATGAATATTAAAAACAAAGAAAACATTTTAAAAATAGCCAGAGAAAAATGACACTTGTGTTTAGAGGAACATCAATTTAAATGAGAGCATATTTCTTATCTGAAATCATAGAGGCCAAAAAGAAGTGGCACATCTCAACATTTTGCTGAAAGAAAGAGCTGACAGAAATGCATCACGTATCCAGAGATTAGTCTATAGCAAGACAATGTAGAAGCAGGGAAAACGAGAGGCTGTTATGATAATGTAGGAGGTAAATGATGATAAACCTAGAAGTCAGGTTTCTAGACTAGAAAGTCTAGAGTGCTGTTGCTTTTACTCTGAATCAAGTTTTATATACTCATTTGTTAGAATTCATTAGGGAATAGACATAAATTTGTATCTATTATTAACATTTTAACTGTAAACACATAATTAAGGAAAAATCAGAATAGAAGTAGTGACAAAAATATGTGACATATATTTAAAAACAAGAACATAATTTAAGATTAAAAGGATTTTCCTAGAAGCCTAAATAATGGCACAGGAAAGAAGTCATTAGAGGTTATTCAACCAAAATTAGGAGTAATCATGCCAAAATTGGAGCTAGTAGAAAATATTCTAAATCTCATATATTTAGGGAAGGCAGTGCTGAAACTGAGATTTTTTTTCCTAACCAGTGTAAAAAAAAAAATTTGAATTATCAGTCACTTTCTATTTACCTGCAAGGAAAACTGTATTGATATTTAGTGATCTCATCATTTGAAAGAATTAAAGACTGAATTCATGAATTGATTTTTCTTCTGTAAATTTATAGAGAAACATAAGCTCCATGTGGATACAGCAGTCTAAAATACTATCGGGATTGTGTATGATTTAGTTTAAAGATGAAAAAGAAATCATTTGATTCCATTTTTTATTTTATTTATTTTATTTTTTAATTTTTTTTAACGTTTATTTTTGAGACAGAGAGAGACAGGGCATGAATGGGGGAGGGTCAGAGAGAGGGAGACACAGAATCTGAAACAGGCTCCAGGCTCTGAGCTGTCAGCACAGTGCCCGACGCAGGGCTTGAACTCACGGACCGCGAGATCATGACCTGAGCTGAAGTGGCCGCTTAACCGACTGAGCCACCCAGGCGCCCCTGATTCCATTTTTTAAATGAGTAATATGTACTTGCACCTTACGTGGTTAAGCTAATTTTGCAAAACATCCCTGTAATTCATCAGTTTAAGCTCTTAATTTCTGCCTTTGACTTTTCTAAGATGATATACATATATTCTGAGTTTTTAGAATTAAAAAATTATAATGATTGGGGGAAGAATTACATATGTAGATCATACAATTATACTATCCTGATGGGTGGGAGTGAGACTTAACCTTCATTTACAGAGAAGACAATAAGGAAAACTGTATAGACTATTTCCTTAGACTTTGGGGGATGAATTTTTGCAAGGATATTTATGATACAAAGTTTTTAGAAGCTCATTGTTAAGCTAACTGGTAAAGAGAATAATTAAATGTCAATCAAGCCTTTGAGTCTATTTCAAATTATAGTCAGCAACAAGAAGAATATATCATCGTTTTTTAAAATATATAGCCATCTCAAAAAAGTATTTGTAATTTGTGAAGTTTACCACATTAAATTATCTTTATAGCATTCTGATGGAGTTTAGATGAAAATGTTATCTAAAGTAATTGAAGTGTGGGGTTCCTGGGTGGCTCAGTTGGTTAAACATCTGACTCTTGGTTTCAGTTCAGGTCATGATCTCATGGTTTGTGGGTTTATGTCAGGCTCCACACCTACAGGGCAGAGCCTGCTTAGGATTCTCTCTCTCCCTCTCCCTCTCTGCCCCTCCCCTGCTCATTCTCTCTTTCTCTGTCTCTCTTTCTAAATAAGTAAACTTTAAAAAAATAAAATAAATAATTGAAGTGCATTAAGAGTAATTGAATTAGTCAATGATACATATTTTAAAAGAAAACTATTTACTAAATATTCACATGCTTTATTCACATGATTATTTCCCTCAGTAATTTAGTTTTTTTTCTTTACTACTTTCCTGGGTTCTGAAAATCTTTAACGGGACTTTCACATTGATATGTGAGCTGGGAATTCTCTCTACCTGGAAGCCTTGAAACCACTGACTGATTACACAACAAGTTTAACACTGATGAAGAACAACCATTTTCAAGTTTGTATTTTGCTTCTTTTTGTTGCTGTAAAACACAAAATTTTTATTCAAATGAATGCCTTTTAAAAATTGCTTAGCATTTATTGGGGCACCAGGGTGGCCAGTTGATTAAGTGTCTGAATTTGGCTCAGGTCATGATCTCATGGTTCACGAGTTCAAGCCCCGCATTGGGCTCTGTGCTGACAGCTCGGATGGAGCCTGCTTCAGATTCTGTGTCTTCCTCTTTCCCTGCCCCTCCCCCTGATAGAACTCAGTCTCTCTGTCTCTCTCAAAAATGAATAAAGATATTAAAATTTTTTTTCATTGCTTTGCATTTGTATATTTGAAATATATATTTCAAATACTATATATATATATGTTTATATATACTATATTTACTATATATATTCCAATTACTATGAACACATTTTGGAAGTATATATAGAAATATTTAGTTATATATGCAATTCACTAGGCATCTAACAGATTCCAATAAAGCCCTGAATTAAGATACTCTATGTTAATCCAAGTTTGTTCTAAAGGATTCTCTTTTGGCTTTGGCGTTTACCAGTTCAGTATTCAAATGGGGACAGGCTAGAGTGGGTAGGGATTAGGGACTGGGATTAGGAAATAATAGTGTCCTGGTACATCAGTTGTGTATGTCACTATCTTTACTTTTTGCTTCATGTGAGATTATTTACTGAATGAAAAATAAGTTTTTCATTAATAATACAACCTAGTGTTTCATGCAACTCAATATGTCATCACACTATAGTTCTTTTAGTGCTTTTTATATAACTTTGTTTTCTCTGAGAAAATAAAAATATTTTATAAACTGATTTTTTATTATTGATTATCTTATATAAAAACTGAGTCCTAGAGTCCCAAAGTACTAAGAATAAAGAAATAATGCTCTAGACTTATTTGATAAAATGTCCACTGATATTTGTTTCATTTAATTATATTTGTTATATGTGGAAGAAAGAACATGTTGATGTGACCTTATTATGTTTATAATCCAATATGTCATCTTTTCATTCCATAGGAAAGAGTCAGAAAAATAAGGGTGAAACAAGTTAATCAGTCAGTTTGTAGTTATAAGGGCTTGAATGCTAATAGCATGTACTATATTCAGTTTTGTAGATTAATGACAAATTTGGCACTAATATTGCCCTGATGTCTAGATTTTTGTTTTATTATTGGCAATCTTGGATAAATTATTTTCTAAATCCCATATAATTTTCCCAAAAGGAGCATGCAAGCTCCATGTGCTATCCATCTTTCCTAACCTTAAAGGAATAAAGAGAAAGGTAAATTATGCTAGCTTTTAAAATAATATTCAAGAATCATCAAGTCTATTCACTTTACATTACAATGGCCTCAGCCACATGTTAAAGTGACATATTCTTACACTAGTAGATAAAGTTTTTTTCTTATGAATTTGTAGTACAATGCAGAAAATAGTCACAATGTTGCAACTGGACCTTTTACCGAATAACAGGAAACACATTAAAGGCAAACTATTAACTTTATTCTCAGAAATCAAATCACATTCTACCTTAGTTCTAGACATTTATAGGCTAAGGGTCTTTTATGGTGCTGGAATATAGGCATGCTGTCCCTCAGCATCAGTGTTTTTCAACATTAGTGCATTTTTCTTTGTCTCCTTTTCCCAAACTTTTTTATGGCAAGAGAATGACTTATGACTTTAAGTAATACACTCCAGAATGAAATGATATATTTCAATTTATATTATTCACTTTGGCATATAGATATCTAAAATACTATCAGGCACTAAAATATTAATTTGCCTGCTATTTTCTGTGAGGGGAAAATTAAGTATTAAGTCCATTGATACAAACAAATATGCTGCAAAAACTACATGTTAAAAATAGAGGATGATCATGTCCAGTACCTTACTCAAATTCCAGATATTTTGAATGTTTTCCTCACACAGGTGAAAGTAGAACATCAAAATAGGTGTAAGAAAACAGAAATTAGATGGTAATAGCCAAAGAGACACAAAAAAAGAAATAATGTTTTTTTATATCATTAATTACAATTTAAAAATTATACAGTTGTACAATTAAAAAAACATTATTTGTATTTGTATTTTAATTAAAAAAAATTTTTTAAGTGTATTTATTTATTTTGAGAGAGAGACAGCACAAGTGGGAGAGGAGTGGAGAGAGAGGGAGAGAGAGAATCCAAAGCAGACTCCGTGTTGCCATCACAGAGCCTGACATGGGCCTTGAACGCACAAAACCGAGGGATCATGACCTGAGCCAAAACCAAGAGATGGACACTTAACTGACTGAGCCACACAGGTGCCGCCGCCCATTATTTGTATTTTTAAATATTGTTTTTAATAAGAAACGTTTGAATGTTTTTTAATAGATTAGTTTATCATTAAATCAATTTTCTGATCAATTTTAGTGTGAATCTATTCATACATAGGGTTATTTATGCAAATATGCTTATTTTAAATATGAAGCCATCAAACAGTCTACTAGTGAAGACCAAAGAATTGAAATTAGTTATTCTAAAGAATTTAATAATTTAAAATGTGTTTTATATTGCTCATATTTTTGAGTTTAGAGTATTGTGTTCTTATATGTGGATTTCTATTTCGATTTCGATTGCTTCTGTGACAACTTACCAAAAGTTCATTTGCTTGAAACAACATAAATGTATTATCTTGATGTCAGGTCAGAAGTCCAACAACATAGAATCTCTGTGACCCTATTTCCATAATTATGTATTTTTCTGACTCTTCTGCCTCCCTCATCATGTGCATATGTTATGATCTAGTAATTCCACGTATGATATGTATCTGATAAGAAATCGGTTCATCTTCAAAGAGCCTCTGTAACAATACTCAAAACATTAAAAAATGCCAAAATTCCTTTTATTTATTAAGTTTTCTCCAAATTGCTTTTAGCAGCTGTAATTGATAATCAACTTGTGATGTGTTCTATCAATGACATTTTATAAAGCAATTAGAATTAATGAACAGCAACTTTACATCACAACATGGCTTGATTTTGTAAACATAGTGTTGATACTTAAGCATGCAAAGAATTCATAAGTTTATCATAAAAGAAAAACTGAATAAATAGAGACGTATATAGCCATTTTGAAGAATAATCTGGAAATACACAATGAAAGTAAATGTGTTACTTTTTAGTATATATTCCAAATTAACTCTGCCATATGAAGTCCAGAAAATATATTTTAAGGAGTGTTCCTTGTATGTCTGTTTGAAGGAGCAGAAATATGCTCCTACATGAAAGAGAGTACTTTAAATAGAAATAAAAAATGAGACCTATATACAAGGTTATCTATGTACATTTTTCAGATAAACATATAGAAGATGACTTGAGTAGATGTAATTTAGCAAAGAGTGAAGAGTAGAACATGATGAGGGTACTGGGACAAACAAAATATTAACAGTGAGGATAAGTATAATAAAAGTACATAAATATAAAGTTTTGCTCAGATTTATTACACTACCATGCCATAAACAAACAAGCAGAAAACATTAAGCAAAAAGGAAAACACAGAGAAACTATTTCATAAGGTGATAATATGTCTTGGTTAAAGCACTCTTCATGGTATCAAATACAATAAATGCCTTTATAAGATTAACTTTTGAGGATTACAATTTTAAAAATACATTTAATCCATCAATATGTTGAAGTATAATTGCAAACTTCCCAATGTGTTCTGCATACCCTTCATTGGATTGATGCTTGTTAGATGCTAGGACTTGGACATGTGGCTAGGACTTGGCTGTGACTCAAACCTCAGCCTTGCCTGCCTGTTTATCTGAGAAAGGGATTTGTGAAGGACCCAAGTAAGCACATGCAAGGGCAAAGACAAACTCTGGAAATTGAACAGAAAAATAATCCTAACAGCAGAAGTATAGATTCTTCAACCCATCTCTAAAGATCCAGACAATGTTAAATTTTGAAAAGTATTTATTTTATTTTGAGAAAGAAAAAGAATAGGACAGTTATCATCCGGTCTCTGTAGGGAAAGATCCATAATAAAAGAATAAACAAAGAGGTTCAAATGCTTTTCAATGTAGAACATAGACTGAAAATCTGTGAAATTACAGCTACGGAACGTTATTTAACATGATGGTGTTGATGTAGTAATATTTCTGACACAAGTCACAATGTAAAGGTGGGAATCTTAGCCAGGGTAAGATGATATATTCAATTTAAGAGAATTCTTACAAAGGGTTTCATAATGGGACTATATATAATAAAACTGGGGAAAAAACATTGAACCTTAAATGGCAAGAGATTTTTTTTTTCAAAATTAAAATAATAAATTTAATTACTTAAGTAATTTCTGAGTTCTGTTTTCTAGTTGAAATCAAGAGACTCAGCTGATAGGTTCCTGGACACAAATGTTAATCCATAAAAAAAGGAAGGTTTCTTTTTTGGTTGTCCTATATTGGCAGCATAGAGGTTGTATGAGAAATTGTCTCAAGGTCCATTTTTACCTATGTTATTGGTCAGGAGAAAATAATTTACTTCATGTACAGAATAAACTTTTCAAAGCATGGAGAGAATTACATAGTTTCCCGTACTTTTTAAAGTAATCATTGAAAACTCCAAAAATTAAAGTCTATAGCATACTTCACCTTTATACATTAAAATGCATGTATATAAATATTTGAATAAAGAAAAAGAAAAGTGTGAGGCAGCACTCTTTGGTGGTGCTCTACAGACTAAATAAAGGCTAGAGATACAGTAAATGCTGAGAAAAAAATTGGTAGGAATCAGCATATCTCTAGATGCACAACAAACTATTTTTACTACTATGACATGGTGACTGGAAAATCTCATGTAACACTCTTCTAGATTCTTTTTTTTTCAAAATTTTATTTTGAAATAATTTCAGACTTACAGAGACAGATACAGAATTGCTCAAAGAATGCCTATAAATCCTTCACAGGTTATATTAATTATCTAAATATTGTTTATCAGCCCCAGGATTTAGCACCTTAAAACAGTGAACGTTTATTTTCTCGCTTAGTGTCTAAGTGTCAGGAATCTGGAAGCACTTTAGCTGAATGCTTCTGGTTTAGAATATTTCATGAGAGTATAGTCAAGTTGTTGACTGGGGCTGCAGTGATCAGAGGGTATTGGAAAA
Source organism: Panthera tigris (assembly GCF_018350195.1). Lineage (NCBI taxonomy): Eukaryota > Metazoa > Chordata > Mammalia > Carnivora > Felidae > Panthera > Panthera tigris. The sequence continues at coordinate 173,413,439 of NC_056667.1, forward strand.
TCTTTCAAATACTCATGGCTGTTGATGAGACTCTTAGTTCCTTGACTCAGACTCAACAAGTGAATTTCTTTATATGGATGCTCATATAGCCTGGCAGTTGGCTTTCCAGAGAGTGAGGAAGGAAGGGAAAGAAAGCTAAAGTGAGAGAAATGCCTTTAATGACATAATCTCAGATTTATACTCCACCATTTATGTCTTATTGATTTTGATAGAAGTACATTACTAAATCTAGCCCGAAACCAAAGGAAGAAGAATTTCCCTTCACTTCTTGAAGGAAGAAGTATCGAAGTGTGCACAAATATTTAAAACCACCAACTCAGATTACCCAAGTGTTAACATTTTATCCCATTTGCAATATCATTCTCTCTACCTCTCTTATTCACATTTTTGGAGGGACACTTTTGAAAGTAAGTTATAGACATGATGCCCCCTTATTCCTAAAACCTTTAGTGTATATTAAAAACGAATGTATTCTTGTATATAGCTATTGTGTAATTTTTTAAATTTATAAATCTATTGTGTAATAGATACAATACTAGTGTCTAGTATACAGACTTTATTCAAGTTTTCCATTTGTCCCACTAATGTCCTATTTTAAAAGAAAAAATAAATAGCCTGGTCTTGGATCAGTCTAGGATTACTCATTGCATTTAATTGTCACAGGTTTTTTTTTTCTCTTTTCTCTCTTTTTTTTATTTCTCTCCCTTCCTCCTTCCCACCCATTCTGCCTTCCTTTTTTCTTTCCATTTTATTATCATTTGCTATCTTTTAAACTAAAACAGTACATTAGGCTTTCTTGTTTTCCAAGCCCTTGACTCTGAAAAGTAAAGAACATTTGTATTTTTCTTCACTATTGGTTTGTCTAAATAATCCTCATGATTTGATTCCAATGATGTGTATTCTTTGACAGAAATACCATGTGTATGAATTATGTGTGCTCCCCAGAGCATTATATTAGAAGTTACATGTCTATCTCTCTTGTTATTGAGACCTTAATTTTGATCACTTGGTTAAAGTGATCCTTGCCAAATTTCTCTAACGTTACTGTCTTTCCCTGTGTAGGTAGTAAATATCTTTGCCCATCAAAATTTCATTTCATTGTGATAATTTTTGCTTGAAGAGTATTATTACTCTGATGGTTGTCAAATAGTATTTGACCGTATACCCTTAGGCTAAATATTAAAAAATAAGAACAATATTGAACTCTAGTTAGTCCATTTATTTTCATGGTGGTATGAATAAGCAATTCTGAAACTATGAACATTCTAAGATTGAGAAAACAAGTAAAAATATAATCTATGAGAGGATCCATACTTCTTATTTCAGAGGAAAGAATTACAAATACAGAAAGAAGATTAAATGTATCCTCTGTGCGTGCGCATGCACACACACACACACACACACACACACACACACACACACGTATACATGTATTTCTTGACGATTTTGCTTAGAGGGTCTCTGAAAATCAGTGATATCCCAGTAGCTAGGAGTATATTTAGCATCCAGAATGCATATTTGAATTCTAACCAACTAAAAGTAGGCAAATTGCTTGGCAAAATTGCTGATTTCAGGGCTTGTGCTGAAAGAGTTTGAAATATTTTGCTATGCCAGAAATAGGGAAATGCTCAAAGAATGATGGAGGCATGGTAGAAGGACACAATAGCCAGCTTTCAGGGTCTCCCATTGACTAATTTATGAGTACTTTGAATGTTAAAATATATATTGATAGTTACATATTATACCACAAAATAATTTAAGAACTTTTGAATAAATGTAAAGAAGGGAAAGCTCTCTCTTACAACACACTGAGAACCAATAAATGTAAAAGTAGTGAGGGAATTAGAAAACAGTTTCATATTTTGATAAAACCCACTAAATGTTCTTGCTAAGTTAAACAGTCTAACAATTTGTGTTCAATTGATCTGCTAATGATTGATTAATCTGGGGTCTGGTTTGTGTATAAATTGGCTTTAGATATTGTATAATGTCCAGCTTGGTAGTTTTCTCCCACAATTATTAACCATGTGTGAACATGAGTAAAATTGATATGATTAAAGGGATAATCTTTAGTCATTATAAATTGTTTTATTGTATTTAACTCTCAACTCATACATAACATAACATAAATAATACATTATTAATACTAATGCTAATATATACTAAATAACACTGTCATTAATAACACATTGCTTGAAAAATATCTTATATCAGTGCCCTCATCCTATATATAAGAGCCTCAATCTAGATAAGAGCTACAATTCTCATTCCACTTAAAATAGGAAATCTGATAAGTACTGCTATTTCTTTAGTGACAATTTTATCTCTGAAGAGGGAGCAAAAGGTAAGGGAACTGGTCCTGTGAACAATTATCATAAAAAAAGGAAGTGCTGGTTGGTGACGTGAAAGTGATGGAAACAGAGATACTAATCATATCATTAAACTGTCTGAAATAGTTGTGAAAGGTAGTATTCGTCATTGTCAGGAGAAGGAACATTGTAAGATTTTAAGAAAAAAATTCAAATTTACCCCCTCATAGAAAATTTATATTACTGAAAATACGAATTTATGACAGTTTGCCCTAAATGTCAAATTTCCCAGTACTTGCAAGACAGTCTGAAGCTCTTAGCCAGACACTTCAAACATCTAATAGAATGGTCTGGCCAAATATTTTACTTGTTTCTCTCAAGTACCTACCCCAGTGCCCCATTCAATTTCTTTTTTTTTTTTTTCTTTTTTTTTTCTTTTTTTATTTTTATTTTTATTTTTTTTAAATTTTTTAATATATGAAATTTACTGTCAAATTGGTTTCCATACAACACCCAGTGCTCATCCCAAAACGTGCCCTCCTCAATACCCATCACCCACCCTGCCCTCCCTCCCACCCCCCATCAACCCTCAGTTTGTTCTCAGTTTTTAAGAGTCTCTTATACTTTGGCTCTCTCCCACTCTAACCTCTTTTTTTTTTTTCCTTCCCCTCCCCCATGGGTTTCTGTTAAGTTTCTCAGGATCCACCTAAGAGTGAAAACATATGGTATCTGTCTTTCTCTGTATGGCTTATTTCACTTAGCATCACACTCTCCAGTTCCATCCACGTTGCTACAAAGGGCCATATTTCATTCTTTCTCATTGCCACGTAGTACTACATTGTGTATATGAACCACAATTTCTTTATCCATTCATCAGTTGATGGACATTTAGGCTCTTTCCATAATTTGGCTATTGTTGAGAGTGCTGCTATAAACATTGGGTTACAAGTGCCCCTATGCATCAGTACTCCTGTATCCCTTGGGTAAATTCCTAGCAGTGCTATTGCTCGGTCATAGGGTAGGTCTATCACATTAAGGGAAATATTAAAGGGCAGTTGCAGAAACGGTACTTACAGATGAAAACATGTATTTAGAAAGTGATAAAGAGAATGGAACTAAAAAGTAAATTCAAATAACATAATATTATATGCAGTTTAAAATACATAAAGTGCTAAGATTTAGGAAAATAATTGCATAAAATATGGGAAAGTATTAAATGGAGTTGAAAGTTTTAATACACATTTGTACATGATGTAGGCAAAGTACTCATATACGTTAGACTTGATGAATCAAAGGTGCATGTGGCTGTAAAAATAGTTTACAAAGAGGGAAAATAAAATGCTATATTAGAAAATACGTAAATGGCAAGAAAGGAGAAATACAGGAAGAACAGTTGGGGAAATAGAAACAAATAGTAAGATAGCAGAGGTATACCTAATTACATTAGTAATTACATAAAATGTAATTGAACTAAAACACTCCAATTAAAAATTAAATGTTCAGAAAAAGGTTGACCTAAATTTATGTTGTTTATAAGAACGCATATAAATTGAAAATAAAAGTATAGAAAAGGTATATTATGCAAAGATTACTCAAAAGAAAGCTGTCCAAAAATTAATTTTTAAAAATATTCTTTTAGTAATAAAAGTAAATTTACTGCTACATACAATAGCATGGGCGAATCTCAGATATATAATATTAACTTATAGAATGTATAGGTCCATTCATATGCCCTTCAATAACAGGCATAGTTAACTATAGCGATAGAAATCAGGATGCTGGTTGATGGTGAAGATGAGGATGATAGGGATTGAAAAGGAGAATATGGGGCATCCTTATTGCTGGTGATGACTTCTTTCTCATTCTGAGGGGTAATTCCACAGGTATGTTCCCATTGTGCTAATGCAGTAAGCTATACATTTATGAATTATATTGCTTCATATATATCATACTTCACTAAAAGAGTGTTTTTTTAAAAAGTAAGTTGGTATGAAATTCATAAAGAATTTTAAAATGGTTAGTTTCTTAAATATAACATAATGCCAGAAGTAATGCTAATAAATCACACAAAATGCATGTTATAGGAGTCTATATATTTGTGGAAGGGCAAATATTGGCAAAATTGCCTGGCAAAAATTGGCTTAAAACTTTTTAGCAACCAAAATTAAACATGCTAGTTGTACAGTGTTCGTGAATTGAAGACAAACTGTGGATCAGAATAGTACAAATATTACTGGTACAGAGACCACAGAGGGAATTCTTATTCATCTTCAAAAAAAGAAGAATGTATAATGTGCTGAACATCATCTTTAACAATAATTTTAGAGTAAATATAGGGATGAGTTTCAAAAGACTTCAAGTGTGATTCATTAAAATAGAAAGTGTATAGAAGGGATTTTGGGGGATTGGTTTTAAGCTACATCCTATGATAAAAAGGTTTTAAAATAGGCCTATTTGGGTTATTTAGAGAGAGATTTCCATATGTCACTAGAAGCAATTAAACATAATATTTCTTTTAACTCAACTTATATCAGTCAACTCTGTCAAGGTCACATTCCCTAACAAGTACTTGGAACGCAGCTCTTCTGTACTGCCAGTTTGTGCAGGGCCATATGCCGCAACAATCAGGGAAACAGAAGGTAAGATTAACATCCCCTGTGAAATGTGAGGAGCCTGACAAGGACAGGTACCTGACCAGAGGCCGTGGTGTATTCACACAGAGGTGGACCAGCATAGCTCCTGCTAAGCTTCTCCCCATGAAATAAAAGCTTAGGGTGTCTTCCAGCATATATATGAATAGCTAATAATGTCCACAAAGTTCTGTGGAATATAAGGTGATTGCAAAAGTTTGATCTCGAAGTGTTTCTATAAATGAAATACCTCCCGTATTATCTCCTTCTCCCGCTCTTCTACCACCATCACAGTATCAATAACCCCTAATAAACATTTACTATTTTATTCACCCTGATAAGAGCTTGCATACATTATCCACTTGGTACCTTAAATAGTCTAATAGTAATGACAATGATAATAGTTACTGGATATTGACTACTAGATACTGACTCGTGTGCTAGACACTATATAAAGATCTGTACAGAATTATCTAATTTAATTCTCCCAACATTGTAAGAATTACCTTAATAGTATTATGCCTGTTGTATACATGAAGAAAATTAAAGTATGGGGAAGTTAATAATCATACAGAAAATGAAGTTCAAAAACTAAGGTATAAACCCAGGTCCATATGATTAAATTTGCCATTTAGATTGAAGGTATTGCTGTTATATTTTAATTGTTGAGAAAACTTAAGTTTAAAAAGGTAGCATAAATAAGCCAAAGTCACGTACATTAAAAAGCATGTAGGGTAGAATTATAGTCAGTTCTACTCGACCTGAAAAGCTTGACATAAAGTACATGTTTATTTCATTACAACAAACCAAATGTTTTCATACTAAAGCCAATTATATATTATACCACTGATGGTTCTTCTCTCTCACTGATGGTGCACTACTTATGCAGTACATAGTACTCAGTACTGTGCAGTTTCGGGATCTCTTTTGTACTGTATAATAATTCTCTGCATATATTCTTCTATTTATGACTTTCATAAGAGGTATATTTTCTCACTATTACCGTTTTACAGATAAGAATACTGAAGCTTAGAGAAATTAAATAACTTGGCCATGATCGCAAGGCTAGAGATTCAGGTCTAAAGAGTCCAGAATACAAGATAATTGACAAAATTAAGCAACCTGATTGAAAAAACAAACAAAACAAAACAATATGTAATCAGGTAGGGAACACAAGAATAATTATAAATGTCCCAGCAAACATATATCAAAAAGTGAGACTCAAAATAATCAAAGAAATGAAAATCAGATATCAATTGTTGCTTTTCAATTCTCAGTTTGGTGGAGATGCAGAAGATTAATCATTTCCAGTATGGCACATGGTATGGAAATGTACCCATTTTATACTACCACAGGCAGTTTGACAACATATATACAATCGTATAATACTATGCAGTTTCTTTGACTTAGTAATTATCCTAAGGAATTGATATGAGGTATATATATATGAGAATTTCCGTGACTATATTAATCATTATAACAAACATAATAAAACAGCAGAATTTGGCCTTCAAGGAGGTACCGATTAAAGAGAGCTTAGCCCAAATAACTTAGTTATTATTAAAGTTACTTATATACATTTTTAAATAAATTGAAAAGACAGACCAATATATTAATAGTATATATGTTGAATCACAGCACTGTATTAGTTTCCTCGGGCTACTCTAACTAATTACCACAAAATGGGTTGTTTACAAAAGAAAAAGTCATTCTCTCATGGTCCTAGAGGCTAAAAGTCTAAAATTAAGGTTTTGGCAGGGTCATGCTTCCTCTGAAGACTGTAAGGAAGGATCCTCCCTTGCCTTTTCCTAGCTTTAGGTGGTTGCCAGCAACACTTGCTTTTCCTTAGTGTATAGGTGCATCCCTCTGCTCTCTGGGTCCATTGTCACATGGCATTCTTCTGGTGTTTCTCTGTGTCACTGAATATCTCTTTATAAGGATAAAAGACACTGCATTTAGGGCCCACCCTAATCCAGTATGACCTCATCTTACCTGACTATTTCTACAAAGAAATTGTTTCCAAATAGGATCACATTCACAGGTACCTGGAGTTAGGACTTTAGGATATCTTTTTTGGAGGAAACAATTCAACCCAAATGGACAATTTAATAATTAAATATTACATTAGTAATCCTAAAAAGGAATTTACTTTTTTTAAAAAAATTAAGTTCCTTTATTTGAGAGAGAAGAGACAGTGCAATAGGGGAGAGGCAGAGAGACAGAGAAAGAGGGAGAGAGAGGATCCCAAGCAGGCTCCACACCAATGTGGGGCTCAAACTCTCAAAACTGTGAGATCATGACCAAGCTAAAACCAAGAGTTGGACGCTTGACCTACTGAGCCACACAGGTAGGTGCCACAGGAATTTATTTGTTAAAAAATTACTTTAAAGGGTGTACATAAATAACAATAATAATTAATATATTATCTGGAAATTAAGTTTTTACAAATTAATTTTTTCACCCCAAATATATTACCTCAACCAAATGGTGGTTTGGAGTGGATCTGGCATTTATGAAGGAGTAGAACATTTTGATTCCTTTTCCTGTGGAGATTGAATTACGTATTCCAGTAACGGTTTCATAATTAACTAGTATATGACCAGAGGATTTTGTCGGTCACTTAGCAAAAATGGTCAACATGAGCTTACTGATAAAAGTTGTCTTTATTTCATGAGCCTTTTGAGAACATAAAAACAATCTTTTCAAAGAACTAAAAATATTCATAGAAAGAACTCTGCTAATTCAATTTAGTTTTTACCCCAATGAAAAGAAATAGGTAGGAACAAGGGAGCTTCAGTGTTTCCTACACACACCCCAAAATAATTTACACTGTTCTCCCTAATTTTTTAAATGTCATTATGCCTTTTTTCCAGTTTTATTGAGATATACTGGCATTTAACATTGCATATATTTAAGATAAACAACATGATGATTTGATACATATATCATGAAATGATTACAACAATAGGGTTAGTTAACACCTCACATAATTACCTTTTTGTGTGTGCGTGGTAAGATCTACTTTCTTAGCAAATTTAACTATAATGAAAAAGCCGAAGAAATTGAAATACCACTTCAAAAACCTGTGTTATTCACCTATGAAACTAAAACTGAGGATTTTGAAATACCTGCTTGCTTTCAACTCAATTCTCTTAGTGCGGTTGCATGATGATTTCTCAAGTGGTTATAACCGTTACCCAAAACTCAAACACTATGTTCTAATGGTTGATATGCAGTTTCCCAGCTGGTATGTGATAAATAAAAGATTACTGTCCTTGGCCATTGCTGCTTTTACAAGCCTGCTGCCCACAAATACCAAAACCTACCATAAAAGTTATGTGTGTTACTGATAATTAAGATACATCAAATATTCCCTTTCATTATGTTCTGTGAATTTGGGAACTTTGAGAAATTTTAATGGTATCAGCAATTTGTATCTATTTTAGGAGGGAAAATAAGCTGCTTATTAGTAAAATTAAAGTTTTCATTCAACAAAGTATGATATATTAATTACTGTATTAGATTCTAAATGTAGGCAGGTGAGAATACATGGTTTCTGCCCTCACATACTCACTGCGTGGTAAAGAGCAAAAATATGCGAAAGTATTGTATATATGCTTATTGCTCATATGAAAGATAAATAAAATATGTCAGGAGATAATAAAGTGAAGAGGAATAAATCCTGTTTGAGGTATGCAAAGATTCTTCAAAAAAATAGACTTTGGGTCTGAACTTTTAATGATACATAAAATATCTTCTGGAGACACCTGAGCAGTTTTGTCGATTAAGGGTCAGACTCTTGATTTCAGCTCAGGTCGTGGTCTCACAGTCCTGAGAGTCCTGAGATGGAGCCCTGAGTTGGGCTCCATGCTTGCCGGACAGCCTGCTTAAGATTCTCTGTTTCATTCTCCCTTTGCCCCTCTCCTCCACTTGCATTCTCTCTTTCTCACAAAGCAAAAAAAAAAAAAAATCAAACATCTTCTGAAATGATGATAGGAAGAGTATCCCAGTGGAGCTAATCCTAGTCAATAATCTGAAGGTAACAGAAGTGCAGATGCTCTGGAAGCAGTGTTTAGTTTGCCTTAATGACCTTTTGAAAAAAGGGCTATAACCTGAGTGGGGCAAAGGAGTGGGTCACAGTCTGCTCACAAAAAGCTTTATTTGACATTAAGGAATTTGCATCTTGTCTTTCGGGCAATTGAGAACCCTTGAAGCTTTACTACTGCTACTGTTCTATTTATTGAACACCCATCATTGTACTAGGATATAGGGATATATACATGAACCAGAGAGAAAATTTATCATTAGTCTTATTGAGTGAGAGACAGAAAATCAACAAGAAACACCAACATGAGGTAATTACAGATGAAACCTTGGGTAATGCAATAGAAAATAATTGTAGGAGGCCCTTGAGTGTACATTGTCATTGCCATGCTGGGCACCAGTATGGTGGTAAGGGTGATGTGTCTATCTTTTACTGATTGACTGAATGTGAACTCAGTGAGGTAGGCAGAAAGTAGACAACTCCTACAGCAGCTTCAGAAGATTTCGTAGTCGTGTAGCCATCCTCTATGAACAAATAGGAGCAAAATCTGGGAAGTTTGTTCAGTGGCTCTTCAGATGACTCTGATTACACAGGCATGAGATGTGGTTATTCTCAGATTATCCATACGTTGAATGATGCCCCAGACCAATAAATTATTCTCTCTGTTCATGAAATTTCAAACTTCCAGATACCTAGAAGTTTTTTTTTAATCTTTAGACAGATTAAAGAGATAGGGAGCATGTTCTTTTACTATAAGTCTAGATTTTTTTTTGTCTAAGCTAATGCATACATTCAAATCAATAAAATAATATCATGAATATGAAATGCAGCCAGCCAATATTGATACAAAGATATAACTTACAGCTTGTTTGATATTTTTCTAATTTTAATTTTGGAAACACATTCAGTAAGTTATATTTAGGAGAAAAATTTAATTTGTCCTTGGAGAAAGATGCAGTGTCTTTTTCTTGTTGAGGTAATGTCTCTGAGCAAGTTTATCTACAGTAAAAGAAGTTTAAAAATGATTTGATACCTAATGAAGTTTGTTTAAATTCTACCTATGTTTATGTACTGTGACATATCTACCATGTTTATATTAATGTGTGTTTAATTATAAGAAAATCATGTTTCTCAAGGAATAGGACTCTTTTTTTTTTTAATTTTTTTTTAACGTTTATTTATTTTTGAGGCAGAGAGAGACCGAGCATGAACGGGGGAGGGTTAGAGAGAGGGAAACACAGAATCTGAAACAGGCTCCAGGCTCCGCGCTATCAGCACAGAGCCCGACGCGGGGCTTGAACTCACCAACCGCGAGTCATGACCTGAGCCGAAGTCGGCCGCCCAACCAACTGAGCCACCCAGGCGCCCCAAGGAATAGGACTCTTAAGGGAAAAACGTGAATGTTTTTTGTTTTGTTTTGTTTTTTTTAACCAACGTAAAATAGTTCCGTAAGTTCTAGCTATCCAGCAATGGATTGGATGCATAATAATATTAGTATAGGGGGTCTGAATCCTTTTTTAATAGGCTTCTAGTGGCCAGTGGTTTTGCTAAACAAAATTGAATATTAACATTTTTTATAACATTTTATAACACCTGTTCCTTCTGTACATTTTCAGCGTCATCATATATTGGTTTTCAGTGTTATTTCTGAGGATGTATTAGTTTCAATCAATTGTACTGTTATTCTTTTATACTCCCCAATTTAGTGGTCATTTATGTTATTTCCTGTATAAGACATTCATGCAAACAGCATAACTGCTTATATATTTCCTCTATTTGAGAACCAGCTTAACCCTGGAACTATCCTTGTTGTTTCATCACTGTAGTTCCACATATTCCCTCTAAACTACAGCAGTCTTTCTCTGCCGTCTGGCTTCTGAGATATGATGACCTCATATCTTCGTTTTCTTTTCTTTTGCCCAAATTAATTGAAAAGTGTTGGTTTTCTCAGAGCATTTTTGAAAACTTTAGAGAAACTGAAAATTAATCAAAATGTGAGTATAAATGACTTCTCCCAGAAAACTTTCATTCTTATCTAAATCTACTCACTTCTCTAGTTTTTTACTTCAATAAATAATGAAATCTAGATACCTAACTCATTGTATTTTCTAGACTAGAGAAATGATGTCATTTCTTCTTTAAGTGTTTGGTAGAATTCACCAGTGAAATAATTTAAGCCTGGCATCTTCTTTTTTGGAAGATTATAATGAAATAATTTCTTTTGTAGATATAATCTTATGCAGATTATCTCTTTTTCCTTGTATGAGCTGTTTGTAGTTTGTGTCTTTCAAGGAATGGGTCCATTTCATTCATCTAAATGATCAAATTTGTGGCTATAGAATTCATATTTTTTTTAATTAGCCTTTAATGTTATGCAATCAGTGATGACCCCTCTTTCATTTCTGATATTAGTAATTTGTGTGTTCTCTCCTTGCTTCTTAGTTAATATGGCTAGAAGTTTATCAAATGTATTGATCGTTTCAAGGAACCAGCTTTTGGTTTCACTGATTTTCTCTTCTGAGAGTGAGAAATGTATAGGGTTTCACTCTAATGGGCACTGTGCCTCCAGCAATTCATCAAAATTATTCTTTAAGTGTTTCTTTCAAAATATGGCTCCAGAGGCTTCTGCTTCATGCAAACTGAGTCTCTGTAGCCTGTGATTCTTTGTATTCCCTTGTCTTTCCAGATTTTGGGGTGGTGGTTTTACCTGTGAACTCAATTCACTGATGTTTCCGAGAAAAATTATTTAGGTTCAGATATTTTCCAGTTATAAGGAAGGAAGTGACAATTTCCAAATAAGCTCTTTAAATGTCAAAGCTGAAGCAGGAAGTGTCTGAAATGTCCATTGTTTTATAGTTTTATTTCCCTAGTGGCCCTAATGCTGTAGTCATATCTGTTTACACCATTCTGGACTCAGCCTAAGAGGGTACTTCTAATTCCAGGTCTGCCCCTAGTTCTACTCGAGTCTTCACTCCATTCTGTCTGTAGTTCAGCTGGCTTGGTTCCATGTTCCTGGTTTAGTGATATGGTTTGTTATGATTCATGCAAGGTTAGACATCACACCATAGATCAATAAATATGGTAATTAATTCCCTTCAAACTTAACTCCTTGTATTTTCTTGCATTTCCTAGACACCGTACACTGTCTAGACACATAGAAAGACATATTACTTTAAATGATTATGAACTTCCAATAAGTTAGAAGGATAGTGCAAAATACCCCCTTACTGTTCTCACTAATTATCTCTTATACCACAGATAGTGTCTGAAAAGTCTTCTAGACTCCAGTTTCCTCCTTTGTTATCCTCTCTCGATCATCCCTTCAGTCTTTTACTCTCTTGGCTTCACTCTTTGGGTTCCCACCTCCACCCTAGATGTGCTCATATTCTGGGCCTCCCTTTTGACTCCATCATGTGGTAACAGTGGCTTTTCCACACTGGGGAGTATATTTGGTCTTTAAACTTTCCAGACAGGAGAATCTACAAAAAACACAAAATTGATTGCCTCTAATGGTTTAATATTGATACTAGAATAAAATGTACATCCCATGCTGTGATCTATGATTCCTTACACAATCTAAATCTAACTTAACTCTCTTTTCTGCCTTCTCTGTTTCTTAATCACCCTGACCTCCTTGACTATTCCTCAAACACACTGTAAATCTTCCCATCTCAGGAACTTTGTGCTTGTGCTTCCCTGCCTACAACGTACTTCCTCTTGGCTTCCTCCCTTACTTCATTCGTATCTCTGCTAAATGTCACTTCATCTTAAAGTTCTTCTCTGAATCATCTGTATAAAATAGCCGCTGCTCTTGACCACACCCATCATTTTCTACCCCATCATGTGTTCTTTGGTTGAATAAGTGACCATATGATGCCATTAGTTGTTTGTTTGTTTGTTTGTTTTTACTATGCTATGCCAAAAACATCCTTCCTTGCCTAGAAGAGAAAGTAAGGAGGAGTAAAATCCCACCTAATGTATATAATAGTGTATTGCAAAAGTAATAGCAAGGAAAGGTGTTCTCAGAGGAAGTAATAGGCGATGTGGTATTAGTTTGGGTTGCCAGAAAGGCTTTTCAGAAGAAATTTAGTGTGAGACTTAAAAGATGAGCAGAAGCCAATTACATGAAAATTGGAATGCTAAAGATTCTCAGGTAAAAGAAATTGCACTTGGTGAGAGAGCACACAGCATGTTTAAGTACCTGGGAGACTCTTAAGGATGAAACAATCAGTAGGGAGAAGACATATCATGAGAAGAGTTTGGGGAGTCAGGTAGAGGTCAGAACATAGAATGCCTGGTGTGTGTGTGTGTGTGTGTGTGTGTGTGTGTGTGTGTGTGTGTATAAATACAATTTTTAAGTGGATTTGGAAGGCATTGGACAGTTGTAGGCAAGAGTAACAAAACAATTTGTGTTTTAAAATTATCACCTTGGCTGCTTTGTGGAAAATGAAGTGGAAAGTGACAAGATAATTAGAGATGAGACTAGTCAGGAGATTATTGCAGTACTCCAGATGAAAAATGACAGTGATCTGCACCAAAACTGAACAGAAATGGATGATCTATATTTTTGTGAAATAAATGGCTTAGGTTGGACAGATTAGATGCTGGGGGAAGAAAAGGAGGTGTCAGAAGTACCCCAGCGCTGACTTATATGGGTGGTTGATGAGGCCATTTACTAATTTGGAAAAGTCTGTAGAATAAAAGCTCTTATAAAGAAGCATGAGGGACAGGAACAAATCAACAGTTCAGCATAGTTGGATTAAGTGTGAAATATCTTAGAACAGTCAACTGCAGGATTGAAAAAGTTAATTAGATACCTAAGTATAGAGCTTGGAAGAAGGATTTTAGCTAATGAGTGATAATTGGAAGGGAATTTTTCTTATACCATCTCATGTATTTCTAAACAATTTACTTTCTAAATATGATGTAGCGTAATATAGCAATAATTCTATTTCTTTCCAACAAGGTGCCATATTTTGAGTATAGTGTAGAACAAGAAAAAAAAAAAGAATAATAGCTATTCAGTGCAGACTATTTGCAAAAGAGTGATAGATGTTTACTCTTTTCTTTTCTCAATAATGCTATACGTTTATTTACATTTCACACATGGAAAAACATATTTTAAAAGGTTAATTAAATTGCCCTAAGATCACTCATGTTTTAAGTGGCAGAACCATGATTCAAGCTCAGGTTTTTATTATTAAAACCTATTCCCTTTCTATACTGCCATGGTATGAATGCATGGTTTTTCTTTGTTCTTTTATGAGAGTTAATAATAACAGTAAATTGCTTCCTGAAGGGAGCAAATACAGTAATGTTGCTATAAGAACATGCATAACTAGAGCTGGTAATATAACCTTGCTTCTTAAAAGCTATGGCTGCTTTGAAGTACAGATTATAAATGTTTTGTCAGAGCAGTTGACAAAATGGTGTTATGAGGTAAGCAGCATTTTCATTTACTTCCAAATAAGAGAACATATTTTTTTCGTGACTACTTTTTAAAAGTTTTGGTTTGCCTACAATTTCAAAAAGTCTAGAAAAGTAAGTTTCATTATCTTAGCATAAAAACCACACACATGAGAACTGTGTCTTAGTAGCCATTAGTTATTTTCTACATAGAAACTTGGTATTTTAGGGGCTTAAGTTATTCCTTAAGGTAAGAATTAAGCACTTGATCAAAATTCTGGTACTGTTTATTATTATAATTACCTGGAGGGCTGGTATTTGCTATTCTTGCTATTTTTGACAAGGGACAGGGGCAGTGAGAAATGTTGTCTCCTAAGAGGATTTTTCCAGGATGTGATCATGCATTTTTTACAACATGAGGAATTCTTTTCCATTAGCTTACATAATTCCATCTTATTTGGAATATGAAATAATATTCCTTTTCTAACTTTCTCTAATGAGTTTGGAGGAAACAAAATGATAGTAGGAGCAAACTAGAGATACCCCTTTGTGTTCCTGCTGACATATGAAAAGAATTTATTTTATCTTTCTGAAAATATTACAACAAAATTTAAACATTCTCTTTGGCATATCTTCTATCTTGTTTAACCTGTAGAACTTGTTCTGTTTCATCTGTACATATAATTCTGCCTCTTCATATTTCAGTGAGCATCTAAAGTAGTAATAATAATAATACTGAAGGCATTTTTAAATACTGAAATTCTTTTTGATATTAAATTTCATTATTTTATTCTTTTTATTGCTCTATTAGAAAATTAAAATCTTAGAATTGAAAATCAAATAATAGGGAATGTATTCAATAATAATGTAATAATGTTATATGGTGACAGATAATGACTACAGTTATCTTGGTGAGCACTGAGTAATGTAGAGAATTGTTGAATCAATAAGTTGTACACCTGAAACTAATGTAAAATTGTGTTTGGTTTTGTTACAAATTTTTATTTAAATTTCAGTTAACATATATTGTAATATTAGTTTCAAGAGTGTAACAATATTAATTATACTTAAGCAATTTCATGTAAAAAAAAATGATATCCAAGTTCCACCTACAGAAGGTCACATTTAATTTGTCTGAGAGAGGAAAAAGAAATCATATGATATGAAATTTTTTTTTTACTTTGAAAGAAGGAGAAAAGAAAAAAGTGGATGAGGAATTATCAGTTGTTGAAAGATTGTAATCTATGCGTTTGAGAGATTATATGTGTGATTTTTAATTAAGCCTTGAAATTTAGGAATTTTTATCCTAAAGTAAGGTTCAAAAAAATTAAATAATTAGCCCCAGCTGACAAAATTAGTAAGAAAAAGGGTTGTGCAAATTTCACATTGTACTCTAGAATGAAACAGTTGTCTTAACATATTCATGAATCACTGAGAATGAATAGATTCCACTCTTTGCTTTTAGTATGTGCTTAGAGATATGTGGAAATCCCCAAATTTACACTGTGGAAGTGGAGAAAATAAAGTCTGTAAAATAAAAAAATTAGTGCCAAGGTCATTTGACAAATAAGCATAGAATCAGTTGTTTTTATCCTGATTCTTTGTTCATACACATTTCAACTTGATTAATATTTTATTGCCCAGTGAACACTGTATAGATATACCATTGTTTGTTTATCCATTTATGTCTATTGGTCTTTTGTTAGAGTTTAATATTATTACAGAAACATCTTTTTTTTTTGGCTCATACTTATCTGATATACCTTTTTGTATCACTGTATTTTTAACTACTTTGTATTCATTTGTTTAAAATATTTCTTTATTACATAAAATATTTACAGTTTCTTTGTTTTGCTAAGTCTTAGAGACTCAGTCTTTATAGAGTGGTGGGTATTAGTCCAATTTCTTTTGAAGCAGAACCTGATATGGTATTCTGGTATAAGTGATTTATTGAAGAAATTCTCTTAGGAGAATCCTGTTAAGGAAGTGAAGGGAAGCAGTATAGAACTGGGGCAAGGAGCTAATCAAAGATGTATTTCAGTTTATTCTACTCTTACATTGAACAAATGAGAAGCTCTGAATCATAGAATTGACCAAACTTGGCACAAAAGGGATGACTTTTTGTACTCCGTATCAATTAAGTCATTGTCTGTAGGCCACTTCTTAAGTAAAAGACATACGTTTTCATGCCTTCCCTGGTAAAGTGATTTTCCTTGGACAAGAGTCGTTTTCAGAAAAGAGTAAAGTTATGAGCTGTCAGATGCCTGTATCCCCAACAGTTAGGAGATGGTTGCACTGGTAATAAAGGGGTTGTGTAGGTAGGGTGCCAACAACATCTACCATAGTCTACTGCTTACGTTGCTCAAGTCATCTTTCTTCTCATGTTAGTTCATTCCATCTGGGCACAGTTTCTCTAGGATTCTTCAGACACATCTGGGGAAAATTTCAAGATGAATATTTTAAGAATAAACAATACCTCTGATTTTAAATTAGGCTGTTATTGATCTTCATTCTGTCTCTGCGACAAACTCTAGATTTCCATTCCTTCAGGGAAAATTTCTGTTTGTTTGAGTGCTGTGTCTGATGGAGAGAACAAGACAGTCATACCTGAGGTAATTGAATCCCCAATTATCATACTTGTATAGAGCCATTTTTGTTGTCCCTGTCCATTGAAAGATAAAACTGGGGATGCCTGGGTGGCTTATTCAGTTAAGTCTCCGACTCTTGATTTTGGCTCAGGTCATGCTCTCCTGGTTCTTGAGATCAGCCTACCTCCGGCTCTGTGCTTACATTGTGGAGTCTGCTTGGGATTATCTCTCTCCCTCTCTCTCTGCCCTGCCCCCACTCATGTGCCCTCTCTCTCGCTCTTTCAAAATAAATAAACATTAAAATAAATAAAGACAAAACTCTAAAATAGAATATAAAGTGTTATCCTGGTTTATCACTTAGTTAATCAGTGTTTTTCTTTTTGCACTCATTGTATAGTAGCAGACCTACCTCTTCTGATGATAAGAGTCAGTAAACTTTGCCAGCATGTTAACTCTTTTCTTTGCCTTCTAATTAACAATTTCAAGGAGCCCAAGGTAAAAGATGAGGCCATTATAGCTTTAAATTTAGAGGGACCATTTTTGAGTCCTCTGATGGAACTGCTCGGTCAACCAGATAGTCTTGAAGCACAGAACCTAATGTGATAGGGAAAGGAAACACAAAGTCTTCAAGTACGTTAACAGGAGTGTTTGAGAGGAGGGTCACTCCTATTTCTACTCCTTTTTTTCTATAACAGGTAGTTTGCATATTAGGAAACAGACCTATATAATGAATATTTGTTTAAAGTATGTACCAACACAGAAGGATAATGTACCATCTTCTCATGGTGTCACAAACAGATGCATAGATGACTTTCAAGAGACTGTTCCACTACTATAAGGTCAGCAGTCTCCAGGTGGTTTTGTATGTATTAGAACCAGTGAATACCATAATTATGTAATTGTTATTACATTCCTTGCCCTAGAGTGGATCCCTTGGCCCAAGGTGATGTTATGTGGGATACCACACTGGTAGTTTGTATCCTGTGTGAACCCTTGAATAGTGGTGCTGAGACACTGCTGATTAGAAAGGGAAACTTATAGCTAGCATATATCCCATCGTTATCCTTTTCAGAGAGGAAACAAACCTTCCACCACGTTGCTTGTTGATCTCCTCATGGAATGGTACTGCATGGAGGACTCAAAGTTTATCATTTAAATTTCTTCCTGTTTCCGTTTGGTAAATTTGTTTATTTAAATTATAAAAATTTATTGGAATAGAGATGTTTATAATATCCTCCTGTTTCCTTTTTAATAGCTAGGGTATCTGTAATGATATCTTCCTTTTAATATCTGAGTAGAATATAATTTGCCTCATCTGTTACGCTTAGCATATTTCAATTTTATTAATCTTTTCTAAGAACAAACACTTATCTATGTCAATTTTCCATTTTGTAGTTCTTAAATTTTTCTTTTTATTATTTACTTTCTTGTATATCCTCTAGATTTATTTTCTTTTATGAACTTAAAATTAAACTTCTTATAACAAAACTTAGATTATTTTTATTTTAAACTACTTCTGATACGGTAGAGTAAACCATACTCTCATATCTGAGGTGATATGTGTTACTATTAGTATAAAATCATAATGATTTTAATGTCATAAATTGACCATAAATGTAAGAGGTTATTTCTGCACTCTCAGTTCTATTCCATCGACATATCTCTATCTTCATGTTAGTACTGTCTTGATTACTGCACGTTTGTACCACAATGTGAAATGCATTGAGTGTGAATCCTTTCACTTGGGTTCTTTTTTTCAAGATGCATTAACCTATTATTCTCTTCAATTTCCACATGAATTTTAAGATCAGCTTGTCAATTTTTGTAAAAGGGCAAACATATTTTGATAGGAAGCATGTTGAATATAGATAAGTTTGGGGAGTATTGTCATCTTAATATTGTCTTCCAATTCATGAATATCCATTGACTTCTCTTTTCTTAGATCTTCTTTAATTCTTTCATCAATATTATGTAGTTTTCAGTGTTCAGTAATTGTATTTGCTTTGTTAAGTTTAGGCCTAATTTTCTTCTTTTTATGATACTGATTATTAACTTAATTTCATTGTTAATGTGTAGAAACACAACTGAGTTTTGTATATTGACCTTGGGTCCTTAAACTTTGCCAAACTCACGTATTAGTTTTAATAGTCTTTTAAATAGATTACTTAGGATTTTCTATAAATAAAACAATATCATCTTCAAATATAGTTTTACTTCCTTTCCAATAAAGCTACCTTCTATTTCTTTTGCTTGCCTAATTGTCCTAGCTAGAATTTCAAGAACAATGGTGAATAAAAGTGGAAAGAGAGAACATTCTTATTTTGTTTCTAATCTTGAGGATAAAACATTAAGCCTTTTGCTATTAAGTATGATGTTAGCTGTGGGTTTTATATAGATATCCTCTCCCATGTTGAGAAAATTTACTTTTATTCCTACTTTGTATAATGTTTTATTAGGAAAGGGCATTGGTTTGTGAAATGCTAATTTTCTGTGCTTATTAAGATGGTCACATGAAGATTGTCTTTTATTCCACTAAGATGATTATTACATTGATTGATTTCCATATGTTAAACTAAACTTGCCTTCTTGAGTAACACCAACATAATCATGGTGTATGATCCTTTATATATCTTGCTGGCTTCAATTTTCTAGTGTTTTATTGAGGATTATTACATATATATTAAAAAGGGATATTAATTTGTAGTTTTCTTTTCTTGTGATGTATTTACCTAACCTTGGCGTCACAATAATACTGGCTTCAGAAGATAAGCTGGGAAGTGTTCTCTCCCTCTTTTTTTTTTTTTAATTTGGAAGTTTTTAAAGGATTGGTAATTTGAGACTCTAATTAACTTGTCTGTTTTTACCTATAATTTTCTCTACTTTGTTGATCTTATCAGAGAACCAGTTTTTTGTCTGGTTGACATTCTTCATTGTATTTCTGTTTCTACAGATTTATGTTGGAGACATTGTGGGTTTGGTTCCGGAGCACTGCAATAAAGCAGATGTAAGTCAAATGAATTTTTTGATTTCTCAGTGCATATATACATTATGTTTACACTATACTATAGTTTATTATGTAATAGCCTTATGTCTAAAAAACAATGTGCCTTTATTACAAAATAGTTTATTGCTAAAAAATGCTAACCATCATCTGAGTTTTCAGCAAGTCATCTTTTTGCTGATGGAGTGTCTTACCTTGATGTTGATGACTGCTGACTGATCAGAGTTGTGTTTGCTAATGGTTGGGTTGGCTGTGGCAATTTCTTAATGTAAGACAATAAAGAGGTTTGCTACATCAATCAATTGTTCCTCTCATGAACAATTTCTCAGTGGCATGTAATGCTGTTTGATAGCATTTTGTCCACAGTAGAACTTCTTTCAAATTTGGAGTCAATCTTCTCACACCCTGCTGCTGCTTTATCAACTGAATCCATATAATATTCTAATTCCTTTGTGGTCATTTCAACAATCTTCCTAATACCTTCACCAGCAGTAGTTTCCATCTCAAGAAACCACTTTCTTTGTTCATCCATAAGTAGCAACTCCTTATCTATTAAAAATTTTATCATGAGAATGCAGCAATTCAGTCACATCTTCACGTTGTACTTCTGATTCTAGTTTCCTTGCTATTTCTATCACATCTGCAGTTACTGTCTCCACTGAAGTCTTGAACCCATCAAAGTCATCCATGAGGTTAGAATCAACTTCTTCCAAACTCCTCTTAATGTTGATATTTTGGCTTCTTCCCATGAAGCATACATCTCCTTAAAAACATTTAGGATGGTGAATCCTTTCCAGAATATTTTCAATTTACCTTGTCCAGATCTATCAGAAGAATCACTTTCTGTGGCAGCTTCTTTAGCTTTATGAAATGTATTTCTTAAATGACAAGACTTGACCTCTAATGCCTGTTTATTCCCTTATTTGTGCTGATGCTGGGCACTACTTCCCTCGCTTGTTCTTTTTAGATACCTTGAGGGAGTAAGGGCCTGAGGAGGGCCAGATCCAGGCTTCAGGGACACAGGCAGTGCAGCTTTTGGCTGTGTACATAGGGTGCTTTTCACTCTACAGAGCAATATATGTTAAGATGGGTTGAGCTTGGGCCATTGTTCTCATGTGTTTAGATCTTAATAAAAAGTAGGTCTCCGAGGAGAAAAAAATAATGACACTTGAAAGTTTACATTTCTTCTTGACCTATGGGCTACAAGATGTATATTGTGTTAGTAGGCATAACAATGAGATTAGTGTCATATATCTCCATCAGAACTCTTGTGTGACCAGGTGCATTGTCAATCAGGAATAGTATTTTGAATGAAACCTCTTTTCTTCTGAACAGTAGATCCCAGTAGTAGGTTTAAAATATTTATTGTACATTTGCAACTAAGACTGTCAACTATATTTCAATAGAAAGATATTCAGTAAACTATGTTGTAAACAAATGTTTGTCTTCCAGACTTCATTGCTCCATTTAAAGAGCACAGGTAGAGTAGATTTAGCATAATTCTTAAGAGCCGTAGGATATTCAGAATTGTAAATGAATATTGGCTTCAACTTAAAATCACTGGCTATATTATCGCCTAACAAAAGAGTCAGGCTATATATTGAAACTTTGAAGTTAGACATTGACTTCTCTCTAGCTGTGAATGTCTTACATGATGTCTTCATATAGAAGGCTATTTTATCTACATTGAAAATCTATTGTTTAATGTACCCCCTTCATTAATTATCTTTCGCTAGGTCTTCTGGATAATTGTTGTAGCTTCAGCACTAGCTGCTTCATCTTGCACTTTCATGTCATGGAGATGGCTCCTTCCCTTAAATCTCATGAACCAACCTCTGCTAGCTTCCAACTTTTCTTCTGAAGCTTTCTCACCTCTTTCAGCTTTCATAGAATTGAAGAGAGTTAGAGCCTTGCTCTGGATTAGGCTTTGGTTTAAAGGAATGTTTTGGTTGGTTTGAGCTATCCAGACAACAAGGCTTTCTCCATATCACCCCATAGGGTGTGTTGCTTTTTTATCATTTGTGTGTTCACTAAAGTAACACTTTCAATTTCCTTCAAGAACTTTTCCTTTAAATTTACAACTTGGCAAACTGATTGATAGAAGAGGCCTAGCTTTTGGCCTATCTCTACTTTCAACATGATTTCCTTACTAAGCTCAATCAGTTTTAGCTTTTGATTTAAGTGAGAGATGTGCAGCTTTCTTTTGTTTGAACACTTAGAGGCCATTGTAGGGTAATTATTTGGTTTAATGTCGATATTGTTGTGTCTCAGGAAATAGGGAAGCCCTCTCCATGGACACATACAACGTTTATCAATTAAATTCACCATCTTCTATGGGCCTGGTTGGTGGAGTCCCAAAACATTTATAATAGTAACATCAATGATCACTGATCACAGATCACCATAACAAATATAATAATAATTAAATAATTTGAAATATTGAAAGAATTACTAAAATTTGACACAGAGACAATGATGTGAGCAAATGCTATTGGAAAAATGGTGCTGATAGACTTGCTGGATGGAGGGTTGTCACAGACTTTCAATTTGTAAAAAATGCAACATTTGCAAAACACAGAGCAAAGTACAATAACATGAGGTTTGCCTGTATTTTGTTCATTTCTACTCTAATCTTTGTTATTCCCTTTCTTCTACTTGCTTTAAATTTAGTTTTTTCTTTATTTTTTTCCTAGTGTCTTAAGATGCAAAGATTCATTATTGATTTGAAATGATTTTTTTTAGTATGAATATTTATAGTTATAAATTTTCCTTTGTGCCCATTTTAGATTTATTCCATGAACTTTGGTATATAGTGTTTGCATTTTTATTCATCTTATTTCTAATTTTCCTTGTGATTTTTTCTTTACATATTGGTTATTTGAGGAGTGTGTTGTTTAATTTTCCTATATTTGTGAACTTCCCAAACTTTTTGGTTTTGAATTCTAATGTCATTCTCTTTTGGTTGGAAAACATATTTTGTATTATTTCGGTCACTTTAAGTTTATTGAGGCTTGTTTTATCTATCTAGGAGAATGTTCCATAAGCTAAACTTAAGAAGAATGTGTATTCTGCCATTATTGTGGAGAATGCACTATAGAGAGAACAGTTGGTCTAGGTGGTATAGGGTTGCTTAAGTTTTCTATGTCCTTGTTGATCTTCTGCCTACTTATTAATCCAATATTGAAAACAGGGTTTAGATGTTTCTAATTATTATTTTTGAATTGGCTAGTTTACCCTTCATTTCTGTCAGATTTTGTGTTTTGGGACTCTGGTACCAGTGCTGTGTATGTTTGTTCTTGATGTATTGAGGTTTTTATCATTGTGAAATAGCCCTCTTTATATATGAAGCATTTCTTACTTAAAGTCTTTTTTCCCGGTATTAGTATAGCTACTCCGGCCCTTTTAAAGTTGCTTTTTTCATGATCTCTTTTTTTTTTCATCCATTTGTTTTCATCATATTTGCTCATTTAAATCTAATGTTTGATATATATATATATATATATATATATCTTGTTTTTCCTTATCCAGTCTAAACTCCATATTTCATTAGAATATTTAATCCATTTATATTTAACATTATTATTGGTATGATTGCATTTATACCTGCCATGTTACTTTTTATTTCTCTTTGTCTCACATCATTTTTGTTTCTCTATTCTTCCTTACCCAATTTCTGTTCAATTTGATAGATAATTTTTAGTGTAAATTTTTAATTGTTTTAATAATTTTAATAATTTTTCTATTATTATCTAGAGATAATGATAGTTCTATGTATTTCATCTTATCAAAATATACTTCACATTTTTACTATCATAGTTCTTGCCCCTTTCTCTCTTTCATCTGTGGTTCTCCCGTTATGTGTGTTATGTGCTTATTGGTACCTCACATTTTTCTGTGGCTCTGTTCATTTTTCTTCATTATTTTTACTCTCCATTTTATCAGATTACCTTCTCTCTTTTAATCAATCTTCAATTTTGCTGATTCCCTCTTTGCTAACTCAAATCTAATATTGAAGCCATCTAGTGAATGTTTCATTTTGGTTATTGTACTTTACAACTAAAAATTTTCCATTTGGTTCTTTTTTAAAAAATAATTCTATCTCTTTTTTGATATTTTCTATTTCGTGAGATATTGCTACATACCTTCTTTCAGTTCTTCAGACATGGTCTCTTTTACTCCTTTGAATATATTTATAATAGCTGCTTTGAAGCCTGTGTATGCTAACTGCAACATCTAAGCCACTTCAAAATCAGTTTCTGTTGTCTGCCTTTTTTGTTCTGTGTATGGTCATAATTTTCTGGTTTTTGCATGTCTTAGAATATTCTTCTTGAGAATGGGATATTTTAGAAAACATGTTCTAGCAACATAGGATGCTGAGTCTTCTACTCCTGAGATGTTGTTTTTTGGACTCGTCATTTATTTATTTGCTAAGAGACTTGGTTGAAGTGATTCTTTGAAGTGATTTCCCCCTTGAGTATGACCTTGTGACCTTTGATATCCTGCTTCTATTTTTTTTTTCTTTTTTTTTTTTATCTTTTAGCCTGAATACCTAAGGGTTGCCTTTGGATTAGCATAGGCCCCTTATTACTCAAAGGTTATGCTTGGCTACCTAGGGGCTGCCCCTGAAATCCACATAAGCCATTTATTTCTCAAAGATTGAGTTAAGCCATCTTAGCCAGTTAGATTGTTAATCTTTACTATTGGAAGTGTTTACAGCTTGGAGTCTACAATCATAGTTAAAAGAGTGTATGTTTTTGCCACATCTTCAGCCAAGTCTATGTACTTTTTCCTCTGCAGTGTAGGATTTTTCCTCTGTAATGGCTCCTGAGAAGGCATGACCTTGACCATGCGTACAGTCTTCCAAGCTGCCAGGAATTAATGTAATTTTAAACCTGATTTCTTAGGATTTGCCTCTATGTATTACTCTGCTCAGTCTGCAATAAAAACCTGCCATAGACTGAGTGACTTAAATAATAGAAATTTATTTTCTCACAGTTTTGGGGCTAGAAGTCCCAGATCAGGGCTCTATATGATCACTTTCTGGTGGGAACTCTCTTTCTGATTTGCATATGGCCAACTTCTTACTATGTCCTCGCATGGCAGAGAGAGAGGGAGGGAGGGAGGGAGAGAGGGAGGGAGGGAGCAAGGAAGGTTGGAAGGAAGGAAGGAAGGAAGGAAGGAAGGAAGGAAGGAAGGAAAGAAGCAAGGAGGGAAGAAAGAAGGGAAGGAAGGGGGAAGGAGGGGGAAGTATACTCTCTTGTGTCTCTTTTTATAAGGATAAAAATACTATTGGACCAGGGCCCTACCATTATGACTTATTTAATTTTAATCACCTCCATAAAGACACTATCTTCAAATATAGTCATTTTGGAGGTTGGAGTTTCAACATAAGAATTTTGGAGGGATACAAACATTCAGTCCATAACATTATTGTTCAGCCAGTTGTTGGTCAGAAGTTGTGTTTAAGTGTCTAGTGCCACTGAGATTTCTGCCTTTTGTTGATTCATCTCTTTGTGGTTTAGGAATGTTTTCAGTTCTTCTCTACATCCTGCTCTGATAACTCTTGTCCAATGAGTGGGGAGTGGTTAGAGTAAGGGTACCCTGGTCCTTTCAGCTACCTCTTCTTAGAATAGAATTTCTTGGGACATGGGACTGGGGGTAGGATGAGCTATTCTTAAAGGTTACCCGTTCCCCTCTCCTCATCCTCTACTTCCCAGTTTGAAAACAAACCCCAGAGTGGGACATGAGGAAAGAGAGAATTCACATTCTTGGCTGCAGCTTCCTGTATTAAAACTCTTGGAATAGTTTCTTTAAGATGTAGCTTGGGATGGGCAGGAGACAGAAGGGTAGGGGAAGTGGGTTGTGACTAGATACCACAGACATGTGATTCTTGCTAAGATTTAGACAATTTATTTGAATGGATGTTTCAACATTTGCCATATGCCCTTAGGACAATTTTCAGACACTTTAAATTATGGCTCTTCATAATTTTGTCTAGTGAAAGTGTTTCTTAGCTTCTAGTGCACTCCTCACTCCTCTATTCTACCAGTTGTTTCTATTTATAGATTTTTAAAACTGGATGTCAGTTTAGAGAAATATTTCATTTAGAAACGAAGGAATTTACCTCAGAATGACTTATCCAAGAACACAGAGTTAAGTCAAGACAAAGGCAGCAGTAGACTCCTTTTTGAGAGTGGCAGATTCAAAACATTTCCCCCTCCTTCAGTCCTGTGCAGGTTGAATCTTTTCCCTGCAGCCTATTTGATTCTCAAAATTTCCCTGATTTGACCAGTGGCTGCTTGCTCAATCTGGCTCCTGTATCCTTTTGATATGTCTCCATCAGTCTTTCATTATTGTTTTGTTTTTCAGCACACAAAAAAGATATTTTTTTTTTATCCATAAACTTTCTACACAAAGAATTTCTGTAATCAAGCATTTCTTCTAGGAATCCTGGTTCTTTTCTAGAAATTCTAAGAGGATTAAATGTAATCTAAATGCTGAGAACTGTCATGAAATTTTCTTTCCATTCTTTCCAATTAAAATATTTTGGTAAATTTATTTCCTACAGCCCACTCCACAGATTTTTCTGAGTCAGAATAGGGGCAGATAAGTTTATCTGAGTTTGACTACAGATTATTTTCTTATTTGGCTTAGACTTGTCATGCATTTCAACCAAAGTCTCACTAAAAAGAACCCATTAGCTTGTATCTTTTTTGTGATGCCAACTTTCAAATCTATAACATTGTAGTTTACTTTCTTCAAAGACTAAGTTACCAAATTTAAGAGGAGGAAAATAGAAGCTAAAGCTTAAAATATATAAGTTTATTCATTTCAGGAAAGAAATGTGTGTTCTACAACTACAGAAATTTAATCTATAACTTTATTTCTTTTTGTGTTTTAACTTTGTGGAAGGTGACACATAAATATATTTACTTAAGTCATAAAATCAGAAAGTATAAACATATAAAATAGACTTGGAGGGGACAGGGAATTGGTCAGCATATATTTTTAAATTTTATCATAAACATGAAAACATAATCTTTAATAATTTAAAATTATTACGGATGTATTTTCACATTTTTATAATTTGCAACTTTAAAAATTGTTTCTTGAAATAAACGAAATTGCATTGTGTTGTCCTTTAAGGCTCTTTTAAGATTATTCTGTCAATCTAACATTGAAAACTCATTTGTTTTACATTTGATTCATTAATGAATTTTATTTTATTTTATTTATTTATTTGCCTTCATGGTAGTTATCTTAGGTAGATAGCTTATACTATACCATTTATAGTAAATGGTATAATATATATATACATATTATATATATATATATTACTATTATATAGTTATAATATATATAATATATATATAATATATATAATATATATATAAATATATATAACTATTATATATATATAATAGTTAAAACTAGTAAGTAGAATTAACCCTTTTTGTAAAGTAACTTTATGGCTTGTCCTCAACTGTACTTGATGATAAGTTTTATTTATTGAAAATGAAGTTCTATTGACAATTGGTATAAGCATATCATCTGATTTCTGAGATTCTGTGTTGTAAAATTCTAATCTATGAGGTTTTATAATTAATTTTCTCTCAAATGCCAAAACTATAGACCTTGAATTTCTTTGCAAATCTGAACACAAATAAAAACTGTTTGTTTGTTTGTTTGTTTGTTTGTTTTTGAGGGGGGAGCATTACTGAGCAAGCAGGGGAGGGGCAGAAGGAGAGGGAGAGAGAATTTTAAGCAGGCTCCTTGCCCAGAGCAAATCCCAATGTGGGGATCGATCTCATGACCATGAGATCATGACTTGAGCTGAAATCATGAGTCAGTTGCTTAACTGAATGAGCCACCCTGGTGCTTCTAATAAAAACACTTTAAAAAAATGATCTTTCCTAGATGCAGAAGCAGATAAAAATATGGCCATAATTTGTCAAATCATAATAATTAATTAAATTTAGAAGACAATTTTCAATATTTTAGCTAAAATGTTTCTTCTACTTGATATTACTTCATTCATTCATAATCTTAAAGGCTGAAATTAAAAGAATTTGTGCTTTGGAATCCCCAAGACATAAACCCTGCATGTAAATACTTGATATGTGACATTGGGAAATCATTTAGCTTGACCCTTTTGCAATTTAAAAATAGGATAATGATATGTACTTTCCAGAGTGTAATAATTAGATTATTATGGTAATGCAATATATGTGAAGTATACTGCCTATATTTGCTTATACATTTAAGCTATTCTTAATGAGTATCCATTATAGGCTTAGAGGTATTTCCTTATACAAGCATTTGTTTTCCTTTTAATATTTATTTATGTAACAAAATTTATCTGTAATAATAATAATAATAATAATAATAATTTTCCACCTTTTTATATCTCTTATTTTTGAACATTACAAGATAACACTAGCTTAAAATAAAACCCTCACACTCTTGAAAAAATGAAAAATCACATTTAAAAATATATGATCTTAGCTACATTTTTAAAGCTTATTGTTTTCAGTTACTTTCTACTTTGTATGTCTTTTGTAAGGTTTCCTGGGTTATATGTGCTTTCTAAAACAGTGCTTACATAGCTGTCAAAACTAAACTATGCAAAGGAAAGGTCAGACTTCAGTGGATAATTCCTGTTTCCATGGAAACAGACTATTTAGGAAAGATTTGTGAGTGCTTATAAATAATCATGGATTCCAAAACTTCATTGCCTTCATTTGACAGGTGTAGTGATCTCACCTGAGAGTCAGTTCTTATATTATTCCTAAATGAGAATTTCAAATAGGGGTACTCATTTATCTGTCTTTAATTGGCATCTATATATCTTATGCAGTGTCACACTCTTCCAAATAAAAAGTCACCATTAAAATGGATCAGATATTTTCATTGAGGCAAATTACCTGACTATTTATTATATATGCTTTTTCACCAGTGGTCACACTTTTGTGTCTTCTTGGAAGATTTTATGCTTCTAGAATGATTAAGCAAGATACTGAATGGCTTAACCTTATACCGTTTGGATGTTTCTTTGTTTTATTGTTAAAGGAATCTATGTTAGGGATACTAGCCTCTCTGTATTTTAGACAGTAACCAAAGAAATATCAGTTACACTAGGCCATGTAGAGCCAAGAAATGGGATCCAGAATCATGAATTCGAAAATATTGTGGGGTGTATGGTTTTAGAGGTCTTCAGTAGTAACCAAGGTGGAATTGGATTGGGGCCATTTTCCACAACCAGTGATTGATATCTGGAGTAAATTATTCATATCTTCATTTGCTTATCTCCACAGTAATATTTTGATTATTAAAACCACATTGATAACAAATCCCTTGGAAAAAGTTGTGGATAGAAATGCTAGTTATTTTGTTACTATCGTCCCCCTCTCTTTCTTTTACAAATTATTATTTTTTCTTTTTTGGTTTCTTCTCATTGCCTTTATTCTCTTTTAAATTTGCCAATTTATCTTAAGACTTTTATGCCAATGAGCATAATTAATGACAGCAGTCATAAGAATTCTATAAAAATTATTCAGAATTTTTCAAGTAGATATGCTGTTGCTCTCAGATGGCATCGAGACATTTTGCTTATCTTCTTTTTTTCTAAATATTCATTAAAATTCCTTTGCATGTGTCTTAACAAACTTGAGATGGAAATAACTTTGGAATTATAAAATTTGTGTCAATAATTTTTAAGAGTCTAGGAAGAATGTCTACTAAAAATAATTGACTTGAAGCTCAAGTGCAAATTATAATTAGTTGTTTTACAACTGGAAATAGTTTAGAAAAAAATGCCTATAACATGGAATAAGAAGAACAGTTCCCCCCCCCATGTCTATCCCTTGTTTCAGAACCAGTTTTGTAGAAAGCACAAAGAAAAGGGTAATTTTCTATCTCATTGTTTTGTTCTATTTATGTTAGAAATTGAGTTAGCTTTGATTGATTATCCCATAAGAGATATGACCTGCTATAGAAAGGCTCCATCACTTGACCCAAGACATCAGTAAGCAGTAGAGCCTCCATTAGAACCCTGAGCTCCTTCACAGCTCAAGACTCTTTCTATATACAACTCAAGGAATTAATTTTGCACTAGAACTTGCAAGTCCCCAAAACTGAATCTACTGTAAAGAACTAATTATTAGAAACTGATTCTTTAGCTGGGAAAAGAAGGTAAGGAAGGGGAAAGTTATATTTGAATAATGGTCTTTAGGTTTGTATAGGGGCGATACTCAGAGGATAATAACAATTTTCTTAGAAACGCTTCTTGAAAGTTAAACATGGGGACTGAGCTTCTTGTGATATTTAAGTTTGGAGTAGGATAGTTTCCTGACAGACTTTGAAAAAACAACATATTATCTGTTTGGAATTCACAGTCAGTCATTCAAGTTTTGAATGCCCAATACTCTACTAAGAAGAATAATTGAAGTAAAATGCATACTCTCATGTTTTCAATGGATGTAATATATTTGTAGAAATAAAACATATACAAAATAAACAAATGTGACCTGTTATAACAATTATCCCTCTCTGGTAACTGCATATGGCAAACCTCTTCAGCAGGATTGATACTGAATTGGAGATGTACAAACCAGAAGACTGCTTAGTAGTTATAATATTATAGTAGTATTCGAAATGATAGTTGCAAAGCACCTGGCCTGAGAGAGAAGAGTGGAATAAAAACTGGTATGAGAGATGTTATGACATAATTCTTTAACTTTATTCTCTTTTTTGCATGACCAAATCCTATTCATCTTTTAATATGTAGTTTAAATGAAAATTTCGGATAACTGAAAGAATGGTGCTGTCTTTTCTCTGCTTTCAAATTACTTTGTTCAGATTGCAAGCGTATCACTTATCAGAATGTAGAGTTAGATCCTACCACATTCAACTCTGTATTTCAGAGCAAGTCAAAAAGTCACCATTCAATACATATTTGCTGAATTGAATTGTAACTTTCAGTTCTTTTTCCCTTAAGCCCATATTTGGGGTTTGAAAATGAAATCTATAAAGATTAAAGAAATTGGGGTTTGTTACAGTCTGATTTTATAATAGTCTTTCAAATAGGAAGGGTCTTTTATCAGAGAAGCATAACAAACTATGTTTAAACTATAAATAAGAGCCTCAGACACTAAAGATGTGACTTTGAAAAAAAACTGTTCAACCACGTTTGAGGGAATTTTCTTAAAAACAATATGGTGCATTCTTATCTATGGGCACAATACATACTGTATTAAAAACATGCAGAAATAATGTGCTCTCTTCTTGTACAAACTAATCTTTTAGAAGATTTTATGTTTGTTGACTTAGTATTCTTCAACATAGCTACTCAAATTGTG
The DNA here is from genome assembly GCF_018350195.1 of Panthera tigris. Taxonomy (NCBI): domain Eukaryota; kingdom Metazoa; phylum Chordata; class Mammalia; order Carnivora; family Felidae; genus Panthera; species Panthera tigris. The sequence continues at coordinate 173,444,775 of NC_056667.1, forward strand.
ATCGATTTTTATCACTACTATTATTTTACCGTTCTAAGTGTCACAGGGATGATAGGTATTTGTGTGTGCGTCAACTTGATGTGGAGACGTATGTGTGCTTAGCATTATTAAATTGTCAAGTATACCTGCAGCTTTCCCTTTAGATTGTAAGGTAGCCTTAACTGAGAAGGATAATACAGGGAAGGGGAAATGTTTTCTGAAGTATCATGCCTAAAATGATGCTTTTCAACTTCAGTTTCTTGTACTTGAAACTTTGACTCTAAACTACAATTATACTTTAGAAAAGCATAATAAGCCATTGTTTCTTTTTGCAGAGAAAGCAACAACAAAAATATTAGGGTTAGAACTTAAATCATAAAAGAGCCCATAAAACTCAATCAGTTTTTTGTGTCTGTAATAAGTGTTGGAGGCATATTCAACCTCACTGAAAAATAAAGTTTAAATTTAGTAGTCAATTTTAGAATCCATAAAATAATTACTTTCAATATTATAAACAAAAAAATCAGCGTTTCCTTTCTAATTTAAACATAAATTTAAACAAATTTGATCCTTATAAAGTTCATGATATCTCAATAATATTCTAACTTGCAGAAACTTCTAAAAATCATTCTAACTTTAGTAAGAGATATGGACACATTCCATCATATTCCTGTACATGTAAATAGGCCAACATCACTGTTATTTAATTTACAGAGAGAATATATAATCCATTTAGGACCATCTATCAAACTTCTACCAGTGGTCTATTGTTCAAGGTGATTATATATGAGAATAACGATTTCTATGATTCTGTTTCTGCTGCCATGATATTTTGTGCAAGAGACAAAAGGAGACACCCAAACCAGAGACATGTTTAGGAACTCATCAAATGTAATGGAGAATATGCCAGTAATATCCCAAACAATATCCCAAATTACTAGTTATCAGGAAAAAGGATAACATTGAGAAAGGAAAAAACGTAAGGTGAGAAATATTCACACTGAGAGAAAATAGATAGTATTTGGACAATGAAAATAATTTACCCAATTATCTATTTTTAATTTTTTCAGGAAGGAATATGTTAGTATTCAAAACTTCATATATATGAATATATATTACACTTGTATATTCATTATGTTCCCATATATCTAACCTACCAATTATGTATACAGAACCCACTATTCCCTCCTCTTTCTCTTCTACTTAGAAATGTATTTTTGGACACTTTTTACATATCTCCAATTTGTGAAGAACTTAGAAGTTGTCTTTTCAGTCTATATGCAAAAAAACAAACAAAAAACAAAAACAAAACAAAACAAAAAAAACTAGACACAGACCTTACAATTACAAATAACTCTAAAGGTTTAATCATAGATACAAATATAAAATGCAATACTATAAAACTTCTAAAAGAAAACATAGAAAAAATCTATGTGACTTTCAGTATGGTGATGAATCTTTAGATACAGGCATGATCCATGAAAGAAAAACATTGATAACTTGGATTTTATTAAAATTAGAACTACCCTCTAAAGTGGAGAGCATCAAAAGGCAAGCCAGAGCCATAGAGAAAATATTTTGTGCACATATCTGATAAAGCACTTGTATCCAAAATATGCCAAAAAAATCTTAAATTTCAACAAGGAAATAAAATTAAATAAATAAATAAATAAATAAATAAATAAATAAATAAGGAAAAAGAATTAAAAATGGGTAAAATATCTGAACAGACACCTCATCAAACGAGATACACAAATGGCAAGTAAGTATATGAAAGATGTTTAACATCATTTACCACTAAATAATTACAAATTAAACAAAAAGGAGATACCACTATGTGTAATTAGAATAAAAAAAAATCCCCCAAGAACCTGCCAATACCAATTGTTAGGAAAATGCAGAGCAATAAGAACTCTCATTAATTGCCAGTGCAAACACAAATGGGTACCATCTGTTTCGAAAACAGGCAGTTTCTTATAAAGCTAAACATAGCCTTCCCATACAATCCAATAATAGCTCTTTTAGATTTTTGTCCAACAGATTTTAAAACATATCCACACAACACCTCCATGCAAAGTTTATAGCAGCTTTATTGATAATCATCAAATATTGGAAGTAAATAAATGTCCTTCAATAAGTGAATGGATAAACCAACTGTGGCACATCCATATTATGGAATATTATACTCAGCAATAAAAAGAAATAAGCTATGAAATCACAAAAAGACAAAGAGAGACCTTAAATGCATATTGCTATATGGAAGAAACCAATATGAAAAGGTTACATACTGTAGGATTCTGATTATAGACATATTGGGATTGACAAAAGTATAGAGATGATAAAAAGATCAGTGGTTGCCAGGCTTTCAGGGGACTATAAGAGGGTTGAATACACGAAGCACAGGGGATTATTTAGGGCAATGAAACTACTCTATATGGTACTCTACTGGTTGATACATGACATGACTCCATGCATTTGTCAAAACCTATAGAACTTCACAACAGGAAGAGTAAACTTGAATCTATACAAATTAAAAACAAAAAAATTGGATGTCAGAAGATCCCAGGATGGAATGCCAGATGTGATAAACCAATTGAACTGTATAGTAAATTCATGAAACCACCTTATAATGAAAGGAATGAGAAAAGGATGCTGGGCTAAGTAATTTTGAAATTTAGTGGAATAGGTAAAACTAGAGGCAAAGAAGCTATACACTATTACTGTATTCTATCCATTAGGAATTCTGTTACTACTCTACGTGTATATTGGGATTGAATAATTAACTAATGGGTGGTGGATAATGGGAGCCACATTTCTCAGTGTTGTAGTAGGAGGTACAGATAAGTGAAGGGAGGAGGCAAGAACAACCATCTGAAGATAGAGCAGAACTTGGGGGAAAGGTTTCTCTGAATAATTTTGATAAGTATTTATAAATTTTACTAAAACAAGTTTTTATACATAAAAGGTCATGACAAATTACTCTGGGTCACTTTTCTAATATTCAAACCTACTTCCTTTTTTCTTTTTCTTTCTTTTTACTAAAGCTCTCTTCAAAAATACACGAATACTGCCTCCCTTTGGGGCACTTCAAAATCTAAATTAATTATGCTAATTATCTCATGCAGGTTGACCTAATTAAATTTAATTAGTTGGTCTTGTTAATTCTAAACATCATCCTCTGGGAGATTCTGCCTTTTGGGTAAACCAGGTAGAAAATTCAAGTGCTTACTTAACATATTTAGGTAGCCATCGTATCATATGTACTTGTTCAAATGGAGTGTGTATAGTCATCCAGCAATTGATTTCCCCTTTATCCACTGATTTTGTTAAAATGTAGGCTTCTGGTGGAAATTTACTAAGGTAAATGTCAAAGTATTAAATAGTTAATTAAATACGTCTATCTATAGTCACAAAAAAAAATGTAAAACCAGGATGTATAATGTAACTAAAACCCTAACTGCCTAACAGAAGTTTTTACATGCTTATTAGTTTTCCAGTTATTCCTGAAATGTTGTTATGTATACTATCAAACCATTCTTAGTTTTTGTGACACTTCCATTCTTTGGTTCTCTTCCTTTTTGCTCTCTCACTGTTCTAGTTCATGGGGCATTATTTCCTCAACTGAGCACAGTTAATTATCACTTTAAGGGTTCTGCCCTGGTTTCACTATTCTTTCTCTAATGCTCTCCCAGAGGGACTTTATTTGCAGATGACTGTAATTACTACATATGGGCTGGAAAATGCTGTATCTTTATTTGTAGCCTTCAACTTCACTTTGCACTTTGCATTTGTATCCAACAACCTGCTAACATATGAATATTTGTTACGCATAATTATCAAAATCCAACAGTTTCAACATTCAATTCATCTACTCTACCTTTGCTCATTGTCATATTCTGGTCCTTATCATTTCTCATTTGGACTGTTTCAGTAACCTTCTTGTTTCAACTCTTAACTCCCTACCCACCTCCATTTCATCATCTTCTCTAAAACAGTTCCTAGTAATTATCTAGTTTACTCAGTTTGAAGTTTAAACTTGTTTGTGTTACTTCCTCTCCTTTACCTAGAATCCAGAAATTGCTCTCTGTCACCTACAAAATAGAGTCTAAGCAACTCAGCAAGAGTTCCCATTTAGCCACCCCCATCTCCTAACAGGACTCCATTTTGAAATGTATTATCTAATGCTGCCAGGACAAAGTTCCTGACATAGGCATTATAATTTTGAACTTCTCTGAGTTTGTGTATACTGCCCTCTATGCTTCATGTCTTCTCTTCAACTTTGTAATGGTTTTTATATGCAGGTAACATTGTATTATATGCTAAGAATAGGGGGGAAAAGGGTTTAAACAAGGCAGGTATAAAAAGAGTGAACCAGAAAATCACTGCTTTTAAAAAAATGCATATCTCCCAGACTTTATCATTATGCATGTGCGCGTGTGCACACACACACACACACACACACACATTTTAGCTATTTGCATTTTTTCTTTTAACAATATATGTTTCCTCATTTTATGCCAATACTGCATGTTTTTTAAAAAAACATTGAGTAAACCTCATAGTACAGACAGAATAATTTTATCTCTTCTTTATTGGAAAAGGAACCTCTTTAAATAGCTTTTAGTAAATAAATCTCTCCCATATTATTAGAAATAAACTGGGACACTAATTATTTAAGAGTACCAGTAAGCAATCAAATGCATTGTTTCACCTGATGTATACTCTTAAAATTTTTTTAAGTTTCAAGTTGTCTAATTTTTTTAAATGATTTGAATTAAACAATAAAATGTAATAGTTATTTAATGCTGTTTTGGTTAGATTACTGAAAGGCAACGTATGGAATGGGAGAAGATATTTGCAAGTGACATATCTGATAAAGGGTTAGTATCCAAAATCTATAAAGAACTTCTCAAACTCAATACCCCCCAAATTAATAATCCAAATAAAAATGGGTAGAAGACATGAATAGACATTTTTCCAAAGAAGGCATACAGATGGCCAACAGATACATGAAAAGATGCACATCACTCATCCAGGAAAAACCAAAACCACAGTGAGATATCACCTCACACCTGTCAGAATGGTTAGAATCAACAATGCAAGAAACAACAGGTGCTAATGAGGATGTGGAGGAAGGGGAAACCTCTTGTACTGTTGGTGGGAATGCAAACTGGTGCAGCCACTCTGGAACGCAGTATGGAGATTCCTCAAAATGTTAGAAATACAACTACCCTATATCTAGCAATTGCACTACTAGGTATTTACCCAAATAATACAAAAATTCTAATTCAAAGGGGTACATATCCCCCAGTGTCTATGGCAGCATTATGAACAATAGCCAAATTATGGAAAGAACCCAAATGTCCATTGACTAATGAATGTGTACAGAAGATGTGTGTATGTATGAATGTGTGTGTGTATACATATAGTATATATATTATATACATATACATATATATACTATATATAATGGAAGTATATATATATATATACACACTATATACTATATATATAATGTGTGTGTGTATATATATAGTATATATATTATATACATATACATATATATACTATATATATGTATAATGGAATATTACTAAGCCATAAAAAGAATTAAATCTTGCCCTTTGCAACAACATAAATGAAGGGTATAGAGTATTATGCCAAGCAAAATAAGTCAGTCAGAGAAAGAGAAATACCGTAGGATTTCACTCATATGTGGAATTTAAAACCAAAAACAAATGAACAAAGGGAAAAAAAAGAGAGAGAGGGAGGCAAACCAAGAAACAGACTCTTAGAGAACTATAGAGAACAAACCTATGATTACCAGAGGGAGGTGGGTAGAGGGGCTGTATTAAATAGGTGCCAGGAATTAAGGAGTGCACTTGTGATTTGCACTGCTTGTGTTGATTTGTGTTCTATGAAGTGTTGAATCACGATATTGTACACCAGAAACCAATATTACACTATATTATAACCAATATTACACTATTTTATTTCAATAAGATAAAAATGTAAAAAAAAGAAAGCAGGATTAAAACATGTATTACCACAATTTTAAGAATCAGTAGACAGGCAAATGCTGCAATAAATAAATAAATAAAATATAAATGAAAAATAAATAAATAAATAAATAAATAAATAAATAAATAAAAATGTAATACGTGAATAAATAAATAAAAAGGTGAGAATAAACATCTGAAAAAATATATTGGAAGAACAAACAAGTTTGACAATATGGATAATCACAAATTTTCAAATATACAAAGCCCTCCTATATTTATTACAAAAGGTCTAAATTTAACTAAAAGTTAATAAGCTTTAAATAACTAAATGTCTTTAGTCTTATACGTTTCAACTTACCAGTATTGTTGAGCAATGGCTGTGATATTGATGGTTTGCATTTTGTTTTGGTGAAATGGGGAAAATTCTTCTGTTGGGACTTAACAATTTTCTATGCTATAGGAGATTAGAAGAGCTAACAAACATTAGCAAATTGTTGTGAAGAGTATACTGTCCCCAATAGCCTCAAAATTTACATTATTTTCAAATGCTCAAAGATCATTTACCCAAATTGGCCAAATGGTGACATATTAAGACAACCTCAACAAATTTGAAAAGATTGAAATATTTAGATTATGTTCTCTGAATAGAGTGGAATTAGGGTAAAATATAGCAACAAAATAACTAGAATATTCCTTGCCCCCCCCCCCACCTTCGACTACCAAGAAACTAAACAGTGTGCTTCTAAATTATCCATGGGCACAGAAGAAAAATCACAATGAAAATTTAAAAAAATACTTTAATCTCAATCAAGACAAGACATATCAAACTTGTTGGATGCAGCTAGCACATTGCTCAGAAGGAAATTTGTGGTTTCAAATGTATAAATGAGAAAAAAAAATACAGTTTTCTAAATTTCCAACTCAAGAAAGGAGGTAAAGAACAGAAGATTATAATGGAATGTAAAAGGAAAAATAAAGCTAAGAGTATAAATGATTGGAAAAAAGTATAATGAAGAATGTTTGAAAGTCAAGTTTCAGCTCTCTTTTAGCCAAAATAAATGAAATTTCTAGAGATACTCATTAAGGAGGAAGAGTTGAGATGACAGAGCAGTAGGGGGACCTTGGGCTTGCCTTACCCCTCTGACACAGCTAGATCAATATAAAATAATTTTGAACACCTAGGGAATTTATCTGAGGATTAAGAGAACAATATGCATAATTTGAGGGGGAGAACCTGGCAGATATGAGGTGTGGAGGCATGAATTGGGGGAGAGAAAAAACACTTATGCCATGGAGGGGAGGGAGCCTTTTACAGAGGAGAAGGAAAGAGGGGGAGAGAGAGTATTGCATCCAGTTGATGCGGTAAAGGCACTCTCCAAAACCGTTGACCTGGGGAAATCACCCAAAACCGTTGAGCCTTTTTCCATAGAGGAGAAGGAGAAAGTGAGTGAGAGAGAGAGAGAGAGAGAGAGCGCGCACATTGTGTCAGGTTTGTGCAAGAAAAGCAGTCCCCCAAATCCATTGATTTGGGGAATCTCCCAAAACCACTGACTGGAGGAACTGACTATTTGCAAGTTTTTGCAAATGATGGAGCTCAAATTCTGAGGTTTTAGAAGTTAGTGCCATTCGCCAGAGTCAATCTGGGTGGGAGGCAATGCTCCTGGGGAGGAAGGTGGAGTCCCTGGGAACAGACAGTGGACAGCATGGTGTGGGGATCCCCTGGGTCACACTGAGAGACAACATTTCCCTTCCTATAGTGCATTTATAAGAGGGTATGTTGCCTTCTGAAGGACAAAAGACTTGGCTGTCACCTTTGAGCAGCTGTTCAATAGCAGGTGAGAGAAGCACATGTAGAGGGTGAATAACTTGGTCGCAGCTTTTTGCTGTGCTTCACCATAAACTCCAGGCACCTGCACAGCTCCACTACTGCTTTTATGGGACAGAAAGGCACCAGGTACAGCACTGTGAGGCTGTCCTCCGGAGAAGGGGAGCACGTCCACACCTTGCCAAGTCCTTTAAGATTTGCAGTTTTGAATCCCAGCCACCCACAAGAGATAAAACACGCAAGAGTTGTGGTGCCCGGCATGCCAATAACCCGGGCACAGATGGGTTGAGGGCAGGGATTTGACAGAAGTCTGGGACACAGGAGAGATGACTGTTCACTTGTCTGAAGGTTTCCTGAGTAGCAAGTGGTGCAAGCTCCCCAACCCAGGGACTAGAGAGGAGGGTGACCATCTTCCCCCCTCCCCACCAGTATGGTCAGACATCAGTGAGCAGCACAGCAACCCTAGTGGAGGCTGGAGCTCCTTACACCAAACCTTACCCCACTGTGCCCTGCAGGGGCATCTTTAGTAGGTTAGGTCTGACTGTGAGCCATCACAGTGGGCCTCTCCCCCAGAGGACCAATGCAGACACCCTTTGTGCACCAAGTCTACTGATCATAGAGTGCTTTAAAGCATCAGCTTCACTTCTGGTAGAGATAGAACCAGGCTTTTTTTTTTTTTCCTTCTTTCTCTTTCTTTCTTGCTTCCTTTCTTTCTTCCTTTCCTTTCCTTTCCTTTCCTTTCCTTTCCTTTCCCTCTTTCTTCTTATTCTTCTTCTTTTCCTCTCCTTCTTTGTTTAATTAGGCTTATAGTTTTCTTTTTGTTTATTTGTTTTCATTTTCTGTTTTCATCTTTTTTTAGTCAGGCTTACAGCAAAGGACAGATCATCTAAGCAGAACCTCAACAAGGAAACAGTGGCTTTGAATGACACCGCTGGACCACATGGACTAGACAGACATATTCAGAGCATTTCATCCTAAAGCAGCAGAATACACATTATTTTCAAATGCACATGAAATATTCTCCAGAATAGATCACATACTGGGTCACAAATCAGGCCTCAATCAGTACAAAAAGATTGAGATCATATTGTACTTATTTTTGGATGACAGTGCTATGAAACTTGAAGTCAACCACCAAAAAATTAGAAAGACCACAAATACATGAAGGTTAAAGAACATCCCACTAAAGAATGAATGGGTTAACTAGGAAATTAAAGAAGAAATAAAAATGTACATGGAAGCAAATGAAATTGAAAACACGACAATCCCAAAACTTTGGGATGCAGCAAAGGTGGTCATAAGAAGTAAGTAGATAGAAATCCAGGCCTTCCTGAAGAAGGAAGAAATGTCTCAAATATACAACCTAACTTTACATTTGAAGGAGCTGGAAAAAGAACAGCAAATAGAGCCCAAAACCAACAGGGGTGGGGGGGGAGGATAATAAATATTAGAACAGAAATAAATGATGTAGAAACCAAAAGAAAAACAAAACCAACAAAGAAACAAAAAAAAAATAGTAGAATAGATCAATGAAACTAGGAGCTGGTTCTTTGAAAGTATTAACAAAATTAATAACCCCCTAGCCAGACTTACCATAAAGAAAAGACAAAGGACCCGAATGAATACAATCATGAATGAAAGAGGAGAGATCACAACCAACACTGCAGAAATACTAACAATAATAAGAGAATATTATGAACAATTATATGCCAACAAATTGCACAACTGGAAGAAATGAACAAATTCCTAGAAACATATAAACTATCACAACTGAAACAGGAAGAAATAGAAAATTTGAATAGGTCCATAGCCAGCAAATAAATTGAATCAGTAATCCCAAATCTCCCAACAAGCAAGAGTCCAGGGCCCTATGGCTTCCCAGGGGACTTCTACCAAACATTTAAAGAATAATTAATACCTATATTCTCAAGCCGTTCCAAAAATAGGAATGTTAGGAAAATTTCCAAACTCATTCAATGAGGCCAGCAATACCTTGATTTCAAAACCAGACAAAGGCCCCACTACAAAGGAGAATTACAGACCAAGTTCCCTGATGAACATGGATTTAAAAACTCTCAACAAGATACTAGCAAATCAAATCCAAAAGTACACTAAAGGAATATTCACCATGATCAGGTGGGATTTATTCCTGAGCTGCAGGGGTGGTTCAGAATTGTCAAATCAATCAACGTGTTACACCACTATAAAAGAAAGGGTAAGAGACATATGATACCCTCAATGGATGCAGAAAAAACATTTGACAAAACACAGCATACTTTCTTGATAAAAACCCTCAAGAAAGTAGGGATAGAAGGAACGTTACTTAACATCATAAAGGCCATATACAAAAGACCCACAATTAATCTCATCTTCAATGGGGAAAAACTTAGATCTTTTCCACTAAGGTCAGGAACATGACAGGGATATCCACTCTCACCACTTTTGTTCAACATAGTACTGGAAGACCTAGCCTCAGCAGTCTAACAACAAAAAGAAAAATAAAAGCATACATTTGGCAAGGAAGAAGTCAAACTCTTTGCAGACAACAGTATACTCTATGTGGAACACCCTAAACACTCCACCAAAAACTGCTAGAACTGATACATGAATTTAGCAAAGTTGCAGGATACAAAGTCAATGTACGGAAATCAGTGCCATTTCTATATACCAATAATGAAGCAGCAGAAAGAGCAATCAAGGAATCAATCCCATTTACAATTGCACCAACAACCATAAGATACCTAGCAATAAACCTAAGCAAAGAGGTAAAAGATCTGTACTCTTAAAACTATAGAACACTTATGAAAGAAATTGAAGAAGACATAAGGAAATGGAAAAACATTCCATGCTTATGGATTGGAAGAACAAATATTGTTAAAATGTCTATACTACCCAAAGAAATCTACACTTTCAATACAATCCCTATCAAAATACCACCAGCATTTTTCATAGAGCTAGAATAAACAATCCTAAAGTTTGTATGAAACCACAAAAGACCCCAAATAGCCAAAGTAATATTGAAAAAGAACACCAAAGCTGAAGACATCACAATTCTGGACTTCAGGTTGTTATTGCAAAGCTATAACCATCAAGACACATGATAGTGACACAAAAACAAACACATGGATTAATGGATCAGGATAGAAAACCCAGAAGTGGGCTCACAGCTATATGGCCAAGTAATCTTCAACAAAGCAGGAAAGAATATCCAATGGAAAAAAAGACAAATGGTAGTGAAAAAAGTGGACAGTGACATGCAGAAGAATAAAAATGGACTACTTTCCCATACCATACACAAAAATAAATTCAAAATATATGAAATACCTAAAGGTGAGGCAGGAAACCATCAAAATCCTGTAGGGGAACATAGATAGCAACCTCTTTGACCTCGGCCATTGCAACTTCTTACTAGACACATTGCAAGGGAAACAAAAGCAAACATGAACTATTGGGACTTCATCAAGATAAAAAGCTTATATACAGTGAAGGAAACAACAAAACTGAAGGGCAACCTATGGAATGGGAGAAGATATTTGCAAATGACATTTCTAACTAAGGGCTAGTATCCAGGATCTATAGCAAACTCAACACCTGAAAAATAAATAATCCAGTTAAGAAATGGGCAAAAGACATGCACAGACATTTCTCCAAAGATGACATACAAATGACTAACAGACACATGAAAAAATGCTCATCACTCATCATCAGGGAATACAAATCAAAACTGCAATGAGATACCACCTCACACCTGTCAGAATAGCTAAAATTAACAACTCAGGAAACAACAGATGTTGGCGAGGATGTGGAGAAAGGGGAACCTTCTTACATTGTTAGAATGCAAACTAATGCAGCCATTCTGGAAAACAGTATGGAAGTTCCTCAAAAAGTTAAAAATAGAACTCTGTGACCCAGCAACTGCAGTACTAGATATTTATCCAAAGGATACAAAAATACTGATTCCAAGAGGCACATGCACCCATTGTTGTAGTAGCACGATCAACAATAACCAAATTATGGAATGAGCTGAAATGTCCATCAACTGATGAATGGATAAAGAAACTGTGATAGATGTATATGTATATTTATTATATATGTATATACATATACATATTCATATACATTTACATTTACGTACATACATCATGGAATATTACTTAGCCATCAAAAAGAATGAAATCTTGCCATTTGCAACAACATGGATTGAACTAGAGTATATTATGCTAAGTCAGTCAGAGGAAGACAAATACCATGAGTTCACTCATGTGTGGAATTTAAGAAACAAAACAGATGAACATAGGGGAAGGAAAGGAAAAATAAGATAAAAACAGAGAGGAAGACAAGCCATAGTAGACTCTTAACTAAAGAGAACATACTGAGGATTGCTGTAGGGGAGGTGTTGGTGGAAATGGGTGAAATCGGTGAAGGGGATAAAGACAAATTTATCCTGATGGGCACTGAGTTATATATGTAATTGTTGAATCACTATATTGTACACCTGAGACTAATATGACATTGTATGTTAAATACATTAGAATAAAATAAAATAATAAAAAGAAAAGAAAATCTCATTAAAGAAAATCCAGTGCCAAAATCTGGCAAGGATATAACAAGAAGACTAAATTAGAGCAGTCTCTTTCATAAATATAGATACAAAAATCTTAAGCAAAATATTAGAGAATTAAACCCAGTAATATTTGAAAACAGTGACTTAAGCACGTAACTCAAGAAGCTAGAGATATAACAGAAAATGAAACATCAAAGGGATATAGAAAAATGGAAATACCAATGAAGTGTGATTTAATTCAGCAATGCAAGGAAGGATTCAATTTCACCAGTCAACATGATTTATAACATTAACAGAAAAAAAAATCATTTGAATATCTCCATATATGTAGAAAAGCATTTGGTAAAACTCAACAATCACTTATTAAAGGATGAAACAAAACAAAACCAAAACTAAACAAAAATTTCTCAGCAAGTGAGAATAAATGTGATTGATAATCTGACAGAGAATATCTTCAAATTACCTTCAACAACTACCATGTGTAAAGTTACACACCAGATATCAAGCCCTATTATAATTCCATAATAATTAAAACAGTGGGCTATTGATGCAATGACATAAATTAAACTAAGAGAAGAGAATTGAGAGTTTACAAGCTGACTCCCGTGTATACAGTCACATAATTTGTGATGCTGCTATTATGCAGTGGGCAAAGAGTGTTCTAATTATTTTTTTAATATAATTCATTTTTGAGAGCAGTTTTAGTTTCACAGCAAATTGATTGGAAAGTACAAAGAGTTCTCATGTATCCACTACCCCCCACATGCAACGTCCCCTACTATCAACCATCTGTAGCAAACTGATATCTTTGTTATAATCAGTGAACCCGCACTTGACACATCAGTATCACACAGAGGCCACAATTTAGGCTTCATTCTTAATGTGGTGTCTTTTCTGTAAATTTGGACAAATGTATAATGGCATGTATCCACATTGTAGTATCATACAGAATAGTTTCTCTGTCCTAGAAATCTTCTTTGCTTATTCATCCCTTCCTCCCCCCTAGCTCTTGGAATCCACTTCTCTTTTACTGTCTTTGTAGTTTTGCCTTTTCCACAATGTCATATAGTTGGAATCATACAGTATGTAGCTTGGCAAGGATATGGAACAACAGGAACTTTCATTCATTGCTGGTTGGAATGCAAGATGGTACAGCCACTTTGGAAAATACAGTTTCTTACAAAACTAAACATACTGTTACTATATGATTTATCATTCACGCTAGTTGGAATTATACCAAAATGAATTGGAAACTTACAAAAACCTGCATACAATTCTCTAATAATATGTGTTTTGAGGAGTTTTGAAATGTTTATATTTTCTATGAATTTGCCCATTCCATTTCAATCTTCACATTTATTGAAATAAAATTGGTGTGATATACTCTTTAAAAAATTTTGCAAACAGATGTTTATAGCAGCTTTATTTACAATTGCCAAAATTTACAAGCAGCTAAGATGTCTGTCAGTAGGTGAATGAATGAATAAACTGTGGTATATTTAGACAATGGGGTATTATTTGGTTCTAGAAAGAAATGAGCTGTCAAGCCATTAAAAGACATGGAGGAACCTTAAATGCATATTACTAAGTGAAAAAGTCAATCTGATAAGAATGATCTTTTCAAGAAGTTGTGTTGAATAGGCAAGGGGAGTCTTAAGTGAGACAGAAATTTACTAAACATAAAAGAAAGAGTAATAAATTGAACTTCATAAAAACTTCTATTAATCAAAAGAAACCATTAAAAGTAGGTAAAGTCAGGACATAGAATGAGAAAGTGATGTTGGATATATCCATCTTTAAAAGAAGAGAGATAGGAAATCCAAATATTTAAAGACTCTAAATATGTAAGAGTCAAAATGAAAATGGCAAAACAATGTAGATAATGGGCTAATGACATTTTGAAAAAATTCTACACATCAGAATTGCTAAAATAAAAATGAGTGACGCTACCAAATTTCATAGCTCTATTATGTGTCAACTTGTCTAGGCTGAAACCCATCTCCCACAGTTCACTTTCGTGTTTATTTCCAGATAAGGTGGGCCATAAAAGAGCTTCTTGAGTGAGACTTTGGAGTTGAATATAGAGCAACAGCCATTTCATAGCTTACACATGTCACTGATCTGCTGATTCACTGTGACATCATTAACAGTGACTCAGCCTGCAAATGCTCCACCTTCCACTAGATTCTCCTTTAACTTTTGTCACTCCTGGGACAGATATGTATGTTTACTTTTATGACAAATGTCCCTGCTTCTGCAGGACAGCCACACCACCACACTTCATATTCCTGGTGCTTCTGGCTTGTCCACCAATTGCTGTGAAGATGTGCAGAATTGGAACTCTTGTACACTGCTGATAGGATTATGGATTGGAACCACTACTAACCAGTATGCCAGATCTGTGGTGACCCACAATTTTTACTTCTTGCTATAATCCATCAAACTACATTTATATGTTCACCAAAACACATGTATAAAATATTCATAGTCACAGTATTCAAAATAGACACTGGCTGAATCTACCTAAATGTCCATCAACACTAGAATGGATAAGTGATTTGAGGAATTTTAATAAATTTTGTGCAGAGATGAGAATAAACAAATTATAATTGTATGCAACAGAAACATAATGCTGAATAAAATAAATCAGAAAAGAGTACAATACTGCTTTATTCCATTTAAATTAAATTCTGAAACAAGCACAATTTATAGAGTTTGAAATCACAATAGTAATTGCTTTTGAAAAGGTAATAGCAATTACAGTGGACATGGAGGGATCCTTTCTGAAGCAAATAATATTCTCAGATTTTGTGCTGGTTTGCCTGCATGTGTTTTAGTTTGTGAAAGTTTGTGTATCTGCACACTTACAATTTGTGAACTTTTGTATCTTTGTCTATAAAACTACTACCATAAAAAGTTTGCAAAAGGATATAGGAAAAAAAACCCTTGTGGATGTGTTTGTAATGATCCTCACCGAGTCTTTCTTTTTCTTTCTTTTTTTTTAAGTTTATTTATTTTGAGAGAGGGAGAGAAAGCATGAGTAGGGAAGGGGTAGAGAGAAAAGGAGAGAGAGGATCCCAAGCAGGCTCCATGGTGCCAGCTCAGAGCCTGACATGGGCTCAAATCCACTAACAGTGAGACCATGACCTGAACAAAACCAAGAGTCAGATGCTTAACTGACTGAGCCAACTCAGGCGCCTCACCGAGTCTTGATGTATATATAGCCTTGAAGGGATCTGTGCAGCCTTTCAAGAAATGAGAAGCTCGCTGCTCTTTCAGCCTTAGGGAAAATAAAACACTGACTTGCTGTCTTTTTATAGCTATGACCTGGGAGCAGAGCCCAGTAAGGACCAGTGTTTTCTAATAAGAAGAAAGAAAATGCTTTGCTGTGCCGTGAGTGAATGACCAAACCAAAAATGAAATAAAAGTAAAGGCAGCATGGGCTGGAGGGAAGCTGGAAAAGTTCTCGTTTCCTCACTGCTGCGGAGGAGGCCTGGCAGAGAAATTTCTCCCCCATATGCTGGAGCAGTGGTAGCTTGTAATTATTTTACATCCTTCTTAGAGCTGGAGGGACCGTTGTGACCTCAAATAAGGCAGTCTCTTTAGAGAGTTTTGGAGTCTGTTGTAATCCATCTGTGCCCTTGCAATTTGCAAAGTCTTCTTCTGGGGTGGAGGAAACAATGAAGAGACAATTTCACTTAAAAAAAAAAAAAGAAAGTATCTGTTAAATTTTTTACACAAATCTGAATACATTTGAAAATTTATAGGACATCTTTTCTTTTGTCACTCATTCCACAGTTTATTTCCCTTGAAAATACTAATTTTATGGAAGTTCTGTCTTTAGCACTCATGTGAACATCCTGATGAATTAAAATAGGTTAGTTGGTAAATATTCAAAATTTGCAAAAGATTTTACATGATTAAGATGTGTTCCTTTAATATTCACCAAGACTGAGGAAAATGCATCCACATAATTTGCCCTAAATTGTCTTTTTAAAAATATTGTAGGAATCAGAAATACTTATAAGTATTTTTATTTTTAAATCTGATTTTAACCACTTGTGTGGCCTTGGGCAACTTATTTCCTTTCTGTATCAGCCTTCTCCAAATTATTTTTCCTCAAAATCAAGGAGAAAAGTGAATCCTTGCTCAAATAAACTTGAAAAATATTAGGTTAAATAAGATAGAATTCATTGTGGGAAAACTTAAGAATTTTAAGACATTATTTTGCCAAATGAACTTCTATCAGAAGAATTTAGTATGCAACGTTTCCCAAACGTTTAAAACATAAATTCCATTTTTAATTGAACACATGTAATTTAGGTTTCTTTTGGGAGAGGAGGTTAAAAACATTGTTTTAATACACAACTGTATGTTGATATATAAAATTATTATAAAACTATTTTCTAAATGTGATTTAAAAACCCAAGAAAACTAGGTTTCATTGGCAGATTAGTCAACTAAATTAAGAATAAGAAATGACTTTATTTTGCCATTTCAACTGAATGTTAAATTTTATATAAAAGAAGAACCACATGTACTAGTTAAAGGATAGTTACTTATCAATGGCATCATTGTATCATGATAATCAATGACTAGTTCTTAGAGAAACTACCAGTCCATTAATTAACACCGAATTATTGATGAAGAAATTGACAAGTATTCAATTATATCAAGAGCTATGGAGATTTGTCTACATTTCATGCATGAGTTTAATGGATTGATTTCAAAGTTATGTGGGTGTATTGATCACCTGTTCCAAGTTATATTTTCTTATGTTATTTATAAGATTAATTATCTCTATCATTGTTCATATTGAAGATTTCACATACATAGTGTTTGTAGACCTTAAAGGAATATGCTTAGCAGTGACAAATCAATTATGATACTAACTGATTTAGAAGTTTTAAAAATATATTTTTTTGGTAGATTCTCATACTGAGGACAGTGATGTTGAATATTTCTTGTTTTTAAATTCAGTGAATAATATTGATATTCCACATGATTGCATAGTAGATGGTATAAGTTGTAATTACACACTTGGCAGCCTGCAAACCAAATTCATCTCCTAAATGGGTATTATCTGGCTTTCATCTTGTTCAGTTTTTATTTTTATTTTTTTATTTTAGAGAGAGAGAGCATGTGCATGTGTGCATGAGAGCAATCAGGGGTGGGGCAGAAAGAGAGGAAGAGAGAGAGAATCTTAAGCAGGCTCTTTGCTCAGCACGGAGCTTGACACAGGGCTCCATTTCACAACCCTGAGATCATGACCTGAGCAGAAATCAAGAGTCAGATGCTTAAACCAACTGAGCCACCCAGGTGCCCCTGTTCAGTTTTTATTTTAAATATAACTTTTAAAAATAGAGATATTTGAAATAAAAAACCACATGAGGTCACTTTGGGCATGCACTGCCAATGGCAGTAGCCAGCAGGAGCTGAGAGGAGGCAGCCTCTTTAGATAGAGCATCGGCTCTGTAGTTTGCACTGCCATTCACACAGTCCACACCTATACATTTTCATTGTTCCTCTTCACTCACTTATATGACTTTACTGACCCCTTTAGAGCTGAGTTTATAGCCCTTGGTAGAAATAATTTGAACAACAGCATGCAAAATGCATGCTCTGTACCTGAAAATGAAATATTTTCTTTGGAGAAGCAATAAGGAGAGTTTGGTTTTAATTTCAGATCTGCCCCTTATTCACTGTCTAATAATTGTCAAAGCATTGGTTCTGCTGGCTTCAGAAGTCTCTTCTGTGAAATGAGAGGTGTTTTTATGTCTCTTTGGTTATTAAAATCTATGAGCACCTAATCAATAGCTTTCTAAAAAAAAAAAGAATAGATTAAGCCTCAATTTAGAGTGATTCTTAAAACTTTAACAGACAAATGTTACTTTCATTAGAAACTGTCAGCACATTAAAATAGTACTACAGAAGCTTACATACAGAGTAGCTGTGCATGTATTAACACCCTCTATGAGCAACGTTGCATTTATTTTATTAACCTCAATTTGCCATGCTAAGCATCCTTTAGTGAGGAAAAGTTAAAAATGAATGTCTCATGAAGGAATGGAACAGATCTCCTCTTGGCTGCTAAAAACTTAATGTTATTGTTCATGGAGTCTGATTACTAAGGTTTTATAATTCTCTGCAAAATATATGGGAGTCCACAGGTAATGGAGATGGTTTGTCACTCTAATGATAGGATACATGGGTAACACAGAAGCCCCTTGTCTAAAGGATCCTCACACAGAAGGGCCACAAGTTTATAAAATTAAGTCCCCCCAGTATTCTTTAGTTCATCTGAACTTCATTGTTTCCAGAACAGTCCTGATTGACACTTCATTTGTTATTTGACTCTGTGCCCACTTTATCCTGCCAGATTGTGTCACCACTTTATCTCTTTTCCTGATTCCCATATATCTTGCTTCAGTTCTTATATTTTGTTTAAATATGATACCCCAGGAATATCATACAGATCATTAATTGCTGTTATTGTTGTTTAACACCCCACACTTGAAAATTCTTTGTATTTTGAATATCCTTCCACTATTGTATGATTTGGGGTGGAAGTTAAGGTTCCAATTCCAACACAGAAGCTTAAGTTTCCAAATCTACCCTGCCCCCCACCTCTCCAACACACACAGGCCCTTCTCTTTACTTCTTGACATCAGATTGCATTCATGTGTATGTATTGCTTGCTTTGGCAACACATATACTAAAACCGGATGCAGGCATGTGAACTAAATGTAAACAATTAGGTATCTAGTCTGGAAATTTGAATCTCAGAGAGTACTAAAAAAATTAAGAATAAAGGGATTATTTCTTCAGAGTCAACCTTTACCATCCCCACTCAGTGTTCTCTATTGGTGGTGTTTACAATAGCATCATAATTAATACTTTTTCTGGGATGTGAGAGTGACTGTTCCTTGCTGCCCAGCCACCATGGTTTTTGTCAATTTTTGAATGAGGCTCTGAAGATTTTCTACAGATTACCTGACCTATTTGGTAACTTACAACACACCTTTTCCTTTTTAATTTATTCAAAATCTCTTTCTGTTGCTTCCAACCAAGGACTTTGAATCAGAGACATCTTTGCAGGTTAATTAAGGTTTGGCCTGACTTCTAAACACCACTTGAACTTCTCTCAGACCTTACCAAATGAATTCAAGCTTTTCTGCACATGCATTCCCTAAAGAGCTAGCTATATCAAAAGTTAAGTCTGAAGCCCTAACAGTTGATGGAAAAAAAATGTAAGGAAAGCTAATATTACCATATTGATTAGCTTTTACTGCACGGTAGACAACCACAACTCAGAGGCATACAGCAAAAGCCATTTTTTTTTCATGCATCTTTGGGTTGGTTAGGACTTAGTTTATCTGGGCTGTCTGACTCTGCTTCAGACTTTGGGTCACACTGGCTATTGTCACTCTTTGGGATCAAGTCCACTTCTCATTTATTCATTCTGGACCTAAGCTGTAGGGCTTCCAATGGAATTTCTTATACTATTGACAGAGGCACAAGAAGGCAAGTAGAAACATATAATACATCTTAAGGCCTGGGCTGTAACTGGACATTATTCCTTCTAACCATATTCTATTCCCAAAGCAAGTCAAATGACAGAGCCCCAAGTCAGTGGGCTGGGAAGTACATTGTGTCAGTAGCAAAAGGAACAACAACATTAACTGTCAAAGGGAATGGATATAGGGAGTAGGAAAGAATTTAGGACCAATGATTCCATCTACTATAATTGCCCAAGGTAAGCAATTTGAACGTCCAAAGATTTAAGGCAACAACAATTGATATCCAGATTAGGTTATAAGGAGAGATGTATTCTAAAACTACAAACCTAAACACGAATGTATGATTGGAACAAAATTGCTATGAATTTGGTTTTGTAGTCAGAGCCCTAAACAATTACAGAAGAAACAATAGGGCCCTTGTTCTTGGATAAATGGACAAGTTTAGAGCATGACAGATAAGCAAGAATCCTTGAATTGTTTGTCGAGGCTAGGGAAAGACATTTCAGTATACAAGTAAACATAAACACCATCTTCTGGATTCCTGAGTTAATAGAGGCAGTTTTTACACATATCTCATTATTACCATAATGAAATGTTTAATAATCAGCTACATTAGCATGGTTCCCAGATGAGATATGACCTCCAGAACCTCTTATATTTCAGACCAAGTATAAAATGAATTCTGAATTTTGTCTCATCATTTGCAGTAAAATAAAATTTAGCATAACTGACTCTTGGAGGGAAAAACAAACAAAAAAAAACTGCACTCAGAAGTGCAGTGGGTACATGGATTCCACTGTGGCAAACATGGACAACACACTAAAAATGCATCATTTGAATTTAATGTTAATTAGAGAATATTGAAAGCTAAAATTCTGTGAAGAAATATATGAAATAGGTAAACCTGTCTTGTTCCTTTGTAACTGCATTCATTGGGATTACTTCAGAGATTATATTAGAATGTCATAAGTATATTTTATCAAAATCATTAAAAATCTTTAAATGTTCATAATAGCAAATAAAGTTTTACCCTATCTCAGATTGGGAAGATTGATGTAATCATTCCTTATTTCATCTTAAACAAATTGCTATTCCTATAATGGGTGGTGGGGAAAGGTTTACATAATAAGTCTTAAGAAATCAAGGATCCATCTCTGTTATGACCTGCCTGTGGCAGGCATCATATCTCTCCTAGAAAGAAGGGGAAAGGAGAAACAAAGTTGTAGAGATGAAGCCAATCAAACTAGTCCCTTTTATCTTTTTAATTTTTTAAAATGTTTATTTATTTATTTTTGAGAAAGAGAGGCAGAGAGAGAAATCTCATGCAAGCTCCATGCTGTCAGTGCAGAGCCTGAGGGGGGCTCATTCTCCCGACCCTGAGATCATGACCATGAGATCATGACCTGAGCCGAAGTCAAGAGTCCAAGGCTTAACCCACTGAGTGACCCAAGTGCCCCAGACTAGTCCCTTTTAAAAAGAACTTTCTAGGACATTTTTGCCCTTCAACTTTATTTATTTATATTCCATTATTTAACACAGGATCTCATGTCCAGATCCAGCCAGAAAGAAACCTGGATTTTGATGTTTTTGTTTTTCTTTTCTTTTTTTCATAATTTTTTTAAATGTTTATTTATTTTTGAAAGAAAAAGAGAGAGACAGAGCGTGAGCAGGGGAGGGGCAGAGATAGAGGGAGACACAGAATCTGAAGCAGGCTCCAGGCTCTGAGCTGTCAGCACAGAGCCTGACATGGAGCTCGAACTTGTGAACCA
Organism: Panthera tigris; assembly: GCF_018350195.1. Taxonomy (NCBI): domain Eukaryota; kingdom Metazoa; phylum Chordata; class Mammalia; order Carnivora; family Felidae; genus Panthera; species Panthera tigris. Next base: position 173,466,434 of record NC_056667.1, read on the forward strand.
CGAGATCTTGATCTGAGATGAAGTCGGATGTTTAACCGACTGAGTCACCCAGATGCCGCTGTTGTTGTTTTTTCTTAAGCAATTGCTGCCCTAAACAAACATTTCACATTTCAGAGAGAAAAATGGAGACTGGATAGAGTCTTTTACAAGACCTCTATTGTTGTCTCTTTCTCTTTCCTTCTCATTTTCATACACACATGCACACACACACAGACATATGTTTATATCATAAGTTAGACAAAATATTTATTTGAAATAGTGTATTATTAGATATAACATATTTATTTAAATATTAGATATACTTAAGTAAATATAAATACATATAGCTACATATACACATATACATACACACATGAGTTTATTATATCCTATCTATAAATTATAAATAGTGCAAATATATACATCTATATATACAAATACACTTATATATGTTTATAGTATATCTATAGATATAAATGTAGATCTGTGTTTTTCCTATGCCATCATGCCTCCCACTTCCATTCCCCTACTGCACTGTGCATCCACTGTAATGCATCTGATTATGTCTTTAAATATCTACGTATTTGTGAACACACATACTGTGTGACTGATGGTAGAAGTGATGGTGGTGATGATGAGTGTTTAATTTGAATAAATATCACTATTGCACTTATGCTGTATAATTGTGTTTTATTTAAAAAATTTAGTAATGTTACCAGTCTTCTACATAAATCTGTAGGTTCTAACTGCTGTGTAATATGCCATAATGTACCCACACATTTCTTCCATGTAGTAGTAGATCTTCAATTACATCCAGTTTCTCATTCCTATAAGCCATATTACAGTGAATATCTTTCTATGTAAACTTAAGTTTCTGTATGTGAATTTCTGTAATATGCATCTGGAAAAGTTTGTCATAGAGTAGGCACAAGTTTAATTTCAGTAAGTGCAGCCAATGCTATCTTTTTTTTTTTAATATATGAAATTTATTGTCCAATTGGTTTCCATACAACACCCAGTGCTCATCCCAAAAGGTGCCCTCCTCAATACCCATCACCCACCCTCCCCTCCCTCCCACCCCCCATCAACCCTGAGTTTGTTCTCAGTTTTTAACAGTCTCTTATGCTTTGGCTCTCTCCCACTCTAACCGCTTTTTTTTTTTTTTTTCCTTCCCCTCCCCCATGGGTTTCTGTTAAGTTTCTCAGGATCCACATAAGAGTGAAACCATATGGTATCTGTCTTTCTCTGTATGGCTTATTTCACTTAGCATCACACTCTCCAGTTCCATCCATGTTGCTACAAAGGGCCATATTTCATTCTTTCTCATTGCCACGTAGTACTCCATTGTGTATATAAACCACAATTTCTTTATCCATTCATCAGTTGATGGACATTTAGGCTCTTTCCATAATTCAGCCAATGCTATCTTATTTCTTCCTTTCATTCCGTTCACTTGTTTTGACAATACATGCCTTTAATTTTACTGGTTCCATTAGAATGACTATGCTAATAGCATGTTTCTCCCTTGATATTTGTGTAAATTTCTCTTCTGCTATGTAGTGTTCTTACCCCACACTGTGTATTTGTAGTTTCTCATATATAAAATAATTGATTATAGGATAACTGTCTGATTTAATGATTTACATAAAGATAACTTTAACCTAGAAAAGTATCTTAATATATATCAGAAACATTTTTCAGTAAGTTATAATCTAATGCAATAAAAATACATTGTCTCTAAATAGTATCCCTGATTTCACTTTATTTAGACCATTTATTTCTAAATGAACTCTTAAAAATTGATTTCTGTAATTTTATAAATTCATTAAGAAATAAATATAATGACATTTGTTTTGTTAATCCAATGGAAAGCCCATTTGGACTTTTTCTTTGAAGCAAAGTTACAACTTAACTAAATTATTTTAGGATCTGTGAGTTTAAGATGTGTTTTCCTTTGACACCATAATTATATCCGGAAAAGTCAATAGCATTCTAATAATGCCTCAGTGTTTTAAAGTTAATTGTGTTATGGGGCGCCTGGGTGGCTTAGTCGGTTAAGCGTCCGACTTCAGCTCAGGTCACGATCTCGCGGTCCGCGAGTTCGAGCCCCACGTCGCGCTCTGGGCTGATGGCTCAGAGCCTGGAGCCTGCTTCCGATTCTGTGTTTCCCACTCTCTCTGCCCCTCCCCTATTCATGCTGTGTCTCTCTCTGTCTCAAAAATAAATAAACGTTAAAAAATAAATAAATAAATAAATAAATAAATAAATAAAGTTAATTGTGTTATTTTACCTCATTACATCCTTCCCCTTGGTATAATTTGCTAATGTAGCTCATTCAATATGATAAACTTTTTTGCTTTGTTGCTGAAATATTTAGGGGCAGCAAAATGATAAAATAAGATTATTATTTTTTTTCAATTTTTAACTTATAAATTTTAAACACTATATTACTTTCCTAGAAATAATTAAAATAAATTATATTTTGATTTAATGGGATAAGTCTCATATATCCAATTATTCTAAGTAATAAGTATTATAACTTAAAAAATGTGAATCATTCATTCATCTAAATAAAAAAGCAATCTTTAATCTTCTACGGAAAAAGCAATCATCATATCCATGACCTATCTTACTTAGCACACTAATTTAGTTTACTAAGATCAACCATTGAATATTTGGAAAGTGTGTGGGATTTTTCCTAACAAAGTTGAGTCATGCACATATTCTTCAATGTAAATTTTATTCAAGACTATAATTCACACAATTTTTTGCAAACTTTACTAAGTTTTTCGTATGCTAAAAACTTTATTGTAATTATCCTTGGAAATATTTGTATTCATGGGGGAGGGTTTTAGAACATACATTTAGAAATTATTCTACTGAATTAAAGAAAGATGAAAGACAACAGTTGAAGACTACTAGTTTACAAAGAAAAGAATATAGCAGTGTATTTCGGCAGGAAGTTAAAAAAGAAACCCCACAGCATCACCTGTGTTATAGGTATCAATCCCCATTACTCCCCCAACTTTTTCTTTTAAATGATGATAATGCTGTGTATTTCTGGGATGGTGGAAGGTTTGAGGAAAAAGGAGGAATAGGCATACGTATTTTATGTTGTCATAAAATTTAAAGATATTTTTTAAAGTTTTATTTATTTTTTTGTGAGCAAGAAAAGGGGGAGGGAGGAGCAAGGGAGAGGGAGAGAGAATCCCAAGCAGGCTTTGCACTGTGTCAGCACAGAGCCCAACATAGGGCTGGATTTCATAAACTGTGAGATCATGACTTGAGCTGAAACCAAGAGTGGGTCACTCAACCAACTGAGCCCTCCAGGTGCCCCTTAAGATTTTATTTTTAAGTAAAAGATACAGAGTCAAATATTGCAAAGATTTTACCCAATTTTGGAGATACAATTTTCTAGGATTGAAAAGGGAAAATATAGGTATGATTTACAACACAAGCAAGACAATTTAATGAATATATAAAAGTTGTTTTTAAAACTTCTAGGTACATATAATAGATTTCAATTTAATCTTATATTTCTAAAAATATCATAACATTAAGTGAAAAAGGAACATGGATAAATTTAAGGGAATACATTTTAAGATACTCAATTTTTTTAATATATTCTTTTTAAAAAATGATCTGCTTGAACAGTACTGTTTTAACAGTACAAATGTAATTGAATATTTATTAATATAAATTTCTATTTGCAAGTGGAATAGAGGGATGGAAATACTAATTCAAAGAAGAAAGAGAACAAAGTAAAATGCCTGACTCCTAAGGAAAACTTTTTTTATTGTTTTTATATAGGTATTGGTGGATATTGAATCACAACTCTTTATAGATACATACATATGATAGTGGTTTATATTAATATATAAAAATTAGTATAAAATTGCTAATGTACTTAATATATTTTACAGGACTATGTAAACAAACTATTGTGCAACATACTATTATACATATATACATATATATTAAGAGATTCATTTAAAAATGTTATCAAATATTTATCTTAAATTTTGTAGTGATAAAATATTGATATCTAATAAAAATGCTTGAGGTGCTACATAGTTTTTCAAACTTATTTTAAATGTTTAAGAGCAAAAATTTCAAAAACAACACAAGCAGAATTTTGACTTACACTTTTAAGAATGTGTTCAGGAAAATGTCAAAACTTTCCCTGCTATCCAGCTATCCTTCTAATATTGTGTTTATCTGCACTACTGATAACTTATCTATTCTTCCAAAATTTATCAAAGTTTTTATTTATTTTCATTTAGTTTAGTTTAGTTTAGTTTAGTTATTTATTTATTTAATTAATCTCTACACCAAACGTGGGGCTTAAACTCACAGCCCAAGATCAAGAATCACATGCTCTTCAACTGAGCCAACCAGGTGCTCCTCAAAGTTTTATTTTATTTTATTTTTTAATTTTTTTAACGTTTTTATTTTATTTTTGAGACAGAGAGAGACAGCATGAACAGGGGAGGGTCAGCGAGAGGGAGACGCAGAATCTGAAACAGGCTCCAGGCTCTGAGCTGTCAGCATAGAGCCCGACGCGGGGCTCGAACTCACAGACCGCGAGATCGTGACCTGAGCCAAAGTCGGCCGCTTAACCGACTGAGCCACCCAGGCACCCCTCCTCAAAGTTTTATTTTAAAGAAATATTACAAGAAGGAGAATTCTTGGAGAGAAAGAAAGTGAATGAGCGTGATAGAGGGGTGTGTATGTGCACATATACCTGTGTCTATGTATATAGAGAGTGTATACATAAATATATGTATGGGATGCCTGGGTGGCTCAGTCAGTTAAACATCCAACTCTTGATTTTGGCTCAGGTCATGATCACATGGGTTCGTGAATTCCAACCCCGTATCCATCAGGCTGTGTGCTGGCGGTGCAGAGCCTGCTTGGGATTCTCTCTCTCCCTCTGTCTCTGCTCCACCCCCGCTTTTGTGTGTGCGCGTGCTCTCTCTCACTCTCTCTCTCTCTCAAACTAAATAAACTCAAAGAAAATATATACATGAATGTGTATTTAAAGTTGATGAACACTCAAATTTAGTCATTAGTTTGTATTACAATGTCTCTATATTCCTGAAATTCCTTCTGTATTTGTAATTGATATATACTTACATAACAGATACAGCCCACACTTGGAGATGGGTCCAGATCCTCTCATTTTTACCATTTCTTTATGCCACATCTGCTACTTCTCCCGTTTGCTTTCCATGGCCAGGTCAGTATCTTGAGTCTTTCTGAAGACTGGTCTCAAAGGATTGGAGCTGATTTGCCTTCAAGGGCAGAGAGAGTCAGTGTGGTTGGGAGTTTAGCCCCAGTTCACTATCCATCCAACTTTTTGACCTTGGATACATTCAAATATAAGGAAAGTCATCTTCCCTTTTATAAATAGGCACAACTCTGAGGCACAATTTACACTCCCAGGATCCCATTCAAGATCAGATTGAAGCCACTCTCCCTGGGATTTTAACTAAAATTGTACTCTTTCTTGGCTTCTTCCCCTTCCTTATCCTTCTTCTTACATTCTTCTACTGGCGGCTCCTGGGAATAATTTTTAAATAAATGATTTGCCCAGAAACACACTCCTCAGAGTCTGGTTTCTGAAGGACTCAGCTTAATATGATGAGTGTCATGAAATGATTGAAAAGTAGTTCCCTAATTTATTATCCTTAGTGAAGTGTTTAAAGGTGCTACAAAGGGGCAAAATCATATCCTACATATTTCTTAATAAAAGAAGTTAGATTTAAGGAGGACCAGTGTTAGGAGTAGGCCAGCGAAGCACTTACCTCAGAGGCAAAATTTTAAGGTCACCAAAACCTCAATAATTAAGACAAGTAATACTTTAGTGTAAAATTTAAAAAATGAAAATTAATATAAAAATCTATGATGTAAGAATTATTCAAATTTTAATTAAAGAGAGGATCAACATTAGTGATTATTTCCTTTTGCTTCAGTCACTAATATGGTTTGACATGACTGGGTACATTGGGTTCAAAAAGATTAAAAAAACAAACAAAACACAAAGAAAGAAATAATAAAGAGCAGAAATCAATGAAGTTGAAAACAGAAGAACAACAGAGGAAAACAATGAAACAAAATATGAGTTCTTTAAAAAAAATGATAAACTGTAAGCAAAATAGGCAAAGAAGGGATGACCTACATTTCCAGTATCAGAAATGAAGGGAATATCATTGCAGACCCTCCAGACATCAAAAAGTTAGATAAAAGTAATACTGGGAACAACTATATGCAAATCAATTTGACAAGTTAAAAGACTTAGACCAAATCCCAAAAAAACACAGATGACCAAACCTCACCCCAAATGAAATAGATAATCAGAATAGTCTGCAACTATTAAAACATACTGAATCGGTCATTTAAAAGCTTACAACAAAGGAGACTTAAAGTCCACAAAATTTATTAGAGAATTCTACCAAACATTTAAAGAATTAATACCAATTCTATATAAACTCTTCCAAAAAACTGGATGGGAGCCAAAACTTATCAATTTTTTATATAAAAGGCTAGCATTACCCTAATACCATCACCAGCAAAGGCAACACACACACACACATACACACAGAAAAAAAGAAAAGTGAAAAGAAAAACTACAGATCTCTCGTGTAAATACACATAAAATTCCTGGATAAAATACTTCAAAACCAATCCATTGTATTCTACAGCATGATTGAGTGAGGTTAATTCTGAGAATGCAAGATTGATTCAATATTTAAAAATTCATCAATGTAATCTGTCATATTAACAAAATAAAGACAACTTCATTGGAAATTCATTTTTGACCTGGTAAACTATACTCACTTATTAAAAGTAAAATAGTAAATGTTCTGAAATTCTTGAGAGAGTAATTAGTTTGATTTACAGACTGGACTGATTTGGCAATCATGATTTTTATGTTTTGTTTTTTAGCAGCTCACACTAGTTTGGAGAAAATAGGGCATAATTTTGAAATTGTCACTGAGTAAAGCATAAAATATATTAAATAACTTGTTTTATTCCTTTTCTTAATGCTTGTGTACTGTATGGAAAAATTGAGTATTATGCATAATATAGATATGCTTTTTTTGCAGAATTATAATTATAAACATTTCTATCTGGAATATATTTGCAGGATAGCAAAATAGATAATATTTTTACCCAATTAATACACAGATAGTAAATCTGTGCTCTGCATTTCAGAAGAAATGCTTCCATTTGACAAGTATAATTATGTTTTTGACTTGCTGACTTTAAAAAGGTCTAGTGACAGGTGAGTGCCTGGCTATCTCAGTCGGTAGAACATGCAACTTTTGATCTCAGGCTTGTGAGTTCAAGTTCCACATTGGTCGTAAAGCTTACTTAAAAAAAAAAGAAAAGAAAAAGAAAAAAAAGGTTAACATGGTCTAGTGAATCTTAGTAAACTACTTTCCCAATTCTAAATAGAAGCCATATTCCATACATTTATCTGGGTTATGTAAGTATTTGCAAAATTGCTTCTTTGTGTGTTCAAGGCCATAGTTAAATATTATCAACATTATTTCTAAATGCCATTATTCTAAATTAACTTTATCATTAATATTTGAGAAAAATGTTGGTAAGACATGAGTAATTTTTCACCGTATGATGTCATACTATTAAGATTAGTTCTAACAAATGTATCTCTAAAAACAAAGAAAATGTGAGCAATGAAGACATAAAAATTGAAAGTCTGAAAAAATATGTGGTAGTATATTATTTTCATTTAAAAAGTATATTTATTTTGAGAGAGAGAGAGCAAGCAGGGAGGAGCAGAGACAGAGAGAGAGAGAGAGAGAGAGAGAGAGAGAATATCCCAAGCAGCTTTTGCACTCCCAGCGTAGAGCCCAGCACAGGGCTTGAACTCACGAACTGTGAGATCATTACCTGAGCCGAAATCAAGAATCAGACACTTAACCTACTGAGCCACCCAGGTGCCCCAGTAGCATATTATTTCCTACACATTAGTGAGTAAACTTTTGATACCTACCTACTGAATAGTCCAATATTCTAATATTCATTGATGTCTCCATAATTTCCAACTACAAAAATGTGTTAGTTTTTTGAAATGTGAAATTGACTCACACATTCTGGAAGATAGAGTGGATGTGTAAATTAGCCAGTAAACTGGCCTAGTGAGGGCCACCATCATCTTGATTTGAATATAAGGGAAAGTATAGAGCTCTGAGGAATATATATCCATTATGCAGATAAATACACAAAAATGATTCTCTGAGTGTGCCTGAGAACAGATCTATCATGAAACTTACACAGTTTTAGAACAAGCCAGCTCATCTATTCAAACCCCATAATTATGCTAATGAAGAAACTAAAGTCCAAAAAGGGTTCACTTTTTAGTCTCTTCAGAAGAATCACATAGGTCTTTTAAGGAGCAGATGATTCACCTAAACTCTTTCATGTATCCTCACATTAAACCATAGATTCCTTTTTAATGTTTGCTTGTATATGCTGAGGATTCTCTGTAAAACTAGCTTTGGAGTCATCTTAGCAAAGTAAGTTTTGGTTTTAAAAGCAGGATATGGGATAATTACAAAAGAAATATGTTAACTTGGAAACCATGCTAATGAACTCTGCGTGACAAAAGTAAAGGTGAAACATCAGTCATATGGCATTTCAAGGACAGATTGGAGGAGGGATATAAGAATGCCCTGAATACTAGATAGACAGTGTACAAAAAGAAGTTGAGAGATGCTCTGAAAGCAAAGCTTAAGACAGACATGTTTAAAGTGGTTTAGTTGTTGATTTACATGAGGGCATATGAGGACTTTTAGTATTACTATCTAGAATCCCTTTGATCAATGTGATTTTGGAGAAAGAACATGTATTAGCAAGCAATAAGAAAAGTCTTGTCATGATGCATGATTTTACATCAATCAAATGCTGAATAGGAGAAAAGCCTTATGAATGCTGTTATACATTTATAACCAAAATGACTGAATGCTGACTTAATATTTAAGTGACGGTAAATTTGAACAAAAATATTACTAGCAACATGCTAAGTGTCGCAGGAAATACATGTGGAGGAGTGAAACACAAGAAAGAGTTTTGTCATGGAGTCTGGGGGCGAGAAGAGTAACAGATGCAGAAATGAGCATGAACTAATACAGTACTAGATGGACGCTGGTCTGAAGTAATTATGTACTTTTAAGTGGGTCACTATTTCCGTAGGGATTTTCTTTTTAGAGCTAAGAAGAAATATGATAAAATCCAGGCTTTCATTTTTCCAAACACCCACTCGTAGAGACATTCTAGGAGGTACTAGTCTACCTACTTAGGCAAGGACTGTGCTGCCCCCTTCTGGAGAAAAGAAAATTCCACCGAGAAACTTAAGTCCTCCCTCCTCTGATACCCGATGTTATCATGATACTCAGTAGAATATATGTATATATATATATATATATATACATATGTATATATATATATATATTATTATATATAATATGTTTATATTGGAAGTATTAAATGATAAACAAACCAAATCAGGAATCAAGTTAAAATACTAGATCCCATGACCTGTTAACTGGCCATTAGAGTATAACTTCAATACTGTATTGCCATTACCAAGAATAGTATCTGCAATTAAGTGGAAACTCTAATCACATTTCAAAAATTTACATCACATTTTAGAATTTTTTGTGGCTTCATATTGTGACATAATTCCACCCCCTTGGTATGGCATTGAATTTCCTCATTAATTTGATCCTAACCTCTTTCAAGCCATAACATCTGATTATGCACATCATCTGTCTAGCGGCTAGTATGTTTCCAACCACATGCTTTTTGTTCTTACATCTTCTCCTGACTAGTTCTTATTCCCTAGAATGCATTCTCTCTCTTCTCTATGTCCACTAGTCAAAATCCTTCTCATCTTATAAAATCAAAACCACAACTAATTATTCTCTCAAATCTTTAAAAAAATTTTTTAATGTTTATTATTTTTGAGAGAGACAGAGACAGAGAGTGAGTGGGGGAGGGGCAGAGAACAAGAGGGAGACACAGAATCTGAAAAAGGTTCCAGGCCCTGAGCTGTCAGCACAGAGCCTGACACGGGGCTCGACCCATGAACTGCGAGATCATGACCTGAGCCAAAGGTGGACACATAACTGATTGAGCCACCCAGGCACCCCTATTCGGTCAGATCTTTACTAGTGTTCCATATCAAAATTTTTCTGTTCATACTGTTTTGATTCTTTTACATTATAGCAATTTACGTTACCACCCTTGTATTATATTTACATTATATGCCCCAAAGTTTCTTCTTGTTCACCTTTGACAGATTTTTCTTATTTATCTTTATATCTATATCTTCCACAAAATGCCTAATCCAAAATATGTCATTAAATGGAATAATGTTCAGTATATTATTTCACAAAATCATAATAGTACTATTTCGTATTCAAAGTGGGTTTTCTGAGTTGGGATTATTTAGAATGCAGGTGGATTATAGTATCAGATTGAATAAGGTCTAAAACACAGGGGGAAGCATTAACGATTTTCACTAATTACAATCCAGGCAGCTAATGATAGTCATTAATCATAAAATCAGTCTATAAAAATGTTAAGTTCTGAAGCATATGCTCTGGTATGTGTGTGTGTGCGTGTGTTACACTGAATAATGACTCCCCAAATGTTCATGCCCTAATCTTTGGAACCTGTATATCTATTACCTTACATGTTAAAAAAAAGAAGATTTTGTAGGTGTGATTAAGAATTTTGAGAAAGGGGGAGATTATCCTGGATTATCCAAGTAAATCCCATGTAATTGTAAGGACTCTTGTATAAGAGAAGCAAGAAGATGAGTCGGAAAAAGGAAATGTGGCATTGGAAGCTGAAATTGGAAGCATTAAAATATAGAGAAGTGGGGGAGGCGGCGCCTGGGTGGTTCAGTCTGGTGAGCATCAAACTCTTGATTTCGGTGCTTGCCTTGATCTCATAGTTTTGGGTTCAAGCCCCATGTTGGACTCTGCACTGACAGCATAGAGCCTGCTTGCGATTCTCTCTCCCAGTCTCTCTGCCCCTCCCCTGCTTGCGCGCTCTCTGTCTCAACATAAATAAATAAAGTTAAAAAAATAAAAATATGGGCGTCTGGGTGGCTTAGTCAGTTTTGTCGGACTTCAGCTCAGGTCATGGTCTCACAGTCCGTGGGTTCTAGTCCCGCATCAGGCTCTGTGCTGACAGCTCAGAGCCTGGAGCCTGCTTCAGATTCTGTGTCTCCCTCTCTCTCTCTGACCCTCCCCTGCTCATGTTCTGTCTCTGTCTCTCTCAAAAATAAATAAACATTAAAAAACTTTAAAAAAATAAAATAAAAGGTGGAGAAAAGGGCCATGATCCAAGGAATACAAGCTGGCCTCTGAAAGCTGGAAAAAGCAAAGATGAATTCTTTCCTGGAGCATTAGGAAGTTACATAGCCCTTTAAGGACACTAATTTTAGCTAAGTAAGACCTGTTTTAAGACTTTCAAACTCCAGAACTATAAAATAATAAATTCATGTTGTTTCAAGGCACAAAATTTGTGTTGATAGGCAATTGGAAACTATTATAGGGTGTTTCTCAAATGTGTTATGCATATCAAGCTTATTAATATAACTACAGTTGGATAAACATGTAGATTGTGACGCATACCTTAGGTTTTTCAGATTGAATGTTACCATGGAACTATTATATAAATGTTAGGTCAATAAAAATAATTAAAACTGATATGGAGTATTTCGCCCCTGGAGTTGTGATATTGACTTTTTTGGTAAAATATTGATTTTAAAAAAAGCTTGTAGAACAATTAAATTGTGTCTCTGTATTTACTCATAGCAAATAGCTGGTCTTCACTTATTTTATACATTATTAGGCAAATTATTAGAAATTTGCCTATAAATGCATAAAAAGATAGCCATTAACTTGACTTTAAAGTATTTGTTCATTTTCAATCAGGTTACAACTTTTCCTACAGATCTCAGATATCTAATAGCCAGGTGGAATACTCACCTTCTGTTGCAAAAAGTAATAACTCAAATGATATTTTTGCAAGCTTACAGTTTTACTAGAGTACAGGATACATCTTAATGGGCCACCATATTTTATAGTTCTCTCTATATTTTTACTACTTACACTTCAGTTTGTGTGTGTGTGTGTGTGTGTGTGTGTGTGTGTGACATTTCATATGGTATCAGAAATTTGTAAAGATATTATTTTCTCTAAGTCTGTACTTTAAAATTTGAAATGCATTTTATGCTTTTATTGCTATGGGAGCAAAAGTTTTAACAAATAAAATATCTTTAAGTATATAATAAGGGTCAAGCAAAAATGGCATTGTATGTATAGACTTTAGATAGAAAAACACTTTGGGGAACTTCTCTTTAGATATTTTAGAACCATAACCTGGAACACTAAGTCATATGTGATATACCACTGGCAATACTGTACATATTTAATATGATCAAATTATCTACTCTTCACATTAGAGGTAGAGAATGAACCACTTCTAGCTACTGTCAAAGTACCTTTCTGTTAATAGACTGCCCCCTTCTTTCAAAGAGATGGGGCACCCTCTCTAGAGAGGAGTGAGGGCTGCTATACAGAAAATTTTGAGAAGAATGAAGGAAGGGAACCCAATAGAAAGTAAGTCAGGATCGTTTCTTAGAGGAAGAGTGGATCAAAGGATGACAGTGTAGAGGATGCAACCTTTACATAAATAACACTCAACTCTGCCCTTGTTAGAGTGCTTGATTTGTTTGAAATAAATTTAACACACTAGTTATATTTGATACTTCCAAAATAACGTTTACATATCTAACTATTTCACTAATAATTTTCTACCATTCTAATTTACCTATTCAAAAATCCTCATAGGAATTTTTTTTTTTCACTTCACTGAAACTTTTGGTCAGTTTATTTCACCACCTTTTTGCTAATCAGCATATCTATTTTATGATTACTTCGCTTTTCATCTTAGGTTCCATAATTTCTATTCTTTGTCCATTTCACTCATTACTTGCCTGAAAAATATCCTGTGTGTGTGTGTATGTACACACACATATCACCTTTGCTATTTCTGCATGTATAGAGCTAAGCACTGATTAGGAAAATTATGCAAGCAGGCAGACTAACATTTTTGTGTAATTATAATCCTGAAACTCAGTAATGCCCTACAGTCCTGTCATCTTTCTTGCACATGTCATTGGGAAAATTAAGATAATCATATGAGAAATCCCTCAATCTTTCTATGGCTAATTCCAAAAATGAACCTGTATCTGCACCCATCTACTCCTTTCTTCATGTGTCCATGGAGAAGATATGCCTTCTCTTACCTAAGTCCAATACTTGTACATTTATTTGTAGTTTTTCCCCTTATATTTTCAGGAGTTTTGTTCCTTTGCAATTATTTCTTCTCTATATTGCATTATAAGTTCTCCCTATCTTCTACTTCATCATTCATTTTAAAAAAATTCCCTAGTTCACCTGTTTTAAATGAACAAAATTGGATCCTGTGTAGGGAAACAAACAAAACTAAATCAATAATCAAAACCTTCTTATTGGCTCTCACTGTAGTTTGACTACAATCCCGATATTTTATCTTGACCTACAGGCACTAAATGTTCTTGGACTCTGTATCTCTAATCTTGACTAATGTTGTTCTGTTCCTTACTCACTACATGTTTGCCACACAGCTTTTATGTTCTTCAAATACTGACACACTTCTACTGATGAACATTTCTTAGAGTTCCACTTGCTACAGGCATCATGGTCCTTCTGGAGTAAACTGGACAACCAAGAATTCCTGCTTTAGAGTCTTTCCTCTTCTCCTTCTTTATTACTTCCCAAGGTGGGGTTCCTCTGGGTCAGGAGTTACTAGCAGTAGCTCTGTCATTCCAGATTTTGTCTTCAGGCAATAGTTTGGCAGGATGTTCCTCACATGATGCCTCACTAACTCAGGTCTGGTGGAAAAAAACAAAACAAAACAGGAAGATCAGATTATTTATCAGTGTTGTAATCCATGAGGCACTGGGTCTTCAGTGATGTAAATCAGACATTTGGTTATGGAAACCAGGATTATTTATAATCTAATTGCTGATCTAATTAGTCATAAACAGAACATGGAATTTGGAGAGGGTAGCTGGGACTGTCCTGTGGTAAAAGAGGTGCAGAAAGGAAGGGATATAAGTGAAGTTAAGGTAAAGAAAGGGAAGTCCTGAACTTCCAGGGCATAGAAAGATAGCTAGGGAATGCAGAAGTAGCAGCTTCAGGAGGTCAGTCTGCACCATCTCTTCCACTCGAGCTGCTCTCTGTTGTGTTGTGAACATAATGAATACCAAGAGGGAGGAGCTTATCACTCCCAGATCCAGATGGATTTTAACATCAGTGCAACCAAAAGACAAAGTAGCTTGTGGATGAGGAAAAGACATTTAGTGGGTTTCTAAATTTTTTAATGTTTATTTTTGAGAGGTGGTGGGGGGAAGAGAGAGAGAGGGAGACACAGAATCCGAAGCAGGCTCCAGGCTCTGAGCTGTCATCACAGAGCCCTACCTGGGGCTTGAACTCACAAACCATGAGATCATGACCTTAGCTGAAGTCAGATGCTCAACTGACTGAGTCACTCAGGTTCCCCTTTAGTGGGTTTCAAAATAGGACATCAGATGGCTTTCCAAAGTGACTTCTGTCTTTTTTGGAACCAGTTCTCTATGAGTGCACAATTTAGGAAGTATCAAGCAATCAAAGGCCAATTACCAAGTACGTGAGAAAGAGTGCTAGAGTAGTAATGTTTATTAGGAGAAACTGAGAAAAAATAACATTAATTATGCTCACTACATTTTAGGAGAGCACACAGAGAACTAACAGGACTGGACATCAGACTTGGGGAAATAAGTTCAAGGAAATAAGATCCTTGAACTGTGGGCTACATGATTAGGTGAAGCACCAGCCACTCCCTTGTGAGGATCAGTTACTGGACTCCAACAGCTGTGATCATAGCAAACCCTTGGTGCCAGCCCGGCTATACCTGTCAGCTTTAATGAATGGAGGAACACCAGTCTATGCCCTCATGTTATCACGAGGCTGGTGCAAAAGACTTAGCTATACCCAGTTTCTGTGGAGCTTTTCAGGAGACCAGTATTTTAGGGAGAGTCCAGCCCACAGGGAAATTATTCCCGGACAGGTTAACCTTTACCTTTCCAGAGATTGTCTCATTCCATACACATAAAACCTAAAGGTACATGTAAAACCTAAAGGTCTAGCAGGAAGATACCAGATATCTTCAGATGGAAATACTGCAAAGGAGTAAAGATGTATTGTGAGAACATGGACCTCCTAAGAAATGGCAGAGGTGAGGCAGTGAGTTGCAGAGGGACTGATCCAGTGAAAGCTCTAACACTGAAAGGCTGAGTTAACAGTATCAACCTGTTATGTGAAGTGGCCAGTGAAAATGGAAATCATACCAGCAATATATAAGCGTATTTTTGAGCTGTTAAAATACACACAGCAGAGTAATTGCTGACCTAGAATACCTACAGGTCAATTATAAAGGGAATTCATTTATGAGAAGTTATAGCAAAACTTCAAGGAAATTATCAGTACTTTAAATTTGCAAGGTTAAATGTATATACACCAAAATAAGAACATCCAGTTAGCCTTCTGGACTTCTCAGGCAGACTTCCTTGCCAGTAAGTTGAGGTAGCTTCATGGCTTCAAATAACTAGGATATGGAGGGCGTGACATCATGCTACCCTAGACATGATTCTAATATTGAAATATGGAATCTCCAACTAAAAAATGCTTAACAGGGGCTCCTGGGTGGCTCCCTTGGTTAAGCATCCAACTCTTGATTTCAGCACAAGTCATGATCTCAAGGTTCGTGAGATAGAGCCCCACATCGGGCTGTGCTGACCGTGCGGAGCCTACTTAGGATTCTCTCTCTCTCCTCTCTATGCCATTCCTCCTCCTCCTCCTCCTCCTCTTCCTCCTCCTCCTCCTCCTCCTCCTCCTTCTTCTCTCTCTCTCTCAAAATAAATAAACATTTAAACAATTTAAGAAGTGCTGAACAAATGAGGGATTATTGTTACTATTATTATTATCATCGCACAACATGAGCTCTGGAGATGGTGTTGCAATTAATTTAGTGGTTCAATGAGTTTTGGCAAAGTTCCAGTTTTTTCATCTTTCAGCTATTCTCAGGATGTTGGTTTTAAGCTTAAGCTTGTAGTCTCCTGTTACATAAATGCCTATAAAGTTTGCAGGCATCTTAGCGTCACACATTAAATGCCCAAAAGCCAGAAGGGGAAAAGAAAATACATTCCTTCATTGTGAACCTTTATTAAACTAAGGAGATTCTTCAGGATCTACCAGTACATTTCCTCAGTTTTTATCAGTCAGAATAAAGCCACACGCTTCTCCTGAAAGCCAACACAAACAAGAAAGAAATGATGAAAATTTAAATTTTGCTATGCAGGTGTCTTTCCTGACTGTCAAATACTTTAATAGAATAGAGATTTTTTTAAAAAAACAAGGGCAGGGACACGTGGGTGGCTCAGTTGGTTATGCCTCGGACTTTTGATTTCGGCTCAGGTCTGTCCCCCCCCCCCCCCGCCGCCGCCTGCCCCCAAATAAATAAGTAAACTTAAAAAAAAATAGAAGAAGTCAGAGGAGTAAGACAAAGGGGAGATAGAAGGACTGGATTAAGGGATCACACGTTTCCACAGACTATTTCCATGGTAAATCAATAGTACTTTCTGCATTTTAAAAAGCATTTGTTTTGTTTTATTTTGTTTTAATATTTTGACTTTATAATATGATTATTTAATTTTTGTTCCTTTCCTAAAAAGTAATCATCTTTGCAGTGAGGCTGTCTTACCTACTTTGAAATGACCACAATATCTGACGTAACTATGCAGAGGGCAATTCCTCAAAAAGCTTGTACTTGGTATTTTTTTAAAGTGATATACAGGTGTGCCTCATTTTGTACAAAATAGAGTTCTTCAAAGTTGTGAGCAAATTAGTGCTTGTCAGTCAAATCTTTATTTCTCCCATACGTTTTATTTTAATTAATAAAGTTTGTTCCACATTACTATTCAGTTGGTAGTGTCTAATATTTTAAATGTAATCCCAATTTTCTTCAAATATCTCTGAATTAATTAACGATATGAAAATACTTGGATATATAAAGAAAATTCAGAAATTAATGGAACTTTGAACTTTTTGTAAAATAAAAATCATTTTGTATCATGAATTGTACTGAAAGTGGAACTTTTTTTTTAAGTTTCAAATTTGTTTTTATTTAAGTCAACGCACTTATATTAAAATATCAGATTATGTTTCCAAATACTCATATAACATTATTTTAATGTCAGGACTTATAAATGGAGACTTCAAAGCAGGGAGATGGAATTACTATAATGTTTAAAATCCACAATGAAGGCAGGAAAATATAAAAAACAGTTTTTTTGTCTTCTTCTTGAATGTTGCTATACTCACACCATGTCAGTATTCTGTTAGGAGACTCAATTTCAGAACTGAAATAGAGTTTAGCAAGCCTTTAGTCAAACCCAGTATGTCATTACAAACTTTAATGTCACATAAATAATAATATCATATAGGCATTATTATCACACATAATAGTATCACACAGATGCTATATAATAGGGAAAAAATCAAAGTTAACATAGTAAAAAAAAGTATAAAATCACAAATTATACTGCTTTTATATTTTCTGTTATAATTGTTTTTGATTTATTTTTATTTTTTTTAAATATTGAAGTATAGTTGACACACAATGTTACATTAGTTTCAGGGGTACAGCACTGTGGTTGGACACCTCTATACGTTATGCTATGCTCCCTGCAACTGTAGCTACTATCTGTCACCACACAATGCTATTAGAGAACCACTGACTGGATTCCCCTTGCTGTACCTTTCGTCCCCATGACATATTCATTCCATAAGTGGAAGCCTGTACCTTCCACTCATCTTCATCCATTTTGCTCATCCTCCACCCCCATGCCACCAGTTTGTTCTCTGAATTTGTGGGTCTGTTTCTCACTTTTTTGTTTGTTTTTTAGATTCCACATGAAATCGTATGATATTTGTCTTTCTCTGAT
This sequence comes from Panthera tigris, assembly GCF_018350195.1. Taxonomy (NCBI): domain Eukaryota; kingdom Metazoa; phylum Chordata; class Mammalia; order Carnivora; family Felidae; genus Panthera; species Panthera tigris. The sequence continues at coordinate 173,484,546 of NC_056667.1, forward strand.
GTATTCCACTTAGCATTATACTCTGTAGGTCCATACCTGTTGTCACAAATGGCAAGATCTCATTCTTTTTATGGCTGAGTAATATTCCTCTGTATATGTATATATACCACATCCTTATCTATACATCTGTTTTTTCCCATCTGCAAATCTTATTTATGTGACAATATTTTTACCATTTTTAAAATTCAAATATAATTAATAAGCAGTGTTGTATGAGTTTCAGGTGTACAATATAATGATTCAACAATTCCATGCATTACATAATACTCACCCCAGTAAATGTACCCTTAATCCCCTTTATCTGTTTCATCCATCCTCCCACCCACCTCCCTTTTTGTCCTCTATATTTGAGTCTGATTTCATTTTGTTGTGTTTTTTCTCTTTTTTCTGTTTTTGTTTCGTAAATTCCACATGAGTAAAATCATATTGTATCTGTCTTTCTCTGACTGACTTAATTTACTTAGCATTATATCCTCTCGTCTATCCACATGGTTGAAAATGTCAAGAGTTCATTCTTTTTTATGGCTGAGTAATATTTCAGTGTGTGTGTGTGTGTGTGTGTGTGTGTGTGTACACAACATCTTCCTTAATCACTTATCTGCTGACAGGCTGCTTCCATAATTTGGCTATTGCAAATAATGCTGCAATAAACATGGAAGTCCATATATCTTTTCAAATTAGTGTTTTTGTTTTCTTTGCATAAGTAGTAGTAGAATTACTGGATCATCTGATATTTCTGTTTTTAATATTTTGAGGAATATCCATACTGTTTTCAATACTGGCTGTACCAATTCACATTCTCACCAACAGTGCATGAATATTTCTTCTCCTCATCCTCACCAACACTTGTTATTTCTTTCTTTTTGATATTAGCCATTTTGACAAGTGTGAGGTGATATCTCATTGTGGTATTGATTTTCATTTCTCTGATGATTAGTGATGTTGAGCATCTTTTCATGTGTCTGTTGCCCATCAGTATGCGTTCTTTGGAAAAATGTCTATTCAGGTCATTTTCCCATTTTAAAAGTCAGTTTATTTATTTTTTTTTTGGTGCTGAGTTCTTTATAGATTTTGATATTAACCTTTTATCTGATATATCAACTGCAGACATCTTTTCCCATTCAGTAGGTTACTTCATCATTTTGTTGATAGTTTCTTTCATTGTGCAAAAGCATTTTTTTTTTCTGCTGTAGTTCCAATAGTTTATTTTCTGCTTTTGTTTCCCTTGCCTTAGGAGACATATCTAGAAAAATGTTGCAAAGGCTGAGGTGAAATAGTTTACTCCCTATGTTTTCTTCTAGGATTTTTATGGTTTTAGGTGTCATATTCAGGTATTTAACCCATTTTGAGGATTTTTTTCTGTGTGTATATGGTGTAAGAAAGTGGTCCAGTTTCATTCTTTTGAATGTAGCTGTCCGATTTTTCCCATACCATTTATTGAAGAGACTGTCTTTTCCTAATTGCATATTCTTGCCCTCTTTGTTATAAACTGATTGACTATATAAGCATGGGCTTATTTCTGGGCTCTCTGTCCTATGCTATTGATCTATGTGTCTGTTTTTGTACCATTATCATATGATTTTGATCATTATAGCTTTGTAATATATGTTGAAATCTAGGATTGTGAAACCCCCACCTCTTTTTCTTCTGTCCCAAGGTTGCTTTTTGCAACCAGGGTCTTTTGTGGTTCCATACAAATTTGGGGATTATTCTAGTTCTGTGAAAAGTACTATTGGTATTTTGATAGTGTTACTATTTGTGGGTGATATGATAGTATATATAGAAAACCCTACAGACTCCACCAAAAAACTATTAGAAGTAATAAATTAATTCTGTAAAGTTGTAGGATACAAAATTAACACACAGATATTTGTCTCATTTCTATACAGAAATAATAAAGTAGCAGAAAGAGAAATAAAATAATTTCATTTTTAATTGTACAAAAAATGATAAGATACCTAGGAATAAACTTAAACAAGGAAATGCAAGACATGTGCATTGAAAACTATAAAACATTGATTAAAGAAATTGAAGATAACAAATGGAAAGATATACCATGCTCATGGATTGAAAGAATTAATGTTGTTAAAATACTTATATTACCCAATGCAATTTACAGATTCAATGCTATCCTTAACAAGATATACTGACTTTATGTAAAAATAGCTTTTTTTCTCATAAATTACACAATTATAAATGTAGTGTTACCATTCTTGCAAGTTAAAGTTTCTCAACAGCAGCATGTTATATTTATGGGTATTAAATACTAATAAGAAAGTTTCTTAAAAACTATTCCCAGGATAGAAATATGTTATTTGTGCTTATGACTCAGGATGGAAAATTAAAAAAAAAAAAGGAATGTAAATATTATGAAAACCATGTGTAAAAGTTAAGAAGAAAAAATGCATCGTTCTGAAAACCTTGGAACTGAGTTATCATGTTGAGACAGTTTTGGCTTTGTTCACTAAAATCCCTTACTGTCTTTTTCCTGTTTGCAAAAATAATTTTTAAAAATCACCTAAAAATGGCTGGTAGTGGCCAGTCAAGCTGTTCTATTTAAGGAGATTATTTAAGAATTTGCCGAGGGGGGGGGGACTTTTTATTTTTAATTTGTAGTCAATAGTTAAATAAAATACACATTACTTCCAAATCATATTTTATTACCCAGAGCTGACAAAATTTCTGTCCAAACAGATGTATCATTTTAAAATCCAGCCAAATGAGCATGTTACATTCCACCCTTCTATGGGGCTGAGGATTGGTGGGGGTGGAATTGGAAAGGTTTGCCAGTGGGAGAGCATGTAAGGACATGTTACATTTGAAAAAACAAATTTCCCACTTTGGGTGATGGGCATTGAGGAGGGCACTTGTTGCGATGAGCACTGGGTGTTGTATGGAAAACAATTTGTCAATAAATTATATTTAAAAAATTAAAAAAAGAGGAAAGAAAAGAAAAAAAACACATTTCTTACAATACCAAACTTCACCTTCCATGGAGAAAAGTCATACTGACATTTTCAAAAAGTGTAGGAAGAATGCAAAGAGGTATCACCTTATTTCCTAGAGATAAGAAATAATTAGAGTCACCTAGGGAGTCGTTTGCATTAGAGTCACCTAGGGAGACCTAAAAGTGCCAATATCCATGACTTATCCTCAATATTCTGATCAGTTTTTCTGTGATGGGGTCTAGCCATGCATAATTTTAAAAAGCTGTGCCAATATTTATAATCTGCATTCAGGATTATACAAAACAATCCATTTTATCCTCAACGTGATCGTTAATATTATCTATTAACTTGACTGAGCTGGTAAAACATTATGTCTGTGAGGGTGTTTCTGGAAGAGAGTCACATTCAAATCCATAGACTGAGTGAAGAAGAACATCCTCACTAATGAAAGTAGGCACCATTCAATTCATTCAAAGCCTGAATAGACCAAAAATGTGGAAGAAGGGAATATCTGCTGTCTGTGCTTGAAACAGGACATCCACTATCTTCTGCCCTCTGGACATTGGCTCTCCTGGTTCTCAGGCTTCCAGACTCAAAGCAGGACTTACACCATAGTCACCTTAATTCTTAGGTCTTTAAAGTGGAACTGAATTACACCACTGGCTTCCTTCGTTCTCCAACTTGCATGTATATATGCTAATTTAAGTTTAATTTATCACTTCTGTTTCTCTAGAGAACCCAGACTATTATGCTTTCCCTAGAAAAAGAACTACTTTAGAGTTTCTTTGGTTTTATCTATATCTATATTATGTATTTGACATATCACATTTACTCCTACCATCTCCAGGTTTTCCAGACCACTCCTCAATGGCCACAGCAATTCAAATTAACAAAGTCAGCTCTTAGCACACACATTCTTCACTTGGTTGTGCAGAATACAGAACATAAGTCAAAAGACACTAAAGTACTGGAGCAACAACCTTATCATGATGAAATGGTACAGGACTAGAAACATTACATGGGAATTCAGTAACACACAATGATTCCTCCATCCTGTTCCACTCTCTTAATTAATTAATTGGGTAATTAATTAATTGTGTCTACTCAAGTTCCAAAGTATCACCTGTATACATCACCATTTTGGTATTTCATGCTACCCACCTGAAACAGGCATCATCTCTCGTTACCTGAGGAGACAGCATCACTAGAGAGTGGCCTCCAATTTCAGATTGTCTTTCTTCAAATCTCACCTACAGGATTATGTATATTTCTAATCTTCTCCAAGAGATGTTACCCCAAGAAGAGGGAAAGCTGGAACTTGAGCATTTTACCTCCATGCTTTATCTCTGTCTTTTATTCCAATTCCACAGATTCTTGAAGCCACAAAGGATTTCCAACTTTCTCTCATACCATGTTCTGAGTTCTCTCTAATGTATGGGTTAAAGGTTAAATCTATTATGATTGGCTGTTGATATTAAGAGGAGCTTAAGAAATTGCTTTCAAAAATTTCTTTTGCAACAATATCTTTCAAAATACTCCCTCACCACAGACTCACATGTATGTTTCTAGATGTCAGACATCAAATATTGACTCGATTCTTTGTATGTGTGCTTTATCAATACTAAAGCTCCCTGAGGTAAGTGAATATGAAAAATCCTGAATGGTTGTTTTCTTGACTGTTTAATAAGAGCAGCTTTGGCGATTGACATGCTTACTGCTAAACATAGCTCATACTGAAAAGCAGTAATAATTTCATTCAAGCTCTAAAGTTACTAGGAGTGGATTAATCTCAAGGATTCAACTGCTAAAATTTTGTCATTGTGAGAGCCTCAATGTTTACTAAAAGCCATTATTGGAACTTACTTCATCCTATATGGCCAAGACACAAGAGTGAAAAAAAGTGGGGTAGAGAAGGCTTATTTTTAACCTGAGAGAGAGAGAAAAAAAAAAAAAGAATCAAAGTTCTATTTCTAGCACAGCTGCTAATCATCTGGGCAATTTCCTAAGATCACTTTCTGTATGAAAATGATGACAATAATACCTCATAATTGAGACTTTTTTAGAGTGAAATTAGATACTGCATTCAATGTACTTGTCATGGTGGTTAGTACATTGTGAGTGTCCACTAACTGGTGAACAATAAGAACAATAACTATTATAATAATAATCAATATTAATGCATTCATTATTTTTAGGAGGGGAATGTAATCACCTACATGAAGGGAAAATGGGCTGTAATTTATATTTCCCACCTAATTTAGCATTTCCCACCTAATTTAGTGAACTAATGTTTCACTAAATCATTAGTTGCTCTTATGTTTAGAATATAGTACCTTCCATGTATTTATTTTTCTCTGTTAACTGTCAAAGCACTTTAAGAAACTTTTAAGTATACTTGATATTTTAATATGTTATAAATCTGGAAAATTGTTTACATCAGACATTAATTTTTCTTAGATCATCAAAGTCTTTGACAATCCAATGGAATCTATGGATATTATCTCCAGGACTAATCAAATATATATGAAAATATTATAAAAAATTTGCAGAATTTCTGAGATTTGTGTGTACACTAGCAGTATACAGTCCAGAAACCAAGGAATCCCACTTCATAAGTAGAGATATTTCACAAAAATTAAAAAAAATCATGTTTCAATTCTCAGTATTATATAATTATGCAACTAAGTTATGAACTTAATTGAGAAAAAGTCTGAAAGTCAGCCTAAGAAAGAGTCACAAAACTGTACCAGAGGGGTGTGTGTGTGTGTGTGTGTGTGTGTGTGTGTGAGAGAGAGAGAGAGAGAAACAGAGACAGAGACAGAGACACAGATAGAGAGATAGATGGGGAGATTTCATATAAAGTTGTTTTCTCCAAAGTGATATATGATTTTTAAATTATTGCATTTATTACAGTGATTTTTAGTCTTATTTTTTTATTTATTTACTTATTGAGATAGCATGAGCATGGGAGGAACAGAGAGAGGGAGAGAGAGCATCCCAAGCAGGCTCCACACCCTGCAGGGAGCCCAAGTTGGCTGGATCCCATGACTGACCATGAAATCGTGATCTGAGCTGAAATCAAGAGTAGGATGGTCAGTCGGCCAGGCCACCCAAGTGCCCTTTAGTCTACTTTAAAGAATAGTTATGCACTAATCATAAAGTTGTTAAAAATGGTAGAAAATGAGTTGACTCTCCAAACTGAACATTGTACTATAAAACTACAGAGGGGTACTCATTCAAGAATATACACATACATTCAACGAGGAAAAGATATTTTCATACAAACACTTCTACCAATTTGGGAATTAAAAAAATGAGCCATTATAAGGCACTAGGAAAAATGGAGCTAATGAACAGCTTTATAGGAAAAATAAGTTGGATACCCACTACACATCAGGTGCTTAAATAAATAAGAAATGAGCTAAACACTATTAGTGTTCAGATTAAAGCAGAAGTAAACATAGGCAAATATATAATCATCAATCAGGGGTTACTTTCAGAACAAAATCTTAAAGATATACACCAACAGTGCCACAAATCAGTGGCAGTCAAGACAGCATCAGTCTACAGGTCGTTTTTGTTCACCATACCAAGATATTTTTAAGTATACAATATTTAAAAATGACAACATCTTGAATACAAATAAGTTAACTAGTTCTCTTGTAAAAAAAAAAAAACAGACTATCTGGCAAAACTGGACTAATATTTCCATAGGGCACCCATAAAGCAGAGCTGGGTTCAAGTGTCCCTTCTAGAGAGAGGTAGATGTTATCCTGTAAGTTTTATCAGTCACCTGCTCTGCTTAACTCCTTTTCCTTCCAGCCTGAACTCTGTATGCTCTTAAAACTGAGGTCTTAGAAGAGATCATAGCTAAATAAAATATTATAAGTCAAACTAAAATGAAAGCAACAAAACAAAAAAATGTGAAGATGTATGATAGTTTAACATTTTTAATATTAAAGACATATCTCAAATGAGTTAAAAATAAATATTTCGTTACAAGAGTAATTGAAGGCAGAGTTCTGCTCTAGTGCAATTTTAATTATGTTAAATTTAAGTTTTAGTTAAGTTATACATTCAAAAGAAAATTGATACAGTTTTTGAAAATGTGATTTTGCAGTGTAGCAGATGTTATGGGCTGATGACTTATAAAAGCATTATGATTAGCCTTCTATGCTGTGTTAAAAAATGAAAGAAAAACATTTCTTACAGGTATGTTTACAGGATTGTACATGTTAGTGAAGAAATTGAGCATTTGACCTAACACTGACACTTCCCATATTTCTGCTGTAATTAAGAAAACTTTTACATTAATGTAAACTCTATAATTCGGTAAACTCTATAAATAGTTTATAGAGTAATAGTAAATAAACAGTATATAAATAGTAAATGAATAGTAAATAAATAGTAATAAATAGTATTATTTACTACTATATAAATAGTAGTATTACTATTATATAAATAGTATATAAATAGTAAATAAATTCAGTAAACTCTATAAATTCAGTAAACTCTATAATTAGTTCCTTATGAATTAAAGTCATTCCTAAGTTTTTACTGTATATGTGCCATGAGCTGCCTCATTTCTGTTTTTTTTGAGCCCAGTTCCTGAGTGTTCTCTTTCTTTATGTGAACTTTCCTATGTCCTTCCAATTGACTTCACTTTTGTTACTCAAAAAAAAGAGGTCCTATTGTGAATTATATCTTCCTTTGTATTAAATAATTTCACAAACAGTCTGACAGAAAGGAAACTGTTGTGTATGCTTTCCATTTTTTTAGCTTAACATGCATTTTTATCTTAAACTGTTTCACAGTGGATTTTATTTGCAAAGATTCTTTGGATCAGATTCTGCCTTGTGTAGCTAATGGTACCTTCCTTCCCTTTTTTTCTCAGCTATGTAAAATATTTTTAACTGCTTGTTGGGAAGAACCATAAAAACAAGGAGAAATGCAGAAATTAATACCTTCATTTGATTCTTTCAGAGTTATAATGTAACAAAGTCAGTAATTTATAATTACAATGAATTAAGTGTAAATCAATATATACTATATTTATTTATGTTACAATTTTTTAAACTTAATAAAAAGTTAAAAGTAAACTCAAATATAATTTTCTTTTATTTTTCATTTCTAGGACTTGGCTATAAACAGCAGCAAGTGTTTTCCCTAAATTTTAATCAATAGTTTTTCAAAATTTCAATAAAGACTCAGAAATATATGAACATTAAAATTCAAGAAAGTAATTTCAAGAAAATAATGTTTTAAAATTTTAGGTAAAATATTAAATATGTATATTTAATCATATATATTATATATTATATAAAATAATATATGTAATTATATATATTATATATAATTAGATATTTTGTGTGGTGTGTGTGTGTGTGTGTTTGTGTGTATGTGTATATAGTGTAACAAACTTTGCTTTCAAGTTTGGAATGCTGAACATGTATTAGCATGACAGCAAAGTTGAAATATATGCATACTATACTGATACACACATATTTAACTGAAGTCTAAGACTATGACTTTTCTGTAATATTTATTCTAACCCATAGCAATTAGCCATATTCAATTATTCTGATGTTAACTAAATAAATAGATTCAAAATTTATCTGGCTTTATTCAAATAAACATTTAAAATGAACTTAGAATAAGATCTTTAAAAAGGAATATTGTGAAAGCTATTTGTGTTTTTACCTTTCTCTTTCCTGACAAGTGATTTTTTGGTAATACTATAGATCTCTATTGCAGTTCAACCCTTTCTGATCTTTTCAGCCTCAGAGAAAGATGGTTATTCACTAAATCAACATACATCTACTCATCATCTACTACATTCCAGGAGCTGTTATGGGCACCAGGTATACAACTATGGACAACATAGTCTTTCCCCTTACAATTATATTGAAGCTGTGGGAGGCACACAACAAACTAATCAGTGCGTATGTAGTCATTCAGATCACACTAAGAGTTATGGTGAAAACTGAAACTGTATGTATCTTAAATGAGGGGTGGCGAAAGGGGAGTGGGAGAGTAATACTGTGTATGGAATGGTCAGAGAAGATCTAAGTGATGGCATTTCAAGAAAGACCTACAGGAAATAAAAGAGAGAGGTTTGTGAATTTGGGGGGAAAGAGGGTTCTGTGTTGCCACCACTTTGGTCACAAGCATCATCATTAAGACTTGTCATTTCGACTATCCATAAAATCAGTGAGCAAAATTCCTGACTGGCTCTTACACTTCATACTACCCCTCTGATACCTCCCTCACATGAAAGGTCGTCTATAGCTCAAAAGAAAATAATTTGAAGTATATAAAAGATAGAACATTGAAGAGGAAGTGAAGAAATAAGAGAATGAATTACTGCATTATATATGTATTCTCAGAAATAAAAGTAGAGAAATAATGGAAAATGCATTTTGGGGTTTTGTTTGGGGTGTGTGTGTGTGTGTGTGTGTGTGTGTGTGTGTTTGCTTTGCCATAAACCTCTTCTTGTATCCTACTAGGCTCAGTATATTCCAATAGTTTTAATCTTTACCAATCTGAAAAAAAGAGAGGATATTTAGCTAATAATAAGAAGAGGAAATATTGGAAAGTTCACCAACACCAAATTTGCTCCCATGTTGTGCCTGTAACTCTCTATCAAGAAAACAATCAAATGTGGAAATTAGTTATGTATTCATGTTTCATAATGCTGGGACATGGTAGAAAAAAAAGATGAATTGACAACATCTATCTGGGTAGATGAAAATATTATGTAACTTTGCTCTTAATGAAGTGCTTCTTGTTTTTCTTCAAAATAAACCCTGTTACTATCTTTGAACTACAGCTGATGTTTAAGATGAAGGAAACCAATATCTCTTCATAAGCTAACCACTTGTAAATCTGAGGCTCCAAGTTTTGATGATATTTGAATGCTTATTGATCTTAAAATAGCACAAACACTTCCAAATGTTTGCCAAAGATTACAGACTTTAATTAATACCCTAAAGAAAATATGCATTTTTCATAACCTTACTCCTCCTAGTTTATTTCTCATATAATCACATCATTTTACCTTTTATTTTGGGAGGGAGGTCACAGATTTGTTACATATCTTCATGTCTTTTTTATTTGAGTAGTCTCCAGTCTCTCTTCTTTCTTTTTGTTCTTATTTATTTGGTTATCTAATAAATAATTTCTCTGTGTTTACCATGTATCCACCTCCAAGACTATGGTTGTGAATAGGGTGGACATGGTTCATGCTCTTACAGAGCTTACAGATTCATGAAGAAACTCCTCAAGTCAATAACATGATTGCTGTGGTGGAGCTAATGTAACTTATCATGGGAGCATCTATGTAAACATTTATCCATAGCTTACCCACGAGCAAGGAAGATTTGTTGGAAAAAGGAACATCCAGGCTATGACCTAAAGTATAGGTAGATGGTTGCCAAGAGAAGCAGCAGACACAGCATGTTCAAAAGAGATAAAGAGAGATAAAAGATAGTATAGTGCATTCAACAAAATGTAAATTGTAGAGAGGGGCTGGATAATACAGTGACTGAGAGGTGTGATGAGAAACAGAGCCAACTTCTGTGGAAGATCAGGAACCAAGTTAAAGATCTTAGGCTAAATCCTGACAGGGAAATCATTGAAATTGTTGGGGTAAGAGAGGAAAGTGGTAATTTTTAACTGCATTAAATAGATTGAAGGAAGACTAGATAATATATTCTTGTAATAATCCAGGGACAGATGCTGAATTACAGCTAAAAAGACTATTGGTGATGTTTAAAAGGTAAGACTGACATGTTATAAGTGATAGATTGAAATTTCAAGGGGCGCCTGGGTGGCTCAGTCAGTTAAGTCCGACTTCAGCTCAGGTCACGATCTCGCGGTTAGTGAGTTCGAGCCCCGCGTCGGGCTCTGGGCTGATGGCTCAGAGCCTGGAGCCTGCTTCCGATTCTGTGTCTCCCTCTCTCTCTGCCCCTCCCCCGTTCATGCTGTGTCTCTCTCTGTCTCAAAAATAAATAAACGTTAAAAAAAAAAGAAATTTCAAGTAAAGAATAAATAGATTACAAGAATGGACCCTAGGTTCCTAAATTAAGCAAATAGGTAAATTATGACATTTCTCTCCAAAGTAAGAAACACATTCATCTTGGGATATGTTGAATTTGAGGAGTATGTGAGATGAATTTGCCAACTTAAATTTTAGATAAGTAAGACCGATTCAGGAGAGATGCAGGCTAAAATATATTGATTTATGATAATTGAAAGAGTGAGATTGTCTCATGCAAGGTAGTATCTTGAGAAATTAAAGTTTTCTGTGCAAGAAGGAAAGATGGAGAGAACGAGAAAGAAAGAAGTGAAGAAAGACACTAAAGATAGAGCAGAAAAGATAAACTCAGGAATTAAGTTCCTTGAGAAGGCTGAACAGGATGAAATACAGATAACAAGTGGAAGATGTAGCAGCCTTGGTGTTAGAATACTTCTTCCATTGTAATAGGTGGGAAGGTAAAAGGGATGATTATGGAGATGTTTGTGAGGTGATGTCAGGAAGTGTAGAAACCTGTTTTCTCTGTTCTCTAGAAATATTTGAACATTTTAAGGAAAGGGAGGTAAATATTTGAAGAGAGTGGAGAAACTTTGATATGTTCAGTGAGGAAAATGGGGAAAAAAACTCACCAAGAAAACAGAAAAGAATTGCAAAAGAGTTGAAGGGTATATTAAATTTGGGGAGATTATTTTATATATATATATTTTTAATGTTTTTATTTATTTTTGAGACATAGAGAAACAGAGCACAAGCAGGGCAGGGTCAGAGAGAGAGAGACACAGAATCTGAAGCGGGGTCCAGGCCCTGAGCTGTCAGCACAGAGCCTGATGTGGGGCTCAAACTCACAGACTGTGAGATCATGACCTGAGCCGAACTCAGATGCTTAACCGACTGAGCCACCCAGGCACCCCTATATTTCTAAAAATGTACACATTCACTCAATTTTTCCCCAACATACATCACTTTGGGTGTGTGCATGCATACACACACACACACACACACACACACACACACACACACACACACAAGACAGTTGCCAGAGGGATGTAATCAAAAAAGAAATTGAGAGATTGAAAAAAAAAATTGTCAGTGGAATCTGACAAATAAAGAAAGAAGAAATGAAGAGAGAAGCAGGCTGTGGAAAGTAAAGGGAATATGAGACTGGGGGGTTGATGAAGTAGAAGGACACACATCCTGGGAAAAAACCAGTGGTTGACAAGACAAGTAGTTGTAGACAACATTCTCTGGGTTTAAATTATCAGCTGTGGTGGAGATCTGTCAAGGAATAAGAATTTCAGGTGTGTGACTGTGAGAACGAGTTTCTGGGGAGGCATGGAGTTGTAGGTTACTGGTGATGAACACATCCAAGTACTGACAACAATGGCATTGAAGGATTCATCCATGTGTTTTTATTATTTTTTTATTTTTTATTTTTAAAAAATTTTTAAGTGTTTATTTATTTTTGAGAAAGACTGAGACAGAATGCGAGTGGGTTAGGGACAGAGAGAGAGGGAGACAGAATCCGAAGCTGGCTCCAGGCTCTGAGCTGTCAGCACAGAGCCAGATGCGGGGCTCGAACTCACGAGTTGTGAGATCATGACCTGAGCCAAAGTCGGACGCTCAACCTACTGAGCCACCCAGGTGCCCCCATCCATGTGTTTTTAAATCCTCCATAAATATGGTGGAATGAAGAGAATAAAAAGAGTACAAGTTAGGCATTTAGTTTGGAGGGAATAAAAGAATGTGATCAGAGGGCATTATAAAAATCAACAAAATGAAGAGAGAGAATGAGGCAGGTGTCAGTAAACCCTCAGAAATGAAGCTTTTAAAAGTATTTTTATACATTTTTTAAAATTTCTCACACTAGTGCTTTCTCAAAACATGTTTGCTTTTATTAGCCTAGGATGAAAAAAAAACCCGATGACTCTACTTTAGCTTAAATGATTATCTTCCTCCTTCCTTCCTTCCTTCCTTCCTTCCTTCCTTCCTTCCTTCCTTCCTTCCTTCCTTCCTTCTCTCTCTGTCTTTCTGTCTCTCTGTCTCTCCCTCGTTATTCCTGCTCTGGAAGTAAGATGGGGTTCTTGATAGGGGTTTATTTCATACTGACACTATTTTTTCCTAAGGTACAGCTGTGTCTGACATTGTTGCAGGTTGGGAATTCCTGTAGGGAAGACTCTGAGATAGTGTTTAGAGGACAAATATGATCATTTGGGAAGACCCGTGGGATAAACACCTGTGACAGGAAGGCAAAGGAACCTAGATATATAGCGAGAGAAACTTCAGTTGAAATAGAAGGAAAGGTGCCTGGGTGGCTCAGTAGATTAAGTGGCCGATTCTTGATACTGGCTCAGGTCATGATCTCATGGTTAGTGGGATTGAGCCCCATGTCAGACTATGCACTGACAGCATGGAGCCTGCTGGAGGTTCTCTCTCTCCACCTCACTCTCTGCCCCTCCCCCACATGTGCACACATTCTCTCTCTCTCTCTCCCTCTCCCTCTCTCTCAAAATAAATAAACATGGAAGGAAGGAAGGAAGGAAGGAAGGAAGGAAGGAAGGAAGGAAGGAAGGAAGGAAGGAAAGAAAAGAAAAGAAAGAAAAGAAAAGAAAAGAAAAGAATAAAGAAAAGAATAAGAAAAGAAATGGGAAGTAGATGACAGCCTTGGCAGACTCCTTGGCGGAGCTCTGAAGATAAAATGGCCCATGAGAGTTGCTCTGGTTTGGGCCTGTTTGTTGCCTTTTTGGGCCTTTTTGTTGCTCACTTGATGTGAGCCATCCTTAAAGGGATGCAGCCTTGGGCCAAGCAGAGCTCTGCCTCTGAGGCAATCCTTGAAGAGGTTGGTAACTAACAGCTGTCTCCCCATAGACTTCCAGAAGATCAGGCGAAATGTTCCTCCTGAACAGGGATCATTCAGTGCGGAAGAACCTATCATGTGTCATCACACCCATGTTTCACTGAATAGGAATCATCAAAATGAATGATCTAATGTTCTTTGTACATAAGCTGCTGACAGTTTAGTTATTGATATGCTCTACCATAAGTGGATAGAATCATTCATTTGCTAAGAAATGAATGCATTATGTTAATAGTTTGAAGTAAATGTTATGGTTTGAAGTAAAAATTTAAAAGGCTTATTTTTCATGCCTTACACCTGATGCGTTGAAACTGACTTGAGATTTATGATTTGTAGCAAACATACCTTGAAATATGAGTAAAGATGCAACATAGACTAAATAAGTACTATGAACTGAATGGACATGAGAGATTGATCTACACAGTCCTATGGGGTGATGATAAACTCCAAACAAGAGTCATAATTATGTTGGTTTTCATTTGTGTAACCAGAATTCCTGTGTTTAACTTTTTATATTCCCTACTTTTTCTAAATATAAGCCTTTTAATCTTCCAATTAAGGTATTCTAAGTGACTAAGCAAAGAATTAATTATTGGCAAGCAAAAAAATAATTAAGAAGCAGAGTATGTCTTTTAAATCGTCTTGAAGGTTTATTTTCAATATGTATTATTTCTTTTGTGAACTTGTAACCAGATACTGAAGATGAAAAGTAATACTGATAATATTTATAATAATTTTGTTAGTAAAAATGCCCAAAAATACTTAACTTCCTTAAAAGCTTGAGTATTTAAAACATTTTATAGTAGATTATGCAAGAGAAGTTACTTTCTCACAGGAGTGAATGAATCATACTGTACATATACCAAATGTATTGAAAGTCTTTTTACTATGGAAAAGAAATTTTGAAATTATAATCTGAAGTTCTAATGCAATTTATTTATACAAACAGGCAAGACTGAACACTGATGCTGGCAAATGTAGAGAGGCATACTTGTTCTTTGTTCCTGACCTGAAATCACCCTTAGAGTCATAATCTTGGATTGGTGCTTCTGAGCGCATTGTTAGTTTAACTTCATGTTTGTTTTCATCATTACTTCCACCTTAAGACTGATGTTTATGAGTAAGTGGAGGCGGTGCAGATGGATAGAAAGCCTGAAGAAACTTTCTGACACATCTCCCTCCCTCTAGTTTTCCCAGTCTCCATTCTTTACTCAGATAGCTTACAGTCATTTCGGTTTATTAATTTATCCCCTCACTCATTCACTCATTTGTGTAACACTCTTTGTGTACCTGCACAGAGCACAGTGTCAGCTGTGCTCTAGAGCTACATTGCACAATTACAGTAGCCCTATATAGCTATTTAAATTTATATCAATCAGTCAATAAAAATAATTAAAAATTCAGTTCTGTGGCCACACTAGCCACATTTAAAGTGCTCAGTAAGTACATGTATCTAGGGGCTATTGTACTGGCAAGCACAGAAATGGAACATTTCTATTATCATATAAAGTTTTATTGGACAGCCCTATTCTGGTGCCTAGGAATGCAGAGATAAAAGTTGAAATCTTTGCCACAAATGAGTTCACAGACTATTAGAAGAAAATCCAATACAGAAAACTTAAAGAAATTCAGAAAACTTCCGAGTGATCTTGGATAACAAAGAACAAGCACCTAAATGGAACTGGATATGGCTATGGAATCAATAAAATGATACCTGAATTGAAGCCGAGGGTTCGAGGAAAGGCATTTCAGGCACAGGGAGTATATTTTGCAGTGCCCATGGGTGAGACCAAAAAAGTGTGATACTTCGGGGTCATGCAAATTATTTAAAATAGAGTGTAAAGTGATCTTGGATGAGGTTCCCCAAACAGATGTGTGTGTGTGTGTGTGTGTGTGTGTGTGTGTGTGTATTTCCTCTATAAGAGTGAATAGAAATACCTAACGCTAAAGGTTGACGTTAAAATTTATTTATTTTTAATGTGAAGCACTTACCTTCTGGCACTAGCAAGAATTTATCAATACTAACAATTAGTAGTAGTGGCATTATTATATTTTCATTAATATTTTAGAAAATTGGAAGTATGACCGAAGCTTATTACACAATTAGAAGCAGAGGTATACGTCTGATTAGAACATCACACTTAGAGATATTTAGAAAAAAATATTAAAGTGAAATGTTCTGACCCTTCTTTTCCCTTTCTCAGGTGCAAGTGGTAGGAAAGTAGGGCACTAGAAATGCTGGTGGAGGGTGGAAAATCTCAAGCGATAAAGGAGAAATGAAACAGTTTTAGAGTACATAAAGCCAAAGTATTTTTGATTTTTGCATGTGTGTCTGTGATTTTATTTTTTACTTTTTATTTTCTAAGTAATTTCTATGTTCAACTTGAAGTTTGAATTTATAACCTCGAAATCAAGAGTGACTGAACCAGCCAGGCACTCCTATGCTTTCAACCTAAAATTCTTTTTTTTTTTTAACTTGGTAAGAAAAAAGCATATCAGAATTATGAATTTAAAAGAAAACTGTGCTTATACTTGTACTTATTTTTTTTTACTGGCCTTACAGAATTGAGGTTAAAAAAACCGCCAAGAATATCCTAAGACAGACTGTTCTTAAAAGAATTCCAGTCGACTCTCTCAGACTTGAAAGGTTTGGGTGGTTTGGCTAAGAGTCAACCAAGAATCAAACATCTTAAATGTTTATGCAGGCTGAACTTTTGAACCATTTCATGTTGTTCTTTTAGTAAAACACACTAATGAGAGAAACCAATACTTTCTTTCTTTTTTTTTAGCTAAGGTAAATATCAAGATATAGTTTAATTTTTAAAATGAATTTCCTTCTCCTACATTAAATGATGAGAGTATTGTGATAATAAAATCATTCTGTACTAGTTTTAAAGTGACCAACTTATTAGTTCATTAAGCTATTTTTCCTGGTGATATAACTTTAACAACATGTAAGGTATTCTTCTTTTCTCAGGAAGCATATATTATAAACATTTGTGAATTTTTTTAATTAATTGCAATGAAGTTTTTGTTTCTATTTGTTATTCATTGAAAATATGAGGGTTCTGATTTTATATACAAACTAATTTTAGGGAGTAAAAAAATAACTTTGAATTTTCCATTTGCCTAAGTTGTTGGTAATAATTTTATATATCATACTATAATTGAGGCTACCTAATCAATTATTTCAATCACAATCCCCCAGGCCACAGCCCAGAACTTATAAATCATAATCTGCAGGAGGTAGAAACTGGTCCTGGGAATTTTTTTTAAGTATCACAAATACTGTCATATAGAGCAATAGTTTTTAACCCCAAGAGACTAATATCACTCTGGATTGTAGAGGGAGCACTAAAAACTATTTTTATAAATATATAAGATAAAATTGAAAACAAAATATTTACATGTGTCCCAATCTTAATGCAATTTATATAATAAAAAGATATGTGTTTCAGAATACAAATCTTAGGTAGTAGCTCATGAGATGACCTATTACATTAGTAAAATGTCTTACACTTAAAATAAATATATTTGGATTTGAGAAAAACAAGACAATATTCAACTGAAGAGTGTTGGCTTTTTAAAATTCTTAACATTTAAAATAAACAATAAATAAATATAAACAAAAGCAATTGTGAATTTAAAATTTTAAAGTACAGACTGACATAGGTTCATTGTTATATTGATTCTAATCATGCAGAGCAGCATTGATTTAATTTTCCAAAACAATGAAATTTAGTAGTTTTTGATACAATAAATAACAAACTCCTCTCAATTTCTAGAGGAATTGTATTTCTGGACGATTGAAAAATGTTAAAAACACTTTTTGTTTTCATCTAAAATTGAGTTACAGAATTATGTTCTCTGACTACTATGAACATATTTCATCCACATGAATGGGAGCATGTTGACATTTGAAAGTCCTGTAGAAACTGAGATAATAATTTTGTGGGAATATTTTGAGCATTGAAACTAACATCCTGGTACCACATCACTAAATGACAGGGTTGTTCCTTATATCATTTGCGTTACCTGAAAAGACACCACAAATTCTCAAAATGCCCCATGGAGCCAGTACCATCCACTTTGAGAACTCTACTTCTTTGAAGGTGATTTGGATTGCCATGTACATTTTTTCCCCTCTAATCAGCACTAAAGAGTATTTTTTTAAATGGGATTCTTAAGAAGCTTCTGCTACTTTGGGAAGAATCAAACCAGATGGCTGACCTCTAGACTACAAATTGCCCAGACCTGATGCAACTATTATAGTAGATACTGTGGGAGCCCCACTCATATGCATTTGGCACTCATGGTTTGTCAGTGATTTCCTTCTTTCTGCCTGAGAGCTTTCTCTAGACCCATACACGTTACAGGCTGAAAATGACCTAAATTAGGCCTTTAGTGATCTTTACTCATTCATTGACCAAAGTGAATTGAAAGATAAATGTCTTAGCTTTTTTCAATCTTGGATCAGATAACCAGCATAGAGCAGGGTTTTCTCTCAAAATTGAATCCTAGTTACTTTCAGTAGCAACCTAATTAAAGCACCTTTTATTATTTTATTTCCTTCCCTGTTTTACTTCCCACTCCTCTAATAATCCTTCCTGCAGTTAATTTTCAATCAAATATTTTTTCTTAGAGTAGATGCCTCTAGGGAACTCCTAAAACAGGTGGTGAAGGATGAGATTCTGGAGATGGATCACTTGCTATCTAGATGTCAACAAGGATCTCCTTGCTGATGGTAACAGGGATGATAATAATCCACAGCATCCTGTACAATGCAGTTGTTAGTATGGATTAGCAGAGAACACAGATGGAATGTTAGCAGTGGTTTATGTAATAGCCCTAGTGCTTAAAAGAATGAGTGTAACACTTATTATACAGATTGTGTTGTTGGTGATTATTAATATTATAGGTGTCCCAAGAAAGTAACATATATAGATTAGCAGATAAAATAATTTAGAGTACAGAGTAAAATGCAGAAAGTGTCCTTGGCAGCACTTGAGAAAACCCTTTATCTTCTGTAGCTAGAGGTAAGAGAGTGTTGAAAACTAGGGTCTTACTTGTAAGAGGTGCTCACCACAAAAGACGCTTGATTTACAGCCGTGACACATCTCTCATGTTGAAGCTTGAGCCCTGATAAGGAAGGAGTGAGACGCTGAGGCTAGGATATTTGGGTAGAGATGTCAGAGATCTTTATACTCCTAGATGTTTCTGGACACTCTAAGCAGGATGGGAAGATGCCATCTTCCTTGCTAGAGAAGGATATCCCCATGCCACTTGTAGATTATTAAAAGGCCTGACTGAAGTTAATGTCTTAAAAAATTATTCTTTGCCTCTTTTGGTGTGTCTCTATTTTTACTCACTGCTCTCTAGATCAATAAATAGGGTCCAGTGTCACCAGAACTCAGGTGGAAAAGTATAGTTCTTGCTATGGAAAGAAGTTTCTGTGCCAAAGGACCTAACGTCCTGGTTCACATGTACCAGCAGGAATCTGAAGAACATGCTAGGGAATGGATTCAGAGGGTGCTAAACCAGGGAAGGTGATAACGGCTGATAGGAAATGTGTTTGTTCATATAGGGACATCATTTTGAATTTAGTAATGCATTAAGAATACTGGAGAGAGGCTTAGTGTGTTTCAAGAAATTTTTCTTTGAAGCATAGAAGCACCAAGTAAATAAGGCATAGATGTCAGAGTTGCTTAAACAGAATTGAGACAGCTGGCAGAGGCCCAGAAAAGTGAGTATGTTAAAATATATGTATTAAAGGGGCTCTTGGGTGGCTCAGTCAGTTGAGCGTCCGACTTCGGCTGAAGTCATGATCTCATGGTCCGTGAGTTTGAGCCCCGCGTCAGGCTCTAGGCTGACAGCTCGGAGCCTGGAGCCTGTTTCAGATTCTGTGTCTCCCCCTCTCTTTTCTCTGTCTCTCTCTCAAAAATAAACAAACAGTAAAAACATAAAATAAAACAGATGTATTAAGGAAAACCAGAAAAACCACCAGCTGACAGTGTACTGGGAAGGCACAGGAAACAGTCTCTTCCTGGGAGAAATTAGAATTAATAAAATGGTATCACCTTTATTGAGAAAGTCAATAGCAGCTACCTTCTGTACCCTCTTTATTTTAAAAAAGTGTATTGATGGAAATAAAATCAGGAATTAATCTATTTGTTGAGGTTACAATGGAAATTAATGAACAGGATAGTTATTATTTAAGAACAAAGCATTAAAATGTCAGAAATGTTCTTGAAACATTTTAAAATCTGTATCAGTGAACAGTTATTTATTGATTCTAAATAATAAAACAGTGTTAGGGTGAACATTCAGATAGGTCAGACTTAATATTTTACATGATGTAAGTAATTATCTAAAAATATATGATGACTTAGGACATATTTTCAGAAAAAGTAAAAGCAGTGTAAGAAAAAAAAAATAGGAGTTATAACTAAAAGACATTAGAGAGTGTTTTCTAAAATGTATGAACTGAAGATCATTTTTGCCAAATGGATCTCATAAATGTCCACATATCTATGGAACATTACACATTCAAAATATATATTTTTAAGGTTTCTAGATGAAATATAGCTATCAATAATATTTTATACAATATTTTACACAAGAAGATTTGGGGTTTTTTTCATTAATTTAATAAGAATCTGTTAATTATCTATTGATTTGTTTTTTATTCAGTAATACCCAACTACATTTACTGAATATTTACTATGTGCCAAGCCCTTTGCCGAATTTTATATTGATTTCCTTATTTAATCCTGACTCTAGACCAATGATGTAAGCATTATTATTATGTTAAAAAGTTTAGAAACAGCAAATGAGGCTAAGAAAGATGAAGTAATCTGTCCAAGATCATATAAACTGGCTAGTGACTAAACTGAGAGTTTAGTTTATATAATCTGACTTCAGCATCAGCACATTTAACTATTATTATGATTATAAAAGGACATATTCGATATGATAATGCCCGTGTATATATTATACTTTACAAGTCACTGGAGTGTAAAAAATATTCAAACAATGATATCATATGGTTTATATGCTAGATTTTCCAACTTATGTTTCAAATCACGTAAGTTTGACTTCCAGATTTTAACAAACAAATCAAACAACTCAACAGGGGCCCAGGGGATTGTTGGCACCACCACTTTGTCTTCTCTTTCCTAAAGGCTTATAATGGAAATGACGTAGACCCTTTCACTTGTCTTTTTGCTTTCCCACTTCTCAGTCCTCATCAAAATAACTACATTTTGGGCATTATTATCTCCTGTATGGTTAGTTCAACAAACTCTTACCATGTTTCTTGCATCAACCGATCATAACCGTTAGGGCTGAAGTTGGAAAAGTACCACTATCCCATGACAATCCTATGCATGAAAACCCCTTGCACTTCTACAGCAAATGCCCACTTCTCAGGCTGCCACGTGGCCCTGAAGATCTCCCTCACCCCAATTCCCACCATGTCGAGGCTTTCTGCCAGAACACTGGATTTCTAATTCTGGCTTCTACCATGGGTTCACTTAAAGCATTTTTCCCACCTAGAATGTGCTGCCCTTCTCTAGATGTATTCAAATTTTACCTTTTCAAATCAGACCTTGACTTAATCTCTCCCCCAAAAGATTCATCATTTCATGTTAAGATACAGATTTTTCTTCTGTTAATTATGCTTAGAATAACATTTTATTTAGATTATTTTTTCAGTCAGTGATTACAAATTCTTAAAAAGGGAAGAAACAAATTCTTAATTTCTACATATGTTCAAGATGAGAGAACTAAGGCGCTCAGTGTAGCAATACTTAGGCTTATATTTTAAAACATCGCTCTCATTTCAAGAAACATGCCTTCTATTTTTTTTTTTTTCTTTTTACTTTTCTGGGCAAATAATAGTTACCAAATAGTTATTGATTGATCAGTGTTTGTACAACATAAACTTATATTCTTTCTTAGGCTAGTGTATATCAGAATCATATTAGAGAGCTTGTTAAATTTCTTTGCTATGTGCCATTCCCAGAATTTCTGTAGGTTTGGGGTGGAGCTAGAGAATTTGTCTTTCAAATAAGTTCTCCGGTTTGGTTTGAAGCTGTTGATCCAGGGACCGTGCTTTGAGAACAACTGTTCTAGGCTATTAACTGATGAATATATCAACCTATCATAAAAAGCATAACACCTCTATCTAGGTATTTCTTTCACTTTTTATTTATTTTTAAATTTAATGTAATTGGTATACTATCAGGAGGAAAAACTACAACACATTTGCTCTTTGTTATTTTTTTTCTTTTCTTTATGTTTTTTCCACCATAAAAAGTGGAAAGCATAGTTTAGTTGACATACAATGTTGCATTGGTTTCAGGTGTACAACATAGAGATTCAACTTCTCTATGATGCTTTGCTCACCACAATTAATTGTAGCTACCATCTGTTACTATGCACTGATTATTACAGTATCATTCACTACATTCCTTCTACTGTGCCTGTTACTGCATGACTAACTCATTCCATAACTGAAATCCTATATCTCCTGCTTCCCCCTTCCCTTATTTTGTCCATCCCTAACCCCCTTCACTCTGGCAACCATCAGTTTGTTCCCTGTATTTATATGTCTGATTTTGCTTTTCGCTTGCTTGTTTATCCATTTGGTTTTTTGTTTGTTTTTGTTTTTTAGATTTCACATATAAGTGATATCATATGGTATTTGGCTTTCTCAGTATGATTTATTCCACTTAGCTTAATATCCTTTAGGTCTATCCATGTTGTTGCAAATGGCACGAACTCATCCTTTTTTATGGCTGCATAATATTCCCGCGCGTGTGTGTGTGTGTGTGTGTGTGTGTGTGTGTGTGTACATTTTCCTAATCCATTCATCCGTCAGTAGACACTTAGGTTGATTCTATACATTTGCTGTTGTAAATAGTGCTGCAGTAAACATAGGGGTACATATATCTTTCTGAATTAGTGTTTTCATTTACTTTGGGTAAATATTCACTAGTGAAAATACTGGATCATGTAGTATTTCCATCTTTAATGTTTCGAGGAACTTCCAGACTATTTTCCACAGTGGCTGTACCAGTCTACATTCCCACCAACAGTGCAAAAGGGTCCTTTTTTTCTCCACATCCTCACCGAAACTTGCTATTTCTTATCTTTTTGACTTCAGCCATTCTAACAGGTGTAAGGTGATGTCTCATTGTGGCTTCAGTTTGCATTTCCTTGATGATTGGTGATGTTGAGCACCTTTTCATATGTCTGTTGGACATCAGTATCTTCTTTGAAGAAAATGTCTGTTCAGGTCCTCTGCCTATTTTTTAATTTGATTGTTAGTTTTTCTAGTGGTGAGTTGTATAAGTTCTTTATATTTTTTTAATATTAACCCTTTTATCAATTTCCAATATCTTCTCCCATTCAGTAGGTTGCCTTGTCATGTTGTTCATGGTTTCCTGTGCTATTCAAAAGCTTCTTATTTTAAGGCAGTCCAAGTAGTTTAATTTGATTTTGTTTCCCTTGCCTGAGGACACATACATAGAAAAATATTGGCATGGCTGATGTCAGGGAAATTACTGCCCATATTCTCTTCTAGGATTTTTTTGGTTTCAGGTCATATATTTAGGTCTTTAATCCATTTTGAGTTTGTTTTTTTTGTGTGTGTGTAAGGTGTTAGAAAGTGGTTCAGTTTGTCTTTCTTTCTTTCTTTCTTTCTTTCTTTCTTTCTTTCTTTCTTTCTTTCTTTCTTTCTTTCTTTCTTTCTTTTCTTCCTTCCTTCATGTGGCTGTGTTTTCCCAGCACCATTTATTGAAGAGACTATCTTTTCCCCATTGTATATTATTTGCTCTATGTTATTTTTATGTTAGATTACCTGACTCATTATATATAATATGTTGTATTCTTTTCTTTTTGTGAACTACTAGGTCAATGGATTTACATGAATTATTTTGACAGTTATGATCACTGAGGTGTTCTTTTCCTTACATTAGCAATGAAAAAAATGCTTTCTTCAATTTTAGTAAAATATTGCCCTTCCTATGTTAAAAAAATGATGTCGAGGTGAGTCATTTATCAGAACTGTTTACCAATTAGTTCTTTATTCCTCACCAGTGAGAGAAATCTGCCGGTAGAAAAGAATGTCACATATCTCTTAGGACTTTCTCAGAGTTACAAGTCCAGGTACAGCAATGCATAAATGAACCACCTTGCAGAAGTGACCTTAGATCATATGAAGAGAATGATCTGCCTCTGGAATTTTCCATGGCTAATGTACGAAACTCATAACAGTCTTTGTCATCTATTCTTATTAAAATTGATAAATAGAAATTGCCCCTGTAAATCTCTAAAGAAAATCACACATCTACAAACAGCAAAGCTATTAGGCAGGTGACAAATACATGTTTTCTAACACTATTTCTAGAAAAGTTGTATCTGACATCTGTTATTTATGTTTATTTTTATTTCATACATATGTTCAAGTTGCTTTAGATATGCCCCCATAAATATAACCAAAGGTTTTTATCTCAGTAGCAGCTCCTGGAGCAGAGTTTGCCAAGGAAGCTGGCAGAGGAAGAGCCTGCATCTATCAAACACTTGAGATCTGAGATTCACTTAGGTGTACATTTTGTGCCTGACCCGTGCTTCATCATAGAATAGGGAAAACATTTTCACAAAAATGTAATAGCTTTCTATATAGTGCATTCCTCAATTTAGTTATGAAGCATATTCAGAGCTTCTGTACAAAGATCTGAATGCCAGCTCCCCAAATATCAACAAAACAGCCTATTGAAGAGATAAAGCTGAGATTTTTGCTTATTGTGGTAAAGGAGAATACTATCTTAACATAATCTTAATATCATTTCAGAGAAAAGAATACAAATATTTGATATTGAGATTTTGAGGTGTCTTCTAAGGCAGGTCTTTCAATGTGGAGACTTGGTTAAGACTGAGTAAAGGTCATGATATACATGACCTGGAATAATGTGAACATTAGGGCGCCTACCCTCTCACAGTTGAAAATTCATGGATGGAGGCCTGGGTGACTAAGTTGGTTGAGCATCCGACACTTGATTTTGGCTCAGGTCATGATCCCAGGGTCATGGGATCAAGCCCTGCATCAGGCTGCTCTGTAACATGTGTGGGGCCTGCTTAAAATTCTCTCTCTCTCCCTCTTTTCCTCTCACATGCTCTCTCTCTCTCTAAAATAAATAAAAATTAAAAAGTAATAATAATAAAAAAGAGAATCCATGTATAACTTATAATTCCCCAAAAACATGGCTACTGTTGACCAGAAGCCTCACCAATAACATAAATAGTTGATTAACATATATTTTTGATTTTGTGTATTATATACTATATATTTACAATAAAATATATGTATTTTATTGTATATATATAAATAATATAATAATATAATTATATATAATATATATTATATATATTATTATATAATATATTATATATAATATATTTATATATATTATTATATAATATATTATATTATTATATATAATATATATTATATATATTATATAAAAATATAATATATATAATATATTATATGTAATATATAATAATATATATAATATTTGTATATAATATAATATAAATATATATAAATAAATAAATGTAAATATATATATATATAAAATGTATATATACTATATATTTACAATAAAATAAGTTGGAAGAAAGCATGTAAGAAAATCATAAGGAAAATACATTTACAGTACTGTGTTTATGGATATGATAAGTTTATGTCATCTGTTTACACGATGGATTATCAGTCAGTACTAACAGCAATATTATCTTTCATGAATCAAAACACTGTAGATGTTATCACTAACACTAGACCTCAAAAATGAAAAGGTAATGTAAAAAAAAGTTCATTAACATTTATGGGTGTACATCTCATACACTGATAATGAAGAAACATAAATACAGTTGCTTTATGGTATAGTGTAATCAATATGATTGCATCATAGTAGCCCAATGTATACACTAATGAAGAAGTTGCTATAACATGTTTATAGCATATAGTATTACAGTCATATTCATAATGCAGTATTAGATACATTGCTACTCTGTGATAATAAGCTGATATGCAGTTTCTCCATTTATTAGAGAGAGAGGCATACAGTATAGTAGTGTATTTCTTTGAAAGCAAAGTTATAAAATCATAAGAAAATGAACACATTATTAATTTTATATTAAGTATCATTCACATCATGCCTATTTAGGGATACGCTGTTCACTTATTGCACAGGTGTTCTAAACGATGACAACTTAAGTGGTGATGATGACATAAAAAGCTTTTATGCAGTTCTTGCTCACAGTTATTAGAGTTTCCTTCAAAGACACATACATATACAGCATAAGTTTATGAACTGCATAATTATTCACTACTCATTAAGTGGAAGTGGATCATTATAAAGGTCTTCATGCTCATCATTTTCACATTGAGTAGGCTGAGGAGGAAGAGGAAGAGGAAGGGCTGGTCTCCCGGGACTAGCAGAGGCAGAAAAGGTGGAGATGGAAGGGGAGGCAAGAGAGGTCGGCATACTTGGTGTAACTTTACAGAAATAGACTGTAATTTCTCTTTGAAATTTTTGCTTTTTCTTTTCTTTAAAAAATGTTTCTATATGTTGCTAATTCTTCTTCCACCATCTGCTTTAGTTTCAGTGCCCATATCATAGAAGGATCCATGTCATAGAAGTCAAACACAATTTTGCATAGTTGGAACCTTCTGCCAGATTGTCTAATGTCAATTTGTTTTATGGCACTGGTGTGGAAGCACTCATCTCCATCAAACCATCTGTTAATTAGCTCTTGAATTTATCCAAGACCCATATCTTGAAACCCTTCACCGCCCCCCTCCTTTTAATGCCCTATCCACAGTCTCTTTTGTGATTTCTTTGATTGACTCTGTTGTAAATCCTGTGAGGTCATGCATAACATCTGGACGTGGTTTTCTCCAGTAAGAGTTTATTATTTCAAACTTGATGGCTTTTGTGGCTTCTTTCTATTATAATGATGACGTCTTCAGTGGTGTAATCCTTCCAGACTCTCATCATGTTCCCTCTGTTGGGGTTTTCTTCCATACCATTGACAATCCTTTCTGTAGAGCACCATATATGATGAGCCTTAAAGGTCCCTATGACCCCCTAACCTAGAGACTGAATTAGACACATTATGTTTGGGGGCAAGTAGACCACTCTGTTGCCTTCAGTATTGAACTCATGGGGTTCTGGGTGGCCAGGGGCATTGTCCAATATCAAAAGAACTTTAAAAGACAGCCCCTTACTGGCAGGGTACTTCTTGACTTCAGGGCCAAAGCATCAATAGAATCAATGCAGAATAAGAGTTCTTGTCCAGGCCTTCTTGTTGTACAACAAAAAGACTGATGTTTCTCTTCTCCCTTCAAAGCTCAGGAAGTAGCAGCTTTATAGATAAAGGCAGTCCTGATCATACACCCAACTGCATTTGCACAAAACAGTAGAGTTAGCCTATACTTCCTGTCTTAAATCCTGGTACTTGCTTTTCTTCCTTACTAGTAAATGTCCTTTGTGGCATTTTTTTTCCCCAGAATAGTGCACTTTGTCTGTATTAAAAACCTGTTCAGACAGATATTCTTTCTCCTCCATGGTTTTCATAATAGCATCTGGGAACTTGTCTGCTGTCTCTTGGCAGAATGTGCTTCTCCTGTTATGTGGACATTTTTAAAGCCAAACCTCTTTCTAAATTTATCAAACTATCCTTTGCTGGCATCAAATTCTTCAGCTTTAGATCTTTCACCTTCCTTTTGCTTCAAGTTGTCATGTAATGACTTTGCTTTTCTTTGGATCATATTAAAGTCTATAGGTATGCCTTTCTTATAGCAGTCCTTCACCCACATAAAAGCTGCATTTTCAAAAGCTTGTATTTCACAAAAAGTGCAAGGATTTTTTGCCTGCTGGCATAGCTGCGGTGATGGCTTCATGAATTTTCTTTTCCTTTTTTGTAGCGTTCCTTATGCTAGATTCATTTATCTTGAAATGGTCGGCAACTACAGTATATATCAATCAATTCACCTTTTTCTTGTAATGTCATGACTTTCTTTGCTTCTTGGGAGTACTTCTAGTATCACTAGTGGCACTTCATATGGGTCCCATAGTGTTATTCAGGTTTTACAGTGTTGCACTAAAATGATAAAAAAAAAATATGCAAAAATGGTGAAGGATCACTTTTTTCTGCAATATGCAATTTACTAGGGAAATGTGAGATGGTTAGTGTCACAGGACATTTTAAGTGGATACTTAACAACATTTGAGCTCACTACAATAGCAATGGGAGATGGCTACAAAATTATTATGGTAGTGCAGTGTGTACTATAGTTAATTTTATGCAGTTATGACTCAGTACTACATTTTTACATTTGTTTACATTTGTCTCAACTGAAAATGGCACCATGTACCCTCTGTGTTTGTGTGTGTAAGTTTCAATGAATTAAAAATTTTTATAACAGATTTGTATATATTTTATAGTAGTAAATGACAAAATAGACTAGCATCTACTTATATTTTATGGATTCATGACATTCCTAATTTTTTCTTAGTTTTTTTTTCAATATTTCTAGGATACATGATTTGTCTGCAAGTTTTTTCATATGGCAAGTCTCCATAAAGTTTTCCAATATATTTATTAAAAAATCTGCATACAAATGGACCCACATTGTTCAAACCAGTGTTGATCAAAGGTCAACCTTAATAGTTCAACATCAGTGGACATAGCAGTGAAGATATTGAGGTAAGGAATCTAAAGAATCTTGGAGTATAAATTGTTGTTTGATGCTTTTCTATTGAAGGTTTGATGGATCTTCTAGGAAATTACTTGAATAAACAATAAAGTAATTCTCCATATGTATCTTCCTGGGCAAATGTTTTCTGGAATTGTAAAGTTAAATTGATGAACATAGAGGAATGCAGAAGTCATATTAATGTAGATTAAGCTGCATAGTTGCTTTGATTCTCAGATCACTGCTATATGAGGGATGACACTCCTTCCCCTGCAGAATATTGTCTCTGAGCTGACACTTTGGCTGTACTGAAATTCTGTGGGTCTGTCTGCCTCTGGTATAGAAGACAAGATGAATAGTGGATCCCATGGTCATGGACCCATTCATATAATTCATTTTTTGTGTGTGAAATAGGTCCTGTGGTAAAATGATATTTTGTGTGAACTGCCAATTTTATGGATCATGCATTTTGTAATCTATAGATAATCGTGCTAGCTGACATTTTTTTGGACAGGAGAGGCAAATCCATATTGGGGAGATTAACTGTTCATGTTAGGACAAACCACTGGCCCTTCCCAGATGGAAGGAGACTAATGTAGTTGACTTGTGCTCAAGTGACTGAGCTGTAGTTAACTTGTATCCATGTGACCTCCTCAAGGAATGGTGCCATATTTGGGACTTAACGTTGGTTTCTGTTGCTGAAAGATTGGACCTTCAGAGGCCTCAGTAGCTAGATCATCTTTTGTATGTAAGATTCCATGCTGTTAGGCCCATGTGTAGCATCAGTCTTTGTCAATGTGATCAGTCTGTTCATGTGCCCATTGTCGCACTTCCATGGTGACCGATGGACGAGGCTGGCTAACATCAGCTGTCCAAACTATTTTGTTTATTTGGTTGTTCAGTACCTCTGTCATGGTGAATATATTCTGGTAAGTGTTAATGTATGATGCGGATATCTTCATGTTCTCTGTCCACAACCAGACATCCATTCACATGTCTCTACCCCACATTTCCTTATTTCTAATTTTTCATTCCCTTTCCTTCCAGACCACTCACAAAGTAGCCAGGCCATTGATGACTGCCCAGAAATCTATATATATTCTCACCTCATGTCACTTCTCCTTGTATAATAAATGGATGACCAAATACACTGCAACCCTTTTCACTTCCCATCATGTCTCTCACGTGACTATAGTGCAGCTGTCATCCATTTTTTAGCTTGCATCCTTATATCCTGCTAACATATATGTAAAACCAGGTTTGGGCCTTTTTCCCTCCTGTAGCTGGTTGTACAGAACCCTCTTCTTACCACAGTACTAGAAAAGGAAAGGATTCTGTGCAACTATTGTGAGTGATATGGGAATTCGGACACCTGTTCATGTAGTTTATTTGTGCCTTCTGGGCCTACGAGATTAGATCTTAGATGGACCATTTCCATCTTATAATACACTGCTGTTGGGCCTATCCAGTTTTTTGATTTGGAGGATAAAACAAAACACAGCTCACAAAAGGGCGTTCTGTGCACATGATGAAGTGTTTATCTCTACTACGGCCTAGTAACAGGCCGGGATCTGTTTCTCAGAAAGCATATAATTCCTGTTCTAAATCTGCAGGGCACTGCATTGTAATTCTTCCACTGAGGCTTTCCATCAAAAATACACAGCATCTTTTCCCACCACTGACATACCCAATACCTCAGGTCTAGTATCTAATGGCCCTAGTAACAGGACTGCTTTCATGGAAGCCTTGACCTGCTACGGAGCCCTTTTCTACTCCAGGCTTAGTTAAAGGCTGGCAGCTTTGTATTTTATCCAGTAGTTTTAGGTGTGGAATGTGTTGCCTTCACAACAAAAAGAGACCTACCAGGTACTATGCTTTTCTTTTCTTTTGTTTCTTTTTTCTTTTCTTTTTTCTTTCTTTTCTTTTTTCTTTTACTTTTTTTTGTAGTAGATGATACAACACAATTCTCAAATTTTGAACATTGCAAATGGCTAAACAACATCATCCATGGAATGAACAATTGTGAGTTTTTCAACTTTTGTAAAAACAGAGATCAGCAAGAAATGGAGGGAGTCCATCCTGTACATGAGTTCAGGACCAACAGTTCCAGAATTTCTGAAATCTTTCATTTGTAAGCACATTTGGTGCCACTTACCATGTCAAGTGTGTTGGGGGGTGGGGTCTGATATTAGATCCAGTTCCTTGGGTCTAATATCAAGAGTGTGTGTGAGAGAGAGAAGCATACACAGAGACATGACAGAGACTTTTAGAGGAAAGTAGTGTGTATTTTATGAAGAAGATGATGGTTCTTTGGACATTAGAGACTAAATACAAAATCCCACTCAGAAAGAAAACGTGGTTTAGTCTTGTCTTTTGTTGCTCATGATTTTCTTTTTTAATCCCCTACTTCTCCCTAGCCACATTTTCCCCTAACATCTGGCCACTAAAATTCTCGAATATAGCAAAAGCTCATACTATCACCTTTGACTTCCTAATCCTCTTGAGCATTGGAGCAGTAAATATGACATGGGAATAAGCCACTGCAGGAGAAGAAAAAAGCTTAACTCAGCTTCTCCCACAAGTAGCATGGAGAGGGGCACCTGGGTGGCTCAGTTGGTTAAGCTGCCGACTTCGTCTCGGGTCATGATCTCGCGGTCCATGAGTTCGAGCCCCGCGTCAGGCTCTGTGCTGACAGCTCAGAGCCTGGAGCCTGTTTCAGATTCTGTGTCTCCCTTTCTCTGACCCTCCCCCGTTCATGCTCTGTCTCTCTCTGCCTCAAAAATAAATAAACGTGGGGCGCCTGGGTGACTCAGTCGGTTAAGCGGCCGACTTCGGCTCAGGTCATGATCTCGCGGTCCATGAGTTCAAGCCCCGTGTCGGGCTCTGTGCTGACAGCTCAGAGCCTGGAGCCTGTTTCAGATTTTGTGTCTCCCTCTCTCTGACCCTCCCCCGTTCACGCTCTGTCTCTCTCTGTCTCAAAAATAAATAAACGTTAAAAAATTTTTTTTTTAAATAAAAAATAAATAAACGTTAAAAAAAAAGTAGCATGGAGAGATATGGTTATATACCAGTGCATTAATTTCCTATTGCCACTTAACAAATTGCTACAAACTTAGTGGCTAAAAACAATACATATTTAATCTATTACTCTGGAAGCCAGAATCCAAAGTCCATCTCCTTGCTCTAAAGTCCAGGTATCAGCAGGGTGATTTGTCTTTGAGGCTCTAGAAGACAATTTCCTTGCCTTTTCCAGGCTGCCTATTTTCCTTGGGTTATGGCTCCTTCTTCTATCCTCAAAGGTGACCGCATAGCATCTTCAAACCTCCCTCCTCCTCTTCTAATGCTTCCATAATCACATTACCTTGTACTTTTCTGAAGCCACATCTTCTTTTGCCTTCTTTTTATAAGAGCACTGTGGTTATATTTAGGGCCAACCCAGAGAATCCAGGAAAATTTCTCATCTCAAATGTTCAATTTAATTACATCTATAAATTACATCTACATTCATATAAGGTAGCATTCACAGATTGCAAGAATCAATGTATGGATGTATTTGGTGCACATGATTCAGCCAACCCTAACCAGTTATGAGCAGAGCTGTCCAGTGGGCTCCTTCGCTTATCTCTACTCCAGTTCTGCTTATAAGATTTATTTGATTCTTCTGCAACCATCTCTTCAGATTGGAAGAAATACCCTCTATACAATCACAGTGAAGCAAAGAAAAGAAAACATATGCAAACTGTTGGATATGTATCTAATGTTAAATATGTATGGATGGAAGAATATTTCAAAGGTTTCATCCTTAGTATTCTTTGTAATTCATTGACTTTGAGAAGTTTGTATAAAGAAAGGAAATACAGTGAATAGTTAGAGGAGTTATTTTCCTTAAGCCATGAAATAAGTTCCATTTATTGCGAGCATCTAAATTAGTAACAAAGCTAAAATGCTAGATATTCTTTTCTATTATTAGTAATCAGTTCTCCTGACTATAATTATAAGTTTATTTATCCTTCATAATGTTCCCTAATAGTATGTAGAAGCATTGTGTATTGTGCTAAGTACAGAAAGACTTTATACTAGTATAAAATACAGGTAAGACTGACAATCTAAGAAGATAACATTAGCGTACCAAATTCTTTTGGGATTTGAAACAGCATTAAATTTATATTCAAAATATTATGGAAGTGATCTCTAATGAGAAGACATCTTTAAAAAGTTTCTGTAAATTATATACCAATAGAACATATGCTCATAAAGAGTTTCAAACTAAAGGCACCATCCATAAGTTACTAGTGGCTATTAACATTGACTACCTCTGTGTATTCAAAAAATAAAACTGAAATGAGTGGGAAAGTAAATATACAGAAAGAAAAATGTTTTCTTGCATAAAGAAATTTATTTTGTATTTTAAGCCTGCGGAACTATAATACTTTTTCATATATATCTTTAATGATTTCAAGATTGATAAGGCATGGTTTATTATTAGACACAATGGTGAAAATGAACACAAAAATGACAAAATATGAAAGCTGGTTATTATGGTATACTGAATGAATAAGTGAATGGATGGATATCAGTGCAAAAGAGTTTATTTTCTACTTTCATGTGAACAAAAGTCAAGGTAGTATTTATTTACTTAGAAATGTAGCCTGCATAATTAAGAAGCATTGTTTCAAATTACTGGCAGACATTAATATTTTAAACTTCACAGAAGGCATCATTTGATTTCACAGTGGCCTAACACTAATCTGTAATATACTATGGTAGAGATTGCTAGCTGGGCACCAGATCTATTGCCTTTTGAATTTATAAACAAAGTTGAGCTGTTTTTCCTAACTTTTCCTTTTGTTCAATGTAGTGATATGACTCAGTTCTAGCCAATGGAATATGAGCAGAGGTATACCTCTTCTAAGATTTCTACATGGGGTTTTGGCTCTTTCATCTTTAGTTGGCTTACTATAGGTGGGCAAAATGATCTTGCTTGGAAGCCATATGCTGATGATGGTAGGGCAGAAGAATGGGAGGTATATGCATCCTGTCTTAGAGGAGAGCCATCCACTGATCAGAAATTTATGAGAGTGGAAAATAAGTTACCATCTTGTTTGCTAAGCCATCATACACTTATTTGTCACTGCAGCTAGTATTATACTAAGCAGAATAATTTGCAGCTGTTTGATTGAAAAATACTATACAAATAAACATGTTTGCTATCTAAAGTAAATTAGGCTGAATCAGTTACTTATAAATTATGCATCTGTCTTAAAAGAAATATAAAAGAGTAGTAACTTTGTTTTTATAAACTTGGTTGAGGTAACAGAGGTTAATCACTTTCTGAGATCAAGAACGTTTAAAGTGATTTTGGGCAAAACAGAACAAAGAAAAAGAACAGGCTGAAGAGAAACAGAATATGAAAACTAAAGAGCTTACAAGCTGCCAGATGTTTCTAATTCTTTATTAAAACTATAAACCTGCCTCAGAACTCTTGCAGACTCTTTGCATACTAAGCCCTGATAGTGCTAACCTAGGGTTATTAATTTATAAAAGCCACCACTCTGAACTCTTGTCCTATCTCAGGTTAATATTCTCAGGGTACACTGGGCAGAGAAATATTCTTCTAATGTATAAGTAGAGGTGAACTGTTAGCAGCCTTAATTTTTATCAACCTGACGTTCTAACCAGCGAGATACAGGCTTTTTGGCTTAATCTCAAGTGTGTTTGAAAGGCTACAAAGTATTTATAAAAATATATTTTCAGGAAAACACCACAGGAAGTATGTTTTCTACATACTTGTATATCTGTATGCTACAAATAACTTTCAAAAATCACAACTGTGGTGGTGCCTGGGTGGCTCAGTCAGTTAGGCGTCTGACTCTTGATTTAGGCTCAGGTCATGATCTCACGGTTTGTGTGATTGAGCCCCATTTCGGGCTCTGCACTGACATCATGAAACCTGCTTGGGATTTTTTCTCTCTCTCTCTGTCTCTTTGCTCCTCCCCTACTCGTGCTCTCTCTCTCTCTCAGAATAAATAGATAAACATTGAAAACAAACAACCAAAAATCACAGCTCTGAATCAATGGATATTGGTGAAAGTACCAGGTAATGCAAACACACAAGCCCAGAAAAGGCACATACAATGCATCCCTATTCTTCAAAATGCTTCAGTTCGTGTAAAGCTGTTGGTATTGCTGACCTACAGCAATTTGGGCTTTTTCTAAGAGGGCTTGGGCCCTCTTGGGCTATTTCTAAGAGGAAGAAACATAGTATGACCATTGCCTTCAGTTGCTCAAGTGGAAAAAAAAAGTGTTAAGAGTGTAGTGGTGCCGCCATTTATCATCTCAAACATGGTAAAACAAATGAATATAAATAAATAAGCAACAAGGAAAAAAGCTAACATAATATATACCTAAAGGAAGAAGTTAATACAGTCTTCACACATGATTTCGTAAAGATTTTACAAAGTACTGATTTAGTCTTGAAAGTTGCCATAACAACTTCACTAGGGATATGCTAATCCCACTGCCTAGCAGATGGAATGCTAATGCTTTGGCAACTGGCAGGGTAGGATCCTCAACAAATTGCTTGTTACTTCATTGTGATTTTGAAACATCCTCTGGAGAATAACTGTCATTATACTCCTTAATGTTACATTATAACTCATAGATTCTGACACTGTTATTTAGCTGAAGCAGGGCGTTATTAGCCAAACTGCTGTGAGTGTTTTATCTCTTGGAGAATTCCAAACAGCAAATTGATTAAGTAAGCTACAACAAGAGGACAGATACAATTCCTCTAGTGATGACTGACTCTTAGACAAACTATGTTTTGCTTGTGTGTTTTTGATCAAGATCAAGTCTTTGTGTTTACCTGTGTGTACATAATGAATTGTATATTTACCCAAATGGTGGCTTCAAGACATACCTTTTTAAACTATCTATTGGCAAACTATCAATGTCCAATGAGCTGGTTATTAAGGAGAAGCAGCTGTTTCAATCATCTAGCAGCTCTAATGGGTTGATATGTGTGACTGTGCTGTCTTCATACAATATTAGCACATCCTGGTTGCTCAATAATTATTAAAATCAATTATGAATAGTGGAAATGGCAAGATGAAGAGGGAATTATTGGAGCAGCTGACGATTTGAGGAGATATTTTAGGCAAATTCCAAACTAATGATAATGTGCATGTAGAAAGGAAGAAAGGAAGGAAAGGACAAGGGAACTTTTAATGGAGATAGTCAGTGGTATACTCGAGTCAGTTCCTACCAGCTTGTTAAATTGTTACATTTCTAGGACTTTTGTGAGTCAGTTTTTAAACACAATCATTATTTAAAAATACATTATATAAATTTACAATGAAATAAATTACACTAAAATTGTAATAATAGTTAAAAGCCATCATTTCCTAATTGTTTTGCTACATTTAACGATTTTTTATCCTCTTGGACTTATTTATACCTATCACATCTATAAAGTAGAAATACTGTACAATGATGTTCAACTGCATGTACAGCTCTTCCCAATTCTGCATTGAGTGATTCATGAATAGCTTGAAATTGGCCATAGTGAGTGGGCTTATGGCACCATGGAAATAAGCAAATGCTGCATTTTTGTATTTAGATATTTGAAGATATTTATCATTCTGTTGCAAATCTTCAAGTCGATTCCAGAGCTCTATAAGCAAACATGGAATCTCAATACTAAATTTTGAGTTGGCAAAAACATGGAAATTCTTAAATGTCACAAGAGTTAGAACAATCACCAGTTATATCACTGAATTTACTTCATAAATTATTTTGAAATACATTCAGGTAAGTACATTTGAATGCACATCTTAGATAATATTTTGAAATAAATAAATAAATAAATAAATAAATAAATAAATAAATAAAATAGGTATATTGTAATAAATGAAAGCAAGTCTAATACAAGGTAAAAGTTGTACTTGGAAGACAGATAAAACCAAACTGAAATTCTCAAATCATAGTAACACCAACCTTGTTTTGTAATGACAAATGTTCATTAAAATGTAGCAGGCTAACTGAAATAGCTAAAACTGATAATATGGATGTATAATTTGTAGCAATACTTCTCTAATAAATAAAAATTATTCAAACTTTACTACTAAGTTCTTATTATTGGTATTTAAGGGTTTTTTTTTCCTTTTTCCAGTTTTAATTTAAATTCCAGTCAGCTAACATACAGTGTAATGTCAGCTTCAGGTGCAGGATCCAGTGATTCACCACCTACGTACAACACCCAGTGCTCATCACAAGTGCCTTCCTTAATACCCATCACCCACATAACCCATCCCCTTAATCCACCCCCTCTCCAGCAACCCTACTTTGTTCTCTATAGCTAAGAGTCTGTTTCTTGGTTTGCCTCTTTTTTTTCCTCTTTGCCTGTTTGTTTTGTTTCTGAAATTCCACATATGAGTGAAACCATATGGTATTTGTCTTTGACTTTTTTCGCTCCGTGTAATACTCTCTAACTCCATCCACATCATTGCAAATGGCAAGATTTAATTATTTTTTATAGCTGAGTAATATTCCATTGTGTGTATGTATGTGTGTATATGTATATATATGTGTGTGTGTGTGTATCTACATATCTATATCTCTATATTTCTATCTATATAGATGTATACATAGCTATGTATACATCTATATAGATATCTATATATATAGATATATAGATAGATATATACATACCTATGTATACATGAAAGAGGGTTCCCCTTTCTCTACACCCTCGCCAACACCTGTTGTTTCTTGTAGTGTTGATTTTAGCCATTCTGACAGGTGTGAGGTGATCTCTCATTGTAGTTTTGACTTGCATTTCCCTGATGATGAGTGATGTTGACCATCTTTTCATTTGTTGGTTGGACAACTGTATGCAATTATTGTTTATGTCTTTTTAAGTAATCATAATAATGTTGGATATTAATAATAAATTAATTTATTCTAATTCAATCCATTGAGCATGGAATCCTACTATTTAATTCCCCTCCCCTCTTTTTGTTCCAAATTTACAAGTACAACAAAGTCTACCCTTTGCTGAAGACTACATTGTTTCAGTGCACTATTTTTGTTTTGTTTTGTTTTATTTTTTTTAAACCAAAGATAGGAATGCAAAACAAGTCTATTTAGGATGGATTGTCAAAACAACATCTGGTTTTGACAGATTTTACTTAAATTGCTGATTGTTCAGCATTTGAAAATACTTTCCTCTTAGTCTCTTTTTTTTTAAACAAACATGAACTTTGCTGCTAAGACATCATAAATAAATAAAATGCATTCTGTTCTTTCCTTTTCAAATGTGAATTAAGCCAAAGACCCTTAAACAGAAAAAAAGAACTCTAAATCCTACATTTACTGCATAAGGAACTAAACTGTCTGGGTTGTGAATTTGGAAATCTGCTCTTTTTTCCAATGGATAAATCTAGTTAAGAAATCTGTGCATACATATGTATGTGTGTGTTCATTATGTGTAGATTAATTTTAATTGAAATAGAGATATTATCATGTTTGCATACTATACTTTTATCTTCAACATGCTAATAAAATATAGGTTGCTCACTGAAAATGTAGGTTGCTCATTTAGAGAGTGTAAATTGTATGTATTTAATTCTTTGAGCCCATTAATACATAGAGTAAATCAGTACTGTTTTAAAGTTTGTTCATCATAGACAGTAAAATGAATATAAATACAACAGTGATCTAATTTTTTTCTATATGGAATTAACTCATTCATGTAAGATTGAAAGTTAATAGAAGCTTCCCACACAGAAATGCAAAAAGAAAAATAATTTTAGAAAATAACAGAGAATCTGAAAACTGTGAGACAATTTTAGAAAGTGTAATATATGTGTAATGTAATAAGAGGAGAAATGAGAGAGAATAGGAAAGAAATATTTGAAATAGTAATGGTCCAGAATGTTTTTAAATTAATGGTGGACACCAAACTACAGATGTAGAAAGCAGTATAAAGACCAAAACACTACACAGGTGAGCATCTCATATTTGAACTGCAGCAAATTAAAGAAAAAAATTCTTGCAAGAAGCCAAAGAAAAAGTATATCTTACCTAGAGAAGAATAAGAATAAGAATTACAATGTACTTCTATGGTATAATGAAAACATATATTTGATCTTTATCCTTAGTTTCTGGCACACAGCTCCTAAAACCTTTGAAATGTTCCCAGTGATAGAAGTGTCTTATTCATGCTAATACGGTGACATATATGTTATATACATGTAAATACATCTATGTGTATATATTTTTACATGTATACATATGTGTGTGTGTGTGTGTGTGTGTGTGTGTGTATATATATATATATATATATATATATATATATATATTAACAAACAAAAAGTTTGGGGTGTGTGTGTATATATATGCATATATATGTGTGTATATATATATATATACATATTTGTTAATTAAGCACTATTTATTCACATTTACTGCTCGTGACCTTGAAGTTCATGCATATAATAAATGACAAATATTAGTGAGAGTGAAATATTAAGTTTGCTAAATAGGAATCCCTATATCTGAATAAATCAGATCCCTAAATCCCTTATATCATGGGAATTTTATCTGGTTCATAGGATTGTCCTTTTATTTATTTTTTAGGTTTATTTTATTTAGTTTGAGAGAGACAGAGACAGCACAAGTTGAGGAGGAGCAGAGAGAGAGAGAGAGAGAGAGAGAGAGAGAGAGAGAGGAGAGAGAATCCTAAGCAGGCTCCGTGCTGCCAGTAGGGTTAGAACCCACGAGGCCATGAGATCATGACCTGAGCTGAAACCAAGATTCCAACGCTTAATCAGCTGAGCCACCCAGGCGCCCCTAAACATTGTCCTTTTAAACCATGCACTTGGGAGTTTATACATTTCTTCATCACTCAAATGTTTTGAGACTCTTCTTTAGTAAATTTTGAGTAATTTGTAACAAACAGAAAATCAGACTGATTACATTTTAGTACAAATCATATAATAAATTATATAATAATTTTTTCAACTAAAGGCTAAAAACCTAGTCAGATAGCCCAATGGATTCAAATGCAAGCTCAAATAAGATTAAATATGCTAAAAAGTGAATTTTACCCTGCATGATCTACCTGCATTGGACACTTTTAAAGTAATGGACCACGAGTGTTTTCTTTTTTAAGTTTATTTATTTTTGAGAGAGAGAGAGAGTAAGCAGGAGAGAGGTAGAGAGAGAGGGAAAAGGAGAATCCCAAGTAGTCTCTGCAGTGGTAGTGCAGAGCCCGACATGAGGCTTGATCTCACGAACCCTGAGATCATGACCTGAGCCAAAATCAAGAGTTGGTAGCTTAACCAACGGAGCCACCCAGGTGCCCCTGGACCACAAGTTCTTAAGACAAATTTCAAAAGTAATTTTTTTAATGTTTATTTATTTTTAAGAGAGAAAAAGAGAGTGTGTGTGCGAGTGGGGGAGGGGCAGAGAGAGAGGGAAACAGAAGCTCTGAAGCAGGCTCTGCGCTGACAGCAGAGAGCCTAATGCAGGGCTCAAACCCACGAACAGTGAGACCTGAGCCACAGTCAGACACTTAACCGACTGAGCCACCCACATGCTTCCCAAAAGTAATTTTTAAGAGGAATCATATTAAAATTTAAATAGGATACGCTTTGGTAGTGTCTGCCCACCTGTCTTCTCTGCTGCATGCCTCTTTTATCATCACTGGGGAGCCACCAACATGTTGGAGACACCAAACATGTTTGCAGTATATGATAGAGTTCATGTATAGGAAGTGGACATCATTGGGACAAATAGACACATATTCATGCTGGAAATCTTCAGGTGGTTACGTTGTACCATGTGAAAAAGAAGCTGGGAAAGTTAATCAGGAAAACAACAACAAAAGATAAGAGAGAGAGAAAAGAAATGTATTTCTGGTTTATAGCATTTTCCAGCTCATTATTCCAGACCCTACCTGAGACCTGGCCATATCTCTATCCTTAGGTTCCATGACTGCTATAGACTATTTGTGACCTCCCCAAACTCATGTTAAACCCTAATGCCCAAAGTGATTTTATTTGGAGGTGGGCCTTTGGCAAGTGATTAGGTCATGAAGGTGGAAACTTCACAAATGAAATTAGTGGCCTTATAAAAGAGACCCCAGAGAACTCCCTTACCTTTTCTATCATATGAGGTTATGGTGAAAAGATGACCTTTTTGAACCAGGAAATGGATCTTCACCAGACAGTGAATCTGTCAACATGTTGACCTTGGACTTTCCAACTTCCAGAACTGTGACAAATAATTTTCTGTTGTTTATAAGCCTATTGGTCTGTGATATAGCAGCCCAAATGGACTATGACAATGATACATCCCAGCAAAACATAATAAATCCTTCCTTTATTGTTTTAAGTAGCTCACATTATCAAGTTGCTTCCAAAGTGTCTATATTAATCCTGTCTTCATACTGTATATCGTTGCTACTCAAAATGTGATCCAAGGACAGTTACCCATACATGAAATATTTGTTATTATCAATAATGACTTAAGAAACATGCACCAGATCGTAAACCAATTACTTCATTAAGTATACTGTTTAGTTTAGCCAACTTTGAAAAAAAATTTAAAGAAGGAAGCAATTAATTGATTTGTATTCTGGCACAAGCTTCTGATCACTTTACAAGTCTGTAAATAAAGAAATCACATGAGAAATTGAATTAGTAATTTAAAACAGACCCACAAAGAAAAGAAAAGCCTGTGCCCAGATATTTCTCTGATGAAATCTGTCAAAAAATTTAAGAGGAAATAACACGGATACATCACAAATTCTTACAGAAAAGTGAGGAAGAGGGAATACTTCCCAGCTTATTCTAAGAGGCCAGCATTCCTCCAATACAAAAGGCAAACTAAGATGTTATGAAAAAATAAAACTAGAGATCATCCTTATTAGTATAGATCTAAAAAAATTCTCAATAAAATACTAGCAAACAAAATCCAGCAACACATAAAAAGAATTATACCATGACCAAGTTGGGTTTCTTCCAGGTATGCAAAGTTAGTTTAAAATTTGAAAATATCAATTTATATAATATTAATATTGACAGAATAAAGGATAAAAAACAATTATTTCAACAGACACAGAAGTATTTCACATAAGCTAATATCCATGTATGATAAACTCTCACAGAAAACTAGAAATAGAAAAGAACTTCCTCAACTTGATAAAGGGCATCTGTAAAAAAATGTAAGGTAATGTAATATTTAATGACAAAAGACTGCTTTTTCTGTAATACCAGGAACACAGGATATCCACTCACCATTTTAATCAACATTGCATGGGAGCTTTTAGTCATTACAATCAGGTAAGAAAAATTCATCTAGATTGGAAAGGAAGAAGTAAAACTACCTTTTTTTTTTACTTTAAAAAAATTTTTAATGTTTTCATTTATTTTTGAAGGAGAGAGAGAGAGAGAGACATGAGCGGGGGAGGAGCAGAGAGAGAGGGAGACACAGAATCAGAAGCAGGCTCCAGGCTCTAAGCTGTCAGCACAGAGCCCGATGTGGGGCTCAAACCCACAAACTGTGAGATCATGACCTGAGCTGAAGCCAGACGCTCAACCGACTGAGCCACCCAGGTGCCCAGAAGTAAAACTGTCTTTATTCACAAATGACATGATTTAAAAAAATAAATTAATTCCGGTATCATCAACATACAGTGTTTAATTAGTTTCAGATGTACAATATAGTGATTCAACAGTTCTGTACATTACTTAGTGCTCATTTTGCTAAGTGTACTCTTAATCCCCTTCACCTATTTCACCCATGTCTCCCATCTCCCCTCTGGTAGCCACAGTTTGTTCTCTATAGTTAAGAGTTGATTTCTTGGTTTATCTCTTTTTTAATTTGTTCATTTGTTTTCTTTCTTAAATTGCACATGAGTGAAATCATATGGTATTTGGCTTTCTCTGACTGATTTATGTCACTTTGCATTATACTCTCTAGATCATTCTATGTTGTTGCAAATGGCAAGATTTGATTGTTTTTATGGCTGAGTAATATTCTATTGTACATATATACCACTTCTTTAACCATTCATCTATTGGTGGACACTTCGGCTGTTTCCATAATTTAGGTGTTGTAAATAATGCTGAAGTAAACGTAGGGGTGATATAGCTTTTTGAATTAGTGTTTTTGTGTTCTTTGGGTAAATATGCAATAGTAAAATTCCTGGGTTATATGGGAGTTAAATTTTCAATTTTTTGAGGAACCTCCATATTGTTTTCCACAGTGGCTGCACCAGATTGCATTCCCACCAACAGTGCATGAGGGTTCCCATTTCTTCACATCCTCACCAACACTTGTTTCTTGTGTTTTTTGTTTTAGGAATTCTGACAGGTAAAAGATGATATCTCATGGTTTTGATTTGCATTTCCCTGATGAGTAGTGATAATGAGCATCTTATGCTGTTGACCATCTGTATGTCTTCTTTGGAAAAATGTCTGTTTAGGTCCTCTGCCCATTTTTTTTTTCTTTGCCCATTTTTAATTGGATTGTGTATGTGTGTGTGTGTGTGTGTGTGTGTGTGCGTGCACGCGTGTGTGTGTGTTGTGTAAGTTTTTTTATATATTTTGAAGACTAACTCTTTATTTGACATGTCCTTTGCAAATACCTCCTTCAATTCAGTATGTTGTCTTTTAGTTTTGTTGATTGCTTCCTTTGCTGCACAGAACCTTTTTATTTTGATGTAGTCCCAA
The DNA here is from genome assembly GCF_018350195.1 of Panthera tigris. Taxonomy (NCBI): domain Eukaryota; kingdom Metazoa; phylum Chordata; class Mammalia; order Carnivora; family Felidae; genus Panthera; species Panthera tigris. Next base: position 173,527,885 of record NC_056667.1, read on the forward strand.
TAATGTATTTTCTCTTTTGTTTTTCTTGCCTCAAGAGACATATCTAGGAATATGTTGTTGCTGTTCACATCAGAGAAATTACTGCCTGTGCTCTCTTCTAGGATTTTTATGGTTTCACGTCTCACATTTAGGTCTTTAATCCATTTTGAATTTATTTTTGTGTATGGCATAAGAAAGTGGTCCAGTTTCATTCTTCTGCTTGTAGCTGTTCAGTTTTTCCAACACCCTTTGTTGAAGAGACTCTTTTTTCCCATTGTGTATTCTTCCCTCATTTGTCTAAGATTAATAAAGCACATAATTATGGGTTTATTTCTGGGCTCTCTCTTATGTTCCATTGATCTATGTCTGTTTTTGTGCCCATACCATACTGTTTTAATTACTATGGATTTGTAGTATATCTTGAAATCTGGGATTGTGATACCTCCAGTTTTGTCCTTGCTTTCCAAGATTGCTTTTGCTATTCAATCTTTTGTGGTTCCATACAAATTTATTTTAATAAGGATTGCAATAATTTGTAGATTCCTTTGTGTAGTATGGACACATTAACAATATTTGTGCTTCCAATCCATCAGCATGGGGTAGCTTTCCATGTGTTTGTGTTATCTTCAATTCATTGCATCAGTGTTTTATGGTTTTCAGAGCACAGGTCTTTAACTTCCTTGGTTACATTTATTCTTAGGCATTTTATTATTTTTGGTACAATTGTAAATGAGAGTGTTTTCCAAACTTCTCTTTCTGCTACTTCATTATTAATGTATAGAAATGCAGTAGATTTCTGTATATTGATTTTATTTCCTGTGACCTTACTGAATTTGTTTATCAATTCTAATGGTTTTTTTGTGGAGTCATTAAGGTTTTTTTATATATAGTATCATGTCATCTGCAAACAGTGAGAGTTTTACTTCTTCCTCACCAATTTGGATGCCTTTTGTTTCTTTTTCTTGTCTGATTACTGTGGCTACTACTTCCAGTACTGTGTTGAATAAAAGTGGTGAGAGTAGACATCCCTCTGTTGTTCCTGACCTTAAGGGAAAAGATCAGTTTTACCCTATTCAGTATGATGTTACCTGCAGGTTTTTCATATATGGCCTTTCTTATGTTGTGGTATGTTCCCTATAAACATATTTTGTTGAGGGCTTTTGTCATGAGTGAATTTGTACTTTGTCAAATGCTTTTTCTAAATCTATTGAAATTATCGTATGATTTTTATTCTTCTCTGGCTGATGTGTTGTAGCATGTTGATTGATTTATGAATTTTGAACCACCATAACATCCCAGGGTTAAATCCTACTTGATTGTGGTAAATGATTTTTTTAATGTATTGTTGTATATGAAACAAAAAAACATTTTCATAGTCATCATAGTGCACCTTCCTCATGTTTTTCAAGTGGTTCCTACTCTGATACTCTTTTTTTACTTATTTGTGAACTCTTCATCCCATCTTTCCCCCGGCCAAAGTATTTAAATTATTATTAATTTTTTTACCATTTTCTGAGTCCTATTGGCTAAGAAAGTTGACTCCTCAGGCCCCAAACCCAGTATTTTTTTGGAACCCAGCAAAGCTTATATCAATACTCTGTGAGAAAAGTGATGGTGGAAGAAATAGGTGGGGGAGGGTGAGAGAACATTCAGGGAATTACAATCAAGGCAGTATATATTTGACTGGAAAAATGACCAAATGAAAGGATATACCAAGAGATGAAGCTGGTAAGGTAGTCTGAAACAAGACATCAAAAGTCATTTGGTTTATTAGTTGAGTTTGAAGTTAATTCTGAATGAAACATGGTTGGGTTAGAGAGAAAGAAAATACAGATGTCATGCTGAGGAATACGATATTTGGATGTGTGTTTCTGGAAGATCACAGTTGTATAATCATGAGAAATATTAAGGGAAGAAGAGTATATTGCTATAGATTAAGAACGATGACATAAAGAAGTAGACTAAAGAAATAGCACTGGGGTTTAGAAAAAGAAACTGAAATTTAATGTTGGTCTTATTTTCTGGAGAATTAGAATTGGAATTTATTTATTTTTTCTAATTTAGTATCATGTTTCCCATTTTTCTACCTTTTACTGTGCTTTGGTTCAAGGATGGCCTAACACTGGCCACATGGAAATATGAATTCCCGGCTAAAAAGTCTGCCTCTGGTTCTTACTTCATATATCATTCTGGTTGGATCTTGAGCTGGGCAATGAAGAATGCTTTTCACATTTCTCCCCTTAGGCTGGAGTAATCATTCTTATTATTGTCCACTAGTGTCTCATCCATAGCTCTGATCTACTCACATCCCTAGAATTTACTTTCCTGTACATCTCCCTTGGTTCCAGATTTCTAGGAATGGTAAACACTACTGATAATTTATTTTTTTGCTTTATTTTGTTTCTCTATTTGTCTCACTAAAACTTTGAGTTTTTCTTTGAGTAATTCTTTCAGGAAGAATATTTTGGAAACCAAGTCCCTAGCTCCTTTTGTATAAAGAGATCTACATATTTTTTTACAGTGACTGAGAGCTTAACAGAATTTGGATTTTTAGCTTCAAAATTTTTTTCCTCAGAAATTAGAAGACATCTATTAATCTACATTTAACATATTCTAGTGTGTGTCTGTGACTGATGGCTATCTAAATTGTACTTTTTATAGAAATAATTTTCTTTCCCTTATGGATAATTTTAGGATTGTAAATTTTATTAGGTGGAAATCTTTAAAAGGATTAATCTTGACATTCTGTGTGGATTTTTAGCTCAAAGGTTCATGTATTTTATCAGCTTAAGACATTTTCTGTTTTATATATTTTGTTTCTAACCTTTTTTTTCTGTTAATTTTGTCCCTTTGTGGTGTCCATTAAATGAATTTTAAAATCCATAGAATTATCCATGTTACCTTTTTCCCATACCTTTCATCTTGTACTTTTGTATATTTTTTAAAAGAATCCCTCTTCTTCTTAGGGATTCTTAGGTATCATTAAATTATTTTCATAATGATTAAGATTAATAATCTACGTTTAGAAATCATCAGTAAATATGAGGCCATCATCTTTAAAACAATCATTTTCATTGTAGTATTCTTTTTTTAACATTTACTTATTTATTATGAGAGAGAGAGAGAGTGCACATGCTTATGTGCAAGTGAGAGGGGTAGAGAAACAGAAAGAAAGAATCCCAAGCAGGCTCCATGCTGTCAGTTCAGAGCACAGTGCAGGGCCCGATCCCATGAACCCTTAAATCACGATGTGAGTGGAAATCAAGAGTTGGATGCTTAACTGACTGAGTCACCCAGGCACCCCCATTGTAGTTTTCTTGGTCACAGTCAACAAAATATACTTCCAGTGCCAAAAGGGATAGAGTATAGTGATATATCAATGAAGATGCACATACTTTATAAGAAAGTATGAATTTCTCACTAAATGTATAGATTTCCCTTTTCTCCTCCTCTAAACTAAGACCCAATTATTTTTAAAATCATCTTTATTTTTTAGAGTTATAAAATTCATCCTTGGATATTCTTTCAAAGCAAGAAAAATATCCAATGGAAAAAAGACAGTCTCTTTAACAAATGGTGCTGGGAGAACTGGACAGCAACATGCAGAAGAATGAAACTAGACCACTTTCTTACACCATTCACAAAAATAAACTCAAAATGGATAAAGGGCCTGAATGTGAGACAGGAAACCATCAAAACCCTAGAGGAGAAAGCAGGAAAAAACCTCTTTGACCTCAGCCACAGCAATTTCTTACTTGACACATCCCCAAAGGCAAGGGAATTAAAAGCAAAAATGAACTATTGGGACCTCATGATGATAAAAGGTTCTGCACTGCAAAGGAAACAATCAGCAAAACTAAAAGGCAACCAACAGAATGGGAAAAGATATTTGCAAATGACATATCAGACAAAGGGCTAGTATCCAAAATCTATAAAGAGGTCACCAAACTCCACACCCGAAAAACAAATAATCCAGTGAAGAAATGGGCAGAAAACATGAATAGACACTTCTCTAAAGAAGACCTCCAGATGGCCAACAGGCACATGAAAAGATGTTCAATGTCGCTCCTCATCAGGGAAATACAAATCAAAACCACACTCAGATACCACCTCACGCCAGTCAGAGTGGCTAAAATGAACAAATCAGGAGATTATAGATGCTGGCGAGGATGTGGAGAAACGGGAACCCTCTTGCACTGTTTGTGGGAATGCAAACTGGTGCAGCCGCTCTGGAAAACAGTGTGGAGGTTCTTCAAAAAATTAAAAATAGACCTATCCTATGACCCAGCAATAGCACTGCTAGGAATTTACCCAAGGGATACAGGAGTGCTGCTGCATAGGGGCACTTGTACCCCAATGTTTATAGCAGCACTTTCAACAATAGCCAAATTATGGAAAGAGCCTAAATGTCGATCAACTGATGAATGGATAAAGAAATTGTGGTTTATATACACAATGGAATACTACTTGGCAATGAGAAAGAATGAAATCTGGCCTTTTATGGCAATGTGGATGGAACTGGAGAGTGTGATGCTAAGTGAAATAAGCCATACAGAGAAAGACAGATACCATATGGTTTCACTCTTATGTGGATCCTGAGAAACTTAACAGAAGACCATGGGGGAGGGGAAGGAAAAAAAAAGATTAGAGAGGGAGGGAGCCAAAACATAAGAGACTCTTAAGAGGCGCTTGGGAGGCTCAGTCAGTTAAGCGGCCGACTTCGACTCAGGTCATGATCTCACGGTTCGTGGGTTCAGGCCCTGTGTTGGGCTCTGTGCTGACAGCTCAGAGCCTGGAGCCTGCTTCGGATTCTGTGTCTCCCTCTCTCTCTGCCCTCCCCCATTCACACTCTGTGTCTGTCTCTCTCTCTCAAAAATAAATGAACATAAAAAAATTAAAAAAAAAAAAAAACTGAGAACACACTGAGGGTTGATGGGGGTGGGAGGGAGGGGAGGGTGGGGGATGGGTACTGAGGAGGGCACCTGTTGGGATGAGCACTGGGTGTTGTATGGAAACCAATTTGACAATAAATTTCATATTTTAAAAAAATCATTAGGAATATCACACATCTTTCTTCATGCTAAGGAATTTGATATGGGTTTTTATTTAACATTTCAAAAAATGTAGATATTTTCCTTTAAAATATTAAATATCTCTGTGGTAAAATATAGTGCTTTGGAAAACTTATGTTACCTAAAGCTAAGAAACCTCAAAGACCATGCAAAATCAATTAAATGTCTACATCCTATGAAATAAATACTTTATAAGAGCAAATGAGAAGTAACTTCCATTAGTGATAAGCACAATAAATACAACAATGAAAGTCATTAAACAATAATTATAAGACATTCCAGAATGGAACTTGTTTTAATGAAGTAGAAAGTCAGAGGGAAATTAAATCTTTACTTGAGAAATAAATTGTTTATTCCAGACCCAACATTTTTATGGTTCTAGGAAGTCCCAAGTGTCTGAATTAAGAGTGGAACCAATTAAAACATTTTCAGAACAGCGTGGCATTGTTGTGTGGGCTATGATACCTGCATGTTTTTCATAAATAGTCAGAAGGTATGTGTGTAAGCTTTTAACAGGTGAATCTTTGGAACCTTTAACAAAGCGTATTAAGTACTTCACCTCCCCGAAGCAGGATAGAATTATTTTAAAACACTATCAAGTAAAATTGCACTAAATAAGGAGAGTCCTATTCAGGTTCCAAGTACAAAGCCAATTTATTTGTTGTAGTCTACATCATATCTCACAAAGGTCTTCAATACTAGCATCCATTAAAGACACATGGTAGGAGTAACTATCAACATCCCAAAGTCTTTAACTCTATAAGGATATAAGATTAATCGATGCATTAGATATAGAGTATAAGAAAAAGACTTATAAAAATAAGTCTCCAAGATTTTTCTTTTTACCTGAGGATCTAGAAATATGGGTTTTCCATTTACTGAGATTAGATATTCCACAGAGGAGAAGGTTTCCTGGCAAGTTGGCCAGAGTTAGATTCAGGAATTATGCATATTAAGTAGCTGTATTATTCTTTACTGTAAACTCCTTGACATCAACTTCTGCCCAGCTGCTAGTTATGTAGCCTTAAAGGAGTCGTCTCTCTTGTAGGAGAGGTTTAATAGATTTTCCTAACAGAACTGGAAATGAAAGTAATCCAAAATGTCTGCCTGGGCAACTCTTCCCTATGAGTGGTTAGTTACCACTAACCTAAATGACAATTTCCTGTTTTCCATGATTAAGAGTTCTTAATTCATTTTTATACCAATTGCAATAATAGAGGTGCTAAGTTGTAATAAATTAGGTCTTCTCAATTTCTGTTAGGTATTTACTGCATAAGCATTTCACATTAATGTCATCATAATGGTGGGGAAAAGTTACTCTTCTGCAGCTTTCCCAAGCACATTTTACTTTCTAAGAGAAAAATTACTGTTTTACGTGTTAATAGAAGAAAAAACTGAATTTTCAATATATTTAATAAAAAGTCTATTATTTTATTGCTTTCTTTTATCATTTGAAGACCTTACCTATTTAATGCCACTCAATATACTATAGGTATTTAGACTAGAAAATAAGAAAAAAATCAACCTTTATTCATTTTATTCATTTATACTGATTCCACTCTGGGTTTTTTTTGTTTTTTGTTTGTTTGTTCGTTTGTTTATGAACATAACCATATAAATGAAAAGTGACCAGAAAATCCAATTAAAATGAATAAACCATTTGTTTAATAGTAGTGGAGGACTGCTGATGTAGTGAAAATTAAGGCTAAGGTTCCAAGGAATGAAAGATCTGAGAGGAAGATTTTGGATGTCAGGGTATAATATAATAGAAGGTCCACTTCCAAGTGCCCAAAGAAAAGAGAAGCCCCCTGAAAACTTTATACACAGTAAAATATCGCTCCAAAGTGAAGGTAAATGAAAATGACTTCAGAAAAACAAAAAACTGAGGAAATTCCTCTCCAGAAAAACTCTTCTTAAAAAATGTCTGGGGCACCAGGGTGGCTCAGTTTGATTAAGCGACTGGCTTTGGCTCAGGTCATGATCTCGTGGTTTGTTAAATTTGGAGCCCCGCATTGGGGTCTGCTCTGTCATGATTCAGATCCTGTCCACCTCTCTCTGTCCCTCCTACCCCTCAAAAATAAATTAAAAAAAAAAGAGTTCTAAAGAGTTTTCAAGAAGAAGGAAAATGATCTCAACAGGAAACACTAAATGTAAGAAAAAGAAAGTTAAATGTGCGGGTAAATATAAAAGACTAATGACTGTACAAAATATGAAAATGATATGTTATCTGGTTTGAAATATATAAAAATTAACATATGACAAAAATGTAAAAGGTGAGGGAATAAATGGAGTTAAAGTTTTCTAAAGTATTCTAATATTAACAGTATATTGGCAAAACAATTTGTATTTTACTAAATTAAGAATGTTCTATGCTTTTAGCAATAATGGGAAGTTGGTTAGAAAAATTAATTTTAATAGGTTATAATAGGCAGAATAAATAAAAAGGAGCTGTATCAATCAGAGACTAGTTAGGAAACAGAACCCACACCACTTATTTTAATGTATATGATTTAATTAAAAATTTAATAAAAGAACAGCTATATCTCAGTTTGTATTAATCAGAATTCCACAAACAGAACTAGTATTCATATATGTATCTTCTTCATATATATGTTCCTCATATATATGTTCTTATATATCTTCATATATATACATATGTATACATATAAGCGTATATGTATATATATAATTATAAATATGTGTGCACATATGTGTGTCTGAGAGAGAGAGAGAGAGATATCAGAGGAATTGCCTCACATGATTACGGAATGCTCAGAAGTCCCCTAAGATCTGCCTTCTGCAAGCCGAACACCCAGGATAGCTATTGGTACTGTTCCAGTGCAAGTGTAAAGGCCTGAGATCCAGGAGAATTTTCTTTCACTAATTTAAGTTTCAGACAAGTACAGGGAAAGACCAATGTCCCAGCTTGAAAAAAGTCAGGCAGAAAGATTCTCCCCTTACCCTACCTTTTGTTTTATTTAGGGTGGTAATAGATTGCATGAAGCCTGCCCATACTGGGGCAGGTAGTCTTTACTTAGTCTACCAACTAAAGTTAATCTCATTCAGAAACACTCTGACGGACATACCCAGAATAATATCCAATGAAATATTATCTGAGTACCCATAGTCTGGTCAAGTAGGCACTAAAATTAACCATCACACAATGACTATTCTCATTCCTCTTTTGTAACTTCCATGAAAGATCAACTAATTGTAAATGCCAGACAGAATTCGATAGTCTCCATAAATTGATCTGCACATATGCTTATCAAACTAGTTTGATAAGTATTTTCAAATAACTTAATGACTAATATTTTGCTCTCAGATTTTATATGGAGAAGTTTTAACACAAAGACTTCTAAACCACTGAAAATAAATGACCTATAAAGCCTCTGTCATGTCTCCCAGAATTTGTGATCCTGTGGGAACCTTATCAATAGATGTTAACCTTGAATATTTGTTCAATGACTTTTGGGGCAGCTTTTATAGAAAATAAAGAATTTAAATTTCATCAAAAGTTTAATTTCAACAAACCTATTTTTCAGTAAGACTATTTTTTTCAACATTCTAAAACTTTCAGTTACAGTTGTATCTTTCTTATAACAGACATATTTTGTTTCTGTTTTATAACATCATTATCATCTTCACTACAAAATAAGTGGCTTCAACAAAGTATAAACTTAGAGAATTCTACAAGAATTTTTGAGGAAGATGCAGTAGCAAAGTATTAGAAGAAAGTGAATTGTAATGACCTTAGGCCTGTCACAGCTTACAGTGACTCACTTTTTCTACCAGCTAAATAGGAGCTATTCACAATTGTTACCTGTAAATGGAATATTAAAATAAATCACATGGTATGAAAAGTGTCCACAAAATCATTTGAGTAGGATTGTTGTATGTGTTTTATTTAAAGTAATTTATTATAATTGAAAGAGTAAAATTATTCTGTTGTCCTTGAACACCTACAATAAATTATGCATGTTTTCGTAAACACTAACATCTCATTAGCTATTATTAAATGCACCAGATATCACACCAGTAAGCAAGTGTCAAGTATAATGGAATAGTTGGGTTTCTGCCAAAAAAATTATTTTGCCATTATTGTTAATAATACATATTTTGTTTAATAAATGGCCATTACTTTTGTAGGACAGTAAGCGTTTCAGATACATTTGTCAAGGAAGATGGAAAAAGAAGGCATGAAATAATAATTTCTATTACACTATTCAGGTGTGTTGAATAGCTGAGATGAGCAGAAACCGTTAGCAGAGGCTTTTTCCAACTCAGATAACAGTATTACCTTATTTGTTTCTTTGCCTTAATCATGCAGGGTTGGCATATTTCTCTTTCTTTTATATATTACTGTGTTGGGCTACATCGTATTTTCCATGACTTTAAGATTGAATCGACAGCATGCAAAGAATAAGCTTACCTTTTGCAGACATCTGAAAAAAGAGGTAGAGATTTAATCTGGAATCTAAAAAACTGATTTCTAGACAATGTCTACTAGACTGAGGAAAACCTATCATGGTCTGCAGCTAGAAATAACTTCCCAGTCACCTTACACGTGTTTAGTGTTCTAACTAAAATTCAATAACAAAGACTTCTGTGACATCCCATAGGTAAGAATGGTATATATTTACATGTCAAACTCTAAATTAACCATTTTATTGTAAAACAGAGTAGATCTGGAATGCAGGAAAGGATTTAGCTACTCTTTCTGGGGCTGAGCTAGAATGGAACATGCATAAGATGACCATATGCCCTATATTTCTTGGGGCATTTTAGGTTAATTCTGATACCACAATGTAAATATTAATAGTGTCTTCTCTTACAAAAGTATACCAGCATGGGGGCACCCAGGTGGCTCAGTCTGTTGAGTGCATGAGCTCATGGTTTGTGAGTTCAAGCCTGGCTGCCTGCTGCAGTGCGGAGCCAGCTTCAGATCCTCTGTCCCCGTCTCTCTCCCTCCCCCCCCGCACCCTCCCCCCCCCCCCCCCCCCCCCCGCTTGCTAACACGCTCTCTCGCTCACTTGCTTTCTCTCTCTCAAAAGTAAATAAACATTTAAAAAAAAAGTATCCGCATGCATGGTAAAATACATTTCTGGATTGTGCTAAGGACACAGACCTATATATACCCCATTTCTCCTTTCTGTATGTCTCATGGCATTTTCAATAAGCAACACCCCTAGGAAATGTTCTTTTCAGATACATTAAAATAAATTCCACTATAAAGATTTGAGACATCATGTGTGTTTGATGTCCCTCCTATATGCACCCATAGCAACCAGCATCCCCCCACCAATTACAGAAGATTGTAATTAACTATAATTGTATTACAGAAGATTGTAATAACCTGTTCACTTATTGCAGTCCTACAAAAAAAAAAAAGAAAGAAAAGAAGAGAAAAAAAACTGAATCCCTTGATGGCATCAAGGATATTATTAAACATTATATCAAAAGCATGTGGCACAATGACTGGTGTAGAATAAGATCTCAGTGAATGAAGTAGATTGTATTTGGGGTTAAACATATAATTGTTTTTTACCTCATTGTTATACTCGTCACCAAGCCATTATCTTGTTGGCTAAATATTGATTCTCATCAGGTGAATCTTTGCCTCATGTTCAAAAAAGAGTCAACTGACTTTGAAGTATTTGTGCTGTTTGTTTATTTAGTATTTTTAGATAAAGCTGTTGAGGTCTCTCCCAAGTTTTGACTTTCAAAGCAGGTTTCTAAATAAGCACAAATATTTAACCAGGCATTCTCCATTTCTTCATTATATTCACCTAGCTTTTTAAATAACTTTTACCTTAGAATGAGGGAAATAAACTGCTTAGAAATATTCACTTGTTATGTCCAGTTGCCAAGGTGATTATTGTAATGTACATATGAAATTAGATTTATCTTATTTGCATTTAAAAGAAAGCTACACTTACTACTACTTGTCACACAATTACGAACTCTGTATATATCAGAGGAAAGAGTGACAAAGGCAGAATTTCACTCAGAAACTAATGATATTACTATGTAAATAACCAAAACTTTTATACGAAAAATAAGTCTTCAAAACAAATTGAAGGATAGGAGACTTTCCAGATTGAGAAAGCTGAAAACCATTTGTTACTCATATGTGAAATATTAAAAAATAAATGAATAAAAAACATACAACAAGCAGAATTAGAAATATAAAAACATAGAACAAACAGAGGTTGCCAGAGAGGAGGGAAGTGGGAGATACAGGCTTCCAATTTTGGAATGATTAAGTCACAGAATAAAAGGCGCAACGTAGGGAATATAGTCAGTGGTATTGTAATAGCAGCGTATGGTGACAGATGGTGGCTGCATTTGTGGTGGGCATAGCATAGTGTATAGAGATTTTGAATCACTATGTTGTACACTTGAAACTAATGTAACATTGTGTGTCAGTTATACTCAAAAAAAATGTGAGACGTTAGTTTAATGCTATCATAAGACAAAATTGGGAACAGAAAATAGCATCTTATTGAATTAAAAAAAATCACGTGTGTATGATTTAGAAGGTAAGGTAAACTATTTTCATTTTTATCTTTGTTTCATTAGCTTGAAAACCCTTCCAAATATTCTGGGACATTATGTGAACATCACAGTGCTATTGATTTCCTCTCGGTCTATAAAACAAGTACTAACCAATTTTGAAATAAAGCTTTGATGCTACATGATTCACTTTCAACTTCTCAAGTCAGTGAATCTTTTACATGCTATTTCATCATTCTAGTACACAGAGGCACTTGAGCTGTATTATGTTTTGCTTTTGTTTTGTTTTGTTATTCATGTTTTGTTTCATAATAGGGCTTTCTGAGCTCTCAACTCAGGCGAGGTTTCTGTTGCAGAACTGAAATCTGAAGCAGGTTAGAGAAAATCTTGAGTGTGTAATTCTATAATGAAGGTTAAAAACTTTGGACTGAGGGTCACTTGCTGGTTATTTATTTTCATTTTAGAAATTATTTTGATTTGCTGCTAGTATTTAAATATAAGGAGACTGCCCATAAAAAAAGTCTGGGTTTGCATTTTAGAGCAACACTAGGCCAGCATCACGGGCTATACCTGGCTAGAGCTTAATTTCAGCTGCCTCTGTTAACTGATTAATAATAGTTTCCCCTCTGGGCCTACTTTAGCCCTGTATGTTACAGTATGCAATCTGCAGGCATTTGAGATTGCCAAGCTTGGCCTTGGTTGAAAGTGTCAGTTCAGTACTACCGAAGGGAGTGTTTACCTTGAAGGAATAGGCAGACATAGAGAGAGGCAGAGTTTTCCCCCAAGCCCAGGAAGAAGTGTTCTTGATTTCTTGAGGGCCTTATACCACTCACTGATTATGTCTCAGGGGGTTGCTAGGCTTAGCAAATAAAAATACAGGACATTCAATTACATTTGAATTTCTGATAAATAATATATGTTTAATATAAGTGTATACTGGACAATATTTTCAACATAAGCCAAAAAAATGTGCTCTTTATCTGAAATTCACATTGAACTTGGCATCCTGTATTTTTCTCAGTAGCCTAGGCCCTAGGGGATTGCCAGGTTCTTAGAGGAAAACGGCTAAGTTATGGGCCAAATGGGCTTGATTTCAGTTACTAAAATTTTGTCCACAGTGACAAAAGTTCTTATCCCAGAGAGGACTGAACCACGTGTCTTCAAAGGATGACATAAACTTGGGAAATAACGTTCTTATTGGTGACTGTGATGGTTTGAATATAGAAGAAAGGAAACAATCCACATTTTCTAGGTGCTTCACTAGAAAAAGATCCTCTCTGCTGCCCTATTCAAGATAACAAGATTGAATTTCCTGCCCAGGAGGATGTGTCTTAATCAAATGTAATTTGATGGAAAAAATAAAGACATGTCTTGTATACTTCATTGTGTTTATCAGGAGATACATCTGAAACATGGAAATTGTACCTTTTCTGTGAAATTATCACAGCATTGCTACACTATCAATTTGCTCTTCTCCATAGAAACAGGTATTATTCAACATACTATTTCAAATTTGATTGTGACACTACCTAAGGCAAATACTCAAACCAGTGACTACTTTACATCATCTCCTATCAATGAGTCCCACAGGAACACTAACTCTGCCACTTAAATCTTACTGACAATAAGCCTGTATGCTTATTCAAAATCAGACTTACTAGGTTGGACAAATGAAATATAAAGCAAATGAAATATATAGAAAATATATAAAAAATAAAATGTAAATCAAATGGAAACATATAAAAAATACACAAATATATTGAAGTATACAAAGACTTGTTATCAAGTCACACTGCATTGAAGCTTAAAGTAATGCCAAACTGACGATCTTTACTCTTTTGTCAGTGATAGAAAAAGAACATCTATACCACTGTCAGATGAGATGATAGTTACACGCACACTGTTCCTCCTCAGTATCTACACATATCCTCAGTGCAGGTAGTGTGTACCTATAAGGAATTATGCACACTCAAAACACATTTAAATATCCATATCTCTGGGAAAGGTTTTGCAAAATGGATAATGCATCTGAATTTAATCCCCTAGGACATAAATAGCTGGCAAATTTCAGCCTTGCTTTGTAGAGTAAGTACGTTCTTGGGGGCAAATAATGTAAGTGAATTTTATGTATCTAAAAATGGAGTGTTTTAAATTGAAATTAAAATATATATATATGTTATACATATATTACATATATATATACGTATATACATATATACGTATATATATATACACACAAAAGGAACACGATATTTAAAGGGATCTATAAAGCATTTGATCAATCTTTTGAAAATAATTAGCCCTGATTTGTTGTATAATATTTTCTCAATTCTAAGTTGTACTTTTTCTTCACATTTAACATTTCTGTAATCAGGACAGTCTTATTTTTTTAGTGTGTATATTAAATTTAGTTTTTATTTTCACTTTAAGAAGCAATTAAATTGATGATAAATCTTTAGCAATAAATGATTATTATATTTAGAGGGTAGGAGATTTATGTTTACATAAACTACGTTGGCTTAAAAAAATCACAAAACTATTAAGCATTTGGTGAGGCTTATTGATCTTCAACGTCCTGAAAAACTTAAAGTCTTTTAAAAGTTTTCAATTTCAAAACAGGCCACATTTAATACATTTCTGTATCTGATCAGATTTTACTGTTATCTCCTAAAGAAATAGATCATTCACTGAGTCTCTGCCTCAGACTGATTTGACAGCCAAAATGCCAACTTGGTCTCTGGCTCTCATGTAGAGAACACAAAATGTGAAGCCTAAAGTCTTGAGGGAAGTAGGAAAAAGTCTACACTCTGATTCAATTTTTGACATGTGCTCTTTTTTTCCTGTTCAAGGTTGCCACCTTTATATCGATTCACATATACCCTACCAAGAAATGACTAGCAAATTCAGCCCAATATGACCTATAAAATCCCTAAAATTAACTGGAGCTAGCATTTTTAAAAATTTGTTAATCTTATGAACTATGAGCTTCCATTATTCCATTACTAGCTGTAAATGTAGAATTTAAATAATCTTGAAATTATCCATGATAAATATTACCAGCGATAATATTTGTCCTGGTAATATTTCAGGAGCACAATGAGGTGCTGAAGCACTTCCACATGTTATAGGCAACACTGTCACAAGTTGTCACAAGTGATGTTGAAATTGTAATGAAAAAGAAGTCCTTATCTTCAATGCTCAGATGCCACCTCAATAACTTAAATAGAAAAAGCAAACTGGTAGTCAACAATAGTGTTAAGCACACTTACAAATTTTTGATTGATTAAAATAAAAGGGTAAGGAAATGGCATTTGAAGATAGTGCTGTTAATAAATGCTAAGAGAACTAGGCAGTTTTGAGAGATATTGTTACAGGTTTAATTAGGAGGCTTGAACCATAAGCAAACACTATCAGTGTGGTATTATGTATATGCTTTTTCTGAAAACAGAAGAGGAATTGAAGCTAGGCTGGAATCAGCATGAAGTAAAGAATTCTCCTTGCAGCTTGCACAGAGAGAGTTCACTTGTGTCCCTGTTTAATGTAATCAGTAGCCCCTTCTTTATAAATTAAAAATAAATCCCTTTTGCATACTAATGTTAAAAAGAAGAGAAAGAACACTCTATCTTTCTAAAATGTAATTAGTCTTTCAGTATGTTTCTTTCAACCTCTTGTCCCTAGAAACATGGAAATGAAGGGGGAAAGCTGTCATACTCCATTGGTCCAATTGGTAACAATTTGAAAGTAAGTTCTTAGCTAATTGAATTGGCCCCCAGCACCATGTAAATTTACAACTGCGAAATTCCTCTACTAACTTCAAGTCATTTTAAATTTTACAGCTCCAGGGAAGTTTTAAAAAGTTAAAAAAAGGATGACAATTTTTGATGGATCATTCTTTCACATTGGGATATATTTTAAAATTCAAATATTAATATAGAAGAGGTACTGAAATAGAAATTGGAAGAGTAGTTTCATAGACCCCAGATTTATGTTGTCAGAGACCTTAAGAAATGTGACTCTCAGTGGGAATTTTCTTAAGACTATTTCTGGGAACAGTATTTCATCATAATACTCCTCAGTGGGGAAAACCACATGGTCAAAATAGTTTGTGTATATACTTTTTCCACCTGACAGTAAGGAAACCTATTAATAACCTGTTCAACATGAATTCTCCAAATATGTATAATCGATATGTTGATGATTTTATATATAATAATTCTAAGCATTAGTAGACTCGATCAGTCCCTTGGGGAAAAAATATTTTTTCTTGGTGTCCAGGACACAACTCTCTCTGGTTTTCCTTCTCCCTCAGCATCAGACCCTTTTCAGTCTCATTAGCTGGATCATCCTCCATTTCATGAACTATAAAAAAGGGTCACGCCTCCTCACTTCCTCAGGTGATCTCAAAGAGTTCTACACATTAAATAGTATCTATTAAAGATACGACACCTGTATTTATACAGCCAGGGTGAAAAATCTTCCTGTGCTCCAGACTGGAATGTTTAGTAGACATCTCAGTTGTATTATAACTAAACTGAAATACCATCATTTCCAAAATCTGCTTTCCTTCCAAATTCCACAGTATTCTTAATCAGAGTTTCTTCCGTCAATCTCCATGAAAATATTAAGGTTAAAACAAAACATCTGAGTTCAGAAAAGCAATTTCAGCTCTACACTCAAAACACCTACTATATCTGTTGAGTTCTAAAGTTCTTTGCTATTACCTCATCCAATCACTACTTGCCTGATCTATTGCAGTTGACTCCCAGTTGGTCCTTTTGCTTTCACTTTTGCCCCTAGTGCAATTTAGGTAGAGACGGCATACATCTTTTAATATATAAAGTGCAGGTTACTGTCCTAACTCAACTATTTGAAGGCACTGTAGAGTGATCAAAGTAGACAGAACATCAGAAGTCAGTTCTTGAAAGAAGGGAACTACATTATGTCAGTCACATGTATGTGGCTTTTTGCCTGAAGGCACTCCCTTTAACAGAAGGTAGTTATAAATAAAAGCTATAGTGCCAAAAAGGAGATTTATATCTTTAATTACTTATATTAGAAAAAAAAGTTTTAAGTATAGGATCTAAGTTGCACACTAAGAAGTTTGAAAAAGATGACCAAATGAACCCAAAATAAGTAAAAGGAAGAAAATAATTTCACAAATCAGTTAAATAGGAAATGGAAAACAATAGGAAAAAAATAATAAAATTATTAGCTTAACCTCTAAAAAGATGAATAAAACTAACAAAACAGTAGCAAAACATGTTAAGAAAGGGAAATTTAAAAAAATTATCAATATCAGGAATGAAGAGGAAATAACACTATGGATCCTGAAAACATCAAAAGAATCAAAATATTTTAAACAACTCTGATAACATATTCAGTGACTTAAATAAAATAGTTCACTTTTTTAAGTGTAGATTATCAAAAAATGTTCCCACAGTGGGGATCCTGGGTAAATCAGTCATTTGAGCATCTGACTCTTGATTTTGGCTAAGGTCACAATCCCAGGGTGGTGGGATTGAGCTTGGCATCGGGCTCTGCATTGAGCATGGAGCCAGCTTAAGATTCATTCTCTCTCTCCCTCTGCCCCTTTCCCCGGCTTGTGCCGACTCTCTCTCTCTCAAAAAAAAAAATCCCCATACTAAATTCCAAAATCAAAATATTTTACAGGTGAAATGTGTCAAGCATTTATTGAAGAAAAAGTGCCATTCTTACATAATCTTAATCTAGTTTCTGAAAATAAAGGGGTAAACACTTCCCTTATCATTTAATGAGAGCAGTATCTCTCAGACTCAAACCAGAGAAAAACATTCCCAAAAAAGAAAAATTATAGAAAAATATTCTTTATGACCATAGATATAAAAATCTTTAACACAACGTTGGCAAATTGAATCCAATAATATGGTAAAGGGAAATTCATTATGGCCATGTGTTTTTATTCCAAGATTACAAGGTTGGTTTAACATTTGAAAAATCTATGACTATAATTAACAGTATTAACAAATTAAAAGAGAAAAAAAATATGGTCATCTCTGTAAATGCAGAAAAAATATTTGACAAACTTTGATGCCTATTCAGGATAAAACATTTCAGAAAACTAGAAATAAAATGAAACTTCCCAGCCTAATTAAAAAGTAATGTGGTTGATACGTGTGAATGACAGAACACTTTCCCTCTCAGAATGAGAACAGGTCAGGGAATTCCATTTTCACCATTTCTATTCAGTATTTTTCTTGAGGTGCTAAACAGTGCAATAAGAAAATAAGATAAAATAATGAAGATTGTGAAGGAAAAAGTAAAATGTTATTTGAAAACACCATAATTATTTATGCAGAAAATCCTAAGGAATCTACAAAACTGTACAACAATAAAGGGAATTTACCAAGTTTGCAAGATATAAAGTCAATATGCAAAACTCAACTGTTTCTTTATTTTAGCAGCATATATATGAAAAATAAAAATATTCATTTAAATAGGGTAGATAAAAACATTTTTAAAAATGTGATAGAAAATCATAAAGTACTCAGAAAAAGTTTAACAAAGTTGCTGACTTTCGGCCATAGCTAAATGAGATATAGGCCATATTCAAGAATTAGAGATTCAATATTGCCAAGAAAGTAATTTTCAAAAAACACAGAAATATAATGAAATTCTAGTTATGATCCCAGTGGACTTTTTCTTTTTCTTTCTTTTTTTTTTTTAATGTTTATTTAGAGAGAGAGACAGACACAGAGCGCGAGCAGGGGAGGGGCAGAGAGAGAGGGAGACACATAATCTGAAATAGGTTCCAGGCTCTGTGCTGTCAGCACAGAGCCCGACACAGGGCTGGAACTCACAAACTGTGAGATCATGACCTGAGCTAAAGTCGACGCTTAAACGAATGAGCATCCAGGTGCCCCACTTTTTTTTTTTAAAGGAAATTGGAATGATGTTTCAAAAATATATAAGGAAATGAAAAAACAAAAAAGGCTGAAATAGCCAAAACAATTATGAAAAGAAGAAATTGGACAAGTTATATAAGTAAATTTCAAAAATTACCATCAAGTTTCAGTAATCAAGACAGTGTGGTTTTGACATAAAGATAGAAAAATGGATCAATGAAATGGAAAATAGAAACAGGCTAGAAGCAAAGACAAATCACTGGCAAAGAACACAACCTAGAACAAAAATGAGTAATCAAAAGCCCCATAGGCCACGTTGGGGTCGTTGCCTGTTTTTATGCAGCATATGAACCATGTAAGGGTTTTACGTTTTAAAATGGTTGAAATATATGAAAAGGAGAATATTTTGTGACACAAGAAAATTATATGGAATTCAAATCTCATTATCCATTTTTTTTTTTTTTTTTTTTTTGTTATATAGCCATTACTTATTCATTTACATATTGTCTTTCACTGTAGTGGTTGAGAAATGTGTCAGAGACCATATGGCTGGCAGAGCCTTAAGTATCTACTCTCTGATCCTTTACAGAAAAAGTTTGCCTACCCCTGACCAAGAGGCTGGATCATATCTTTTTTGTTCTAAGTAGTTATTTGTTTATTAATTTGTTAATTAATTAATTTATTTATTTTCAGAGGTTGAGAGAGTCAGGGGAGTAATGAGGGGCAGAGAGAGGGAGAGAGAGAGAATTCCAAGCAGGCTCTGCACTGTCAGCTTGGAGATGACACAGGACTCAAACTCACGAAATGTGAGATCACGACCTGAGAGGAAACCAAGAGTCAGACGCTTAACCAAATGAGCCACCCAGGCACCCCTAGATTGCGCTTTTTAATAGTGTCCTTCACTAAGAGCAACTAATGAATCTTAGAGACAAGATTTATTCTAGGTCTGAGGCAGAAAAAAAGATGAGCTTGGGACATCTTGCTCTAGAAAGAAAGGAAGTTGCTTAAAGAAAAATGGAGATAGTATAAAAAAGATGTATGAGCCAGCTTGAAGTGGCTTGCAGTGGTCAAATGTGAGACATTTTGAATGTCAAATTAAATTATGATAGTCATTTATTATAAATTATTGAACAAAATAGGAATACACAATTTGATACTGATGCAAATGAATGAAGAAGCAAAATATCTTCCTTACATAGTAGAATTTGAATTAATGTAGAAAGTATGAGGGAGTTAGAAAATAATATATTGTTAAACTTAGTAGTAAAATTTTGAATAGGGATGGAGTATTTACATGGTCTCAAAGAATCTTTCCACAAGTGATTGGTTTTTAAGTGGAAAAATAGAAACTTTGCAGTCAGGAAAAGTGACAAACACCATCTAATGAATTAATCAAAGTTAACATAAAAAGTATTGGGACCAAACAAGATCATGTGTTTTTTGATAGGATGTACTGAGGAGGACATATCACATGTGTAAAGTATCCCTGTAAAGAATTTATAATTTGAATCTAATCATGAACTAATAACATCAGATAAATCCAAACTGAAGATGTTTTATAAAATGACTAACCTGTGCTCTTTAAAAAATGACAAGGTTGAGAAGAACAATAGAAAGCTGTAGAAATTTTCTAGATTAAAAGAGAATAAAGAGGCATAATAACTAAATGCAATACATTATCATGGATTGGATCTTAAATTGGGCAAAAATAGTTGCAAAGATTACTGTTGGACAATTGACTAAGTTAAAATATGTACCATGGATTGTTCAATGAACCTTCACAAAGCATTGCTCCTCAGACAAATACATTCTTTCTGCCTAGCTTGCTTTAGCTCATACAGTGACCTCTGCTGTTAATGCCTTTCTTTTAATACTGTAGACCCAACTGAAGTGCCACTTTCTCTTTGAAGGCTTCCCTGACTCTTCTACGCAGTTAGATGATCTCTCCTCAAATCTTTCCTGTCCATCTTTCTAATAGCACTAAGCATTTTATATGGTGAGTTTTGTTTACATTAATATTTCTAATTGGTATAAACTTCCAAGGGTTGGAACCATACCTGATCCAGCTTCATGGATGTCAATTTTAGCCCATTGATTGTCACAAACTGAGTACACGCTTAGGTTGTTGTTGTGTTTTTCTTTTTTTCTTTTTGAGAATACGGAATCAGTAAAAATGATATGTCAGATACTGCTTTACTTTTTTAGACATTTGAAAAATTTACATTCTCGTATTAGGAAAATCAACATTCTCAACAGAAGAGTCAGACAACTGGGACACCTGAGTGGCTCAGTCAGTTAAGTGCCCAACTTTGGTTCAGGTCAGGATCTCACAGCTTGTGACTTCCAGCCCCATGTCAGGCTCTGTGCTGACAGCTCAGAGCCTGGAGCCTGCCTTGGATTCTGTGTATACCTCTCTCACTGTCCTTCCTCTGCTCATGCTCTGACTCTCTCTCTTTTTCCAAAAATAAATAAACATTTAAAAACAATAATAATAAAGAAGAGTCAGATAACTAATAGACAAAATCTACTTATGCAAAAATGTCGTCCATCCAGGACAGTCAATAAGATAAGCAAAACGACCTCTGAGCTGCTTTGCAATAGTTCCTCATTTTTTTTTGATAAATATATATTCAATATATTAGTAGCAAAACCTCCTGGTATCCCCTATTTATCACTATTTTGGCTAAAAACCTGTCACATTTTTTTTACCTATAATTCAAAAGAAGAAAAGTATTTAGAAAGTGTAGAGTAGTTCTATACCTAGAAGTAGGTATACTAGTTCAGATAGCTAGCATCCAGATGAAGAGGGGAAGGAAAGGAAACCAGGAAAATGCAAAAATGTATTATAAAGCACAGTGTAATTATTTAAAAGTTAATAATATAATTTGAACATATTTCTAGCAGAACCATAAAATAAAGCTTTTTTTGTGCTTAGAAATAAATGTAAACTTTTTTTTTTTTAAATTTAACCCATGCAGAATGGTTCATCTACAGCATAAGTCTTTATGGTTAATATGATAAAATTAATTGGAACTATTGTTCCTGAAAAAAGAGATACACTGGTTAAATATGAGAAGATAACTATTTCCAGCAATGCAGACTGGCTTTTATTTTCATAAGGCAGGACATTTCTTTTGAAAGCCTTTCAAAGAAAAACAGCACAGCAGAACTAATGATTTCTGGGAATACCACCTTATTTTAAAAGTATTCATATGAATCTCTAGACATTTCTTGGTTTTAGAGGCGACCATTTCAGGATAATGAGCTATGAAATGGCAAGCATTAATCTCTACCTAATCTTTCAGATAGAAAATTATTTCCCTTAAGCATTTGATACAGCTAGATTGCAATCGACTAGCCCTGAAGTAGGTAATGTTTTGGATTTTTTTTTTCAGGTAAAGCTTATAACTTAGTGATTTCAATGTAAAAATATGGCATAGAGCCATAAGACCAAAGAGGAAAGATCAAGTTCTTTTAAACTGCACAGTTTTCATGCTTGCATTTTATTTTTATCTCATTTATTTCTTAAGTTTGTTTATTTTTGAGAAAGAGAAACACAGTGTAAGCAGGGGAGGGGCAGCGAGGGGGAGATACAGAATCTGAAGCAGGTTCCAGGCTCTGAGCTATCAGCACAGAGCCTGATGAGGAGCTCGAACCCACCAACTGTGAGATCATGACCTCAGCTGAAATTGGATGCTCAACCAACTGAGCCACCCAAGGGCACCCACATTTGCATTCTGAATCCATAGAAAGCACACAAAACCTGGCAAAGCAAAAAAAAATCAACATCACCACCTTTATTTTTTAATTTAAATTTTTTATTTTGAGAGAGAGAGAGAGAGAGAGAGAGAGAACACAAGCAGGGGAGAGGGGCAGAAGTGGAGAAAGAGAATCTTACACAGCACAAAGCCCAACGAGGGCCTCAATCTCAAGACTCATGACCTGAGCTGAAATCAAGAGTTGGACACTCAACCCACTGAGCTACCCAGGCGTCCCAACGTCACGATCTTAAGCATCATACTTGATAAATGTTCTTACTAGGCTAAAATATTTCAATTAAACATTTATTCTTATGTATTTTTACTCATTTCTTATGAATGCAGTATTTAAATCTTTCTCAAAAGTAGCAAATAGAGACTACATTTACTGCCATTCCTTAGCTTCCATTTGCTGTTTAGGTGACCAAATTCACTAGCTTCAAATTACTTGATGTCATAGATGTCTACTGATATCAATAGATATTGGTGAGATCATTGTTTTGAGAAATGAGTACATGGGTCCACATTATAAATAGTAATAGTAATTCTTTAAACATATGTTAGACATGATGAAGAAATCTATTCTGTTGATCCCCAATTAGTTTGCAGTGGCTTGTTTGTCTATACTGATTCTCCTTCATCTCTACTGCACAGTTTTGTGTGCTTCCCTCCCAAGCCTGTAAATTTTGTTGTAAAAATAATAAAAATAATAAATTTAATTTTTTTTTTAATATTTTTCTTTTCTCCTCCTTCTGTTTCTCCTCCTCTTTCTCTTCTTTAGGT
This sequence comes from Panthera tigris, assembly GCF_018350195.1. Classification (NCBI taxonomy): domain Eukaryota; kingdom Metazoa; phylum Chordata; class Mammalia; order Carnivora; family Felidae; genus Panthera; species Panthera tigris. Next base: position 173,550,874 of record NC_056667.1, read on the forward strand.
TCACAGGGTTGAGTTAATTTCCTCACAATATTCTCATCAGTTGATTCAGGACTCTGATTGGCTTTCTGTTGTTTTGCCATCATTGTGGGTTCCCCTCTCTATCTCCATCCTCCCTTAAGTACACACTAACATATTTGGTAATAGCAAATAAGGATACATTGTGAACTCTGGAGCCAGATAGTCAAGGTTTGAACCTTGGCTTCAACATAAAGTAGCTATGTTAATGACCACTCACAAACATTTGATCTTTCATGTTACTTATAATCCATACCAGTTTCTTCTTCTGCAGCATGGATATATTAGTACCTTTTTCCTAGGTTGTTCTGAGGCTTCAGCTGTTTACATTTTGATAATTTTGATACATTTGGTACATTTTGATACAATACATACATGTATACATTATGTATATGTGTGTATATATGTAATATATAGCACACATATGGGCCCATATATATTTATATTTGTGACATATACTTTAGTGAAAACTCTGTGTTTTGAGCACTTTAATTATGATTCTTTTTTAAATTTATATTTAGATTTTAATTAGTTAATGTACAGTGCAATATTGGTTTAGAGAATAGAATGTAAATGTAATGATTCATCACTTACATACGACACCCAGTGTTCATCACCCATCTAGCCCGTGCCCCATGCACTTCCCTACATCAACCCTCAGTTTGTTTTGTTATTAAGAGTCTCTTGTGGTTTGTTTCCCTCTCTCCTCTCTTTTTCTTTTACCTTGCCATATATTCATCTATTTTGTTCCTCATATTCCACATAAGAGTGAAATCATATGGTATTTGTCTTTCTCTGATTGACTTATTTCGCTTAGCATAGTACATACACTCTAGTTCCATCTATATCATTGCAAATGACAAGATTTCATTCTTTTTTTGGCTGACTAATATTCCTTTGTGTATATATACCATATCTTCTTTAGCCATTCATCTATCCGTGGACATTTGTACTCTTTCCATAGTTCGGCTATTATTGATAATACTGCTATAAACATCAGTGTATACATACTCCTTTGAATCTGCATTTTGTATCCTTTGGATAAATACCTAATAGTGCAATAGCTGGATTATATGGTAATTCTATTTTTAATTTTTTGAGAAAACTCCATACTGTTCTCCAAAGTGGCTGTACCAGTTTGCATTCCCACCAACGGTACACAAGGGTTCTCCTTTCTCCACATCTTCACCAACACCTGTTGGTGCAATAGCTGGATTGTATGGTAATTCTATTTTTAATTTTTTGAGAAAACTCCATACTGTTCTCCAGAGTGGCTGTACCAGTTTGCATTCCCACCAACGGTACACGAGGGTTCCCCTTTCTCCACATCTTCACCAACACCTGTTGTTTCTTCCTGTTAATTTTAGCCACTCTGACAGGTGTGAGGTAGTATGTCATCATGATTTCAATTCCTATTTCCCTGATGATGAGTGATGTTGGGCATCTTTTCATGTGTCTGTTGGTCATTGGATATCTTCTTTGGAAAAATGTCTATTGATGTCTTCTGTCCATTTCTTAACTGGATTATTTATTTTTTGGTGTTGAATTGATAAGTTCTTCATTGATTTTGGATACTAATGCTTTATCAGATATGTCGCTTGCAAACATCTCCCATTCTGTAGGTTGACTTTTAGTTTTGTTGATTGTTTCCTTCGCTGTGCAGAAGTTATCTTGATGAGGTCCCAATGGTTCATGTTTGCTTTTGTTTTCCTTGCCTCAAGCAATGTGTCTTGTTAAAAGTTGCTATGGCCAAGGTCAAAGAGGTTGCTGCCATTGGGGTGCCTGGGTGGCTCAGTTGGTTAAGCCTCCAACTTCTGCTCAAGTCATGATCACACAGTTCGTGAATTTGAGCCTTGCATCAAGCTCTGTGCTGACAGCTCAGAGCCTAGAATCTGGTTCAGATTCTGTGACTCCCTCTCTGTGTGCCCCTCCCCCACTCATGCTTTGTCTCTCAAAAATAAATAAAAATGTTTTTAAAATTTTTTAAAAAAAGAGGTTGCTGCCTGTGTTCTCCTCTAGGATTTTGATGGTTTCCTGTCTCTCATTTAGGTCTTTCCTCCATTTTGAATTTATTTTTGTGAATGGTATATGAAAGTGGTCCAGTTTCATTCTTTTACATGTTGCTGTCCAGTTTTCCCAACACCATTTGTTGAAGAGATTGTCTTTTTTCCATTGGATATTCTTTCCTGCTTTGTCAAAGATGAGTTGACCATATACTTGTGGGTCCATTTCTGAGGTTTCTATTCTGTTCCATTGATCAATGTGTCTGTGTTTGTGCCAGTACCATACTGTCTTGATGACAGCTTTGTAATAAAGCTTGAAATCTGGAATCACGATGCCTCCAGTTTTGTTTTTTCTTTTTCAGAATTTCTTTGGCTATTCAGGGTCTTTTCTGGTTCCATATAAATCCTCTGCTTCCATAGGATTGTTTGTTCTAGCTCTATGAAAAATGCTGGCGGTGTTTTTATAGGGATTGTATTAAATGTGTAGATTGTTTTGGATGTATAGACATTTTAACAATGTTTGTTCTTCTAATCCATTAGCATGGAATGTTTTTCCTTGTGTTCTCCTTGGTTTCTTTCATATGTTCTATAGTTTTCAGAGTACAGATCTTTTACCCCATTGGTAGGTTTATTCGTAGGTATCTTATTGTTTTTGGTGCAATTACAAATGGGATCGATTCCTTGATATTCTGCTTTGTAATTGTATAGAATTGTTATTGTAGGTATATAGAAATGTTATAGATTTCTACATCTTGATTTTATATTCTGGGACTTGCTGAATTCATGTATTAGTTCTAGCAGTTTTTTGGTGGAGTCTTTCAGGTTTTCTATATAGAGTATCATGTCATCTGAAAATTGTGAAAGTTTGACTTTTTCCTTGCCAATTTAGATTCCTTTTATTTCTATTTATCATCTGATTGCTGAGTCTAAGGCTACCAGTGCTATATTAAATAGTAATGGTGAGAGTGGTCATCCTTGTCTTGTTCCTGGTCATAGGTGAAAGGCTCTCAGTTTTTCCCCATTGAGGATATTATTAGTTTTGAGCCTTTTGCATATGGCTTTTAAGATACTGAGATATGTTAAACTCTATGTTCATACATGTGTATGTAGTTCCCTAAAATTATTTCCATGAACCAGTATTTTATGCAGTTTCTTACAATTTTCCCTCAACACTGTATTTTTGAGATACATCAGTGTTATTCTGTATAACAGTAGTTCATTGACTGCTTCTAAGTGCTGAATTCCAGTGTATGAGTCCCCTATATATTACATTTTTATTAAGATGGAGAGAGACAGAAACTGCTAAATTAGGCATGTATTCACCTGTGTTTCCATATTGACCTATATGAGAATACAGTATATACCCAAAAGTGTTTTTGATAAGTCATAAAGTACATTAACACTTTGTTTCATAGTGCAACTAGATTAGATTTTGGAATGAAGGTAGCAATTTACTCCTCCCAGAAGAATGAGGGGGTTGTTGCCCCCACAGCTTTGCCAAAACTGTATTATTAGATATTTTGCTACTCAGAGATGTGGTTACTAAAGCTGTCATTTAGAATGTGTTTATATAAGTGATTTCATGAAAGCCTTCAAGTTCTATTTCTCCATTAGATATACTCTTTCCTCTAACAATTTCCCCAATGATTTGTCCTTAACAGCTTTGTTAGATATTAAATTGCCATAGTGTTATGATTAGATTTTGGTGGGGTCTGGGTGGGGGAATGCAATGATTTTATAGATATATTGGAGAGAAACTGTGTAGCTTAAAAAGTTACATTATTCAGAAATATACTCTTTCCACTTATTCAGAGCTTTACTGTATCTCAGTATAAATATAAAATTTCTATATAAATATCTTTTGCATCCTTTGCTAAGTAAAATCAAGATGCTTTATGGATTTTGTTGCCAAGCAAGGGATATCTTATTTTATTTTTTTAAATGACATATTTAAAACATACAGATAGAGAATATAGAATTAATACTCAGCTACCTACAACTTAGTTTTGCTAATTAAACATTTTATTATATTTACTTAACATATTATTTTAAGCAATAAAATTTTAGTTGGAATACTTCTGGGGTTCCTCTCAATCCTTCATTATTTTTCTTTCTTTCTCTAGAGTGAACAATCTGAATGAAGTGGTGGTCATTGCTATATATGCTTTTATAGTTTTACTATACATGTAGGTGATTGTTTTCAAAGTTTTTAAAACACAAAGTAAATAATTACTTCATCAAAACTTTATTGTTAAAACAAAAAGAAAAAGGAAAAGGGAAAAATAAACTAATGTGTTCACTCAGCATTTATTTACATCACAAGTGATTAATATCAGGCAAAGTTTATGACTCATTATTTTCTCCTAAACTGGGCATATGTTTTGACTTCATGTAAATATTAAAAATATATTTCATAAACCTAAAGTCTACCTAGATACAGTGTTTGGTATTTCTAATATTTAAAAGTGATGTAGACAACTTTTAGACAGGTGTGAGGAGGCTCTTATTTTCTTAGGTCATAGATATTCAGGAAACTTAGAAGAGGCGCAATCCATGGGGGAAAAAAGCATAGAAAAATGCCACCCAACCCATATTTGTACTTTCATCTACACTTAATATATTAGATGAGTATTATATATTACAAGCCGTTATAAATATTCTGGGGCAACAATTTAATGTACTGCACTGAGACTGAAAAAAAAAGTTTAAATAGGTTGCTTCTTAATTTTTATTTCATTGTAGCTGATAACTTTATAAAGAGAGACAGAATTTCTGATTTTTCATTTATTTTTTCAATATATGGCTTATAGTTTTCTGTTTGCCTACAATTTCCCTGGCTTTACTGGATTTTTTCCCCCACACCCTGAAAGTCATCAGGTATATTATCTTGCATTTGGTAGAGGTCCAAATGATGTTTTTGCATTTTTACTAAGTTAATTGTGAGATTTGATCCCCTTTAGAGAGCTAGAAAGCAAGGAAAGTTTGGTTTTCTTTTCTTTTCTTTTCTTTTCTTTTCTTTTCTTTTTCTTTTATTCTTTTTTTTTTTTAGTGTTTATTTATTTTTGAGAGAAAGAACACAAGCAGAGGAGGGGCAGAGAGAGAAAGGGACAGAAGATCCAAAATGGGCTGCGCTGACAGCAGTAAGCCTGATGTGGGGCTCAAACTCACGAACTGTGAGATCATGACCTGAGCTGAAGTTGGATGCTCAACCAACTGAGCCACCCAGGTGCCCTGAAAGTTTGGTTTTCTCAGTATATCTCAGTATTTCCTTTTTTTCCCTTTCTCTATAAAGATTTTGTCTTTCTGGGTTTTTTTTTTGTGTACTTCTCCCTACTCCCACCCCATGCTTTTAAGAAACTATTTTTTCTTTACTACATTTGCAAAGAAAATATAAACTCGTAGTTAAAGGTCTATATGTTGCATTTAGGCCACTGTCATTTTCAAATTAGTATTTGCAATTCCTATATCCTTATGAATGAGAAACATGACTTCGAATGAAAATATCTTGCTAGAAATGTGTGTGTGTGTGTGTGTGTGTGTGTGTGTGTGTGTGTGTGTTATTGCAACAAAAAAGGAGGATATTAACATGTGAAGAAGCCCTCGAAGAAGCTCCCTTTGGATCAGAAGTTATTCTTGCTTGCACTTGAATATTTCTATTAGAGATAGATTTGTTCCTCTCAGTAAGTAAGAAGGTGAGGATGATTATAATTAGAAATGACTATGTAATTGGACTCGAATGTTCTATCATTTGGTATAGGGAAATTCAGTCTCACTGGTATTAAAATAGTCATACTATAAAGTCTAGCCTGGAGAAATGAGCTGTCTCCTATTTGTTTTTACTAAAGCCTTTGTGAAGAAGAAAAAAAATATATTTCCTTATATATTGAAAGTTTAATCCTAGGTTGCAAGAGATTTCGAGGTTACATGATCTGGTTCTCAGCGAAATCCAAGAAAGGACCTATGTCCAGTTGTGAATTACTGATTACTGGAACTTTCTGTGATATAGCAGAATGTGAAGTAATTATTTTAACTATTTTTTCTTGTTAATTACTAAATTAATTTTAGTCTTGGGGACACATAATGTGGCTTTAAAGATTTCTAGCTGGAAAAATTTGGGACTTCCTTTACACTTCAAATGGAATCAGTATTTAAAATATTTCACGACTATTTGAACAACAAGAACTTAAATTTTTGTTTCTGGGTAAGAATTTACATATATGATTATATGTATATGTACGTACACATTCACACACATGTAAAACACACACACAACATATGTGTCTATGTATGTGTGTACCCAGATAGAAAAATTATTCTCACACACCTCCCAAATCTTTGGATCCTTTTTTCCACTAATTTGATCTGCTTATTTTTAAGACAGGGATATTGAAGTCTCCACAGATGGTGATAGATTTGCCAGATTCTCTTTGGATATCTTACAGAATTCTCTCTCTGCTTCACAATGGTCCTGTTGGGTACCTAATGAATACTTTCTGTTATGTCGTTTTGGATGATTAATTTTTATCAGTTGTTAATAGTCCTCTGTCCATTAATTTATAATTTGTCCTCTTTTTGATAGTAATATTGACTCATTTGCTTTCATTTTAATGGCATCTGCCAAGCGTATGTGTCTCTCCTTTTATTTGCAAACTTTTCTATAATTGTGTATCTTGCACTCCTTCCATAAATGTTTGGACTAGAGTCTGAAAGTCGTTTTAAATGGGATATTAATGTATGCAAAGTCTGTAATAATTACTAATTTCTACTATTCTGATTTCCTTTATTGTGTTCTTTTATTTTTTTATTCTTTTCCTTACTTTCATTGAATTGATCCAGTTTTTAAATTCAGTTAATTAGCAGCACTTTTCTCTTTCCCTACCCTCTACATTTCAAAATAAAAAGTCTAATTACTATTACCTTATTTATAAAATTGATTTAGAATTATGCCTAATTTTAATTGCTATTATCATAGACCACTGATTCTTTTATCTCTTAGATTTGGTTTATATTATATTAATTTTGTTGCAATAAGCCACTTTTTAAAATTTTATTAAGCTTTTAATTTTGATTCCAGTATAGTTAATATACAGTGTTATACTAGTTTCAGGTGTACAATATAGTGATTCAACAAATCTATATATTACTTAGTGCTCATCATGACAAGTGTACTCTTAATCCCTATCACCTATTTCATCCATCCCCCACCCACCTCCTCTCTGGTTATCACTAGTTTTTTCTCTATAGTTGAGTATATTTCTTGGTTTGTCTCTCTCTCACTTTTTCCTTTTTTTCCTTTGTTCAGTAAGCATTCTCTTTTTCAAAAAAAGATCTGTCTCCAACAGACTTTGAGCTCTTGAATATCTAAAATTAAGTTTATTTTGCTTTCATATGTGAATGCACATTTAATTAGCTACAGAGGTCTAGATTTAACATTGCTTTTCTGTCATAACTTCGGAGCCTTTGCTTGATTGTATTTCTCTGATGAAGGTTTTTTTTTTTTTTTTTTTTAAGATTGTGGGTTTTTGTTTGTTTGTTTGTTTTTTCTTTCTGAAGACAGAGAGAGAGAGAGCAGAGGAGAGGGGAGTAGAAGGAGAGGGAGAGACTCTCAAGCAGGCTTCATATTTAGTGTGGAGCCTGACATGGGGCTAAATCCTATGACCCCAGAATCATGACCTGAGCCCAAATCAAGAGTTGGAAGCTCAACTGACCGAACCACCCAGGCATCCTAAAGCTGAAGTTTGACGTTCATTTGATTCTTACCTATACATGTAACATTTCACTGTCTGAAAATATTAACAATTCTACCTTAACTTTGCAGTCCTTAAATATCACTAAGATATAACTGCTTTTTAGTCTATTTTTATTCATCTACTTTAGGTCTCAGCTGTTCATTTCAGACTTCGGACTTTTTCATTTGATTGGTTGATTATTATTTGACTTACCTCTCTCTGTTGTTTTGTTGGTTGGAACCCAGTGCCCCTACTAGATGTCTATTAGCATTTCTGGGTATAATATGTATTTGTATTATATTATATAAAATATATACACATTATCTGTATGTACATATATATGTATTAGTAACTATATTCTCTCACTTTTGTTCATTATTTTCTCTGATTTCTGGGAAGTTTTTCTTTCTGAGTCTTCTAGCTTGCTACTCTCAACTGTGTCCATTCTGTTTGCAGCATAGATACACATATCTGTGTTTTCATACATATCAAGAATTTTGAATGTTTATTTTTTTAATTCCTATATTTTCCAAAATGCACTACCTTTTCTTATTCTGTAAGTATAACAACTGTAATTATATTAAATTATATTGTTTCCCCCATTAACTCTATTTCTTCACCATTTCATTCTGTTTATTAACATCATTGCCTTCATTCCATGGTCTGGATTTAACACAAATACCTGGTAATTCATAGTTGTCTATTTTTCTTGTAGAGGTCTTATATGAAGAGTGTATTTTCTCAGGCCAAAAATTCTTCTTTGACTTGTGAAAACAAGTGTTAATTATGGAAGACTTGCTTCAGGCTTTTCAGAGAAAGGTTGACGTAGGTGGCCATATGGGTGTGATAAGCTTATGTTATGCGGGTTGCCATCTCCATTCCTGTCTGGAACAATTCCTGTACCCACTTCAGGTATCTCTTTGATGCAGTCTTCCTCTGGACAAAGCTGTAAGTACAGCTTTATCCTTGATGCAGTTACAAAAACTGGTATTTTATTCCCCCCACCTCTTCATTTTCCTCTTTACTCTTTTTTTTTTTTTTGTTGAGATATGGAGCTTCCATAATGTCTAATCTGCTTCTCATTCTTTTCCAATATCCAGGCTAAGCACTGTCTCTGGGCACATCAGTCACATTTTTTACAAAGTAGTGTTTGAGGATTAGTCAAGGACAAAATTCTTCTGATGCCATTCATTTAGTATAGGTAGATAGTGGGACAGGTCTCCTGATGTAATTATTCTAAAGACCACACTTAGATTATTCTGATGACTACCCTGCTCTTCACTTTGTTGACATTCTTTCCACCTGAAACTACTCCTTCCTTTGCTGGCCATTCTCTTTATTTGTTTTGAGCTGAGACTTTCCTCGTTTTCTAGTCTATTCCACAAGTCCAATTCTGTCTGCTTTCTGTCTTAAAGATTTCATAATTCCAATCTGGTGGGTGGCAGATATGCATTCCAGCCACCAACATGATTCAGATTCCCCCAGGGCAGAAGTCCTAGCATAACACTTATGTCTGTCATCTCTAGACTGTACTTTAAAAGATAGGCTCTTTCATTTTTGAAGAGCACCAATCATTAGAAATTACCATGAAAAAAATAATGATTCTAAGATACTGAAACACTGGGACAGGAGTCTACCGATAACTTTCATTTTATCCCTATACCTTTTCATTTAGAAGCATTGTCTTTGATCCTTAACAAGTATAGAAGCTTTGAAGACTCTTGCCTTTTCTTTTCGATCAGAGGAAAGCACTTCAACTTGAGAGAAGTTGCAATGAAAGGTTAACCCTTTTTTCCCTTATTTTTTTAATGTTATATTTAGAAGAGGCCACCTTGTATGAGAAAGTGTGCAATAAAAATTAAGTACCAACACAGAATGAAGAATAAAACTACTCTTTCAAGAGCTCATGCACATTTGAAACCAGATGGCTGCCCAAATTCATAATTTCTAGCAATCCACTTACATAGAAATCTATATGACTGGGAGGTCAATCCCAGAGTTTGCCTTCAAAGAACAAATAGCTTTCAGACATTTGCAAGTACAATACAATGACGGTTCCTTCTTAAAAGAGTAGATGTATATCATTCTTTGCAAATTTATACAGTGCCATAACTTGCTAAATAAGCAAGGACATGCAACACAGAACTCTCACAACCAGGTAAAGGTTGACTTAAAAAAAAAAGCTAGAAAGCACAGAAATCCTGTTTCCTAGTCTCTATCAGTCTTTCAGGGCATGTCAGTAGGCCTGGTAAGATACATAGTGATCATCTATCAGATAATCATAAGGAGGGGAGGCATAGGCATCTGTAGTTTTTGCAAAACTTTCTTGGTGATTCGCACTGTTTCTCCTACCTCCTGACCTAACCTGTAGACATGTGAACTGTGTCTGTTGTTCTCAATTCTAACTATTTTTCCTATGTCTTTATTTCTGCAGAAAAAAATTCAGTGAATATATCATTGAGGCTTTTTCTCACTCTAAATCTGGGCATGTTTACAGGACAGCCTTCTGCTATTATCTACATTAAAGTAATAAATCCACGACTCATACATGTGTGCAATTACCGATTCACATTCACCCACTGACTTTTGGACAGTTTCATTTTTCAGCAATGCAGCTTGAGCATACTCATTTCAAAGCTTGTGAGTATGAAATAACTAAACCTTAACGTCTTTGAATAATTGCTGCTGGGGTTGGGCATGAAGCATTACAATGAAATGTCATAACTTCAGCACTTCCTTCCATCAGAGGGAGAAGAAAAGATGACTTTCAAGAGAACTACAAAGCTGGAAAAACAGCAAAGACACCTGCCAACAATTTATAGCTCATTCTTAGGCTAAAGAAATGTAGTAGAATGACAGTTCATTTTTTTAAGGATTTTTCTTATTGAACGTTAATTTTACATATTTCATTTAAGGAAACTGCAAGCCCAAAGTCTAAATAATTTGTTGTTTGACAATATTAACTAAATAATACTAGAACAAAGTTTAAGGATCATAATACAGAATTTTCCTTATAAAATAGCTACCAAACTAAAATTTAATGTAATAATCTTTTAGTATTTTTGTTTGTATTTTTAAATCTACTCTCTAAAAGACATAGGCTAATGATTATAAGCTAGTGAGATAGTATTGCTGTATTTTCTTGGATTCAGTTAAATAATACTTAACCGTCTTTGACAGATGAGCATGCCACCCTGCTTTACAAAAGCAATTTAAAGAAAATTCATGAAAGGCTTTTATTATTCATTGTAATAGCTATTCAGCTTCTACCCCCACCCCTACAACCAATTGAAGACATAAAATTTTGAGTTATGCTGTGCTGATCAAAAGTCTGAAGTGGAGCATATTAGGAAAATCACCAATTACTATAGACTGTAGAAAGGGGGAAAACTACATGTTTAGCCAAAATAAATTTCACTGCATAAAGTATTTAAAAAGTATTTAAAAACATAAAGTATTTAACTGACCACATGTTCTGTAACTTCACTACAAGTATTCTGATCACTGTTTACATATAATTATATTCTACCTCAGTCATGTTTTTCAGTAAAACAACTCACTATGTTTAGAGATCATGTTTTCATAATAATCATTAATACATATGCATTAGGTCCCTGCTTTTTATGTAGTTCTACATATAACATAAAAAGCATACCGATCGTCTTTTATTTTTTATCAGATTGATTTTATATCATATTCTCAGCATTTAACATAACCCAGAGCATTAACTTCATAATAATTTTAAATATAATTTATGGGATTAATGAATATATTCTGTATTTAAAGTCTCTTACTTGATATCTAGATATCCAGTTATAAGATTAATTAAACAGCAAAATAAAAGCAAACTAACAACAGAGGGTTGTGTGTACAAGCAGCACAATACATTGAATACTTCTAAATTTAAAAAAATTAATGTTTTTTATTTTTTTTAAATTTTTTAATGTTTATTTATTTTTGAGAGAGGGAGAAAGACAGAGCATCAGCTGGGGAAGGGCAGAGAGAGAGGGAGACACAGAATATGAAGCAGACTCCAGGCTCCAAGCTGTCAGCACAGAGCCCAATGCGGGGCTTGAACCTGCAAACCGTGAGACCATGACCTAAGCTGAAGTCCAACGCTTAACCGACAAGGTGCCCTGAATACTTTTAATAATATGTGCTTCCCAATTTGTTATTATAAATATAAGATATATATATATATGTTTGTATACTTCAGAACTAAATTAAGCTTCTATAATTTATAGTCTTTGGAAACATAAAATAATTTAAACTGAAAAATAAAGTCACTTTAAGTCAAACAAATGTGAAATGAGAAATAAGTCAAAGTTTCATCAGTTATTTTTAAATACTTGTAGTATGCTGTCAAATGGCCAAAGGTGCTTTAGACAATTAATATAACTCTTAATTTAAATTTAAAACTAGCCTGTTAGTACAACACATTTCTAAAAAACAAACAAAAAAAAACCCAAACAAAAACAAAACAAAACAAAATAAAACTTAATTAAATTTTAAATAAGTGCCATGTTCTTTGAGTGAACCAAAATTTGCTTTTGGAGTATTTGTCAAGTCATAGCTGAAATGAGAAACTGTTAGGCAACAACTGCTTCTCAACAAGGCCAAATACATCTCTTTAAAATGTTAATTGAGGTTGAAGTGTTTGGATTCCCCGTTAGGTACAGCAGTATTTTTAAAACGGTGAGCATGCTGGATGACCGTAGAAACATGATTTGGGAAACTGATTCTAAAAGAGTAGGAAATCTCCAATGGTCACAAATAAAGGGTATAGTATCTTACAATTCCTTTCAGAAACGGCAGCCCTAACCACTTTAGAAGCATATTTGCAATTTCTTAAATTCCTTACAAATATCAAATATTTGAATTGAATATATGAACTATCAAATGCAAATATAAATTCTTTATTAGCTGGTATCTGAATTAGTTAGCTGCCAACATGCAACAATAAAAGTAATTGGTATTAATATATCACCCGAGAAGAATTTGCTGAGCCTGTTATGTGCTCAGTGCTGAGGAAGAAAAACAAATACTGTCCATAACGTATATCATGGTTTCTGCCCTTAAGCAACTTGAAGTCAAATAAGAAAATTAAAAAAAAAAAAAAAAAGAAAGAAAGAGAAGAAACTAACCATGAAACAGAGAATGAAATTCTTATTATCAGAAGATAGAAATACAACAATTACCAAAACAAAAAGGGAGGAAGGAAGGAAGGAAGGAAAGAAGGGAGGGAGACATTGATTCAAAGCTGGTGATTGTCCTGTAAAAGACACAAACTTATGTAAATTGTTTTAAACAAAATAGCAATATATTAAAAAATTTTTTTGTCCAGCAATTCCATTTCTGAGAATTTATTTCCAGGAAATTATCAGATGTGCAGTAAGTGACTTATGCCATAAGAGGTTTGCTACAGTTTTATGTCTAATAATGTAAACCTAAATGTCAAATAATAGCAGACTAGTTAAAAATAGGGCAATCTTAAGATGAAATATTATGCAAATATTAACACTGTTTGAAAATGAATCGTTATCCTTCCTAGAGCTCCCTTCTCTCTTCCCTTCACAGCCTCTTCACCAAAGATTGCTGCTAATTATACGATTCCCTTAGAAAATAACTATAGCTTCCAGAGCACACACTCCCACTAATCAATTCTTTACATTTGGCCTCAAAATAGATTTCCTCATATTTTCTACTTTTGGCTTCTTCTACCAAAATTGATACTAGTAACTCAGCAAAAGTCAGGCGAGGTCTCCCTAGTTTCTTCACACAGGCCATGGTAGTTATGGTATTTGGTTTGTTTGGGGTGAGATCTTTCCAGGTTGCAGCAGGCCTTTATGTTCCAAAACTTTAATTGCCTTCATATTTCTCAAACTGCCTTTCAGAGCCCATATCTTCTGAATCTACTTGTCTGTTCTGAGTACAATCTTTTGCTCTAAATTTCACAGCTTATGCAATATAATTGCAACTATGCAGTGTCCATTAATCGATATATGCTATTGGTTGTCTCTGGCTCAAGGCCTTAGATAGGACTGAGCACAGCAGGTCTGGCCCTGGTCTGCCACAGAAGAAAGATTAAAGGAGTGGATAATGAAGTTTATGAGTGTAGTCAACAGGTAGAAGGGGCATGTATCAGTCACCCGAATGAAGATCAAGACTTCTTGATTCTGGATCTTAGAAGATACAGAGTTTATGTCTACCCCGTGATTCTATTAGTAGAAAATACAGCATTAATGTGTTTAAAAAATTAAAATAAACATTTTCTTATGAATTCTGTACATATATGGAGGTGTGTGTGTGTGTGAGGGGGGGGGGAAGAGAGATAGAAATAAAAAAAGGAGAGAGAGAGAGAAAGAGGGATTGAATTAAATGAACTGTAACATTTGGAGATTTGGAGATACTGGATCATTTTACTTTTAAATGCTAGAGGAAAAAAAAAAAGATTTCCATGATGAACAAGAAGCCATCATGGTGTGGAAAAATTAATAGAGAGTTATACTGGAGAAATTGTAGCAGTGGTTAGGATTTGAAGAATCACATGGTCTATAGAATAAGTGTTTCAACACAGCTAATTGTGACATCTGACAAGGTAAGTCTTTTGTAACTTGCACCTCCCTGTGTGATGTAACCCTCAGATCAGCAGCAGCCAATGCCACAGGCTACCGGCTCTGCATTGCCATCAGAAGAAGCAGGTGGGGACACCTGGGTGGCTCAGTAGGTTAAGCATCTGACTTCTGCTCAGGTCATGATCTCATGGTTCATGAGTCCGAGCCCCATGTCGGGCTCTGTGCTGACAGCTCAGAGCCTGGAGCCTCTCCCTCTGCTCCTCTCCTGCTTGTGCTATGTCTCTCAAAAATAAATAAACATTAAAAAAACTGTTTAGAAGAAGCAGGCAGTTTGTACCTTAATTTCCTTAGAACTTTCCAAGGCTTTGGGCCTTGTTAGCCATAGTAATGAAGGAGAATGCTGCTTTTTAACACACCTGAATAAGTTTCCTTTGAAGTTTTCCTCCATTTCACAACCCAGGACAGCACAGAAACAGCCACACCTCTTATTTAGGAATGATTGCTGCACTGGGCACAATAGCAATAGTTCAATCACTGACTTAGAGAGTGCTAACCTCAAGCTTTACTAAAAATAGCTGTGGCTGCAAAGTGCTCTTACTAGTGCTCATGGCAATGGGGATGGAATCCAGGACCAAAGGACTTCCCTATCATCCAGCAAAAGCCGAAAACTCCAAGAAGGTTTTGGAATACACATATGTGCACTTTGGAATTCTTGTGGATACGAATAATAGAGAACCATAGGAGAAGACCAAATAGCCTGCTGAAATCACAGATGGGGATCTGAAATTTGTAATCAGAGATGACTGACTTTGTACCCTTAGGCATCTGATGCCTGCCCCGTGCTAATTGCATCCATAATTAATTGTCTGTGCCACTAGTGATTCCTTGAAGAGGGTTAATAAGACTTATTCATATTTGTACTCTCAGTGTCTCATTGTATTTATAAACACATAATAGATATTCAGTGCTTCTTTCTTTAAAGAGTAGATTTTCAGTGAGTTAGAGGACAGGCCTAGAAATGAAATACGTTCAGGAGGCAGGTAGATAACACAATGTGTGAATCTGTGTTGTGTAATAAAAATGGCGAGACTAGTGTCAGCTTATAGTGGGCATGCCATATTATAACTCTATAATAGACCATCCCAAAACTTAGTGGGCTAAACAATTACTTTAATAGATCATGGTTCTGTAGTTTGTCAGTTTAGTCTGAGCTCATCTGGTTAGTTCTTCTGTTGCCGTGTCCTGTGTTCACACACATGCTACTCCTGAAGGTACTTGGGAGCTGATTGTCCTCACTCGGCCTCAGACATGTATTGTGTTCACTGTCACAAACATGGGTTATGCTTTTTTCCTAAATATTAAGCAGATCACTGCTTGTTCATGTGGGCTCCAAAAGCAGCCTCATGTTTGCTACTGTCCCATTGCCTAAAACAAGTATATTATAAATCTTGATGGAAAGAACTTAAAATTTTGTGACCATTGTTTTCACCGTACCATGAAAGACATTCAGATTCTGAAATGTCACCCTTCTGCACATTGTGACCGTACTCAGCCTCTGGCCTCTGCTTGAAGAGCTTCACACCTCTGCTCTAAATTGTCATGATTTTTTAAAGAACCACTCAACTGAGAAATTTTTGTCTCAGTATAATTTGAATTTCTCTTGCTATGCACTGAATTGTCAATGCACCCTTTTTCATGGCCTTTTAATATTTCAGTCTCTAAGCCTCTTCTTTTTTTTAATTTATTTTATTTTATGTTTTAATTTATTTTATTTTTTAAATATAATTTACTATCAAATCGGCTTACATACAACCTAAGCCTCTTCAAATGGCACCATGAGAAGTTGCTCATGACTTACTGTGAATTTCACTTCACAAGGGATGTCATTAGAGAAGTGTCCCCTTCACAGTGTCTTGTGCCAAAATATGTGACTTCTGTACTTCTACATACAATTATTCTCCAATGCCATCTCTCTGCTTTATAAAAATGCACAAGTGAAATTTTTGTGAATCATCGTAATTACTGTTAATAACTTACTTTTTTGCCAACCAGGAAAAACACTTGTTCGGTCATGAAGAGCTGTACACCTGGTAAAATGAATGACAAATCAAATAATTGAGTATCATTCTATACTTATATATTTAAAAAATACTGCATTTAGGATACATTCCAAGTTTCGCTTGTTTTTAAAAATCTGTTTGCAATTCCAAGGAACTGTACCAAATATTCTAACATGATTTAACAGATCCTATGCACTTTCATTTTCATTGACTAGTCATCTCATTTCATACCTTCTTTATGAAACTATTATGGCATTTCAAAACCCTCATCAGGAGATAGGCCTACAAAATAAAACAATACATTCAATAATATATATATATATATATATATATATATATATATATGATAATCTGTTATTTTTCACTATTGAATACATTCCTGTGTAGCATACTGTTTCAATTCAAGACTTAATTAAAATTGACACGAGGCTATGTAATAGATTGTCAAATGTAAGTATGATCAAATTTTCAAATCTGTGGCATATATATTACAACCTATGTTTTTTAACATTCAAGACATGTAGACTCTAGAGAAAACACCTGTGAATTTCTTGCAGTCCATAAATTGCAGTTTTTGGAACACTGTAGTATATCGCTATCATAAATAACAAAGTACATGCAATAAATGAAAAATCCCACTGCACAATGAAGCATTAAATGAGGGTTCTCATTTTGAAAAAAAAAAAAAAAAAACCAAAAGAATAATCTAAGGATTAAGAAAAAGCAGCATTAATATATTTAATTTAAGCCTCAGGGTAACTGAGTTAAGAGGGGCTACAAATTTTAAGGATGTTGTCTATTTTGTTAAATGGAGTTAAAGGCGGGGCGCCTGGGTGGCGCAGTCGGTTAAGCGCCCGACTTCAGCCAGGTCACGATCTTGCGGTCCGTGAGTTCCAGCCCCGCGTCAGGCTCTGGGCTGATGGCTCGGAGCCTGGAGCCTGTTTCCGATTCTGTGTCTCCCTCTCTCTCTCTGCCCCTCCCCCGTTCATGCTCTGTCTCTCTCTGTCCCAAAAAAAATAAAAATTAAAAAAAAAAAAATGGAGTTAAAGGCTAACTCAACTGAATAGAAGCAGTCCCTGAATGTGCCTGGCTCTCTAAGGAGCACTGCCTTTGACACTGAAAATGCTGGGAACCAACATGGTGATTATAAAGTAAGCTATATCCTCCTATAGGTATTAACTTTTATAACTCAATAAAATTACTTCTCCTTAGCAAAACTCAAGGTGGGATTTCTAACTCAGAATTTTTTGTAAAATTATTGATAGGTGGAGAAAATTGTAAACTCGTTCTAAAGAATGATCTGTATACTCTTACTTGTAAAGAAAGAAAGAAAGAAAATAAGTTATTAAAAAGACCAGTGTAGGGGCGCCTGGGTGGCTCAGTCAGTTAAGCATCCGACCTCAGCTCAGGTCATGATCTCGCGGTTCGTGAGATCGAGAGCCCCGCATCAGGCTGTGTGCTGACTGCTCAGATCCTGGAGCCTGCTTTGGATACTGTCTCCCTCTCTCTCTGCCCCTCCCCTGCTCATGCGCTGTATCTCTCTGTCTCAAAAATAAATGAACATTAAAAAAAGTTAAAAAAAAAAAAAGACCAGTGTAAATGTGGTATAATGCAAACTGGCTTTCATAAAGCTCTGTCCTTGCACTAATTTTCATTTTCTTTTCTCCTCATGGTTCTGTTTTTCCTCTGTATTATACGCATGCTCATCCACCTGTCCTTGTCTCTTTGTATTCGCCTTGATACCAGAAAGCACAGAATTCTCAGAATCATTGTCTTCAGCAATTCACAAATCAGCCTTAAAAAGTCAGAAACTTTCTAACTCAGATACAAAGAATTAACCGATGAGTGTTTAACTATGTGTGTGTTTTTCCATTTGTGCACACGGAGAACTGTGTACCCTATGCAGTGACAGAATTATTAGACATCCCATTTGGTTTACTCTTTGGCAAAACCAATGCACATGTCTGAAATGCTTACTACAAAATGTTGCTTATTGCTTCAGTTTGGGGAAAAGGGAATTTACAGACCTTTCTGGCTTTGATGGAGAAAAATAATACCTGTATCTGTCTGTTGCCCAGAAGGTTTTCCACATTACTCATTTGTCTTTGCTATCACCTTCCATTTTCAACTACCATCCATCTGAGCTATAATTCTCCAGCTAGGAAAGGTTTTCTGAGGTTTTGCTATATAATGGCTTTAGGTCCATTACATATTAATTACAGACACATCAAACACATAAACCCAAATTCTCAGAAGACTTCTAAAATATCTTTTATTCTCCTTTATTTTATTTATTTATTTATTTATTTATTTATTTATTTATTTATTTATCTCCTTTATTTTATCTCTTTTATTCTCCTTTATTTTCTGCTTTGAAAGAGATTTTGAGGTAGGGTTGCATGTACACTTGTAATGAGTCTTTAAAAGATACACCGCTGGTTAGATAATAGGTAGAGGTTGAAAATGGCTTTTGAGTAAAGCAGATTTCCTGTCATAATGTGAGTGAATCTCACCCAATTAGCTGCAGGCCTAAATAGGAAGAGTAGAGTGACTGCCCTTGAAAGTAAGGGGAAACTTCTCTAAATGTCCATCGACTGATGAATGGATAAAGAAGATGTGGTATGTGCATACAATGGAATATTACATGGCAATCAAAAAGAATGAAATCTTGCCATTTGCAACAATGTGGATGGAACTAGAGTGTATCGTACTGAGCAAAATAAGTTGGAGAAAGACAAAAACATATGATTTCACTCATATGTGGAATTTAAGAAACAAAGCAGATGAACATAGGGGAAGGGAAGTGAAAGTAAGATGAAAACAGAAGAAGACAAACCATAAGAGACTTAAATACAAGGGAGGGGTTTTGGGTGGGGAATGGGGTAAATGGACGGTGGGCATTAAGGAGGTCATGTATTGGGATGAGCACTGGGTATTTTATGTAAATGATAAATCACTAAATTTTATTTTTGAAATCATTATTATACTACATGTTAACTAACTTGGAATTAAATTTTTAAAAAAAGTTTAACAGCAGCAACAAGAAAAAAATGGAAACTTCTCCTGCCTGACTTGCCTTGAGCTGGGACATCATCCTTTTCTTGCCTTCAGACTTGAACTGAAATGTCAGCTCTTCCTGGTTCTCAAGTCTGCTGGTTTTTGGACTAGAACTACACCATCAGCTCTCCTGGTTTCCAGTTGGCCTACTGCAGATTTTGGGACTTATTAGCCTCCAAAATTGCATGAGCCAATTCCTTATAATAAATCGCTTTCATGCTATTATGGAGGCTGACACATCCCAATCTGTATATCTTAATGTATATATTTATATATCTCAACCTATATACAGATACCCATCCTGTTGCTTCTATTTCTCTGGAGAACCCTAATACATGCTCCAATAAATTATTCACATAAAAATAATAGCTTGCCTTCTGATTGGTGGAGGCAAAATTTACTCCGTTTTACATTTACATTTTGCCCTGGTCACACCTCACTTTTCTTACACTAATATTTTAGTATCCTAGAGATTTTACTCTCAATAAAATTAATTATATGTGGAGAGTATTTGTTAGTAGTGAGTATTACAACTGAGAATAGTGGTTTTTGGGTCCAAATAGCAATAATATATGTGTACATATTATTATAGAGAGAGGGAGGGAGAGAGGAGAGAGAAGAGAGGAGAGAGGACTGAGGATAGAGGAGAAAAGAGAGGAGAGAGAGAGAGAGAGAAGAGAAGAGAGTGGAAAGAGAGAATATACTTGAGTAGATACACATGCTGATCTGTGTATAAGCAGTATTTTCTTTAAATCATTAATGTTAATGTGTTCTAATGCTTTTTTGGTCGTTTAAAAAAAAACATGCTAATGTGGTCTAAAACTTTTTTTGGTACCTAAACCTAACATGGTGTAACACTGTTTCTTTTTCATAAATACCTACCTCTTGACTCCTCTTAGGTTGCTTCCTCTCTCTCTCTCTCCCTCTCTCTCTCTCTCTCTCTCTTTTCCCCCTGAATCAGTTACTTAATAGCCTTCCAGGTTTCATCCAGTTAATTAATGATGAGTATCAGTTTCCCAAGTGATGTGATTCAAATAACCCTTATGTAAAGTTCCAAATGTGTCTCCTTTTACAATGTGTATACTCCAGGGTGTCACAAACTTTGCCATGCAATCATCAATTTTTCCAGTGCCTCTTGAGAAATTCTGTTTGATGAGCAGCATGTTTGCATCATTATCATATTCTGCCCAAGAGGAATTTATTTCATCAACTCTCTTGTGTGGAAAATGGGGCTAATATAAAAGTAATGGTACCATAACAGTAAGGAAAAAAATTAGCAAGAACAAAATTAATTTTGAGTAGTAAATTAATTAGGTGCAAATCTCTTCTTTTTTTTTTTTTTTAACTCATCGCCAGTCTGCAAATTAATCATTCTAATGGTCTAAGTTGAAATAAAAATGAGATTACTGATTTGCTGAACAAAAGAAGGACATGGAAAATCTGACAGCATGCTAACAGAAAAAAAAAAGCAGAATTATTACCTCTTAATATTGAGTTAAAGTAATTTTTAAATTGCATTTTATTTACTGTTTAGTATACTGACAGAGTGCTTTCCATAAAGCATCATATATTTTCTCTCATTTGATAGTAAAAATTACCGTGAGGTAACTTTTGTTGTCTTCATTTTAAAATGAGGAAGCCGGCATTCTAAGAAGTTAAGTGATTTGAGGTCACGGATTAATGATCAGAGATACTTCATTTTTAAAGTCCTTTTAAGAATCTTCAGCTACTCAGATGCAAGACAAGCCACAGCCACAAAAGGAGAATGTCTGCTTAGATTAAATAGGAAGTAAGGTGGTACTTGGAAAAGGAATGGAGTCTAAATTTTGAACACCCTGTATGAGGCAGTGGGTTGAATATTTCATATTTGTATTTAATGATTGAAGAGGGAGTAAATAATATAACTTTGGTAACAGTATTACCACTACTTTGGTAAGAGTATTACCACTTTTACTTCCTTTTTCTTTTCAGAAACATTAATTTTGAAAATAAAAGAAATGGAAATTAGCTATAATATAACTATTTCAAAGAAATAGAGCTATTGAATATTTTTTACCTTTTCCTAAATTCATTCTATCCAAATGCAGTGAGCCTACATAGAAATAAATATGTATATGCATTTAACAAACTGGTATTTTTTTCTTTGATTTTTCAAATGTCTCTAATTTCTTGGTATTTTAACATAAAGAAGGATTATTAAAAAGTCAGATTAAAAATGGATATCACCATGAAAATAAAGTTTTTACAGTGTTAGGCAATTTAATGAGTTAAGAGGAGAAAATACAAGATGGAGCTAAAACATTTTTATTCAGACAGTATGGTTGTTTGACTGCAAACTCATATGTACATTAAATGAAAACCTTAAAATATATGCAAAAAATAAGAAAATTGCCAGAGGGGAAGAGAGTGGGAGAAGGAGTGAATTAGGTGAAGGAGATAAGGGGGAAAACTTCCAGTAAATAAGTCATGAAGATATAAAGGACAGCATAGGGAATATAATCAATAATACCATAATAATTATTTATGGTGACATGTGGTACTTAGACTTATCATGGTGATCATTTCATAATGTATATAAAAGTTCAAATCACTATATTGTATACCTGAAACTAATATAATATTGTATGTCAACGATACTTAAATGAAAAATTAAAAGACTAAAAAATAACAGGTGTTAGGGATTGAATTCTGTCTCCTTAAAATATGTTAAATTCCTAATCCTTAGTACCTATGGATATGACCTTTGGAAATAAGGTCTTTACAGACGTAATTAGTATAAATGAGTTCATACGGGAGTAACATGGGCCTTTAATCAAATATGTCTGTGTCTTAATAAAAACAGGAGACATGATGCCCTGTGAAGACAGATACACAATGGGAGAAAGTCACGTGACAATGGAGACAGAGACGAAAGTGCTGTAGCTGCAGGACAAGGAACACCAAGGGTGTCCGCAACCACCAGAAACTAGGAAGACACAAGGAGGTATTCTGTGTATATATTTACATTTACACATACACAAGTTGTGATAAGAAGTCAATATCCTTAACTTGATAAATATCTATAAAAACTTAAGGTGTAGGGTGCTTGGGTGGCTCAGTCAGTTAAGCCTCCGACTTTGGCTCAGGTCATGATCTCACCGTTTGTGAGTTCGAGCTCTATGTCAGGTTCTGTGCTAACAGCTCAGAGCCTGGACCCTGCTTTGGATTCTGACTTCCTCTCTCTCTGCCCCTCCCGCACTCGTGCTCTGTCTCTGTCTCTCACTCTCAAAAATAAACACTAAAAATTTTTTTGGAAAAAACACAATGAGGTATTACCTCACAGCTATGTGAATGGCTAAAATAAAAAAAGATGAGAGGGATGCCTGGATGGCTGAGTTGGTTGAGCATCCAACTTTGGCTCAGGTCATGATCTCACCATTTGTGAGTTCGAGCCCCGTGTCAGGCTCTGTGCTGACTCCTCAGAGCCTGGAGCCTGCTTTGGATTCTGTGTGTCATTCTCTCTCTGTCCCTCTCCCACTGTGTTCTGTCTCAATCTGTCTCTCAAAAATAAATAAATGGAAAAAAAATCAACAAGAAACAAGTGTTGTGTATTTGTGGAGAAAAAGGAACTCTTATGCACTATTGGTAGGAATGCAAATAGTGCATCCACTGTAGAAATCAGTATAGAAGTTCCTCAAAAAATTGAAAATAGAACTACCATGTGATCCAGTAATTCCACTACTCAGTATTTACCCAAAAAATACAAAAACACTACTTTGAAGAGATATACACCCTTATGTTTATTGCAGCATTATTTACAATAGCCAAATTATGGAAGTTTGGCTATCCTGTGTTTGGAAACATTCTTTAGTCAGCTAGCTTAATGCTGACTTCATCTTATGCTTTTAATTACCAGTTGACATTGTCACAGTAAAATTTGTAGTGAAACTTGAAATAAATTTATTATTGAAATGTTTTTATAGTCTATGTAATTTGTTAACACAAATTTCTAAATATTCACTATCTAGTCTTAATACAAACAATGGATCCATTGAGAATTACATGGTATTTAAATGTTAAGAATTTTATTTATATCATGAGACTGAAGAGAGAACTTATTTGTACTGATTTAAAATTATCTTCCAAAATGTTTATTTAGGAATGAAATATTTTGGTCTCATGCCAGTTACCTCCAAGTACCAAGTACAAATTCCATGTAGCTTCAATCAACCTGAAGTCACTTTAAGGAATACCAGTCAGAAAGCGAACATATTTGAAAAGCAGTTAAATCTTTATAGAGAATTCTCAAAGAATGCCAAAAGGGGATATGAATGTCATAATTACTATAAATTTCTGTTCTAGCTAGCTATCTTTTTCTTACAAATTATCCTTAATTTTCTTGTCCTTATATCATTCTCTTCTTTTTCTAAAAATTTGAAAAATCTTCTCCAGTCCAGTCTTTGTGGAGCTCCTGCGGTTTCAGCCCACCATTACTTTTATTTCATTGCTACTCTTTTTTTTTAATGTTTATTTATTTTTGAGAGAGAGAGAGAAAGAGCACAAGCAGGTGAGGGGCAGAGAGAGAGGAAGACAAAGAATCAGAAGTAAGCTCCAGGCTCGGAGCTGTCAGACAGAGCCCAATACAGGGCTCAGACTCACAAGCTGTGAGATCATGACGTGAGCTGAAGTTAGGTGCTCAACCAACTGAGCCACCCAGGCACCCCATTGCTACTCTTCCTTCCTTCCTTCCTTCCTTCCTTCCTTCCTTCCTTTCTTCTTCTCTTTATTTCTTGTTCTTTCTTTCTTTCTTTTTTAATTTACATCCAAATTAGCATATAGTGCAACAATGATTTCAGTAGATTCCTTAGTGCCCCTTACCCATTTAGCCCATCCCCCCTCCCACACCTCCTCCAGTAACCCTCTGTTTGTTCCCCATATTTATGAGTCTCTTACGTTTTGTCCACCTCCCTGTTTTTATATTATTTTTGTTTCCTTTCCCTTATGTTCATCTGTTTTGTCTCTTAAAGTCCTCATGTGAGTCAAGTCATATGATATTTGTCTTTCTCTGACTGACTAATTTCACCTAGCATAATACCCTCCAGTTCCATCCACGTAGTTGCAAACGGCGAGATTTAATTCTTTTTGATTGCTGAGGCTACTCTTTTATAAGTGAAGTAATTCTCCTTTGTTTTGCTTCTTACCCAGCAGCTAGGGTGAATGTCTAAACACAGAAATCAGATTATACCACTCCTCTCATACAAACCCACTATATAGTTTTGGCCCCCTGCCTTCTGAAATTCTTCTCTTCACTCAATCAGCTACTATATAAGAAATGTGTTGGGGCGCCTGGGGGGCCCAGTCAGTTAAATACCCAACTTCAGCTCAGGTCATTATCTTGTGCTTTGTGGGTTCGAGCCCCATGTTGGGCTCTGTGCTGACATCTCAGAACCTGGAGCCTGCTTCAGATTGTGTGTCTGCCTTTCTCTCTGCCCCTCCCCTGCTTACAGTCTGTCTCTCTCAAAAATAAATAAACATTTAATAAAAAGTGAGAACGGAAAAATCCATAGATACAACAAAAATGGGGTTAGTCTGATGATCAACAGCTCAAGTTTGATACATTACATAAAATGCCTTTACCAAAAAGTTATTGGTCAAAAATCCAAAATTTTTAGCTTATGCTACGATAATATTCTATTTTACTTTCAGTCTGATAAGAGTATTGTTTGGCCAAAATAATAATTGCTATAAATATTGTATAAAACAAGTTTCCAGTAAATAAATAAAATAAGCCAATTGTACTGATCATATTGAAAATTCTAGTATGTTTCTTAATATATATTTACTCTATTTTTCTGTTTTATGTGTGTGTTTATATGAGTCAGTCATATAACTATATAATTTTTATTTGAATTAAGATGGATTTAATTAGGTTTGTAACCAATGTTTAATCTTTTAATAAAAATCAGATTTCTTAGTCTTTTTTTTTAGATTTTCATATTTATTTTGAGAGAGAGAGAGAGCAAGTGGGAGAGGGGGGAGAGGGAGAGAGAGAGAGAGAGAGAAAGAGAGAGAATCCCAAGCAGGCTCCCTGCTGTCAGCATGGAGCCTGACTGGGGGTGGGGGGTGGGGGTGTCAATCTCACCAACCATGACATCATGTCCTGAGTGGAAATCCAGAGTTGAACACTTAATGAACTGAGTCACTCAGACACCCCAGATTTCCTAGTCTTGCTTACTAACTGTAGAAGTTTAGTAAGATACATAGGAAACAAAATACAAGTATCAGTGAGTACTATGCACCAAGTATCTGACACAAATTTTAATGCAAGTATTTTCACACTTTACATGAGCCATTAAACCTTTTCAACTTTGAAAGAAGTCTTGAAAAGAATAAGGCTGTCAAAGTAACTAATCCAAGCAAAGAATAACATGTTATGCCAAGACTATATAGATTCTTACTCATCTGTATGATTTATCACTGAATTTGTCCAGATAAAACTGTATCTATCTAAACTTTACTGGTGAACAAAGTTTAAACCTAAATGTAACAGATTTCTGTACATTGATTTTATATCCTACAACTTTGCTGAATTCATATATTAATTCTAGCAATTTTTTGGTGGAGATTTTTTTTTTTTTTGTTTTCTACGTAGAGCATCCTGCTGTTTGCAAATAATGAAAGTATGACTTCTTCCTTGCCAAATTGTATGCCTTTTATTTCTTTTTGTTGTCAGATTGCTGAGGCTAAGACTTCTAGTACTATGTTAAATAGTAATGGTGAGAGTGGGCACCCCTGTCTTATTCCTGATCATAGAGGAAAAGCTCTCAGTTTTTCCCCATTGAGGATGTTATTATCTGTGGGTCTTTCATATATGGATTTTATGATATTGAGGTGTGTCCCATCCAGTCCTACTTTGTTCAGGGTTTTTAATCAAGAATGGGTGCTATATTTTGTCAAATGCTTTTTCTGCATCTATTGAAAGGATCATATGGTTCTTTTCTTTTTTCTTTTCTTTTCTTTTCCTTTCTTTTCTTTTCCTTTCCTTTCCTTTCCTTTCCTTTCCTTTCTTTTCTTTTCTTTTCTTTTCTTTTCTTTTCTTTTCTTTCTTTCTTTGATTTAATTTAATTTAATTTATTCTCAAGTTAGTTAACATACAGTGTAGTTTTGGCTTCAGTAGAATCCAGTGATTCATCACTTACATATAACACCCAGGGCTCATCCCAACAAGTGCCCTCCTTAATGCCCATCACCCATTTCTCCACCCCCCCCATCAACCCTCAATTTGTCTCTGTATTTAAGAGTCTCTTATGGTTTGCCTCCTTCTCTGTTTTTATTTATTCTTCCTTCCCTTCCTCTATGATCATCTGTTAAATTTCTCAGATTCCACATCTGAGTGAAATCTTGTGATATCCGTCTTTCTCTATTTCGCTTTGCATCATACCCTCCAGTGCCATCCACGTTGCTGCAAATGGCAAGATTTCATTCTTTCTCATCACTGAGTCGTATTCCATTATATGCATGTGTATGTGTGTATATATCTCACATTTTCTTTTTTTTAATATGAAATTTATTGTCAAATTGGTTTCCATACAACACCCAGTGCTCGTCCCAAATAAGTCATACAGAGAAAGACAGATACCATATGTTTTCACTCTTATGTGGATCCTGAGAAACATCAGAATATTATCCAAAACTTATTTTATAGATAAAATTCTTAGTACTTTTTAAGACTTAAAAATGAGTATAAACAATAACAGAAAAAAGCCAAAGAAAATAAGCCATCGTTTTATGAACACAATTCAGGCAATTACATAGAAATTTGAGATCATTAGAATGTCTGTATAATACAGTGCAAGACAAAGCAAGTGAGCCCAATATTCTCATCAGTTATAGTGAGGAGTTTTATTACTTAATGACTTCTGTAGTTTTGGCTCCACCTTTTTTATGTTCTTCAATAATAGAAGAAAAGAGAAAAAGATTAGTCCTCCTTTTTCTATTTGTTGGTTGATGTCAGTAGCTATTATGATAATTTTATACTTTATTATTATTTTTTAGAGAGAGCACATGCAGGGGAGAGGGGGCAGACAGAGAGGGGCAGAGGGAGAGAGAGAATCCTAAGCAGGCTCCACGCTCAGTGTGGAGCCCGATGCAGGGCTTGATTCCACGACCCTGGGATCATGACCCGAACCAAAATCAAGAGTCAGACCCTCAACTGACTGAGCCATACAGGTGCCTCAGTAACTTTATACTTTAATCTAAAATCGTTACAGACTATTTTTGCATGTTCTTAGTCCAAACCATTAAAGTCTCTGTCAATTTAACATTTCTCTTACATATTGATAGCAAAAAGTGTTAGCTAACACTTTCAAGTAACAATCAAATTCCATTAAAAATTTTAAGCTATTTATTTGTTTTGATTCTCCCTCGTACTTCCACAAACACGAGCCAAAGGGCATGTATTTTCCATAATTTGACAATTTTGTTCTTACAATGCTATTTGTACTACTCTGTACTAAGGTATGTATTGGAGTTTTTGAAGCTCAAATGGATATTTGGGGAATATTCTAATTTTTTACTTTCTAGATAACCTAGAATCTTGTTAACCACCTTAATTTTTTGAAATAGCTTTTTCATGACACCTCTAATGTTTTTTAGGACTTTAAAAATACCTCTAGGTATTTACAGTAAAGTCTTGACACTCCCTTCCATATCTCTTCTAATAGTGAGGCACTAGACCAGGAGTTTTTCTGTTTGCTATCCCACATACCTATAGTTCAAATTATCTCAAACAATATGTGGAAGGATGGTTATGTGCCTCAAGTGTGCCTCTTTTCACTGTTTTGCATCTGGAGAAGCAGTTCTTGTAAAGACTCCTTGGCTCCTTAATAACGAATATGATCATTATTTGGGTAGCCTTAGTTACCTTTTGTTACCCTTAGTACCCTTTTGTTACCTAAAGCATTAGGGAGATTCAACCCCCTCCCCAGGTTCTTCAAGAGCCATTCTTCCCCCAATTTTTACTGATTTCTCATTAGGAGATGGGAACACATAAACCAATTAGATTTAACAACAATGACACAAAAAGGGTCACCACACTCATCCTAATTACATAGGGATATATACCAAGCTCAGTCCGAGTAAAACAAGCCCTGAAACTCACTGATCTAAGGCATTCCAGGGGTTGACATTTAAGAAAGTTACTTTCTCTGAACTAATCCACTGACCCAGTGATAAAGGTTTTTAATCAGCTTTAAGGGCTTATGAACAGGGTAAAAAAAAAAATTAATTTCTGGTTAAAAGGAAAGGAAAGCATTTAAGAAATATCCAAACCTAGTCATTATGTCAACTTGGAAAAAAATTTTAATTTACAAAAAGTATCCCTAATAAGTTATGATGTGTATCTAAATCAAAACAATATCTGTTAAGTTTCAATATACTTCATCAGATTTCTTTATTATCCTGTTTTGATTTTACTTAGGTATCTACTTTTTACTAAAAAATAAGGCCTTTTAAGAAGTATGTGTCAAAATATTTACCAGCAAATGCTTTTTTATATATTGCCATTGTTTTAAGAGATAAAGAGCGTTAGAATTATATATTGATAACATGGTTGCCAGAAATGAATAGAAACAATTTTTTAAGTTTATTTATTTATTTTGAGAGGGGGGAGGGGCAGAGAGAAAGAGAGGAAGAGAAAGAATCCCAAGCAGTCTCCACACTCAGCGTGGAGCCGGTTCTGGGCTCAATCCCATGGCCCTGGGATTACAACCTGAGCTGAAAGCAAGAGTCGAATGCTCAACAAACTGAGCCACTCAGGCGCCCCATCAATTTTGTTTTAAAACATAGATTTTGGGGGTGCCTGGGTGGCTCAGTTGGTTAAGCGTCCAACTGCGGCTCAGGTCATGATCTCGCGGTTCATGCGTTTGAGCCCTGCATTGGGTTCTGTGCTGACAGCTTAGAGCCTAGAGCCTGCTTAGGATTCTGTGTCTCCATCTCTCTCTACCCCTTGCCCACTCACAGTGTGTCTCTCTCTGTCTCAAAATTAAATAAACATAAAAAAATTAAAACATAGATTTTGGTTCATTGCTTTGTTCATTTGGCTCTTAAGAGCCAAATTGGTATCTATTGGGGTTTTATGAAATGCAGTGCTTTCTTTTGAACCTTATTTTGATCATTAAATATAAAATCAGGGATTTCTGTTCTTCCTGAATGACTTTAGAAATAGCACCTTAAATATTGTGGGCAGACAATAGATACAAAGTAAAATTTATGATTTATACAAGAAAGTTTTTCAGAGTAATACCATTCCACATTGGTATGCTATTTTGTTGATAATTTTATTTAGGAAAAAAGGGGGGAAATCACTTTAAGTATGAGTATTAATCATAACATGCCTCTTACCCATCTTGAATTTATGTAACTGAGAATAGTTTGAAAAAATTCCAAATATCTGCAAAGTTTATGTATAAAGAAGCTGTGCCAAAGTTTCGAAAAGGATACATAATCCAATACAATGATTTCCAAATTCCTGACGTATCGTCCTGTTAGTCTACTGGCCTGGATCCCACAGAGTTCTATTATGTCTTCAAATACGACCTACTTCAAGTTTGTATGTCTGTCCACTTTAAAAACATTATTGAGTGTATTATAGGCTTCAAAAACTTCTCATGATATCTACAGTAAAACTCAAGGGTTCATATCAAAAGTTATTTCTAACTTGAAGGCAAATCTCCATTTCTAAGGAGATTTATTTCCTTCTAAAAGATAACTGGATCTGCCATTTAGCATTTCAGCAAGATTTTTCAGAGGCACTGCTATACCGTACTTCACTGAAATTTTATTTGAGCCTAAATAACTCACTCTATTTAATATTTAGTCCATACTGTTACATTATTTCACAGATAATTAAACAAAATGTTTCTGAATTATTCTTGCTCAATTTAAGAATGAAACAAGATTTCTATTTTAGAAATGTTTGAATGGAGAGGTATAGAATACACTGCTAAATAAATTTATTATGGCTAATAAAATGTAGAATACATTTTATTTGATTAGAAGCTATAGCTCTTACATATTATATTTTGGAGAGAAGTGTGTGCTATTTCCATCCTTAGAAATCATGGAGAAGACAAGGAAGGGAAAAGAAAGTAAGAGTTTTCTACTAAAAATGATTTCAAAGATAGCAATTGTATTCAATTCCATATTCCAACTAAAACTTCCCAAAATATTACGTTGAAAAAAAAATAAGGCCATAACTGGAGTCAATGGGAAAGAGAACACCATGACTTATTAGCAGTGTCTTTTCTGAAAAGAAGAGGGTGAAATGAAGCATAGAACTCTATTCCTTCAGACATTTAGTTGCTGAATGTTAAACAATTAGTCTCTTAATGCTCTGTTATACCTGATTCTGAGTTTTATATGAATATTCCAACTAATCTGACTGAGACAATTATTAACACAAATGCAAACAAAAACAGAAAAATTAAAAGGGAAAGGAAAGGAAAGGAAAGGAAAGGAAAGGAAAGGAAAGGAAAGGAAAACTAACACACAAACGATGTCTCAAATTTGACAAAGAGGGAATTTACAACCATGGTTAAAACATGTGAAAGAGCAGCAAAGAATGTGTGGAATTGTTTAAAACTTTGAAGTTACACTAATTTCCTCACAAGAATCATCATGTGTTTCTGGGCAAGTCAAACATCATGTACTTGCGTTATTAGCTCAGCTTAATAAAATACATACATTTACATATGTATTGTTTTATAATAGCACTTCTTAAGCATGTATGAAAAACATTGATTCTATAGAAGTTTAAAAACATGTGGAAAAATATGCTTCTTTTTCAAATATGTCTCAGGCGCTGCTGCGTGTTCTCTTAGGTCCACTTTTTATCCCAGTCTTTGCTGTCTGACTACCTATGAACAGGCTTCAGCCAGTTTAATTCAGGTTTACTCAATGCTTTACTCAAATGGTACCTTGACCTGACCCCATATAGTGGACTGCTCGCTTCCCTGCATAAGACTTCACCAGTGCTGCAAGTACAGAAGAGTTAATGTCCACAGAACCATCATTGAACAACTGCAGATGGGAACCTCCAGGCAAATAGATATAAGATACATTTCATAAGGCTCCTCAGAATGTCCTGTTGTGATTGAGCACTACTCTCCTCTGATACCTTCGCATTTCTTTTTCCTTTTCCCCTGTTCCACTCCCTGTGTCTTCCAGTCTTCTTTTGTGTCAGGCTCTATCTTCTGAGGAATCTAAGTTAAACTAGTGAGATGGAGTGTGTTAAAAACTGAATCCCCAGGATGGGATTTTGGAGGTAGACCACTGATAGGTCATTAAGCCATAAGGATCCCATTTCTGATGTCGACCCAAAGTTTTAACCCCTGATGAGCAGTAGCATGACAATTACTAAGATTCTCACTGAAAGTGAGATGAAATGTCCATGCAACGTGAAGCTGTAGTGTATATACTGCCTTTGAAATATAAATAATATAGAGACAATTGTAATTAAAACTTTTTAATTGCTTTAGAATTTTGAAAAAAGAAAGTGGCAGGGACAGATCAATCACTATCAACACAAGGAGTATTGTGAATTAGAAAGTTTCGATAGTGATATTTAGGTAGACCCTTATGTCGTAGGTCAGACTTTGCTGAAAATCAGGCTTGGTTCTAAATCTAAGGGAGGAGGAGCTGCAAAGGATATGACATTTATTTCTTCAGTAGGTTGCCAATTTTCAAGTCAATGTCTTCATAGGAAAAGAGGAAGACCTTGAAATCTGGGGGGGAGACTTCAGGTGGGCAATCCTGAGAAACTTAGAACTGTATATTTCAGGGAACCCCAGACTTTTTGGGCTGTCAGAGCATTTTCTTACTCTACAATCAGAGAATAGTCTTCCTTGTTTGGAAGCACTGTGGATACTTCCCCTGAAGCAGATTCCTCACAAATTGCCTCCTATGCTCCCCAATATCTGTCTCTTCACAACACATAATGTCTATAGAGCATTAAACAATCTGAGCAGAAAGATGTGTGTCCAAGTCTAGATGTAAATAGCAAACTCCCCAAAGGAACTGTAGGACCTAGCCAACGTGTACAGGTAAAAGCTAGAAAACATACATTTGGCTGGAAGAGGAAGAATATAAGACTGAAAAAGAACTATTTAATAAAAGAACCCTCATTCTTGATGCAAGGTTCAGTAAACTGGCAGGGACACCTGGAACCAATTATAATACTATGCTGGGTAATCCTCTTGATGTTTGTAAAAGATGATAGCCTACAGTGAATAAGGTAAAGATTCAAGAACTGCCTTGATAGCGTATTGAGGAAGAAGACAGAAGGCTCAAAGAGGTGAAAAAGTTAAGATGGATTTATTATGAAAACCAGAAAACCCATCACCTCACTATCACTGTCACTACTTTTCTTCAGGATCATCCGTAGCATGTTCCCTTTTAAGTCAATACAGAGTGTTTTGGTGGTGTTGGGGAGGGTAGAGGAAATGCACAGACATCTTTGTGAAGCTTAGTAGTGAATTCCTGTGCAGGTTGGTGGGAGCAGAATGCCAATTCTGGGCATCCCTTTCACAGAATTCTGGAATGTCAGAGGCCAGGTGGCAGTACTTAACCATCAAAGGCAAGTTAGATGTAATTAGTATAATGGGCAGCAAGATCAGAGTAGCAGTGGGGGTGCCTTGGCCCTCAGGGATCTGTGGGATGATTGAGAGATCATGCTGTTCCAAGCACAGCTGGTAGAGTGTTATGTAACTTGCATAACAAGAAAAAAGTATGTTGGCAAGCAGAAGGCTGATGTCACCCACCAAAATGGAAAGTTACAGTTTTTGATCCAAGTTCCAGACATAAGTCACTGTCCAGATCCAATATCCATTGATTGAAGAGAATGTTGCATCCCCTTGGGGAAGGACACAGCAATTCCACTATTAGAATATAAAATAAGCATGCCCCTAGTCTTTCCCCAAAGAGATACATGATCATTTTCCATTTACTGAAGAAAGGAGAATATCCTGGGGCACCTGGGTGGCTCAGTCAGTTGAGCTTCTGACTTCAGCTCGGGTCATGATCTCACGGTTTGTGGGTTCAAGCCCCACATGGGGCTCTGTGCTGACAGCTCAGAGCCTGGAGCCTGCTTCTGATTCTGTGTCTCACACTCTCTCTCTGCTCTCTGCCCCTCCCCTGCTCACGCTGTCTCTCTCTGTCTCTCAAAAATAAATAAATATTTAAAAAAATAAAAAAAAAAGAAAGGAGAATATCCATACTTTTTGATGACATGTTGGATAAAGAATCCAAGATGACACTAGTAACAGGGAATCCATATGCCACCTTGGAACCCTGTTTGAATGGGAGTGATAGAAGTCAGTTGATTAATGGTCTCCTGACCCAAGATCATCTCACACTAAAGTACAATAAGTCTTCAGATTTACCTTGTTATCTCCATTATTATTATTATTATTATTATTATCATTATTTATCATTATTATTATTTATTTCCCTGGTCTCTTAATTCGTACATCATAGCAGCTAGTGCAGAAGCTTTCTCCACATTGTCACATTCTCTGAGTTGTGGAGTAAAAGCTGTTCAGGTAGAAAAGGCTAAGCAAAAGTATTTAAAACTATTCCACCTGCCCTATATACCAGTATCATTAAAATGAAACAATATTGTATACCAATGGAATGGGAGAAGTTTGTGCCACCCTCAAAGTTATAGTGAATGTGAGGGTCGATAGGTGTACCAATCATACCCCCGTTTGATTCCTGCTGACCTTTGGAACATCCAAATGGATTATGGTGGATAATTGTGGGTTTCTATAATTTAGTTTTGTGGTAGCCTCAAACTTAGCTGCCAAGCCAGTTTTATACAATAAAAGTGATCAATCCAATCCTGGAAATTAGTATTCAGCTATTAATGTGAAGAGAACATTCATCAAAAACAGCTCAATTTCTATAGGAAGGACAGAAGTATACATTAAATGTCCCAAAGACAAGTTAAATCTGGTGCTCTGTCACAATATAGTGCACAGAAGACACAACCATTTTGATATTCTGCAGAATATCACACTATTCCTCCACTGGACACAGTGACTATTTTAGTATCAGATACAATAAATTTTATTTTTGTTTTTATTTTTATTTTGCATGTTTATTTATATTTGAGAGAGACAGAGCATGAGTGGGGGAGGGGCAGAGAGAGAAGGAGGTACAGAATCTGAAGCAGGCTCCAGGCTCTGAGCCATCAGTACAGAGCCCAATGTGGGGCTTGAATCCACAAATTGCAAGATCACAACCTAAGCCAAAGTTGGACATTCAACTGACTGAGCAACCTAGGTGCCCCATCACATACAATAAATTTTAAACACAGCCCATATAAAAGATAAGGAGGGGTATTTCATAATCATAATGGAATTAATACATTAAAAGACATAAGAATAAATACATGTATTCCTAAAAACAGTATTTAAAATACATACAGAAGCAGAATTAAAAGGTTAAAAAGACAGCCTCATAATCATAGCTGGAGATTTTATATAACTGTTTCAGCAATTGATAGAACAGTTATACTAAAAATAAGGGAATAGATAATATGAACAACACCATCAATAACCTTGATTTTACAGATATTTATAGACCACTATGTACCAAAATAGAAGAATATACATTCTTTCCCTGTGAACACCATATGTTCAACACCATGTTGAGCTATAAAATAAGTTTCAAAAAACTTCAGTTGATTGAAATCATACATTCTAAAACCACATTCATATTAAAGTAGAAAAATAACAATAAGACACTGGTAGATTCTCCAATATTTGGAAAATTAAACTGTCCATTTCTAAGTTCTAAATGAACTTGTCAAGAACTTATCATTATTTCTAAACAATCCATATATCAGAGAAGAAATCTCAGTGAAAATGACAAAATATTTCTAACAAATGATGATAAAAGACAACATAGCAAAAGTTGTTGGATCTGGGTTAAACAGTATTAGAGGGCAATGTACAGAGGGAAAAGTACACATAGAAAAATTCAAAAAAAAATTATAAAAATACATGTGTCCAAAATCAATGACCACCAAAAAAGCTGGAAAAAGTAGTAGTAGGAAGGAAAAATGAAGGTCGGATCAGATATAAATGAAATATGCAACAGATAAAAAATAAAGATAAAAAAGCAAATATTTGGTTCCTTAAAAATCAATAAAATTGATAAGACATCTGTTAGGCTAATGAAGAAATAAAATGGGAGAAACTCTAGAGTATCAAAATGAATGGAGAGATATATCTTGTTTATGTGTTGGAAGAATAATTTTTTCAAGCTTTGTTTATTTACTGAGTGAGAGGGAGAGACAGCATGCATGAGCAGGGAAAAGTCAGAGAGAGAGAGGGAGAATCCCAAGCAGGCTCTGCACTGTCAGCACAGAACCCCACACAGAGAACCCTGAGATCATGTCCTGAGCCAATGGAAAAATGAAATTCTATTCAGCAAACTATGCTAGATATCATCAGCACAGAAAAAAAGTGAATCTTGACCCATATTTTACACAATACACAAAAAATAAATTAGGATGGATCACAGATTAAAATATCATTATTTAAAACATAAAGCTATTAGAAAAAAAACAACATAATAAACTTTTCACAATTTGGATCCCAGAAAGTAATAACTATTAAAGGAAAAAAGTGCATAGGGTTTTACCAAGATTAAAATAATCTGCTTCTCAAAAGACATCATTAAGAAAATGAATAGGTAAAACATAGATGGGAGAAAATATATGTAATGCATATATTTAAGAAAAAGCTGGTATTCGTGATACATAAAGAACTCCCACAATCAAAGATAAAAAGTCAAAGACTTCACTAAAAATGGGTAAATGACATGAACTAACACTTCACAAAGAATATAAACATACTCACTATGTACATAAAAAGTACTTCATTATTAGGCTTTGGGAACATGGATTTTTAGTCCAAAATGTGATACTATTACACAGCCACAAGATTTAATCAAGTGGTCAGTAGACTTCAGTAATGAGGAAAGGAGACAGGAATGAGGATGATCTTAGCCTGAAAGAACAAGGGGCTTTTTCCTCAAAAACGGGAAAAATAATGGTCTAGAAAGAACTGTGGGCAGCTGGAAGACATCAAGCACATTTCCAGATCCTGAGTTAGATGGGAAGTGAGTGATGAAATAGGTACAAGGTGAACATATGAAGGAATTTGCTGATCGCTGAACAGTGGTCTTAGGAAGAATTGGTAGATTTCAGAGTAAGAGATTGTTTCAGAATACAGAGCCCCATGGGTATAACATTACTGTGGTGAATAGATGACCAGAAGGGTCTTGGGTGAAAGACTTGGAAAAGTTAGGGTTAGCCCCAAGACCCTGTGCATGGTCTGCTGATGTCATCACCCTACAAGCTGGTAGGGTTGTGTAGAGGCCCATTCAAGGCAATGAACTTGTCAAGAATGAACAAAAATTACTTTTACATATACACTGTTGGGTCACAACGTGATATACACTTGGTGCTAAATTAGGCTAATCATTGAACATTTAAAAAACAAAATTTAAAGAAAGGAAAAAATTTGGAAAATCAATGAATAAACATGGACCAAACTGGCAGTCATAAAATGCACCTAAGTTTGACTATTAATTTTAGAAGTAATCATATTTTACTCTATATTTCAAGTGCAGATTGCAGTGTTTGCACTATATGTATTATTAAACATTTTTCTACTTTTCCTTTAGTTGAATAAAATATTCTGGTCTCAACATAAATACATCAAGTAAAATGTGGTGGTATGTCAAAACATGGACTTTGTACTATAATTGAAAGAACTAACAAAAATTGCTATAGGAGCTCACAGATTTTGACTTTAAAATAGTGACCCATAAAAATTACATTTAGCTTAATTTTACTTAAATCAAAATCAAGGAATACATCATAATTTTTTTCCTTAGTGCTTCAACATTATTTACTATTTCCCTAGGACACTAAATTTACTCAGATGCCTTTTGTATTATTATTAATAATGAGATGTATTGCTTTCTTGTAGGAAATTAAATAACTAAGATGATTTATTTTCTAGGAAGGCAAACTGATGTTATCACAAAATTACTTTACCATTAATTATAATAGTCCCTTTGAGTTTGAGGGTTATTCCTTTATATGTTTTAATTGAATAATTTTGAAAAGCAAATGTAAAGTTAAAATTAGGGTGAACATATGTCATAGTTTGTTTAGACAGCCCTGGTTAATGCCTGTTGTCCCAGTGTTCCTTGTGGTTAGTACCTCCTTTCACCCTAAAAGTGTCCAAGTTTGTGTGATAAAGTGTTATCTTACGTAAAATACTAAGGAAATCTAAGCTTCTTAAGACATACCAAGAGATGTATATGAACTTTTGAAATAATAAGTGGGAAGCCTTTTCTAAGGATGCATCTGCTTTCTTTCCTCCCATGTTTTTGCCTCCAACATGCACACATGTCCAAACTGCTTCATGGTCACGATCACAAAAGGCTCAGCTCACTGGGAGAAGAGACAGAAAAGCTCTTGGGAAAATGATATGAGGATAGGAAGTGAAGGCGTCTGAGTGGGATCCTAGGGAAGAGGGGCAAAGGTACTCAGCAGAAGAGAAATGGAAGCAAAAATGCTACATGCATCAGAGACGTGTGCAAAGTTAAGTGCCACCAAGTAGTGGGGTAGTAAACACACCATATAACCCATTCTTTCCTCATCTAGAAAAGAACAGTAATCATTTTAACTCCTTTCAGTTGGAGTCCAATTTCTTATTAAAGTATTTGATTATTGCACTATAGAAAAGAAAAAGTTAGTTGCCTGCATCATAATAATTGTGTTCTGTTCAAATGATATTTTTACCTCAAGAT
This sequence comes from Panthera tigris, assembly GCF_018350195.1. Lineage (NCBI taxonomy): Eukaryota > Metazoa > Chordata > Mammalia > Carnivora > Felidae > Panthera > Panthera tigris. The sequence goes on from NC_056667.1 coordinate 173,589,180, forward strand.
TTCAGGCAAAGCCTCATTTCTAAAATTTAATTAATATACGTAATATCCTTAAATTGTATGTTTTAAGGACTATATTATATACATAATAACAGCATACAGATTATTAATTTACCTCAGACATAAAAATATTTTTATGCCACATGACTCTTTGAGTAGACTTCATAATCATTCTAGAGAAAAAAGAAATTATCTTTGAAAAGATTTTTGAGTTGTTCACATCTATAACCATAGTATTTTTTAATGTTTTATTTATTTTTGAGAGAGCGAGAGACAGAGTGCGAGTGGGGGAGGACAGAGAAAGAAGGAGACACAAAATTCAAAACAGCCTCCAGGCTCTGAGCTGTCCGCATGGAGTCCAACACAGGGCTCAAACTCCCAAACTGCGAAATTATGACCTAAGCCAAAGTCAGACACTTAACTGACTCATCCACCCAGGCATTCCATATAACCATATTTTTCAGTATGGATATATTACCATGAGTCTAAGAAGATCTCAAGCATTTTATTTATCATTATTTGAGGTAAAGTAAGAATTTTATATAGATTATAAAATAAGACTTATACCCCCCCAATTACAAAGGTATCTCTATTTTCAAAATGAGCGAAATAGGCTTTATAAATAACATTCTGATGATTATATGTGTTTCTGTGAGGTGTCTCCAATCTATATCAGCTGAGAGCTGACACTATGCAGAGTGTATTGTTTTTTTTTTACTTTGTCCCACTATTAAGCTTAATTTTGGAAATTGCTTTTGCCCTTTTTTCTTCAAACTTGTCTCTTCATACATTTTGAAAAGACATCAGTATAATCAGAGCATTCTCTCAGAAATACATGAATATTAGCCATCCACCTTGCTCAGATATATTAGTATTAAGATCAAGAAATCTCATTTGTAAAATGACTGGTCAAAAATTATCAATTCATATTATGATTTGTGTTCATAATTCTCCGCTAAAATCTATGGTATTGTATTACCTTTTGTTCTCCATAAAATGCGTGTTTGTGTGTTTTCTCATTTTTATAAAGTCAAATATATATATATATATATATATATATATATATATATATATATATATATGTAAACACACACACACATATGGCAGGATTCACACTAATGTCAAGCTGGTGTCATGTTAGCATCATCTCATTTAGTTCCTACCACAGTACTGATTAGCGGGATGTTCTCCATGTTTTACAAATAAGAAAACGGAGGTTTGAAAATACTAAGTATCTAGGGGATGGCAAAACTGACATTCAAACTGGTACTTTTTTTTCTATCAGTATGTTTTTGTGTGTGTGTGGCATTTTAGGGGGTATAGGGGTAATGGTGGGAAACTAGAAACAACGTCAATGACTATAAGGGACTTGTTAAGTAAATTACCATATGGTCTTAATAGAATGAAAGGCTATAGAGATGTTAAAATGAAAGATTGACAAAAAAGTATGACAGGAATGCAGTACCATAAGCTGATCACATCAGTTATTTCTAGGAAGAATTTTGGATCAATGTGGAAATGATAGGAAAAGAGGAACGTGTGTGTATATGTGTGTGTGCGTGTTTATATATCCATTATTCTTTAAATGTGCCATTATTTTTATTATGATACATATATTACTTTATAATACATGTCATTTTTATGTTGTAGTGTTAAAAAGGGGAAAGAAAAATCCTACACATTCAAAATTGCTGGCTCCACAACCTTTAAACGTTTAACCTCTTCCCATTAAAGTACAATGCATCTCAATGCTGTTCTTCTTGGGGAGCTATAAACAGTTCATCGAAGGGAAAGAAAAATGGTTCTGTTAATTTAGCCTGACAACTGGCTCTAAGTATGACAGCACTCAGGCTGGCCAACAGACTTTCCTGACATCACGTTAGCAAATGGAAATTGGTTCTTTTGCTGCACAGGTGACTCATTCTTTTAACTTAGTCCTAGTGTCACTTGTGTTTGAACCACCCTAATAAAAGGAACTTAGGTTTTCTTCTCACTTGTTGTTAGTGACTCCAAATAATTAAAAGCTGTGAAATTAAAAATTCATCATTATGATTTCTATGATACTGTTGTCTATTTCTTGTTAATTGATATAGTTATGATAAATAGCCCGTTATCTCCAGTGAGAAAGATTTAAGCTGCATAGGCAATTCGTCTCACTTTAGACTCTGCACACAGTTGGATTACTGAAAGCCAACTGCATCGCATCCTGTTTTCAATTCCAAGTAAATGCTCAATGCTGTGACATAGTAATTGTGTCAGCAGTTCAACATGCTTTGAAGTTGATATGGTTATTTGGTTCGGGGAAGGTCAATTCAGGCACAAACTGAAGAAATCTTTCTAGGCACATAAGAGACTAACTTAAATTACATCAGAGAAGAAATTTAAGTCTAACGTGAATGGAAAAAATATGTATATATCATTCATATATATATATACATACATATATGTGTATATATACATATATGTATGTATGTGTATATATATGCATACACATACATTTATATACATACATATATGTATGTATGTATTTCTTAGGTAATTGCATAGTATTACTGGTGGTTTTCCAAAATGACCTTGTTCTAATTACAGAAAGGCAAAGGAATACATACAGGTATGATTTAGATCTACGGCATTAGTATTCAAAATAATATCTTACAAACTGCATTGTGCTAGTTGTGATCACACTAGGGATTAGGCATCCTGCTGGTTTTCTACCCACATTAAATCCATAAGGCAACTTGCTTAAAAGTCCCTAGGAAGAGGGCAGGCACAGTGCCACAGAAACACGCTTTTCCCATATCTGCTCTGCCACTTCAAAATACTCTGTGCTGTATAGAAACATAAAGAGCTCCTTTGTTCACTAGATCTTTTGAGTGAAGTAGCTGCTACTACAAGAAGGTTTTCTCTTTCTTTCTCCTTACCCCCGTGCACACATATATACGTTGGGTGTATATCGCACCACCATAACCACTAGAGAGGGAAAAAGAGAGTATGAGACAGAAAAACAGCTTTAACATGTTATTATTTCTCTAACAACTCCAGTTAGGAATATCAATCCATTTTGAGAGAAATATGCACATTTTGTTTTTATAGTAATTGCTACCAAATATGTTCTGTTTAACCAGATACCTGGTTCTTTTGACAATTATGTCCAATTTTGAAATGTTATGGCCACTTTCTGTAGAAAACCAGTCTCTTTTCAGTTAAATATTCGTTCCCTCCATTTTAAAGTGAAATCTCATTTAATTGAAGTGTCTGCAACTACTCAGAGAAAGCTAGACTGGTGACTGGTCTTTGAAGGATAGGCAAGAGAGCTGGGGTGTGCTCTTTTATTTCCTACTTCTCTATACTTATCCTCTGGTGTTGGAGAAAGGAGGGGAGAGGGAAGATAGGTTTTGATGATAGTCATGGCCTGTGGCAGGTCGCAGTCCCTTTTCTTTTGGTTACCACTGCCATGATTTATTTTGTTTTCTGTAGGCTTAGTGTAGGCAGAAGCCCATAGGGACAGGCAAAGAAAAGAACTATGATCCTTACCTAGCCAGACTGAACTCCGGTGAGACTTATTTGTCTGGTGACTCTCAACTTGGAACCCAAGCCTTATTACTTGGATAGGTAGGGTTTTTCCCCCCAAAACTGTAAACACCTCTGGCTGGGTTTACATCCCTCAATATTATCTGCTATTTGGGTTCCCAGATCTGGGGACCGTAGGCACAAGAGAAGGATTCCTATTTTAGGTGGTTGTTGTTCCAGTGGAACCACACTGTCTTCTCCAAGGCTCTTTGGTCTTCTGGTAGAACTGGATCAAGTTAACACTTCCGTGTAAGCTGGCATTCCTGTCAATGATAAAGAACAGTATCTCCCTTCTTACCAACACATCCAAATTTTTTGAGTAATTCTTTTGTTATCAGCTTCTCTTGGCTTTGGGAGGGGAAACTAATAGAAATAATGCCTATTTTTATAAATAATGCATTCTCCAATAAAGCCAACCATCTTATCTCTCCAATTTCCCCCCATCTTTTTATGGGAAAGGCCATCAAAGGAGTCCTGCATATTTTTCTTGACTTTTATAAGTTTTGACAAAATAATTAGACACTGGCTTCTTTTGTTTAATTTTAAAATTAAACATCTGTTAGGAATTAATTTCTTTATGAGAAGATTTGGGGGTAGGAAAATAAAATGTAAAGCTTTTTGAGTCTAGAATTCTATGTCATATGTAAACCACAGAAATAACTTTTTGATAGTCAAGGGTTTGCTGCAAATTAAAGTTGGATTGTAAATGATTTATGTCCTTTCTCAACGAGCATGCAAGATGATAGATTCCCAAAACACTGTGGAACCCTGGTGGCCACTCGTTCGCTTAACATTTCATAAGCACAGGTTTACCTTGAGCATAATCAATATTTGGAGGATATAACAAAACCATTTTTAGACCTTGATATGTTTTAGGTGTTCAGTTTTAGACACCACCATAGTCAAATTTGTTCTATTTCATGGAAGTTGAAATATGGAAGTTGCTATTAATATTTAAGTCATGGTTGTAGAAGAAACTAAATAATATAAGAAATATAAACAATATAAGTACATCACAATCCCTTAATAAATCAATTCATTTTAGTCGATGCCTCAATTTCTCACTGCCTAAATGAGTGAATTTTAAGACTGCATTTATATTGTAAATTACTACAGTACTGTGAGGTCTGTATGAGGTCTAGATCTAGAATGATAGTCCCTCAAATGAGTACAATTCTTGGTACAAAACAGCCATGCAGTAAATAATCACTGCATTTAAAATTTTGAATTGTAAACCCAGACACAATCAATGGTAATAGGTGCCTTGAGTGCAAGAAGAGGTGAATGATGCAAGAAAATATTCCCTCCTGGTATCAGATTTACACATTTTTGTGATTGTTAAATTTAATTATAACTTAGGAAAATAGCAAAATCAACAATTTTATTTATTTATTTATTTATTTATTTATTTATTATTGAGGTATAACTGACATATACTATTCTGTATTTAAAACAAATTTAAAAAAATTTTTTTAACGTTTATTTATTTTTGAGATAGAGAGAGACAGCATGAACGGGGGAGGGTCAGAAAAAGGAAGTAGTTCCTTTCTAACATTTGAAAAGAGTAACGAGCACAAGACTTCAAAGCTAAGACTGAGTGCTAGAGTTAGAAATTAAATCCAAGCATCTCTATCTATAAAATATCTATCTGCTTTTGACCGCTATAGTTCATGACCTGGATAAAGCTTAAACTATGATTAAATTATCTAAAAGAATCTCACAAGATGAAATATATAATTTGAAGATGCAATTATAAATCAGTTGCTTATTAGATCAATATTAGAATATTTAAGAAATAAAAATAATTGTTACTCCAGGATCACAGAGGTGTTAAAGAATAGGATAAGGAGACAATATTAGAATAATATTGTCATATTTTGTCTAGTGTGGATCATATTGTTAAAAATAAACATTTTAGTAGTTTTGTTTGAAATGAACAAACATTTTCTTTTCATCTCACACAATACTCAGAACCTATATTCATTAGTTTCATAATAATTTTTAAAATTAACTTCAGAGATCAAAGTTGTCCATAATATATAACTATAAAAAGAATGTTTACCCTGTTAGGTCTTTTTCTTCTCATTAGCTACATAAACATTTCAATAATATATATTATAAATATGCATAGATACACATACACATGTTTCTTCTTTTAAAATGCGTGTAGGTTCAACAGAAGATACTTTAGTAGAGTAGACAAAGTGGTAAGAGGAAAGGCGTGACAGACAAAAGGCAAAGAGATATTAAATGGAAATATCAAACTAAAGAGTTCCAAAAATGTAACTAGGACATGAAACAAAGTGTTCATTGCATTTAGTGACAAAAGTACTTAAATAATTCTATTTTAGCATAGTAGTCAAAGCAAAAACAAGGTGGTAATAGCATATTAAAAGAGTTGGACAAAAAGTAAATATAGTTAAGATCCATAAGTCTTTCAAGAAGTCAACAACTTGATCTTAAAAGGAAGAATACAGACAGGTCCATATCTGGATAAAATTGGAAAGACCCAGAAGAAAAGTTAAGAATGAAGGGAAGGGAAGAGATGATTGAGAAACTGAAGCTCCTAAAGACAGAAGGGAAAGTGATCCAAAGAACAGATTATGGTTTCAAGTCCCTATGGTAACAAGAAAGAAAAATGGGTGAGTGCCTATGCAACCCTGTAAGTAGGGATGGTAAAAAGAAACTATCTTTTTGTTTTTCCCCCAATAAAAGTAAGAGTCAAGATTTTCTGCTGCCTGATGGGAAATGCAAGATCAAAGATTTGAAGATTATTGAAAATGCTTGAAATAGCCTTCATTGAAGACTAGGAAAGTCTTAAGGGGATGTTGTAAAATTCTGTTAGCATTGAGAACTCAGACCAGATTACTGACCATAAATCTTTGGTGGTGGCAATATCCGAGGTCATATTATGTGCTACATCTTTGCTTCATTTCTTGGAGGTGGGTCCTAGAGAGATGGAGAGTTGGATTCCTTAGAATGTGGTTGAATGATAACTCCCAGTTCTAACCTAGAATGAAAAGGGCAAAAACAGTGGGTGATTTAAAGCTAATGAAGTTTAAGCTGCAGGTCCCCTCCCTTGTACAGGTCGCTTCCAATGCCCTGCAAATAACCCTGGCAATTTTGTATTTGTGATTTATATTTTTATACTATTTTTAAAAAGGATCCAGCAAATAGTTCACAAGCATGAAACCCCCCAGATCAGAATGCAGCCCCAGAAAATGAAAACAATCTGAGTGCCAATAGGTAGTAAAAAAAAAAAAGTAAGGGAGTCTATGAATTCGATTTTCTGATGAGAATAAAATGAAAATACAAAAGAGCTAGGGGAATAGAATTTTGTGTTGAGAAGTAGAATGAATGAAATCATGATTTCATGACAATACTTATGACAAACTGTAAATATGTGTTGTCTCTTCTATTGCCCTGGGATTTTTTAAAAGTTTAGTACAATAAATATATGGAATCTGCTTTTATGATTTCTTAAATAAATAAATGCTTAATGGAGAACACTCAGTGACCTGTATAAGAAAACTCAATTGAGAAATCCTTTTATAGATTTTTAACCTTTTTTTTTTTTTTTTTTTTTTTTAAGAAAGCTCTATGCCCAGGGTGGAGCTTGAACTCATGACCTCGAGATAAAGAGTCACATGCTCCACCAACTGAGCCAGTCAGGCACCCCCGAAAAATCCCTTTATAGATTTACTTACAAGAAGGTATTTATATCTATTGAAGAACCAGGATGCTCACTCTTTTATAGTAATAAGAGGGATATAACTACTGTTTCCCTTTCTAGACCTAAGTTTAAAGCTAAACATAAAATCCAATCAAAGCAATAATCTTAAAACAACCACGCATTGTTCATACTTCCCCAATTCTTTATTTTCTAGTATTGCGAGAGGACTTACATCATTATTAGATCAAAAGAATAAGTTATAAATGAACATGTAAAGGAATGATTGCCAAGAAGAAATTATTACAGCCTTGTCTTTCATATAAATGAATTACGTTGTTTCTAAAATGTAAGTTGAATTTTACAAAGCTGAATAATTACTTCAGTAAGTGTCAATATTTTTGACAGCTAAAATGCTTTTATAGCATTTGAGGGAAAGGTACCCTAGTTAGGAACACTGCGTACTTGATACTAGTGCATATATAACATGTATTATCAGTGCTCCTACTGTTGTGATTTCTTGGCTGACAAAAGTAAGCTATTACTCTGAGCAAGCATATTTTAGTTAAGCCATTGTTGCAAAGATTAACTTTAACAAGAACGCCTTGCAGGATAAAGGAGACTGAAACATCATTAATTGAACCCATTGTTCACTTTCTATTTAACTTTCTTCTGAGAATCAATTTAAGTAACCAAGTTATCAATTAGTGACATATGTTTAATTTTTTACTAAAAACTTTAGTTCAGTCTTTCTTTCTTTCTCTCTCAACTTGGAAATATAAAGAGAATGTTCAGTGATAATATTTTATGTCTATTTTATATGCCACATACGACAAAAATTTCGGAAGACTTGGATAAAATTCTGTCATATATCATTGAATTTGAATGTTGATTATGTAAAGTTTTATCTTGAAAACTGATTGGATTCAGTGTTTAAGAGTGAAAATTCATTCTTCATTTTTTCAGGATTATTTATATTAGACGTATCTTTTCCTATGAATCAATACTATGCAAACACAATATTTTCTACATTAAGTTTTGGCAGACTTACAGTAATTTTTGCCTACCAAGTGTTTGAGGAATGTCCTTTAATAGTCTGCCTATTGAATTCAAAGAAGTCTTTCTTAGAGTTTACTTAAAATTAGCAACTGTAAATATACAATCTGTTCTCATTATTCACAGATTCCATATTTGCGAATTCTTGCTAAAATTTATTCTTGCTGAAATTTATTTATAATCTCAAAATCGATTTTTGCAGTGCTTTTGCAGCCATTCTGGTACATGTGCAGAGCAGCAGTATACACATTTCCAACTAAGGTCAAACAAGGCAGAGCTCTGCATTCTTTTTTCAGCTCTCATATAATAAACAAGTGCAGTCTAAGTCATGCCATGCATTTTTTTTAATTTTTGTGCTTTTGTTAGTGGTTTTGCTGCTTAAATTTCCTTCAAGCATAGTACTGAAGTGCTGTCTAGTGTTCCTAAACACAAGAAAGCTCTGATGTGCCTTACAGAGACAATGTGTGTGTCAGATAAGCTTTGTTCAGACATGAGTTATAGTCAGTTGGCTGTGAGTTCAGTATTAATGAACCAACAATATATATTAAATAAGGTGTCTTCAAACAGAAACACATATACAACAAGGTAATGAATTGATTGGTTGATGTGACCAGAGGCTTCAGGAACGTAACGCTGTACTTTGCCTAGGAGCAGTGGCTCAGTGTCCACGGATTCCCTGTGCACAGCAACTTTTTAGAGCACAGTTACTGCAACTAATGAGAATCAACTGTATAACTAAATCCACCGAATCTTTCGAAATATGTAGATTTTCCACCTCATAATGTTCATATCATGTTTTGTCACTAAGGTATCTACAACTTGATTTTTATTCCTTGTAGGAAAGGTTTAAGGAATGTTCCAGGCATTGTGAAGGATTTAACTGGCATATACTTGCATGCTTATTTGGGAACTGCAAAGCAACTCATGTTTTCTTTCATCTAAAATGTCTCGGTAATGTTCCATGCCTTAAAAGGTGATGTGCAGATTCCTTGACATGGCAAAAAAAAAAAAAAAAAAAAAAAAAAGCCCAATCACAGCCTGATCCCTTTCTAACTCTCAAGCTCTTTACCTGTACATTTTCCCTTTTACAGCTTCCACACACTTTGAATTTCCTTTTTGAAGCTCACCAAGTAATGTCAAATTCCTCAGCCTCAGCACAAGCTGTTCTCACTGCCTGTAAATGACCTACCTGATGTTTGTCTATCTGTTGAACTGCTACAATTCATTAAAATTCTAACCCCAATGTCACTTCCTGTGGACAGCTTCTCTAATTTGCCAAAGCAGAGGTCATCACTTCTTTTGTGCTCCCATAGCATTTGTAGTTTTCTTTTCCATGTTTGTCTTCATTTGCATTTGGAGCTTCTGCCCTATGGTAGAGTCATGTGTCAGACATACGTAATTCTGGGATACTAAGTGTGAATTCAAACCTACTTTCAAATTTAATCCTCACAAAACAACAGGAATCTATACGTTAATATTAAGATTACAGAGATTTGACATTCAACAGAATGGAGTAAACTCTTGAGACGATATTAATCTGGTATTGGACGCTAGGTATTTGACCCCATTTCCAAGAACTCTATGGTATACTTATGAGGAATTATTCTCCCACTATATTTTGTGGGGCTTAGCAAGAGGGGCATTGCCACAGATATTAATTGGATATTAAATTTGAATTTCACGAAGTCTTAGAGTTAAGATGGCAGAGGAGCATGGAGACCCTGAGTTGTCTCATCCCTGAAATGCAGCTAGATCACACTAAACCATTTTGAACACCTAGGAAATTGATCCGAGGATTAACACAATCTGCATAACTTGAGCCACAGAACTAGGCAGGTACACAGTGCAGAGACGTGAAATGGGGGAGAGAAAAGCTGCAGAGGATAAGGAACCATTTTGCAGAGAGAAGACAGAGAAAGAGAAAGGAGAGAGTGTGGCTCATCTGGAGTGCAGGAAAAGCACTCTCCTGAAAGTGCTGGAGAGAAAGAGAAAGAGTGATAACACTCCCAGGGGACTGAACAAGAAATCTGTTCCCCAAAACCATTGATGGGAAGAAAGGAGAGGGTTTCAATACCACCAGGATTCTATAAACAGTGGAGCACAGAGTCTGAAGTTTCAGAGTTCAGTGCCTGGCAGTGCTCTGGTGAGGGAGTAGAACCAATACCCAAGAGCAGGCAGCAGGGTCTGAGGGGTCCGTGTGCCAAACAGGGAGAAGCAGTTATCCTGCTTGTGAAAAAATTATAGCAGACAATTCTCCTAACCTGGGGAAAGAGACATATATCAATATCCAAGAAGCACAGAGAACTCCCATTAGATTCAACAAAAACCGACCATCACCAAGGCATATCATAGTCAAATTCACAAAATACAGAGACAAGGAAGGAATTGTGAAAGCAGCAAGGGGAAAAAAGTCCTTAATCTATAAGGGAAGACAGGTCAGGTTCACAGCAGACTACCCACAGAAAGTGGGTAGACCAGAAAGGAGTGGCAGGATATATTCAACATGCTGAATCAGAAAAATATACAGCCAAGAATTCTTTAAACAGCAAGGATAAAATAAAAGAGATAAAGAGTTTCCCAGACAAACAAAAACTAAAGGAGTTCATAACCACTAAACCAGCCCTGCAAGAAATTTTAAGGGGGACTCTTTGAGTAGAGAAAAGACAAAACAAAACAAAACAAAAACAAAAGTAACAAAGACTAGAAAGGACCAGAAAACATCACCAAAAACGCCAACTCTACAGACAATGCAATTACACTAAATTAATATCTTTCAGTACTCACTCTAAATGTCAGTGGACTAAATGTTCCAATCAAAAGACCTAGGGTATAAAAATGGATAAGAAAACAAGACACATCTATATGCTGCTTACAAGAGACTCATTTTAGACCTAAAGGCACCTGCAGATTGAAAGTAAGGGGATGGAGAACCATATCTTGCTAATGGTCATCAAAGAAAGCTTGAGTAGCCATACTTAGATAAGATAAACTAGGCTTTAAAATAAAGAATGTAATAAGAGATGAAGAAGGACATTATATCAGAATTAAGGAGTCTATCCATAAAGATCTCACAATTGTAAATATTTGTGCCTCCAGCGTGAAAGAACCCAAATCTATAAATCAGTTAATCACAAACATAAACACGTTGATAACAATACCATAATAGTAGGGGACTTCAGCACCCCGCTTACAGCAATGGACAGATATTCTAAACAGAAAATCAACAAGGAAACAATGGCTTTGAATGACACACTGGACCAGATAGACTTAACAGATATATTCAGAACATTTCATCCTAGAGCAGCAGAATACATATTCTTCTTGAATTCACATAGAATGTTCTCCTGAATAGACCACATACTCGGTCATAAATCAGCTCTCAATGAGTACAAAAAGATCAAGATCATACTTTGGATATTTTCAGAACACAACACTATGAAACTTGAAATCATCCACAAGAACAATTTGGAAAGACCATGAATACTTGGAGATTAAAGAACATCCTACTAAAGAATTAATGGGTTAACCAAGAAATTAAAGAGTAAATGCAGTAAATAAAGGTGGTCATCGGAGGGAAGTATATAGCAATCCAGGCCTTCCTAAAAAAGGAAGAAAGGTCTCAAATATACAACCTTTTACCCAAGAGATCTAGAAAAAGAACAGCAAATAAAGCCCCAAATCAGCAGAAGAAGGGAAATAATAAAGAGTAGAGCAGAAATCAATGCTATCAAACAAAACAAATAAAAAAACAGTAGAACAGGTGAATGAAACCAGGAACTTGTTCTTTGAAAGAATTAACAAAATTGATAAACCCTTAGCTATATTGATCAAAAATAAAAAGGAAAGGACCCAAATAAATAAAATCATGAACGAAAGAAGAGAGATCACAACCAACACTGCAAAAATACAAACAATAATAAGAGAATATTATTTGCAATTATATGCCAACAAATTACACAATTTGGAAGAAATGGAAAAATTCCTAGAAACATAAACTATCAAAACTGAAACAGGAAGAAATAGAAAATTTGAACAGACCCATATCCAGTAAAGAAATTGAATCAGTACTCAAAAATCTCCCAACAAACAAGAGTCCAGAACCGATGGATTTCCAGAATTCTACTAAACATTTAAAGAAGAGTTAACACCTATTCTTTTGAAGCTGTTCCAAAAAATAGAAATGGAAGGAAAACTTCCAAACTCATTTTACGAGGCCAACATTACTTTAGTTCCAAACCAAAGACCCCACTAAACAGGAGAGCTGTAGACCGATTTATCTGATGAATATGGTTGCAAAAATTCTTAACAAGATGCTAGCAAACCGTATCAAATAATACATTAAAAAGGTTATTCACGACAATCAAGTAGGGTTTATTCCTGGGATCCAGGGATGGTTCAGTATTCACAAATCAATCAATGTGATACATTAATAAAAGAAAGGGTAAGAACCACATGATACTCTCAACAAACACTGGAAAAGCATTTGACAAAATACATCATCCTTTCTTGATAAAAACCCTCAAGAAAGTAGAGATAGAAGTATCATACCTCAAGATCATAAAGGCCATATATGAAAAACCCACAGCTAATATCATGCTCAATGGGGAAAACTGAGAGCTTTACCCCTAAGATTAGGAACACAACAAGGATGTCTATTCTCACCACTGTTATCAAACATAGTGTTGGAAGTCCTAGCCTCAGCAATCAGACAACACAAAGAAATAAAACACATCCAAATTGTCAAGGAGGAAGTCAAACGTTCACTGTTTGCAGACGACATGATACTCTATGTGGAAAATCCAAAAGACTCCACCAAAAACATGCTAGAACTGATACATGAATCCAGCAAAGTCACTGGATATAAAATCAATGTACAGGAATCGGTTGCATTTCTATACACCAATAATGAAGCAGCAGAAGGAGAAATCAAAGAATTGATTCCATTTACAGTTGCACCAAAACTATAAAATACCTAGGAATAAACCTAAACAAAGAGATGAAAAGTCTGTACACTAAAAACATAGAAAGCTTATTAAAGAAATTGAAGAACACACAAAAAAATGGAAAAACATTCCATGCTCATGGATTTGAAGAACAAATACTGTTAAAATGTCTACCCTACCCAAAGCAATCTACATATTCAATGCAATCCCTATAAAAATTACACCAGCATTCTTCACAGAGCTAGAACAAATGATCCTAAAATTTGTATGGGACAACAAAAGACCCTGAATAGCCAAAGCAATCCTGAAAAGAGAAAACCGAACCTGGAGGCATCACAATTCCAAACTTCAAGATGTACTACAAAGTTGTAATCATCAAGGCAGTTTGGTACTGGCACAAAAACAGAAACAGATCAATAGAACAAAATAGAGAACCCAGAAATGGGCCCACAAACATGTGGCCAACTAATCTTTGACAAAGCAGGAAAGAGTATCCAATGGAAAAAAGACAGTCTCTTCAGAAAATGGTGTTGGGAAAACTGGACAGTGACATGCAGAAGAATGAACCTAGACCACTCTCTTACACCATACACAAAAAATAAACTCAAAATGGACAAAAGACCTAAATATAAGACAGGCGGCCATCAAAATACTAAAGAAGAAAGAAGGCAACAATCTCTTTGACCTAGGCTGCAGCAACTTCTTACTTGACATGTCTCTGAAGGCAAGGGAAACAAAAGTAAAACTGAACTATTGGGACCTCATCAAGATGAAAATCTTCTGCACAGTGAGGAAAAAATCAGCAATGGGAGAAGATATTTGCAAATGACATATCAGGTAAAGGTTTAGTATCCAAATATAAAGAATTTATCAAACTCAAGACCCAAAAAAACAAAAAATCCACTGAAGAAATGAATGACAAAATGAATGACAGCAAAAGACATGAATAGACACTTTTCCAAAGATGACATCCACACGACTAACAGACACATGAAAAAATGCTCTATATCGGTCATCATCAGGAAAATACAAATAAAAACCACAATGAGATACCATCTCACACCTGTCAGAGTGGCTAAAATTAACAAGTGAGGCAACAACAGATGTTGGCAGGGATGCGGAGAAAAGAGAACCCTTTTGCACTGGTGGTGGGAATGCAAACTGGTGCAGCCACTCTGGAAAACAGTATGGAGGTTCTTCAATTAAAAATAGAACTATGCTATCACCCAGCAATTGCACTACTAAGTTTTTATCCAAAGGATACAAGGATATACATATATATACATAATATATATACACACATACATATAAAATATATATATGTATATATGTTATATATATGTATATGTATCTAAAACTCGGTGATCAAAAAGAATGAAATCTTGCAATTTGCAACAACGTAGATGGAACTGGAGGGTATTATGCTAAGCAAAATAAGTCAGTTAAAGACAAATATATGAATCATTGGTATGTGGAATTTAAGAAACAAAACAGATGAACATAAGGGAAGAGAAGCAAAAATAATATAAAAAGAGAGTGGGAGACAAGCCATAAGAGGCTCTTAAAATACAGAGAACAAACTGAGGGTTGCTGGTGGTGTGTTGGGTGGAGAGATGGGCTAAATGGGTGAGGGGCATTAAGGAGGACACTTGTTGGGATGAGCACTGGGTGTTTTATGTAAGTTGGGAATCACTAAATTCTATTCCTGAAATCATTATTACACTATATATTTACTAGTATTTAAACAAAACAAAACAAAACAAAACAAAAAGAGTCAAGAACATTAGGGTAGAATTGGATAACTGCAGAAACAACAGTATCAGTGTTGGGGTCGCATTAGCAGGAATAGTAGGAGTAGCCTCTATTGTGATGCTAGGCTTGGATGGTCAGGGTAATTCGACAACATTTGATATGAAATAATTGAGAAATTGGTACATATAAAGTGATTGTAATCTTGAGGATAGTTTAATGATAGAAATCTTTGTGGAATATATAATCTCAGCTATCTATAAATGATAAAAGATAAGGCTTAATAAAAAGAAAGCTGAAAGAGATAATAGGTATATGGTCCAATCCATTTTTGGGAATGATGTGAAACATGAATTCTAGGGAAATAATATAATTTGCCCAATATCTCATGGCCACTGGAAAAGCTAGGCTAAAAGCCAGGTTTTTGATATATAATTTAGTACCATATTTTATGATGCCATGATGCTTTCCAAGTAATTTTTTACACATTTTTATTTTCAGCATGATTTGAAGGTCTTCAGTTATTTATTTTCCTACTTAAAAAGAATGTTTTATTATATATCACCATTTTTTTGAATAAAGATTTAAGAGTTTCATAGATGTAATATATGAATATCATAGTTAAATATAATCAAACTCCAGTTTTAACATTTAAATGAAAAGCAAAGAATGTATAGGATAATATACACCCATATTGAAATTGGACTTCAATTATAACTCCAGTTTGAAAACTTTAATAATATATTGCCCTACATACTACTTCTGTTAATATTCATTCATTCTATGGACTATTCTTTTTTCAAATATCTCTATTCATTTCATGTACATTTGGTGTTTTTAAGAGAAACATTTGGTCAGTTTATAACAGTGGCATCAGATCAACTTGATAAAAAACAGCTCCAAGTAAAATTTAATTCATGACATTTATTTGGGGCCAAATTTTCAGGCAAGTTCTGAAAGTTCAAAATTCATGAGGCAGTGTAATTTACAGATCTTATTTTTTTAAAGCCCAGTCTGGATTTAGTGCCAACACTTTCCCTATCTCTATATATTATTTTATACTTTGGATCCATTAAGAGAATTTTGACAGAAATTTTTTTTAACCAAAACCATGGTCACAAAGGGAAATTAAAATTCCCTGACAGTGGAGTTATTGCAAACCTCCCTGCTTCCAAGTATGCACAGGCCCAATCCACCAGCTGCTTGGTTCTAACAGGCAGACATTGCATAACTTACCAAATTACCTTTTTATAAAATGTTTGTTTCTAAAGTTTGAGTAGATGGTTTGTTTTTTTAAAATAGTTGTTAGTTTGTTCTTGCTTACCATAAAGTTTGAAATATTTTACATCATAAGTAACAAATGTGTAAGTTGCAGCGTTAGCAAAATTATTGTTTAATATTTAAAAATATTATTTGAGTTGGTTTGATTGACTAAAGGCTAAAATCAAAACAGGACAGTTTGATTTTAGAGGTCATAAGTGTATGAATATGTAGTTCCTCAACCAAATTCTTATTTAAATGTATAGATGCCCCTTTGTAGACCTCTGCTGAACACAAAGAACAGCTTAACCTATTATTTAATAATCAATTTCTATAGGAAAAATTAAACTTGACTAGGCAGTTATGAAATTAGTAAATGTGAAACCAAATGCAAACTGTTTTCAAAAAAGAAGTATGAGAAAGGGGAATAGGTAGAGATAAAAATTTAAGATCATTGGAATCAAAGGATGTTCTTCCACAAAACCTACTTAGGGAAAACCAAACAATGTATGATACTAATGCATTTTACATGTGGTAGGATTGTTTCTGAAGTACATCTACCTCCCTCTAAAAAAAATGATTTTTCTCGGGGCACCTGGGTGGCTCTGTCAGTTAAAAGTCCCAGTCTTGATTTCAGCTCAGGTCATGATCTCACGAACCATGAGATCAAGCTCTGCATTAGACTCTGTACTGACAGTGCAGAACCTGCTTGGGTTTCTCTCTCTCTCCCCCCCTCTCCCCCGCTCTCTCTCTCTCACACACACACTCTCTTTCAAATAAATAAATATTTTTTAAAAAGACTTGTCTCCTAGGTAAGAGTACCAAAGAGTACCAAAGACTCTAACTAGAGCCTTTCTCTTGGTTGATACTATGCCCATTTTTTCATTCACCCATGTTTCCCTCAGATCACTGCAGCTAAAGGAGTGTTCTCCTGTATAAGCTAGGATACTTTGAGCTGTCAAAATAGAAGCTCCTTATCAACCTGTTTAAATAGTAAAATACATAGAGAGAGAGAGAGAGAGAGAGAGAGAGAGAGAATCTCTTTTAACCAGAGATGGTTGTTTAGCATCTTAGGGATGTCATCACACAATCAGATGTCTGTCTACCTAAGGTAGACATTCCAACAAACCTGGAATTGGCCTCAGTTGCTTTACTTACATAAGAATTGTATCTCCATGGGAGTGAATTCTAGTCAAGACATGAAACATACTGATTAAGAGTGTAGCTTTGTAATCATGATTTCAGATTATTTGTACAAGCTTGTCAGCATTGTTTATAGATAAAAGTGAGATTGATGATATGCACCTGGTCTTAAGACTTAAGACATTTCCGGGGCGCCTGGGTGGCTCAGTCGGTTGAGCTTCCGACTTCGGCTCAGGTCATGATCTCACGGTCTGTGAGTTTGAGCCCCGCATCAGGCTCTGTGCTGACGGCTCAGAGCCTGGAGCCTGCTTCAGATTCTATGTCTCCCTCTCTCTGACCCTCCCCCATTCATGTTCTGTCTCTCTCTGTCTCAAAAATAAAAATAAACATTTAAAAAAGAAGAAGACATTTCCTGAGACTTCCGGAAGGTTTTCCCACTGAGTCAGTTATAGAGCAAGGCTATGCTTAGGTGATCAGCAGAGTATAAGAAACCCCAGCTGGAAGTACTTTGGGGATCCTTCTTCCGTCCATGTACATGTCAGGTGGTTCTCAATCCAAGAGAGAAAGCCTATCAGTAAGGCCCTTGGAGAGCAGAGAGTTTGAGTTTGAACTTGGTATCTCTTGACTCCTGGCCTTGAGGAAGACTTTGGTTGTGATAAAGATTTGTAATAGTGTTTCTGTATTGTGTCTTTTTTCTGCAATTAAATGTAGATTTGCAAACATTGTCATTTGGGGTCCCAAGAGTCAAGGCCTGAACTAGGGTCGTGCAAGTATGAAGTATCTCCTTAAATTTTGTGCATGCGGAGCTTCACTTGCTTTACTCTTGTCCCATCCTTGTGAATCTTCTTGTCAGTCAACGCTTTCTGTCACCATCAGTGAACTCAACTTCATGTTCAGGCTAGTTAACTATTGTCACAAGTGCCTACCAGTGGTAGTGGTAGTGGAGGCTCCACGCTTTCTTGTTTGTATACAGCAGCAGAGAAAATTTCATTTCCAATAATGAACTAACATTCCTTCCCTTACTTCTTAATTTGAGGCTTAACACCCTGATCACAAGGAGAATGCAAGGCCTGAGGTGGTTTACTAATTAGGATGACTCTATAGCACTGATGGGAAGGCAGATATCTGGAAAGAAAACATAAAACAACAACAGAATTTTGTGAAGAGGAGGAAGTCCATTGTATCTTGGGCAACCAGAAGTATCCACTATAGCTTCTTACTGGCAGAAACATAAACTTAAAAGGAGATGGATAAGTGCAGCTTATGAGTCAAATACCAATTACTTATAACTGAAGTTAATATTCTCCCACTATTCATTTTCATCATTCATCTTACAGGCTTAATTAAATTAAGTTTTCCTAAGAAAACCTTCCTACAGTAATGTTTAATATATACTATTCACATAATAAAAGATTAATAGCAAGGTGTAGTAACTAATAACATAGTCTAAGGCAAAGAATTTTGGCTAATAATACCAGTGCTCACTAAAATGGCAAATGGAATTATCAGTTTTTCTACTGATTTACATAAAACAGTAAATCAGATAATTGAAGTTTACTAATTATTTCTTGTTTTAGATATGTTATTTTACATGACACAAAAATGTACTTAAAAATTAATCTAAAGGCTTATTAAAGCTGAAATTGCCCCACATTCAGATCTTACTCATTTGAGTTCAAACCATTTAAAATCCAAATAAGGTATGATAAGGATACTGTTCAAATTGTTCATGATATACTTCACCAGAAACTACTCAGTTAATTATTATTCATTTTATATTGCACTGTATACCTGGAGGATTATGAAAAATAACATTTTTAGCCTATAACAAATATCCAAAATAAATAAAATGACCATATTTTTGCTAACAGTTAATAGTATGGGGCAGAACGTTAATTGTATATAATACAGTAAGAAAGGTAAAAAGATATAGGAACAAACTGGATAGAGAATGACTACCAAAAATAATGGCTCCAGCAAAGAAATTATTTGTATATCTTAGAAATTCTTGTTAAAATCTTCAAATTCATACATACTTTTTTGCATTACATTCCCATGATTTATTTTATAATTGGAAGTTTGTACCTCTTGCCTAACCCTTTCATCTATTTTCCCTTCCCCCCCCGCCCCCAAACACCCTCCCCTCAAACAACAACTGTTCTGTTCTCTGTATCTATGAGGTTTGTTTTGTTTTGCTTGTTTATTTGTTTTGTTTCTGGAGTCCACATATAAGTAAAATGACATTGTATTTGTCTTCTTCTGTCTGACTTATTTCCCTTAGCATAATACCTTTAAAGTCCATCTGTGTAGTTACAAATGGCAAGATTTTTTCCTTATTCACAGCTGAATTGTATTCCACTTCATATACGTACCACTTCTTTATCCATTCATTCATTGATAGTTATTTAGGTTGTTTCCTTACTTGGCTATTGTAAATAATGCTGCAGTGAACATAGGAGTACACATATCTCTCTGAATTGGTATTTTTGTTTCCTCAGATAAATACCCAAGAGTGAAATTGCTGGATCATATGGTAGTTCTATTTTTAATTTTTTGAGGAATCTCCATACTGGTTTCCACAGTGGCTGCACCAATTTAAATTCCCACCAACATTGTACAAGAGTCCCCTCTTCTCCATATCTTCACTAACACTTATTTCTTGTATTTTTTATAATAACCATTCTAATAGATGTGAGGTGGTATCTCATTGTGATTTTGATTTGTGTTACCCTGATGATTAGTGATGTTGAGCATCTTTTCATGTGCCTGTTGGCCATCTGCATGTTTTCTTTGGAAAAGTGTTCAAATTCCGTGCCGATTTTTTTTAATTGGATTATTTGGGGGGATTTTTTTGTTGTTGTTTTGAGTTGTATTGAGTTCTTTATATACTTTCGATACCAGTTCCTTACCCAATAAATGATTTGCAAATATTTTCTCCCATTTCTCCCATTCCTTTGCTGTGCAGAATTTTTTTAGTTTGATGTAGTCCCAGTTGTTTGTTTTTGCTTTTATATTTATTTTTGGAATCATATCCTAAAAATCTTTGTCAAGATTGATGTCAAGTTGTTTACCACCTATACTTTTTCTAGGAGTTTTATAGTTTCAGGTCTTACATTCCATTTTGAGTTAATTTGTATGTCTTTAACCCATTTTGAGTTAATTTGTATGTATGTGTAGGATAGTAGTCTAGTTTTTTTTTTTTCTTTTGCATGTGATTGTCCAGTTTTCCCAACACCATTTATTGAAGAGATTGTCCTTTATTAATTGTATATTTTTCCTCCTTTGTCATAACTTAATTAACTATTAATTAACATTTTAATAATATTAATTATTCCAATCCATGACCATGGAATATCTTTTTGGTGTCTTCTTTAATTTTTTTCACCAATGTCTTATAGTTTTCAGTGTACAGATCTTTCACCTCCTTGGTTAAATTTGTTCGTAGGTATTTGATTTTTTTTGATGCAATTCTAAATGAGATGGTTTTCTTAATTTATCTCTCTGTTATTTCATGATTAGTTTATTATAAACAAAACAGATTTTTGGATATTGGTTTTGTATCCTCCACCTTTACTGAATTCACTTATTAGTACTAATAGTTTTTCAGTGGAATTTTGAGATTTTCTATATACAAAATCATGTATTCCTTTGCGGCCATCTTGGACCACCCCAAATTAATACTTTTTGAATTTTTATTCTGAGAATAAAGTAACGAACACAATAACCAATCAAATAATCCACAAAGGGTCAGGATATAGAAAAATAAATCACCTCATTCCTTATCAGTCCTATTCCCACTTTGTAAAGACTTTTAGTCCTTTGTTAATATTTTTGGTGGTTATACCTAAAACTCTAAGTTATATACATAATTAGTCTACTTTGTTGGTTTCAAAAGACATGACTTTTGTCTTTTTATGAAGAACACTTGGGGTGCCTGGGTGGCTCAGTCGGTTGAGCGTCCAACTTCAGCTCAGGTCATGATCTCACAGTTCCTGAGTTCGAGCCCTGCGTCAGGCCCTGTGCTGATAGCTCGGAGCCTGGAGCCTGCTTCAGATTCTGTGTCTCCCTCTCTCTCTGCCCCTCCCCAGTTTATGCTGTGTCTCTCTCACTCTCAAAAATGAATAAATGTTTAAAAAAATTTAAAAAAAAAGAACACTTAACTCCCTTACATTAGACATCTACTATCACATATTCACAATTCGGTAGAGATTTGATAATTATTTTATATTTTATATTTATATTTATATTTATTATTTAAAAATTTTTATATTCTCCTCTCAAACCTCTAGTATTCCACTCATACTCAACCTCTCATATAATATCAGAATAGAATAATGTCTTCTTCTTTGCCCCTTCTGTCTGTATCCTATTACTCCTACATTCTGTTCCATTGTACCTATGCCTTCACAACAATTTATAAGTTGAAAACCAGTAGTTAATATACGTAATACATTATTATTTAATTATGTAAATATTCACCACCTGGCCAAATTTTACTCTAGGATTACATTTTTTCTCTGTCACACACAACTTGATGTCACCTAAACAATATTTCTTTTTTTTTTTTAAGTTTATTTTTGAGAGAGAGAGAGAGAGAGAGAGCGCATAAGCACAAGTGGGGGAGGGGTGGGAGAGAGAGGGAGACAGAGGATCTGAAGTGGGCTCTGTGCTGACAGCAGAGAGCCCAATGCAGGGCTTGTTTGAATTGTGAGATAGTGAGATTGTGAGATAGAGCTGAAGTCAGATGCCTAACCGACTGAGCCACCTAGGCACCCCAACACCAAAGTTGAGTAGTCTTTTCTCTTTTAATAAGTCAGTTACTTGAAATCATGCCATACCTCACTGCTTTATATATGAACTAGAACTGTCTTATAAAGAGCTTTGATTTTTTTTTTTTTTTTTTGCTTTTTGTGGACGTTATGAAACCCCTTACTTTTCAGCTGTTTTTACTACATTATTTATTTTATAGATTTGCCCTTTTTTTTTTTCTCAGTGGCCTGCTGATCTGATCTAGATCTGGTCACTCCTGAGTTCTCAGCATAGCCTTTCCATTCCTTCCCTCTTTGAGCTACTGTTTCCTGGAGCCTATTAGCGTCATTATTCAAGAAAATCATAGCAACAGCATGTGGAAAGTTTATTTGCCAAATCTTAAATGTCTGAAATCATTTTCATATTGCTCTCACGCTTTATTGAGTGTTCTAAGTTTTAATTTAATTTTTCTGAGAAATATGAATTACATTTTGTTACTAAGAAAAAGACTTGGGGGGCCACCTGGGTGGCTCAGTCGGTTAAGCGTCCGACTTCAGCTCAGGTCACGATCTCACGGTCCGTGAGTTCGAGCCCCACGTCGGGCTCTGGGCCGATGGCTCAGAGCCTGGAGCCTGCTTCCGATTCTGTGTCTCCCTCTCTCTCTGTCCCTCCCCCGTTCATGCTCTGTCTCTCTCTGTCTCAAAAATAAATAAATGTTAAAAAAAATTTAAAAAAGAAAAAAGAAAAAGACTTGGGGCGCCTGGGTGGCTCAGTCGGTTGAGCGGCCGACTTCAGCTCAGGTCATGATCTCGCGGCCGTGAGTTCGAGCCCCGCGTCGGGCTCTGTGCTGACAGCTCAGAGCCTGGAGCTTGTTTCGGATTCTGTGTCTCCCTCTCTCTGACCCTCCCCTGTTCATGCTCTGTCTCTCTCTGTCTCAAAAATAAATTAAAAAAAACATTTAAAAAAATTTAAAAGAATAAGACTTATAGTAAATAGTGAAGAGATTCTGTGGTCAAGGTGAGGCAGAAGGAAAATGGAGATAAACTTTAAATAATAATTGCTGATATTGTATAGCAAACAAATATTTAAATTATAATTCCCCAAAATCCCTTTGAGATGTTAAAGAAAAAAATTATTATGACACTTGCTAAAGACAGGAAGGCAGACTTTTGTCAAGAAGATTATTACAATGGGTTTTTGTAATATGGGAGAGGGACCGGGCTTAACTACAAATACAAGGACAGTGGAGATTTGTAACCAAGGAGAAGCGTGGGGGTCAGTGGCTAGAAAATTACTAAGAGGAAACATCAAGGCTAGGGGCATTCTTTGTAAACCAGCTCAATAAGATTCTTGTTGAAGATAGGATAGGGTGATAAGAACGTGAGGGTGGAGATAAGGAATATGATCAGATAGATATTAAAGATGGGTGCTTATCAATAAAGTGATCCAACAGGATTCCTACTAAAAATGGAGTAAAAGGGACAACAACAAAGCTCAAGGTCAGGGACTAGTCAGAAAGAGGACTTAGAGGAGCCTGACTCATATTTGGTTAAAAGAGGGTCTTTGTTAAATGGCAAAACAAACAAGTCATACTAGAGACCCTTGCAGTTAATTGTATTGATAGATCTTGATGTTGATTGGATTTTCAGAAAACTTTAAATAAATCAATAGAAAATAATTAGGGAAACCCCATAAGATTAATTTTAAAAAGAGGTAAGTCTCAATAAGTAAAATGTGACATAGTTCCTGTTAAAAATCCAAATACTTACTGAAGTCTTTATAGAAAGAAGGCAGTTAATTTTATTGCCAGAAATACAGTAGGAAGGAGTTTGCAAGCTGCCTTAGAAACAATGTTCACATTGAAATTATCTTATGACTGACAGCCCAGAAATGATGCATGCATCTCAGCCAATTTGTTTTTCAAAAAAAAAGAATTAGTGTGAAATGATATAAATGTCAATAAAATGGTAAAAACTTGATATGATTCAGTATCTTAAAATAACTTGAAAAATGTTACCATTCCTGGATAAGACAAGTAGCAATTAGTAAATAATAGATCAAAGCAGTCATTAGTTTTCAGTTCTTTCCATCTTGTAAAATATAAAAGGTAAGAAATAATTATAAATTGAAAGACACCAAAAAAGAAAAAAAGTTCAAAATATTAAATAATGAGAACTTTACTAAAATAATTTGAAGATTCCTTATGTCCTAAAGGAGTGATTAAAATTATCTTCTTCCTTTAATCACAGTTTAAGGTATCTCTCTGAGGTCTTGGCACAAATTTTAGACACTATTAAACAGGAAGCCAGGATGAAATAGAGGCAGTCTGAAACTGAGCCCTGAGAAGTATATAGATCTTGGTAGACTTCTTTGTTTGATTAATTTCCAGTATCTTTCCACAACACCTGGCTCAAACAATTATCATTATTCATTTATTATCATAAATACTAAATACATTCCTTAAGAAGAAAGCCCATTTTCTGAAACTGGGGTGAACCTCAGAATAAAAAAATAAAATGTAAAATGTAAAACATTAAACAATGTAATCTGTAATTACTTGGAATTTTTATATACTGTCAGCATACCTATGTACTCATAATAATATTGAAAAATATTGAGGGGAGAATAGAATAATATTTTGGCATACATAACTACCAAATGGGTCAGATAAGAGAATAAGCATTTAAATATATATATATATATTTATACATATTTATAAACATATATACTTATTTATTTTTATTTATTTTTTATATATATTTATTTATATTTATTTATTTATTTACATTTATTTATTTATACATATTTATAAATATATATATATATATATATATATATATATATATATATATGTTTCTACTGTGTTTGGATAACCTACTCTCCATTGCTAGAGGATATCTACCAGGTGACATCTTTTAACTCAGTCTAATGTTCCCATTAGTAGACATATTTTTTACATTACCATAAAATAATTTTTATTTTTCCCACTCTGGGAAAATATTTCTAAATATTGTCGTGTTCTCACTGCCATTACTCAATATTGTGTTGTGTTACCATTTCTGAATTTTAAAGTCCTTTTCCCATGGCTGCTGGGAGATAATAAGCCATCTCTTTGTTTCCATTGTCCTTAAGTATACTCAAGCTAAGAAGAATAGAGCTCTAAAAAGACACTTAAACCTGCTGTTTAAACACTTGTAAGTTATCACTCCAGTGTTTAAAACTTTACACTCTTATTGTAATGGATATCAAGAAACCATGTAGTTTTTCAAATTTCCCATTTGAAATGTACTTTTTTCTAGGAATCGCTCTATTTATCATTAGTTATGGGGCATGCTACCCTAAATGAGCATTCAGTATAATGTACTAGACTAAGAAGTTTCCTTGGTTTATTTTCATCTTTGTATATGTGCTCACTTCTGAGTCACCTGGACTGTTGCTCAAGGTATCAAAGTCCTTATAGTAATGGTCAAAGTAAAAAAAAAAAAAAAAAAAGTACTATAATCCCAATTACACATCCATAAAAATTATAGTCAAGTTTCCATCTTGCCTAATCTTTATACTATTCTTCACTTGTTGGTCTTGGAAAATCTAGGATGTCATCTTTATGACATAAAGAAGTTAACATGGTTAACTTCAGTTGCTCATTTGATCTACCAATAAAGAACTTGTGGCACTACAGTGTTCTTTCTGTACTGTTTACCACCAGTTCTTTCTTTTATTATCACTTTCTTTATCATAAGCGGTCTCAGTTTCCTCCATTAGAGAACAGCCCCACATTTTCCCTGTTTGTTAGACTCTGTCATTATCAAAGATCAGAGCAATGTTGAGGTTATCCCAAGTGACAGAGATTACGGCAAAGATGCAAGAGGAAGTAATAGACGAGAAACACTTGTGACAAATCTCAGAACTAGCACACACACAAACACACACATACATTCAGAAGAGGGATATAAGAAAGCTGAAGTCTGAGATCTGTGCAATGAAATAAGCAATCATTTTTTCAACCATAATCAGAGTTATCACTTACTTTCAAGAGCTCTCTTTCCTCAAATCCAGTACCTCAAAGGTATTGTGATCATTTTTGTCATTGTTAAATGTTCATGCCTTTTCTCTTTCTACTTTCAAGCCACTTAATTCCTATATTCTTTTCTTTGATCATTTCTCTATCTTTCCTCTTGTGATCTAAGGATGTTTGACCCATTCTAATGTAATTTTTTATACTTCTTTGATATATCCCCCGAGTAACTATTGAACACTTATCTTCTTCCTTATACAATATTTCTAATTCATTTGAAGCTTCTCTAAGTTTTTGACCTGCTAGCAGAGAATATTTACCTGCATCATTTGTTGTGCTGTGACTGTCTTCTTACTGTGACATTTTTCATTCTTTTTTACCACACTCCCTTTAGAAATATAGAACAACAGATAGATATGGAGATAGATCCCTGCAAATAATTCATCATAGGCAAAACAAAATTTTCTATTCCAGAATGACTGCTTCTGTTGTTTCATACTAGGTTTGTATTCTACCAATTGTGACACAATATCATATAAATTATCTATTGTTTAAAACATCTTAATTCAGTAGTGCCAATTCTTACTAAGAATATTTAAAAAAATTTTTTTTATTTATTTTTGAGACAGAGAGAGACAGAGCATGAACGGGGGAGGGTCAGAGAGAGAGGGAGACACAGAATCGGAAGCAGGCTCCAGGCTCTGAGCCATCAGCCAAGAGCCCAACACAGGGCTCGAACTCACGGACCGTGAGATCGTGACCTGAGCTGAAGTCGGACGCTTAACCAACTGAGCCACCCAGGCACCCCAAGAATATTTTTTAATAACAAGTACTATCTCAGATTTTTCTTCATATATTTAAGCTGTAGAACTTAATGAAGCCCACAATTCTACAGTATCTACAACAGGATTTCTTGATAGCTCCTTTGTTGTCGTAAGACAGTATTTTTTTAGTTAGATATATTGGATTTTGGATTTTTTATTAGGATTATATCAGTAGAAATGACAACATGGATGCAATCTGACGTAAGCAAAATGAAATTTGTTGTTCATAATAGCATGTTATTTGAGACCTTCCTAAGTACTGGATACTGCCATAAGTGCTTTCTGTACAGTAATAATCATTAATTTACTTATTCACTCAACAAATATCTATTGAAGTGATAACATTTATAGGGAGTGTTAATAGTATGTGTTTGGAGTATAGCAGTGAACAAAACAGATAAATGTTTGCACATCCACTTTTGTCGAGTTTACATTCTATTCATTGAAACTGAGCAAAAGATAAAAACGATGGAACAAATATGTTAAAATGCTATAGAGAAAACTAGTGCTGTCGAAGAGAATAGGAAATTCTGAAGTGGGATGGACAGTGTAATTTTACATAAGACAGCAAGAAGTTGATATTTGAGCAAAGACCTGCAGGAGATGAGAGAGTGTGAGACATTGGATAATGAGGGATACCAGGCAAAGGTACCACATCTGGCATATTCAAGGAAGATTGCGTAACTGGAGCTGAGCAGAGGAAGTGAAGGAGGGAGAAGCAGAAATTGATGCTAAGGAGATACAAGGAATGAAGTTGGACAAGTTAAGATCATATAAGGCAGCTGTCCTCGACCCTGTTGTATTCAACACTCCTTTCTTTATAATAGCTATAGATGCAAACACATTTTTTTAGCAACTGAGATACTACAGTGATACTAGTTTCTAAAGTTGTGAACATTATTTCTTAAATTATCTAACAGAACTAAGTATAATCTTAGTCCAATCATGGTGTTCTTGGAAAATTCAATGTAGGAAAACTATTAGAAAATACTTTGGCTATATGTAAAATAAAACCAACTTCTAAACTCAAAAACATAAACAAGTTTTTCATTTTCATGAAATTGTTATTCCATTTGAAAGCTATTGAGGGGGACAGGATTGTCCAGTTACACCCTACATATTGTACAATTTCTAGGATCCTTAGATTTGGCTAAATAAATGTCAGTGGAAGTACCCTACCCCTATTTCTTGTGATAATAAAAATTTCCCATACTTTTCCAGAACACCTCTTCAAGAGCAGTGCCAAATGTATAGAGCCTTGAAGGACATTCGTACTTTAGTCTGACCTGACATATCTTAAATGCACTGCTGTGGCTACTATGTTGAGAATAGTAAGACAAGACAGGAGACAGGAAGACCAATTCTGAGTCTACTGCAGTGATCCAAGCAAAACACAATGATGGCTTGGATCAGGCTTGTAAAAGTAGAGGAGCTTAAAAGTAACCAGAGTTTAAATGTATAATAAACAGAGTTGGACAGATTTACTGTTGAATTGCATGTGAAGAATGAAAGAGAAAAGTCAAATGTCAAATGTAAGTTTAAGTATTCCAATTCTTTGTGTTGCCCTATAACAACTAAAAGGATAGAATAATAATTTACTTAAATATATTTTTCAGTTGGACAGCTTACAGGGAGTAAATCAGAATTTGATTTGTGCTAGGTTCTGTGATTGTCTCCAGATCCCAAAGAGGTAACTATTATTATTCCTATTTTACAGATGCTGAACTGAGACATAGTATTTTGTGAATGTTCTATAACCACTAAATGGTAGAGTCCAGGACACAAATGTAGGTTTTGGCACATAATCTTAAGCCCTAACTGAAAAATGTTCAGTGTACAAAATGTCTTTAGACATGGTTGAATTGAATGGTTCAAATGATATCATAAATTATGGTCTCATTCTTTCGTTTTCCCAGCTCAGCTTTCTTTTATAGCGACTCCATTTACAGGTATGCCTCCTTTTATGGCACAAGATGGCTGCCAGAACTCTAGGCTTACATTTATTCCTTATGTCAACTCAACCCTCTTGACTCTAAGTCTAGGTTTGAGTGAAGTGCTCAACCTGTAGCCAAAGGAGATGTGATAGTTTAATGGTCAATATCTATCACCACCAAAACATACATCAGCTGATCATGTATAGTAAGAAATTCTCCGGAGAAAATAGGATGCTCTTTTCCAAAGGTAGAATGATGATGATAGATGATAGATAGATAGATAGATAGATAGATAGATAGACAGACAGATAGATACAACAGATATCCACTGAGGACATGAATAAATAAGTGCATAGATATAAGTGTACATGATGTGTTGTCAAAATCCCTGTTTAGTCGCATTCAGCCCTCTATCTCTCTAATAATAATTATATTTGTAATATAAACTACCAAGAATTAATATACTCAATATCAACACTTGTATTCGCATAAAATATAACCATCATTAAAAGTTATGAAATACACACACACACAGAAGTTTGTATCCCAGCAACTGACATAGCAGGGGTTCAAAAAAATGTTTATTGTATTAATAAATGGGTAAATAAACACTAAGTCTAAATTAAAGCTCTCCTTTTTTTTTTTTTCTGAACACTTTAGGGAACTTGATTTCACAATATTCTTCTCAAAGAATCCAAGGTTTTAGACATTTGAGACCCATATAGCACAATGAAGTTAATGCTGTATACCATTGATTTTGGGCAGAAGGTGCTCCTAAGAGACACTGAGAACCCAAATAGATTATATAGTCACAATCATGTAACTCCATAGAAAGGCAACAATAAAATTGGTGAAGCATGGAATTTCAGGGTCTGTGCATTTTTAACTTCTAAAAATGGGCATGGTTTTATTTTTTACTGTTTTTATTAATAATGTAATGTTTAATAATAATATTCTCATACAAGGACAGTTGCTTCTGGTAATTGTTTTAGGATTACATAAACTTAAACATGGTCTAAGTCTTTCATAGATTTGCATGTAAAACAGTTTACTTTTGTTTCAGTGATGAGGATAAAATAGAAGTTTTTTTTTTTTTAACTGCAGTGTAGGTATCTTATTTCTGATGCCCATAAGCAAAATTTAGCAGTTGTTTCCAAAAGATTTTGTTGGAGATATATTAGACCATCTGTTCTGTTTGCTCCCTGATACTTGGAGATAAGTAACCCCTGGCATCAGAGGCAGCTACAACAGCTGCGATTTTGCTTGAAGTAGGCTAGTTGTACTATCAAGATTCCAAAATCCTAGGGTATCATAAAGTCTTCCAAGGCCAAATCCATTTAAGCCAAGGTCAGTAGATTATTCTCTGAGGAGAGGGAAAAATAATAGTTTAGGTCCTGATCATCCGATTATGATGATCATCACAGATATTGAAATTTATTTTACAATTAAAGAAGGAAGTCCCAAACTAGTAATATAGGCACAAGTCAATTTAATAAAATAAAATGAAAATAAATCAGATGCTTTAAAAAAAAATCTCTATATACCTTTGTGAGGGGTTATGTAGCACACATGAAAGTCATCTATTAACCTATTTATTTCTCTTGGGGCAGCTGGCTGATTTAGTTGGAGGAGCATGTGGCTATTGATCTTGGGGTTGGAAGATCAAGCCCCACGTTGGGTGTAGAGATTACTGAAAAAATAAACTTAAAAAAAACTTTTTATTTCTCTAAATCTCAACACCTACTCAATGCCACTGCCTATTTGACTGTTAGTAAACGCGGTCAAAATCATATTTCATAGGGTTGTGTCTTCTACCGGGTTTTCGGTAAGCTAGAATATGTGGTGTTGGGGTCACATTGAAGGGCACTCGTCATAGCCACATGACTTTTTCAAATCAGGTGTTTCTGTTGCTCTAATGCCAAGCTTGAAAACAGAGATGCTTTGCTGGGCTCTTAATGTTTTCAGTGTTCTGGCCTCCATACTCCCCTATTTTTTCCACTGCAGTCCCCATTCTCATGTCATCCATTCAGAGGGTGTGTTGTCTAAGACTTCACAGTGCAGGTACTTCTGCCACAAGTAGACAGTACATCCTTTACCTTCCACACTGTTTTCAAGCCAGTATGAACAGCCTTTGTCCCCTAACAACATGGATCTATTCTTTCCCGAAACAAAAGTCTGGTGAAAGTTCTTTTCTGGAAGTAGTACAACAGTTTTATTTCATAGTTTTCAAATTTCTAAATCAAAATAACTGTCTTCTGGGGATAGGAAAGTTTGTCACTTTTTTTTTCATTCCCCTGCAGCAAAGCAAGTATAAAATAAACTACCTTTTCACTTGTAGACTCACAACACAGGGGAAAAGTACAAAATACTTTATCAAACCTTTCATTTAAAAATATTTCTCGGGGCGCCTGAGTGGCTCAGTAGGTTAAAGCATCCAACTTTGGCTCAGGTCATGATCTTGTGGTTTGTGAGTTCAAGCCGCACATTGGGCTCTCTGCTGTCAGCATGGAGACCTCTTTGGATCCTCTGTCCCACTCTCTCTCTCTACCCCTCCCCTGCTCGTTCTCTTTCTCTTTCTCAAAAATAAACATTAAAAAAATTTTTAAAGACATATGATATCAGAATACATATGCTCTCTCTCTAAAAAAATTAAAAATTTTTTAAAAATTAACAGTTAAAAAATTAAAACAATAAAAATATTTCTCTTCTACTAAGAGGCATTTATATCCTAAATTCTCTTGAATGGGTTACTTATGAGTAGGGTTGGGTGATAAATTATATGGTCATCTTATCTCTGAGTCATTTAAATTCCCCTTTGTGCTGTGAATTCTTCAATTATAAGACCATTAACATTAAGAATAAAACCTATTTTTTATTCAAGTAAGAAATAGAGTTTGGGTATTGTTGGCCTTCCTTCATAGTTTACGTGACAGTGTGAATGGAGTCTTCTAGATCTTTATATTTCAGTACTGATGAACAAACTCAAAGAATCTCACTAAACATGGTTCATCATATTATAGGAATCTCTCACATCATAGATAAAAATATGACTAACACATTATAACTATTTTGCTTTACATACAAGCAAAAAAACTTACATATTTTCAGAATTTATTTCTACCCAGGGATTGGGCAGACTTTAAAATACAGTACTACTAGATAAGACATTCCTATAATTGCGGACAATCAAAACTTTGCCTGAAGAATAAGCTGTTGGCATGTTTTAATCCTACAAGGAGGGCTGAGTAGTAAAGCTTACCTCTTATTCATTGTCTCTTTTGGGAAAGAGGACAAACAAGGAGTTTTGGCAAATCAGCCCAACTGATGAATATTACATTACAAAGATAAGTATTAATTCAGTCTAATTATTTCAACATATGACCAGTGGAGATAACAGTATACATACTAAAATATCTACTGCTGATAGAAGCTTGATTTAGAGAGGGGGAAGTTTATTTAAAATGAATCTTCATGTGGGCAATATGCATTTCAGAAAGCATTCTGGAAATTCACAGGTCTCAGTACCCTGTTGAAGATTATTTTTTTCATCAGCTTGTCACATAGATGTAACAGTTTTGAAGATTATATATAGATTTATAAATGAAGTACCATCCCATATGTAATTCTCCTGTACCAAAATTCTATAAACTAAAATACCATTGAATACTTCACTAAGATTATTTTATTTAATTCTTCCTTTTTCATTACCCCATTTAATAAATAACATGTAATTTCTTTATATTATTTGTATTTTCATGGTATTTTTAACATGTAAATCCGCTAGAGCAGAAAAAAATAAATTCCGTTTCATTCTCATACCAGCAGACAGAGAAAATGGCTAAAGGCTACTTGTACAAAAATGTTCCTTATTTTTTTAGTCTCCCCAACAGCATCTTGCAGTTCTCTCTGGTGTCACTTGGATTTATTTTAGTTCACACTGTTCAAGGATAATAGTTGAAGCCTAACAGTGAATTCTGTTACAGTTACTTCTGTTGAAGTAAGAAGATGGTGTGACTTTCAAAAATACAGAAGCTTTTGTTTCTTCAATTAAAAGGTCCTCCTTAGTTGCAGGGATTTTGGCGTGTCTATATTTCTATGCTTTCATTCGTCACACAAATTAGAATATATTTTTTAAATTTTTTTAATGTTTATTTATTTTTGGGACAGAGAGAGACAGAGCATGAACGGGGGAGGGTCAGAGAGAGAGGGAGACACAGAATCTGAAGCACGTTCCAAGCTCCGAGCTGTCAGTACAGAGCTTGACATGGGGCTCGAACTCACAGACGGTGAGAACATGACCTGAGCCGAAGTCGGACGCTTAACCAACTGAGCCACCCAGGTGCCCCAGAATATATTATTTAAGCAACAAGCAGAGTATGGGATGAAATACCAGCATGATATATGGCTCCAGGTTATAAGTGTCCTTATAAGCTAATTGGGGATATCAGACATTTATACAAATACTTAATTCAAGTTACTCTGTGTATGTGTGAGTGTGTGTACTGTAGAAACACATATAGGAGGAATTACAAAATTCTGCCTAGGAGATCAGACAAAGCATCTCAGTGAAAAAACATATTAGCTAGACCCTGAGATGTTGAACTTTGATTTTGAAAAATTGGTAGTCAAGTGCAAGGGCAACTAACTGTCCCAGTTTGCCTCAGGACTGAGGGATTTTTCAGGATGTGGGACTTTCGACACTAAAACCAGAGCAAACTGGGGTGATTGTTTATCCTGGATTAAAATATAAGTTTCTTTCTAGCTTTCATCTTCTCTCCAATATGATTCTCATTTTTATGTCATGACTCTCTAAATTCAATCTGTTTGAAATATTAATCTAATAGTCCATTAAACTCAGTCCAAATCAATTGAACACATTTTCCCAAACCTTTTGTGTAGTCTAGAAAGGCTTGATCTTCACTCTCTTCAAGGGGCGGGGTGGAAAGATACTACATTCAATCTGCCTAGTAAGGCAAGGAAAACACAAAAAGGTAATGACAACAATAATAGCAAACACAAATTGGGTATAATGAGGAAGCCAAGGCATTGAAATATTAAGTAACTAGCCCAAGTGCTGAAGCTGGAAGTAAAAACTAAAACAACATGGCTCCAGACTCAATATTCATCATTATGCTATTGGATTTCCATATTAAATACTAAAACTTCATATCCTTTTTTACTTGGAAGAAGATTCAAAGTCAAAGAGAGTTGTTTTGTTTTTTAACTTTGTATTCTTTCTTTTCCTTTTTTTCATTCCTTTCCTTTCCTTTCCTTTTTTTTTTTTTTTTTTTTTTTTTAAGATGGGAGAATTAAGGGCATTTAAGACTGTGAAAACAGTAGAAGTCCAGAAAAAAGGAGATGCTGAGAGAATTTATAAGACAGAATTAGCAAGGGGGAACATTGGCCTTGAAGATTCTTCTCTCAGTGGAGGGAGGGAGGTTTAATACAGTTATTTACCAGACTTCATAGGATAAAGAAATGGTTAATCACTAAACAGAGAATATATCAATAAGAATGACCTCAGTGTAAGTGAAATGCTATGATTTTCTGTATCTGTTTTCTTCAAAATTTCTTTTGTTATTTGTGAAAGACAGAATGAAAAGGATTGAATAAGTTAATACATAAGACTTTCTAGGGTAAAATGCTTTCAGCCAAGCAACTTGCTCCCTCTGGAACATTTTCAATTATCTTTTCAATTTCAATTGACAATATCTTTAATCCTCAATGAAACTCTTCCCTTAACATCCAGGACACAGCCTGTTTTTCCTTTTACTTCTGTGAACTTACTTCCCGAGTCTCTTTCTCAGATCCTTTTCTATCAAATTTCGGTGTGTCTTAAAGATGCGTCCTTGTAATTTTACCATTCATTCATGCACAGACTCCCCTCATCACTGTGGTAATGTCAACTCATAGTTTTGCTTCTCATGAAATATTTGTTAGTTACATGAATAATCACAAAACTATAAGTCTCTGATTTTTCAAAATTTGATAAGACAGTTTTATAGCAGATTCTATTACCATAGTTTTTACATAGGAAAACAATTGGTGGTTTCTAAAAATTACTATTTTTCTCCTTCTTGGCAAAGTAAACAATCCATTGTTAGCTGGTTCTACAGCCATTATCTATATGATAATTAAGCATTTAAACATCTGAAATATCCTTTCTTAAAATGTATAGTGTTAGTAATCTTTTTTGTTGATTTAAAAATTTCAGTATTCTTACATTTGTAGTGGCAAGCACAGCTCAAATATTTTTCACTAGATTCAAAGCTACATTACCCACTTGAAAATGAATTTGAGTTGCCTGCACAAATACTAGAAAATAATTAATATTATGCTATTGAAGGAAAAAGAAATTTGTTTGAAAGGAATACATACTCAAGTGACTACAGAAGCGTTCTCTAATGATTTGCAAAAACAAGGTATAGATAACAGCTTGGCGCAGACTCTGGGGCCAAATAACCTGGGTTCCCATATCTTATTTTAAAAATAACTTTTAGAAGTTACTTAACCTCTGTTCCTCATCTAAAACAGGGATAATATAAATATTTTATTATAAGCATTAAGATAAGAAGTATTAATAGTACAGACATATAAGCACCCAGCTAACTATCACTCCTACCTGAGCAGTCAACCAGCGATAACTCCTTTATAAATACATTTTTTATACTTTTCATAAATGAATAAAAATAAAGCAAAATTTCAGTTTCCATGTGAACCTTCTAAAATGTAGTGTTTCTATACTCATGTATCTTTAGTTCTTAAGAGGTGAATAAAATGTTGTACCTAATGTAATTCAGTTTATCTTACAATATAAGGGTACAGATATTTAATCAAATAGTAAAAATTGTTGTGAAAATGCTGTTTGACATACACACATTTAGTTTTATGAAACAGCTAATATCAGGAGCAGCAGTTATGGTACGCTGCAAAGAACTGTATCTTTCCTAACTCCAAGGATTAAGCCTTTTTTTTTTCTGCCACTTACTCTTTGATCTTAGGTAGTTGAATTTCACAAAATCTCAACTGTCTAATCTTTAAAGTGGAGAAAGTAAGATCTGTATTGCAGTATTGTTAGAAATAAAATAACATGAAGTTTATTAGTTTGCTAGGGTTACCATAACAGACACCCTGGACGATGTGGCTAAAACAGAAATGTATTTCCTCACAGCTGTGAAAGGCTGAAGTCCAATATAAGGTGTCAGCAGGATTGGTTTCACTCCAAAGCCTCTCTCTGACTCTTAGGTGGCTGTCTTCTCCTTTGTCTTCATGTGGTTGTCTGTCTAGGTGTGTGCACACATGTCTGGCGTCTCTCTTTCTCTGTGTCCAAATTTCCTTTCCTACAAGGATATCAGTCGTTGGACTAGAGCCTGCCCTAAAGACCTCATATGAACTCAATCACATTTTTAAAGACCTTGTCTCCGAAAATACATTTGCATTTTGAGGTACTAGGGATTAAGGCTTCAACATATAAATTTGGAAACATTCAGCCCCTAGCACTCTACCCTCTGGATCCCCCAAATTCACGACCTTCTTACATGAAAAAAAAACAAAACACTAATTACCACTTCAGCAGTCCAAGAGTCTTAACCCATTCCAGTTTTAGCTCTGAGTCCAACATCTCTGAATAATGTCTAAATCAAGTGTGGATGAGATGGAAGTAAGATTCATCTGAAGGCACATTTTTCCTCTAGCTGTGAACCTATGAAACCAGATCATTTATCTGCTTCCAAAATATAATAGTGGTATAGATACGGAATAGATATTCTTATTCCAAAAGGGAGAAATAAGAAAGAAAAAAGGGGTTGCTAATCACAAGCAAGACTGAAAACTAGCAAGGCAGATTTTGTTACATATTAGGGCTCATTAAGACTAATCTTTTGCTTGATAGGCTGTTCTCAAGGCCAACCAGGGCAGCAGCCCCTGTCTCTGCAGCCCTGGTCTACAGCTCCATCTCAGAGGCCCTGGGCAGCAGCTCAGGTCAATGGACCAAGAAAACACTTCCAGCCCATAACATGCACTATTTCCTATGTAAAGTGCTATACAATTAATACAATTTAACACGTGAGCATCTTTACTATTTTAAACAGACAAAAAAATGAGACGAAGCAGTTAAATTAATAGTAGAGGATACACTGATTGTTAGAAGCACAGCCAGGCCTAGATTTCTTTTTTCCCTAGTTTTCTGGCCACCTTTCATAATGTACTTTTGCACATTTCTTTTCTCATGTGATTACCTTAATCCACACATCATACTTACCTTTCTAGTTCTCATATTCTCCTGGAATAATTCCCTTCACTCCCATGGCCTCAAATACGATAATTCTTGTACTCAAGATTCTGGTCTCCATGTCCATCCCGACTCTGTCACTGAGTTCCAAACCCACATACCCAACTGACCACTGGACATCTGCACTCGGATGGCCCCAGACTCCTCAAATCCAGTAACTTTAACTATCTTAACCATATCATCTTTTCGATTCCTATGTCCCCAAACTCCTTTGTTCAAACAAATCTCAGTAAACAGACTTATGTTACTTGCCTAAGCTAGAAGTCCTGATAGGATTCTTAACTCCATCCTGTCCTTTGCTCCTCAGATTTATCATGATGACTTATTTCTTCCAGCTTCTTAGAAATCTTAATTATATCCACTTCTTTTCATCAGCTCTTCTTTAGTTTTCAAAATTCTTGTGGTTTGCTTTCTGACTTTTGGCCATGATATTCTCCTGAATAGGAAAATATACAACCAAGTTTATATGTAACTAATTTAATATCACTGTGCTTTGATATACACTTAGAAATACCTCCTGGGAAAACTTTGATAATTATACTGGGTTAGTTTCCTCACCACACGCCCTATTCCCACCACACCTCCATCAATCATGGCACTTATTGCCCTGAATTGTCCAAGCTTGTTTCCTCATTGGATCTCCACCCATCCCATCAGATTTCATATTTCTGACTTGTTAACCAGTGTTTCTCAGCACTACTTTTGTGAGAGGCAATAATCACTTAAAGGCTACACATGTGAAGAATAAATCCTGGCCTACAAGATTTTAATGCAATTTTCATTATATTTTATTAGGTTGTCACATCTTGGGCTAAAATTATTGATGCCACAAGGAAGAAAAAATATATAAAAACAGATTTTATTTTTAGTAGTACACTAGCAAAGGGATAACAGGTAGGAAACAATGTTATTTTCAAACTAAGAAGTAGTATATAGTCTAAAGGTGTATCATTACTAATCTTGTGTCCTGTTTTTTTTTTTTTTCCTTTTGCCTGGAAAGCAAATTGAAAGGTATAACCTGTAAAAGTGTCTCAGTTCATTTTGTCTGCCTTGCCACTTTTACATTTATTTACGGTTTTGAAAAATTGATGCTTGAAACACATGTAGATATTTGACAACATTATTGTTCAGTTATTATATATATATGTAAATATATGTAAATATATATATATATGAACAATAGGAATAGTAGCTCAAAGTAAATGTGAGAACCATAAAATATTTAAAAAATTTATATACAAAATAATGATGGAATGAAAATGACGTAACCAGACTGAAAAGTGATTTCCAGTGGGCAATATCTAAACATATTAGCACTTCTTTCAGGGCAAATGGGCAAAGAAGTTATGGATAAAGTTGTCTATTCCAGAGTAATTTAATTGCTGTTAGGCAGAGCTATAAGGAGACCTCAGAGAAAGCTCAGGTCCAACTGTTTCTGAGTTATCTTAGCAATGACAGTATTCAACTCTAAAAAGTATGCCTGGAATAAAATATATTATGTGTACATATATGTGTATATACACACCATCATCCTAGGGCTTATATTAAGGGCTTTATATTTTGATGTGAAATAATGGGATGCTCATTCTACTAGCTGAAGGCATCTTCAGAGAGCTGGGTGCAGATGTGAAGATGTCCGAATCTTAAAAAAGGGTAGAAAATCAGTTGGGAATAAGCATCAATATTTAATTTTGTTCTTTATTTTATATTCTTCCCTGACCTTGTAAGGCAGCACTAAATGATGCTCAGATAGAGGTGATAGAGGCAGTGTCCAGACAGGAGTTTGTCATTGATTTTCATACCAAAGAAAAGACATGTTACTAGTATTAAAATGTATCTCAAATGCTTGAGGTAGGGGTGGTGCACTTTCTAGAAGTTAAAAAAAATTAACAATACATAAAAATAATAATAAGGGGCGCCTGGGTGGCTCAGTCGGTTAAGCGTCCGACTTCAGCTCAGGTCACGATCTCGCGGTCCGTGAGTTCGAACCCCGCGTCAGGCTCTGGGCTGATGGCTCGGAGCCTGGAGCCTGCTTCCGATTCTGTGTCTCCCTCTCTCTCTGACCCTCCCCCGTTCATGCTCTGTCTCTCTGTCTCAAAAATAAATAAACGTTAAAAAAAATCATAATAATAATAAATCCTTAACTCAGTTTTTGCAACTTGCTTTTTAAATCTTTTAAATATGTCATTGTTTCATTGGTTCTGATTCCTACCAGAAATCTACCTGTTTCATTGGATGATTCTCATTACCAAGATGCTGTCTGGAGTGTAATAAAGGATGTCTTTTTTTTTCATTCATGTATAATTGACGTATAACATTATACTAGTTTCAGGTATGCAACAGAAGAACTCAATATTTGTATATATTATCACATTACCACCACAATAAGTCTAGTTAACATCTATCGCCCTGCATAATTACAATTTTTTTCTTGTGATGAGTACTTTTAAGATCTATTCTCTTAGCACCTTTCAAATATACAATATAGTATTATTAACTATAATCATCATACTATATATTACATCCCCATAACTTAATTAGTTTATAACTGGAAGTTTATATCTTTTAAAAGAAGTCTTACTGAATGAGAAAGTACATGTGCCATCTGTGACTTACTTCCTTTCTGAAGTATTAAATGTCTCCAATGCCACTTTTGGCTTCAAGTTGATCAGGATAATTCAGGAGACCACTAAATAATCTTCAGTATTAAACAACTTTACCTGCCAGTCCATCCTCATCTTGACAAAAGTTCTTTGGATGCTCATACCATGGATCCCTGTTTGTCCCATCCCAGTAACTTTGAAGCTGAACACCTGATTGGGTGAGGTTTCTGGAGTGATGAAGAGGCAACCATTCTTACTAATTCCTCAATCACATATACTAAAAATAACTACCCTATGTGACAGTAATGAGACATCATGATTTGTGTGTTTGTTGGACTAGGGGGTGGGAGGTGAGATTCTGTATGAATTCTAGGAAAGTCATTACTCATAATCACAAGCTGAATTTGTATTTTCTTCACATCAGCAATTGAAAAGTCTATTACAAATTGATCAGCCTGAAGAATGTTATGTATAGGCTATATATAATTCATTTACAGATACTCAAACTTATATTATAAATAACATGTTGTTGCCCTTCTTATTTCCTAGGAGACTAATCTCTAGAAAGATATTTTTGTATTATTCTTTAACTTCTTTGTTTTTATTTTTTTTTAATTTTTTTTAATGTCTTTTATTTATTTTTGAGACAGAGAGAGACAGAGCATGAATGAGGGAGGGGCAGAGAGAGAGGGAGACACAGAATCGGAAGCAGGCTCCAGGCTCTGAGCCATCAGCCCAGAGCCCGACGCGGGGCTCGAACTCACGGACCGTGAGATCGTGACCTGAGCTGAAGTCGGACGCTTAACCGACTGAGCCACCCAGGCGCCCCTATTTTTAAATGTTATTTATTTTTGAGAGAGGGAGAAAGTGTGAGAGCAGGTGAAGGGCAGAGAGAGAGGGAGACACAGAATCCAACAGGCTCCAGGCTCTGAGCTGTCAGCACAGAGCCTGACGCGGGGCTTGAATTCACCAACTGCGAGATCATGACCTGAGCCAAAGTCAGACACTTAACCAACTGAGCCACACAGGCGCCCCTTAAATTATTTTTTAGATTGCCATTCCTATCAGTGATCTTGTGTGTATGTGTTTATGTGTGTGTATGTAGGT
Organism: Panthera tigris; assembly: GCF_018350195.1. Taxonomy (NCBI): domain Eukaryota; kingdom Metazoa; phylum Chordata; class Mammalia; order Carnivora; family Felidae; genus Panthera; species Panthera tigris. Next base: position 173,630,090 of record NC_056667.1, read on the forward strand.
GTATATATATACCTACATATTTATGTAGTATAAACAGATATTCTATTAACAGATATATATATATTAAATGCAATACATCATATTAGAGGCTATATAAATAGTTTAAAATTTAGTGAAAATCCGTGAAGGTATTCATTAGGCCTTCTCTGGACCTTATGGTTTCTACATTCACTGCCATCAAGTGAATTGATACCTTTTCTGAAATTTCCAGGACCAGCATATTAACTTTTGCTTAGGTCGCTAAAAGCTGATTCAATCCCTAGGAATATTCTAAGAGCATAGTAAAATGATCCAAGTCATTATTAATTTACTTTATTCATCAAGAATAGGCTAAAAAACAAGAAAGAAATCTAAATTCTGAACAAAGGCAAATTAAGAGGATAAAAATCATAAAAACAGTGCCCAGGACTCCAGTATTTTATTTACAAATAGCCTGTACAATAAGCCCATTCCCACCAGATTCCAGATTCCAGACAATATCCATGCTCACTCTCCCTGCTTACGTTCTCTGAGCCTCTGAGGAGGATGTGGGTAATTGAAGGAATATATATCCTTAGTTTGAGGAGAAAATAGCCTTCCTCTAATACAAAGGACTTTGAAATAAATATATCTAGGTTGTTGTTTGAAAGATAAATTATAAATCAATACATAGCTTCTAGATGTTCAAAGTATCAAGATTGCAAGTATTAATATAACTAAGGGGAAAAATATCAATCACAAGATAATAATGGAATCCGTGATAAAGGGGAGTTATCAAAGCCTTGCAAAGTCCGTCAACATTAATTAAATATCCTGTCTATGGCAGGTTTATCCCTATTATGGGAATAGATGCATTAGGATACTGGAACATAAAGCTATTACACATTAACATCCTGTAATTCGTTGTTCTTGCTCTCAATCCAAACCTACCAAGCACTTGTCTGATAACTTAGGTAGTTTCCATAGATCAGGCTGATTAAGCTTCATAGACACTGAGTCTGTTGACAGTCACATTTCTCATTTTAATTCAGTCCATGAGTCCTGGTTGATATAGTTCACCATATTAGGGTTGGATCTCCCTGAGTCGTTCAATTTCAGTACACTGGCAAAATAACTTTTCTGGACTTGCCTAATTAAGGTCAGGTAACGGATCAGGTAGATACCATTACTCAGCCTCCTGAGTAAATTTTTTCAATTCAAACCCCTGAACTCACTGTCCACCTGTCTTTAAAATGTCAAAAATGCCTACTTTGTCAGTTTGTAATGGGTATTAAATGAGATTATGTACAAAACAAGTTTGGCCACAAGCATTTTACATATGGCTTATATACCTTTACTTCTCTTTCTGTACTTGAGAACTCATTTTCAACAGCTACTTTACTATTGTATGTGTATGGTGCTATCACTTTCACAATTGGAACAAATTCAAAGCACTAAACTGAAGCTACATGGTATGCCAGTCTGTTGTAGTTCCAACAGAATATGGTTTTTATTATAAAAGTAAAATGCATGTTTAATCTTGACACATAAAAAGGGAAATTAAAATCACTCGTATCCAGTAGTGCACTGATAAATATTTAACAACCGACTCTGGGGGGGGGAAAAATGTGTGTGTTGACACTCTTACATAAGTTTGTATTAGGGATTTTGTTCTTTTGTCAGGAGCTGTTTTTCGTTGGAAAAATTTAAGATTTTTTGTGAACTTCTGATTTACAAAAATTTTATTATGAGAATGTGTTGTTAGTATGTTTCATTTTTATCTGAATGCATAAGCTCTGCTTTATTATTTTCTCTTGGCATTTCTCTTGGTTTTTTAATTTTGGAAAAATTATCTTCAAATATGTTTTTCATTGTTTTCCTGTATCTATTCTTTCCTTCTGATATTCCTATTAAACACATTTTAGAGCTATTCAACCCACCCCCTCAGATGAACTATGAGTTGTACTTCTCCACTTTTAGTATTTCTGCTATTTGAGGATATAGGCTTTTTTTTTTTTTTTACACTTTTGAAGGAGTTTGGGATGAATTCTCCATAGTAGTTGAAAAAACAGATATGACAGAGAGGCCTCGGTCTCTGATATTCTCAAAGACTATGATTCTAGGTGTTCCTTGTTACCTAAATTCTCTGTTTTCCCTGGATCAGTTTTTAGACAGGCAATATCGTTGTTTCCTGTACTCAATTTGTGTTCTTAGATTGCTCCTTTATTGTAACATCATTATTGCAGTATTACTGACTCTACTATTGCACATAGCACCCTATTATTATTTCTCAGTGCAATATTTTCTCAATTATATATCTGAGAATATCAATTAAATGGTTTTAAAGTGATACTCAAATAAAAACTATTTACTTCTAGGCCAACTATTTCATTTTTCATCTTATTTTTGTCATTCTTATTTTATTCTTATTTTATTATTATTATCATTCTTATTCTTATTTTTGTATGTCCTTGATTTAGTAGCACTAGGCTATTTGTTCATATTTATAAATGAGGAGTCACGTTGATTAACACAGGTATGGAAACCTCTGCAGATATATATCTAGATATATCTAGATAGATAGGTAGATAGATAGATAGATAGATAGGTAGGTAGGTATAGGTTTTGTTCATGCATGGCTTTGCTCTGCTGTCTCTGTGGATGTGATGACACATGCTCTTTGGTCAGCAAACTTTGTGTTAGATCGTATAGAAAACAAAAAGGCATGGGGCACCTGGGTGGATCCGTAGGTTAAGTGTTCAACTGTTAATGTCAGCTCAGGTCATGATCTCATGGTTTGTGGGTTTGAGCCCCTCATCAGGCTCTGTGCTGACAGCATGGAGCTTGCTTGGGATTCTCCCTCTTCCCTGTCTCTTTCCCCCTCCCACTCTCTCTCTCTCTCTCTCTCTCTCTCGCTTCCTGTCTCTCTCTCAAAAATACGTAAATAAACATTAAAAAGGAAAGAAAGAAAAGAAAAGAAGCAACTACAAAAAAATATATAACTCCTTACTCTGAAAATGGAGCATTTAGTTTATTTCACTACAGCGTGGAACCAGTTTTCCTTTTTCTTGTTGTGAGAATCTGGACTTGTGCAGGATCTGCTGACGATATTTATATCTTCCATGTGGTAAAATTCTTCAGTCTTATGTCTATTAATTTGGGGCATTTATTCTACCTTTGACAGGCATTTCCTACCTCCAGAGTACTTCTAGTTCTTTTAGAGATATAGTTTTACATTCCCCCATGTGCTCTATATGCATTTTTTTGGAGTAACAAACAAAGCATAGCTATATATTTTTTTCTCCAAGTGATTAGCCAGTTACTTTCATACCATATATTAAATGGGTCACTTTTTTCACTAATTTGAAATGCCGCTTTTATCATTTGCTTTGCCAGATGCTACTATTGAGGGAAACTGAGTAAAGGACATAAGGGTCTCCTCATATTATTTCTTACAATTGCATATAAATCTACAGTTATCTCAAAATAAAAGTTTAACTTAAAAAAAATGTTGACCTGAACGTTAAGTATTTAACTGCATGTTTACATTTGGGGAAAATTTTACTTCTTAATTTTTGTATTGCTTTAATTTTGTGTCTAATTATATATTAGCTATAGACTCAGTATAATTTTTTTTTTTTATTTTATTTTATTTTATTTTTTTTTTTTTGCTTTTAGAAGAAAAGCAGTCATGGGGCGCCTGGGTGGCTCAGTTGGTTAAGTGTCTGACTTCAGCTCAGGTCATGATCTCATGGTCCGTGAGTTCGAGCCCTGCATCGGGTCTGTGCTGACAGCTCAGAGCCTGGAGCCTGCTTTGAATTCTGTGTCTCCCTCTCTCTCTGACCCTCCCCCGTTCATGCTCTGTCTCTCTCTGTCTCAAAAATAAATAAACAAAAATTTTTAATTAAAAAAAAGAAAAGCAGACAGCAATATGGAAAAATACATAGAGAACACATAAATTATCAAAAAGTTTTTGTGAATAAACTATAAATTTCAGATGGTAGTAGATAGGATAGTTTAATACAGATGTTTAAAAAGATACAGATATAAGGCAAGTATTGTAAACATGCTATGTATTATATACCTTTCAATGCCTTCCAGATTGTGGAGTATAATTAAATACCAAACACAGAAACCAATGTCCTAAGATTGGTCAGAGTTTTGAAGTCTTTTGGAAGCTTTCAAATGTCTCAAAAGTGTTTTATTTGGAAAACTCTTTTTTTTTTTTCTTGACTGGAAAAATAACTTTATCTTCTTTGGGGCATGTGGGCAGCTGTCTAGTCTCAGAACTTCTGGAATCACTTCTTAGTGTCAGCATCCTTCGTGACTTTGAGCACATTGAAGCACACAGTCTTACTCTAAGGCTGGCACTCGCCCACTGTGACAGTGTTGCCGATCTGGTCATCCCTGCAGCAGGGGGACAGGTACACGGACATGTTTTTATAGTATTTTTCAAAGCAGTTGTACTTTCAGATGTAATGGAGGTAAGCTCAACGGATAACAGTGGTCCTCCACCACACCACCAAGTATCCACCCTCAGATGGAGACATTACCAGTAAAAGGGCATTTCTTGTCAGTGTAGTTCCCCTCAATGGCCTTCTTGGGCATCTTGAAGCCCAGACGAATATTTTTGTAGTATTGTGGGAACTTCTCCTTGCCAGTTTCTCCAAGCAAGACTGTCTTATTTCAAAGATGGTTGTCTGTTTTCGGTAGACACACTCAGTCTAAATGTTTGCCATCTTCCCAGTGGCCGGCGAAGAGGCAGAAAAAACACCATAAAGAGTTCCCTTTTTTAAGAATCACTATATTATTTATTCATTTTATGTCTTTAATTTAAAGAATTAACTTTGGTAAACTTTTAAATTTTGTCAGTGTCAATACACTTCAAGAAGAAATCTTTATATCCCTTGCTGTGGGCTACTGTGATTTTGGAATTAGTATCTGGAAACCTATTTTCACTTTTTTTAAAGGTGTTAAAAATAAATCTTCTAGTCAGAAAAAAAAAAGCCTCATGGTTAAATGAATTAAACTGTCCTCTGTACCTAGCAGGCACCATAAATAATCCATTAAGAGTTTGGGGAACTTCATTTCCACATACCTTATATTATCTACCACATAGCAGATTTACTACATCACCCTGGGTCCTAAAAGACATGAAAGCTTCAAGGTCTGAGTCAATACAAATAGATACAGCAAAAGTTAGTTAATTCAGGCATGTATTAACTAGGAGTTAACAAGTGTTCTTCATCACATTCAATATGCTAATTTTTTGAGATTAAAAATATGTTTTCTGTTTGGAAAACTCAGAACTCATTTAAACTTAGTTTAAAATGTAAGAAGACCATAGATAAAAATATTACTTAAAATAACAAGAGCAGAGAAAAACAAAACAAAAACAAACCAAACCTTGTAGCAAAATGAAATACCTACTGAAATCTTTTCTTCATGATTACATGAAAATCATGTAAGAAAGCTGAATTACAGTAAGTATTATTTAAAAAAAAATGATTCATCGAGGGTGTTATCAGTCTTTACTTTTAGAACAACAGTGCAATAACATTCTGAAGAGCAGGTAAAGATAAATTTTGGAAAGCCAAAACCAAAGTTCATCTAAGGAAAATGTAAGGAAATTCATAAACAGAAATGTTTTCAGCATTCCAAATACCCGTGTCCTTTAGTACCCTGGAACGTTGTATTGTTTTTTAAGTACTTTTAAAATTTCCCTGACCTACATGTACCTTCCTCTTAATAGCCTTATGAGGTGATTAGATAGAATAGTCATTATCACACCCATTTTTTTATTTAATTTTGATATTGTTATTTTTTTAATTGAGGTATAATTGACATAACATTGTATTGTACAATGTAATGATTCAATTTTGTATACACTGCAAATTGACCACTACAATAAGTCCAGTTAACATCCATCACCATATATTTTTATAAATTTTTCTCTCACGATGAGAACTTAAAAGATCTCTCCTAGCTACTTTCAAATATTCAGTATGGTATTATTAACTAAAGTCACCAAACTGTACATTACATCCCCATGATTTATTCATTTCATAACTGGAAATTTGTGCCTTTGACTCCTTTACCCTTGTTGCCCACTCCCACCCCTACCTCAGGCAACCACCAATCTTTTTCTGTTCTCTGTATCTGTGAGCTCAGTTTTGTTTTATTGTTTGTTTGTTTAGGACTCCACATTTAAGTGAGATCTTGTGGTATTTATCTTCTTCTGTCTGCCTTATTTCACTTAGCACAATGCCTTCTGGGTTCATCCACGTTGTCACAAATGGCAAGATTTCATTCTTTTTTATGGATGAGTAATATCTGTGTGCGTGCACATGCCACATTCCACGTCTTTATCCATTCATCCATTGATGCACGTTTAGATTGTTTCCATGGTTTTGGCTATTGTAAATAATGCTGCAATGAACGTGTAATCTGTCTTGCTGAGTTAGTGTTTTTGTTTTCTTTGGTACATTTTATTTTCTTGGGGAATTGCTGGATCATATATGGTAGCTCTATTTTTAATTTTTTTGAGGAACCTCCATACTGGTTTCCACAGTGGATGCATCAGCTTACATTTTTACCACCAGTGCTCAAGAATTCCCTCTTCTTCACATCCTCACCAACACTTGTTGATTTTGCCTTTTTGACAGTAGCCATTCTGTCAGATGTGAGGTGATATTTCATTGTGGTTTTGACTTGCATTTCCCTGATGATTAGTGATGTTGAATATCTTTTCATGTACTTGTTGGCCATCTGGATGTCTTGTTTGGAAAAAACATCTGTTCAGATTCTCTGCTCATTTTTTAAATCAGATTGTTTGGGTTTTGGCTATTGAGTTGTGTGAATTATTTATATATTTTGGATATTAACTTCTTGTCAGATACATGATTTGAAAGTGTTTTCTCCCACTTAATAAGTTCCTTTTCATTTAGTTGATGGTTTCCTTTTGTGTGCAGAAGGTTTTCAGTTTAATGTAGTCCCACTTGCTTATTTTTGCTTTTATTGACTTTATGTTTGGTATCAACACACCCATCTTAAATGAGAGAAAACTAAGAAGTTTGTCACTGAAAGACTGAGCCTGGAACCCAAATATTTTTATTCTAAACCTAATATCCCTTACATCTCAAGGTGCTCTCAAAATTTTAGATACAGATAAAACAGTATGAGACAGCCTCAGGAACATGGAGGAAGCTTCAATTTCCTCAATATGTATTATGTGTTCCTCACAAAATGTTTTATCTGGCTCTTCTGAATAAACCCCAGAAGCATCCTCATTTATGAAACCTTTACTTGATAATAGATGGCACATAAGTTTGTAAAACATAAAATATCATTAAAATGTTTTGAAATAATAGTTACTTCCTGGTTGATTTACTTCATGAATTTTTCTTTTGGGTATTAAGTACCATGTTGCTAAACGTCACGATCTTACTACTTAACCCCAAATTAAATCACACACAATTAAATTGACCCAGATCTTCAAAACATCGGGCACACCCAGATTCAGCAATGATATGCATTCATCAAATTTTAGAATTTCTTTAAAATATTGATTTCATACAAAGATAACAATCTTATCTAAGTAAAGAGCAATAAATGGGGTTTTGTGTATTAGTGATTCTGAGATAGGACTTTCAGTTACATTCACACATAGCACATATGTGTTAAAATAAGCGTAGGTCATACAAGGTGTGAGATTGTACTCCTAACAATGATATTTGCTCGATTCCATGTAATTTAATAGGGATTGAAAAGATGTGTATCAGTTCTTGCTTTAAGAATGCTTATTTTAAAAAAAATGATTTAATACTAGCCTGTTGAGCCTTTTTGTTTGTTTTTTTATTCCCCTAGGACCCAAACATTGTATTTCATTTGCAAGAGAGACAGGGATAGTAGCATTTGTTGCTTACCTAAGTGCCCAACCACTTTATAAATTTTCTGCATTTTTTATTATATTTAAACATTCCAGTGACACCTGTCCCTTTTCCTTAAGAATGTTTCTTAACATATTATGGATCAATTTACCGAAAGAGTCAAGAGTCTATCTACTGGGAAAGCATTTCATTCTTTAGGTAGCTACAAAACATCACCACATTAACTAAACCCGTGGGTGGCCTCAAATCCTGAACAAAATTGCCACAGTGCTGTTTCTAAAAAGAGATAGATAGATCACCTTTCAGTATATGAGCAATGAGTATTGATGTGTATTATTCACTTTAATTGTTTGCCATCTAAGTGCCAGTTTCCACAGGTGGAGAGTTGGTGGGTAGGTACACAGGTACACAGGAAGGCTTGTGAAATGACAGCTGGCTGCTGCCGACTGCTCTGTGCCAGTTAACAGTTTTTCTGGAATTGATTGGAATGAATACACGGTGAATTTATCTTCTTAAGAAAATATGACATTCTGTTCTAGATAGATTTTAAAAACAAACAGGTGCTATCAGAAATATTTCCCAGGTGGAAAATATTTTGCCTAAAGGATAAAAAAATCTAAAAAGAAATGTAATTTTTGATGCACTAAAATGACTTCTGTTAGTCACAAATAGTTATTTTTTTATCCTGAATAATCCATATTAAATAAAAATTAAACAAGCAGTACCTCATGTAGGAAGCATCCAAAAATGATACCCACTCATTTTATGACTTCTTTGAATGTACTCTTTTTTAAAAGAGGAGGCGGAGGTGCCTGGGTGGCTCAGTCAGTTGAGCGTGCGGCTCTTGGTTTCAGCTCAGGTCCTGATCTCACCACAGTTTGTGGGTCTGAGCCCAGCATCAGGGTCTGCATTGACAGTGTGGAGCCTGCTTGAGATTCTCTCTCCTCCTCTCTCTCTGCCCCTCCCCCACTCAAACGCACATGCGTGTTCGCGCTCTCTCTCTCTTTTCTCTCTGTCAAGATAAATAAATAAAGTTAAAAATAAATAAATAAATAAATAAATAAATAAATAGGGGGGCCAAGACTGTTGTCCTTTTGGACAACAAAATTGAAAAATTGAAAGAGAAACTGAAATTTTTACAACCTAGACCTGGACAAGAATAAAGGAATATTTAAAAAGAAGAAGAGAAACTCTCATGTTTATTTCTTTATTCAATCAACTAATGTTTGCTGAGCACTACTAGAGTACTACTAGATATTAGACATGGCTTAAATACCAATATAAGCAAAATGATACGTCAAAACCCAACCCACAAGAATGTCACAATAAATGAACAAACAGCTCTAATACAATATGAACACATAAAGAATGTGCTCAGGAAGAAAAAAGAATGATCAGTTAACTCTGTTAGTGTGGGTGTTGATGAATGTTTTACATTAGAAGTGACACAGAGCTGAGTCCTTTAGGACATTTGCCAGGATAAACAAGGAAGGAAGAGAATTGTGGGCAATGGTCATTGCATTTATAACATCGTGAAATAGAGCAAATGTCACTGAGAGAACTATTAGAAAAACTTAATTTCAGAATTGTGCATATGATGCACTGAGTCTGACATCCTCATCCTCTCTGATATTAAGGGCCATCTTTTTAAACAGTTTTATAGCAGCAGGGATGAAAAGGATACTCTCTGGGTGAGATTTCCTATAAAAGAATTGATGCTGCACTATAAGGGTCCAAACAATACTTCTGAGAGGCCTGCCCACTCAGTTGACATTAGACATCCATATCCATGCACTAAAATCTGGTATTAATTTCTTACAACTCTCAGGTTGCCCTTGACATACACTTCCTCTTTTGTATGCCAAACATATCCTTGTATACATACACCCAAATACACAGAATGAGGAAAAGAGAGATCCATATCTAGAACACTGCTTTCTTTAAAATGTCATCAGATCTGAGATGGTTTAGTGTGAAATTTTTTTCCATGGGACACCTAAATGGGTTTTCATAGGTCAAGCACACAGAAGCATCCAAATCAAAAGAAGTTTAGACTATCATTCTAATGAAGTTAGTTTCCTTCTTCTCACTTTACATTACTAATCACTCAAGATGTCAGGTCTCATTAACACATGGAATAACCAGTTTCACCTCTTTGTATCATCAGTATTTATTAACCCTTCGTGTGTGAAAAAGATACTTGTAGTTGAATATGTTTAGGGAACACTGGGTTAAACACCATTAAATAGGTTTCCTTATCACAGAAATCACAGGACTTTTACTATGCTAATATGTTAGTACAGATTATAAATCTTTATGAGGGGTGATATATAGTAGATGGTGGTTCCCCCTTTGGCAGAGAAAGTGAGTGGGCTAACGTTCCTTAGAAACAGACACTGGGAATGAGTTCACTGTTGACCTCTTAGCTTTCTTCCCATTAGCACATCCATTGACCACATAAATTAGCGCCAAATCTCATTGTGATTAATCATCTCCACACTGTACCTATTTGTCTTCAACTATGGATGGTAATAGTATATAAAATGGAAAACATTTGATAAGTTGTTTTCAAGTATACTGAATAACAGTAGAACAAAATTCATGTTCTTAGATTTTATAATAAATGGGTCCCTCCTAGTAAATGATCTCTGTCCTTACACTGTTAAAGTCACATTAGTTCAGCTGAGTGAAATTCCCTGAGGCAAAAAACAATAAGTGGCCATTTTCTCATTCAATCTCATGAAGCCGACCTTCAATAAATATGATACCTGAGATTGATAGCTATTGCCGATAAAGGTAAAAAGTAGTGGTGACTTATTTTTTCCGAGGGGGCATGCATGTAAAATATTTTTGATTTATTAAAAATATACAGTTGAATAGAATAAAATGTTAGTATATATAATTCCTAGGAAAATATGCTTTGCAGAAAAATTGGCAGATATTCACTTTGTGCTCTAAAACTTATATTCTTCATAGATTAAAATTGTATCTAATTAAGAATTAAATTCTCATGAAATTCAAGTGCTTATTTATTCCATAAATTTATGACCTTATTCTTTATTTTTTTAATGGTTATTTATTTTTGAGAGAGAGGCAGAGAGAGTGTGTGCGGGGGATGTGCAGAGAGAGAGGTGGACAGAGGATCCAAAGCCGGCTCTGCCCTGACAGCAGAGAGCCCAATGTGGGGGTCGAACTCACAAACCATGATATCATGGCCTGAGCCGAAGTCAGATGCTCAACCAACTGAGCCACCTAGGCGCCCCAGAGCAACCTTATAACCATGGCATTGTATATGTGTCATATCAATTTATCTCTAAATAAGTAATTTATATGTGTTTTAGCTTTGTCTGAAGTTTCTTAACCTCCTATAAAACTGCTTTGTCTTGACCAATATTCATATCTTACATCATTTTCTCTGAAAATTCGTGCAGAATAATTAATATCATTCTATTCTGCAATCTTCTTTGTGTATCAGCTAATAATAAACAAGAGAATTGGCATTTGGAAAAAAAGGAGCAGCATTGAATGAGGTCCCCTTTTGTGTATCTCTTCACCTGGACACAAACACCAGTCGTTGACAACTGGGGTGGCTAAAATTCAGAGAGGGAATCCACAGTGCTTCTAGCAGGAAAAAACAGAGGACAGAGTTTTTAGGGTGACCACAGAAGTTGGAAAGAAAAGGAAGAAATAAAAGGAGAGAAACAGAGAAAGTCCCATGTTGTGGATATAAACTCTGCCCAAATCTCTGGCTGACCCCCTAAACTATGCATGTGTGGGCCAGTTTACCAGGATCCCAGCCAAGCCAAAAAAGCTGAACAGATTTCAGTGCTATTCATCAAAAGGAAGCAGGGTTGGGGATAAGGTTCAGCCAAGTTAACTGCTTGTTAGAAACAAAAGCAAGCAAATTAAAAAAAATCAATATCTTCTGAGAAATAGAATCTATTGTTTGTATCACATCCAATACCTAGGGGTTCAGGATACAATTGAAAATTATTGAACTTGCAAAGAAACAGGAAAATGTGGCCAATACTCAAGAGAAAAGGCAATGAAAAGATATCAGTCCTTAAGGGTTTCAGATGTAATAACAGGCAGAAATTTTAAAGCCATTAGTGTATGCTCAGGAAATATACTTGTGGTGAAGGAATAAATAACAATCTCAGCAGAGAGTTGAAAGCTATAAAAAAAGAACAAAATGGAAATTCTGTAATTAAAAATTACAATTACTGAAATATAAAAATTAATCAGAGGGCTTATAAGTAGATCAGAGATGACAAACTATGGGTCGCTAAGTCTGACAATAGAGCAATAATATCGATTCAATCTAAAAAACAGAGAGAAAAAAAATAGAAAACAATTACAAACATATCAGGGACATGTGTAAGAATATCAAGAGTTCTATCTGCATGTCCCAGGAGAGAAAAGAAAGAAACTGGAACAGAAAAAGTTATGGCCAAAATATTTCCAAATTTATTTTTTAAATTACAAATTGAAGAAGCTTAGCAAACCAAATAAAGGTATAACTAAAGAGCCTTTCCAGTTCTATAGGTAAGGAGCTTGGAAGTCACCACTTCCTCCTAACAATAAGTAATGAGTTGGAAAGACTGAAAATCAACAATCCTTCTTGGATCTTTAAGCAAGGAAAGGACACAGTCCTCCCACTGCCCTAAGATTAGAAAGAAAGACAGGAAAATATAGGGAGTCATAGCTTACCAAAACAGACACTCATGACCTGAAACTACCCAAGAAATAGTGCCAGGGTAGGAAAATCTGAACTCTGATGAATTGCTGGAGGCCCAATGTTGACCACTCTGATAACTAAAAACGTCAAGAGGACCCAGTCAAAGGAAGGACCCCACAGTCCTATGAGACTCACCCTCAAGAGCTCAACCAATTCCCATAGTAAATATCAGAGAATAATCCTCTCTTGCTTTCAGCTGGGGCAGAGAAGAAGAATCATTCTGAAACACATCAGAACATTCTTGTTCTTAAGAATGCTTGCCCTCAAGGGAAACTGGTTAACTAGAGCTAACTTTTGGTGTATTATCAGAGCTTAACTGACCCAGGGAAAGAAAATGTGTTAATAAAAAGTGGCATGCTCTTCTATCATTAAAGTTAGTTAGCAGGTTAATAAAAATTCACATGGAAAAAATGATTTAAAAAAATAAGTTGAAAAGCAAGTTAAAATATGATTTCATTCTTATGAAAAAAGTACCAAATGAGTGTATATGTGAAATGTTTGGAAAATTATACAGTGCTTTCAATTGATTATCTCTAAACAGTAAGATTATGGGCTCATTTTGCTTTTATTTTTTTTTAAGATTTTATTTTTAAGTAATCTCTACACCCGATATGGGCTTGAACACAACCCCAAGATCAAGAGTCTCACACTCTACTAACTGAGCTAGCCAGGTGCCCTTCTTTTTGCGTTTAAAAAAAACATTTTTTTATTTCCTATTTTTATTTTTATTTTTTTTGAAAACATAGTGAGTTTTTATTTTGCTTTGTTTTTTTTAATATGAAATTTGTTGTCAAATTGGTTTCCATAGAACACCCAGTGCTCATCCCAACAGGTGCCCTCCTCAATACCCATTACTCACCCTCTCCTCCCTCCCACCCCCCATCAACCCTCAGTTTGTTCTCAGTCTTCAAGAGTCTCTTATGTTTTGGCTCCCTCCCTCTCTAACCTTTATTTTTTCCCTTCCCCTCCCCCATGATCTTCTGTTAAGTTTCTCGGGATCCACACAAGAGTGAAAACATATGGTATCTGTCTTTCTCTGTATGACTTGATGCATAGGGGCACTTGTAACCCAATGTTTATAGCAGCACTCTCAACAATAGCCAAATTACGGAAAGAGCCTAAATATCCATCAACTAATGAATGGATAAAGAAATTGTGGCTTATATACACAATGGAATACTACGTGGCAATGAGAAAGAATGAAATATGGCCTTTTGTAGCAACATGGATGGAACTGGAGAGTGTTATGCTAAATGAAATAAGTCATACAGAGAAAGACAGATACCATATGTTTTCACTTTTATTTCCTATTTTTAATGAATAGTTATCAATGTGCTTATTTTATAAGAGAAATAAATGAAACAAAATCATTGTTCTTAAATCTTTTTTTAAAAAACAAACTTATCTCCACAGAACCAGTTGTAAGACTGAGAAGATTTATTAGAGGTTACAGAATAATCTTGGGAAAAACTCTTAAAAAACTCACTTCAAACAATTAACATCTGATGGGCCCTGGCCCACATAATTAAAAGTATTTTTCCAATAATTAAGCTTAATTCCACCTAGGCTTTTAGATTATCCATTTGGAATCATGTATAATTGGGAATTGATTATATATATTATATGTCGCATATTACACATAAAATGACATATGACACATGATAAATGTATACTGTGAATTATAAATTGTTTATATATACATCATAACGTATGAATGTACATACATATTTGTGTATATGCGTATATTTACCAAAAATTTCAATAAACAATGACATTTACATCTGCTTATGAAAATAAAACTGTAGGTCAGAAATTAGATTATTTCCTTATTTATAATTTCCTAACACTTCTGCCAGTCTTATGTAGAAGTAAGTAAACTTACTCTTGGTTCATTGATTTCCCTCGAAGTGAAACAACTACTATTGTTTCATGGCTCATAAGAGCAAGGTAACTCATGGGAAATTCCATGTAATCAGCTAGTAAGTAGCACTTACTCTGAATTAGATCCTAGGGAATTAATTAGTGACCAATCAAGTAAGTTTTACTGTACTCAAATTGCCAAGATTGATTTGTTCTGCTTTAGCACATGAGGTAAACATTAATACCTTCTCAGACAGAGCTCTAGTGCCAGCAGTTCATTATTAGGTATTATGTAGAATCATCACCAGCCCTCAAAAACAGTAAGCAATGGCCTCCTGAGAATGCTAACAGGATTCCCATAGTGTCTGCAAGACAGACTTGAGGGTTGCTCATTTCCATTCTGGTATCTCTATGAAAACAAAAACAACAGTGTACAAAAGAGTATCCTTTCTCCATTAGCAAGTTTAATATATAGTTATGAACAGTGTTGGTAGAATAAGAACTTTAAAGGGGCTTCTATTAAGGGTTCTGAAAGAAATTAGGAAAAATGTCATTTGAAACTGGAGGAAAGGTGCTTTGTTTTATAGTCACAGACAACCTGGCTGAATCGTGTCTTACAGTTGTGTAGAAAGCAGAACTTATAAGTGATGAACCTGGATAAAAACAGATGACCCTACAACCCACAATTGCACTACTGGGTACATATCCAAGGGATACAGGTGTGCTATTTTGAAAGGCACATGCACCCCAATGTTTATGGCAGCACTATCGACACTAACCAAAGTGTGGAAAGAGCCCAAATTTCCATCGACAGATACATATATAGATAGATAGATATAGATATGGATATAGATATAGATAGATATAGATATAGATATAGATATAGATATAGATATAGATATAGATATAGATATAGATAGATACACACACAATGGAGTATTACTTGCCAATCAAAAAGGATTAATCTGTCATTTGCAACTACATGAATGGAACTAGAGGGTATTATGCTAAGCAAAATAAGTCAGAGAAAGACAATTATCATATGACTTCACTCATGTGAGGAATTTAAGATGCAAAACAGATGGACGTAAGGGAAGGGAAGCAAAAAGAATATAAAAACAGGGAGGGGACAAAACATAAGAGACTCTTAAATTCAGAGAACAAACTGAGGGCTGCTGGAGGGGCTGTGGGTGAGAGGATAGGCTAAATGGGTAGGGGGCATTAAGGAAGACATTTGTTGGGATGAGCACTGGGTGTTATACATAGGGAATGAATCACTGAAATCTGCTCCTTAAATCACTATTACACTATAATGCTAACAAACTTGGATGTAAATTAGGAAGAAAGAAAAAACGAAAGAACGAAAGAACAAAAGGAAGGAAAGAAGGAAGGAAGGAAGGAAGGAAGGAAGGAAGGAAGGAAGGAAGGAAGAAAAAATAAGTGATGAACCTGGATATTTAGCTGAGGAGAATCTCAAGGAATGTGTTGCAGGTATGGCCTGGATTCTTCTTATTGCAATAGTAAAATATAAGAAGAACAAGATAAATTGAGGATGAAATGTTAAGCAAAAGGGAACCAGCTTTTGATAATTTGAAAAATTCTCAGCCCATCCAAATTATGGAAGACACTAATGTTAAATTCTCTGCTAGGAAAGTGTGCTCTGGATAGAAGGCCAAGTGTGTGGCTGAACAAGCATTTATTGAAGAAATTAGATGTGTGACTCATTCATCCACTCAACCATCTCAAAGAAGCTAGGAATAATGATGGGATAAGCCAAGAGGGATCTATGGAGAGTAGACATGGGATAATTTCAGAACGACCTGTGAAAGACTTTTTTTTTCTAATGCTATGAATCCCCATGACATATACAGAAGGCCCACAAGTTTTTAAAAACCGTTGTATCAGTAGAAATACTTCCAGCTTATACTGAAAGGGAAAGGAACAGGACAAAATGAAAGGAGACAATGTTGCCAGACTTCCAAAATTCTATAGTAGGAAATAGTCTGATATTGCTACTCAGATATAAACATGTACTATCCTTTAAGAAAAATGGAGAATGACAGGGGCATCTGGGTGACTCAGTCGATTGAGCATTCGACTTCGGCGTAGGTCGTGACCTCACGGCTTGTGAGTTCAAGCCCCACATTGGGGTCTGCTGATAGCTCAGAGCCTGGAGCCTGCTTTGGATTCTGTGTCTCCCTCTCTCTCTTCCCCTCCCCTGCTTGCACTCTATCTCTGTCTCTCTCTCAAAAATAAATAAACATTAAAAATTTTCGAAAAGAAAAATGAAGAATGACATAGAGGAAAGAGCCATAGGCATAGATGCCCACAGAGGCATGAGCATGAACGCCTATAGAGCTACGATTCCAAAGCAAAGGACAGAAGCACATGTGTAGATGCAGAAGTTGGAGGCACAGATACATAAGAAGTAGAGACCTACTGAAGGCTTATGGAGCAACTTCAGCGGACAGAGACTATGGAGATGTCTGAGTGTAAAGGCCTATGGAGCTGCAGTAGATCTAGACAACAGAGGGGTGGGTCCAGAGGACAGAACCACAGGACATTATTCCCAGGCCTTGAAATCTAATAGAATTTGGCTGCTGGGATTTGGATTTGCTTGGGACCAGCGTCTCCTTTATTCCTTCTGTTTTCCTCATTTTTGAATAAGAGTGTTTTTAACTGTTATCACATCCCTAACCCATCATTGTATCTTAAAAGTAGATAGCTTGTTTTCTAGTTTCACAGGTCCACAGATGGAGAGGAATTTTGCTCCAGGATGAATCATATTCAGTATATCACTCGTACCTGATCTGGATGATTTAGATGATGACATTTAGGACTTTTGAACTGATGCTCTTTAAATGAGATTTTGGACTTAGATCTAATGCTGTACTGTGTTGAAATTTTGGGGAATTTTGTGATAGAATTAATTTGTGGGGAGGAAGGTGTAAATTTGGGCAGGCTAGAGAGTGGACTATAGTAGGCTGAGTGGTGGCCCCACAAGATATTTTCACACCCTTATCCCAAGTCCCTATGAATGTTACTTCATTTGGAAAAAGGATCTTTGCAGATGTAATTAAATTAGGATCTTTTTTTAATGTTTATTTATTTATTTAGAGAGACAACATGAGCATGCGTGGGGGAGGGGCGGTGAGAGAGGGAGAGAGAGAATCTGAAGCAGGCTCCATGCTGCCAGCACAGAGCCAGACATGGGGCTCAATATCACAAACTGTGAGATCATGATCTAAGCTGAAATCAAGAGTCAGATGCTTAACTAACTGAGCCACCCAGGCACACCTAAATTAGGGATATTGATGTAAAAAGATCATGTAGATTATCTGAGTGAGGCTTAAATCCAATGACAGAAATCCACGTAATTGATGCACAGGAGACAAAACATTGTGACCACTGAAACTGAGATTGGAGAGATGTAGCCACAAGTCCAGGAGCACCTGCAGCCACCAGAAGGAAGAAGCAATGAATGGATTCCCCTCTTAGAGCATCTGAAGTTAGCGTAGCTTTGTTGACATCTTGATTTTGACTCCAGATTGATAGAATAAATTTCGGTTACTTTAAGCCACCAAGTTTGTGGTGATTTATTGCAGCAGCCCTAGGAAACGAATACAATACTGTAGTCCTTAACTGGGAACTAGGGGAAAGGAAGTCTCATTTCTTGGGTCACACACTCCTTGAGTGGAGCTTCTGTCATGCTGAGTGCAGGAGTTGATGGGGGTGCGGATCATACTCATGTCTGTAGTGGACACGAGTGCCACATACTCTTACTGTTCTTACTGGGTTTTGCAGATTCTCTTGAATAAATGCTTCTTTTTTGTTGTTGTTGTATGTCCTTAGGACAATTTCCAGATACTTTAAATGGTTGGTGCTTTTTTAAAATTTTTTTTGTAATTTTCACCAATTATGGTTGTTTTGCTGAGGAAGAGCTGCTCTGCAGAGCTCCTCACACTGTCGTCCCAGAAGTGGGTCTCCCCAAGCTTATTTATTTTTCCCTAACTCCAACTAAAACAACACAAGTAAGTGAAATAGGTTCAGTTAAAATAATCATATACTTTGTCAGTAAATGGTCTTATTTACTCGCATATTTTTGAAAAAAATTAAATGCCATGCTAGTCTGTTTAGTTGGAAATATGTAATTTTCTTTTACAGGCTCATCTGGCAAGAACATTAAAATGCAATTTGCTTAAAATGAAGTAATCTTCAGCAGTCTTATCAAGTATTTTTTTTATCCCCAATAGTGTATTCAAATAGTGTGATCTTGCTCTCACAGTCTTCCAAGCTAAAGCCCTCATGTTCTTTAAGTATAGGCAAAAAAAATTTTTTTTCAGAAAGAGAATAATCTTAGTTCTGCCTTTTTGTAGTTTTTATAAGCTTAGAATCTGAGTAATATTTCATCAGGGCTAAAATATGTCAGGCTTTAAACTTTTTATTATCCCAAACAAAAAGATTTTTAAAAATCTGCATTGCCATCGGCTTGGTTTTATCTAAATAATGCACATATTATTTCAATAGCCACCTAGAATTCTTGCATTTTAGAAACTCTTAGGAATGTTAATATTTTATTGTCTTGTTTCCAAGTCCTGCACAGAGTACTATAGAAATGATTGATATTCCAGGTAACTCTGCTAAGAGACATGCTGTTTATCTAGTTTCTCAAAAATCAGATCTCTGCTCTCAAATCAACTGAGATCCTGAAAAAATCACAAGCATAAAATATATATTACTTACAAGAATGTTAGATATATTCTCTCTATATTTACTAATGTCAATGACAAGAAACAAACACCTAATGAATGTCTTTACATTTTTGGAAATATGCATTCAAAGAAATTATATCATGCAATATCTCTTTTTCATTGGTCTAACACCTTTATCGTCATGTGATAGTAAATTTTTGTACATTCCCAGAAAGTAGATAGTTTATGAGCCTTCTTAATCACACTCCTTAATATTTAGTTACATCATAGACCTGTTAAGATTTATTAATAGGTGAAAATCATTTTGATTTTGAAGAGTGTCACAACAGTCTGATCCTTATTAATTTAAATGGAAAAATGTTAGATACCATACATGAAAATTGAACTCTTTCCAAGACCAGGTGCATTTAAAAAAATGTAAATACTTATGTGCAGATAAAGGCTATGTTATTCTAACCCATTAAAATTATATTTTTATAAAATTATGATTTACTAATAAAAGTAAATTAGAATAATTAGCAGGTATATATCTGTTCAATACAAGACTTAACGTATAAAGTTTGAGCATTCTTATATTTTGGTGGTTTGCATACTTCGATGGTGGTTTGATACTTCTTGTGTAATAAATTCTAACAGTATTCTATATGGCAAACATAGGAGAGAAATATGTAAATGAGTAGTCATGTCATGCTATTCATTTTGATATTTCTTTTAGAAAATTGAGTTATTTTGTTTTTTGAAAGAAAACAACAACAAAAATAATATGTTAACACTGAATCAAAAATTTGAGATATAATTCATTCTGGCCTCTTAGAGTCCAATTTTGAATTAAATCTTCAGTTGAATGATGAAGGGCTTTGAGCTCATGACCAATAACTGAGAATTTTATAGAAATGTCAATATATAAAAAATCCAAGTTTATGCATAAAGTGTATCATACACAATCAGTGTCATATGTTTTCACCCATATATATGTGTGTGTACGTGTGTGTATTTTCTCTCCCTATTAATAAATAACCAAGTTCAAGATTATTTTTTCCTTCACTAGTCAAAAATTCTCAAATATATGCTGCTTAAAAGCTTGTATTGTAATCAAACAGTAATAAACTAATAGTAAAAAACATCTGGAGATTAACAAAAATTTGGTCAAAATTTCAATTAGTATTACAGTTATTAATACAAAAGTGAAGGTTTCATTTATGGAAAGAAAAGATAGTTATTAGGCATGTAATGCATAGTATCAGATGTAAACTATTAGAAAATGCTATTGTACTATATCCTTATTTACAGAGATTTCATTTTATTAAACTCAACTGAAGGCTTAGCTAATTGTTCACTTCTAGCATATGCTTTTAGATTTGTTTTGGAATTAATTCCAATGTACACTCTGATCAATATAAATGGATCTGAAATAATATTTTGATAATGTTTAGTCAGAGTACCAGCATAGTCACAAGAGCAGAATGGATGTTAAATAGAGGTAATTGGCATAATATCAACTATGAATTCTCTATACATGTAGAGTTGGTTCTGACAAAATTTGTCTCTGAACAATAGAAATTAGGAAGAGATATAAAAGTCATATTACTTAGGGGCAACTTTGATATCCAAGAGTGAGATGATAATTAATTCAACTTCTCGATCATTCCTGAGTAGCAATGTTCCATGAGTAAGTAGTAGATAACAAAATATACATGGTGAACTTCCAAATCCACACTATCTAGTAGGATGGTACATCTCTGGAGAACCATGAAAGGGGTTATTGACAATCCCCGATCATTCAGCAACTACTGCAGTTTACTAAATGTGAAGATATTGTAGAGCTTCATAATGCCGCCACATCTCTCATTTAGGTGTATGTCACCGAAGGGTTCTCAGACTAGGCACATTGTGTTCCTGTCAAAAATCAATGTCTAGATTAAAGCAAAGCAAACAATGGCCAGAAAAAATTAAAGTATTTTCTATTTTACGTGTCCCTTTCTTCTCAGTCGCAATACTTCTATGGATCCATAGATGGAAATGTATGAAATCCATACCTCCACTAATTATCTAAAAGAAAAAAAACAACACAGAATTATTTTACTGGTCTAAGTTACTGTATCCATCTGTATACACACCACTGTGTAACCAACTGTTTTCCTATGGTCATGCACTAGACCATAAGCTCTTGGAAGTTAGAGATGCTCTTAGTATCCAGTGCAGTGGGTCATGTACACATGGTAGGTTCTCAGTAAATTATCTACTGGAAGAAATATCCACTGTGCTGGGGGTGGAGGGGTGCACACGGTTCATCACTGAAAACTAAAATTTAGATATAGGGCTCAGTAAGGTGGGACAGACTTCTTGACTACATCTCACACTGCAAAGTAACCATTCTAAGAAATACCAGTGACAGTGTCTGTGCCTGCTGATCAATACAAACTGTCCTTGTAGTCAAATTTGAATTGCCTGCAGAGACAGAAAAAGTAGTGTATCATTCCATTCCATAGTATTACCAGGCTATTGTATTTTTGGTTTTAGTAGCATTCAACAAAAGGGAAAATTACATCTGATCATCACGTTTGAAATTGGTGTAAACTGTTGTAAACAGTTGTAAAACCAACTAACCAATTATCACTTTTGCCTTTCCTTTTTTTGAACATATAACTGTTACTTAATAAAGACATGACATTAAAGTCATGTTTATATTATTGGCATGCAAATAATTATAAGGATATTCCTTGCTTACCTAATTTGAATATGTATTTTAAAGTTTTCATAAGCAACAAATTTCTACACTATCTCAGAGTATATGGGTTCCTTTTCAATGAAATATAATTGTGTTGCAACTTATTTAGGAATAATATTCTAAAGACAGAATACATTCCAATAATTGCTTATTGCAAAAGTTATTTTGGGGAGTTGGGGGTATACTCACACAATGTCTTTCTAACTTAATTTTGTGTGCACAATTGTGTATAGTAATGCGTATGCACATGAAAATTCGAGAATCACCAAACTACTAGAGCAAGAGAAAAAACAAAGTGAAAGTCTCTATGCAGGTACCAGAACCTCCAGATTGTCCTACCTTTAAGATAACTAATCCTAGTGGATAGTAGAAAGAGGCTACTAGCTTGACTTTAACATCCAACCTCTATATCATGCAGCTGCCAGAGCTTAAATAGCTCTCATGTTTCTAGAGTAAGTATGGAATGGGTACTGGATTCTAAGAGTTTGAGCTTTCTCAAAGGCTTTACTCTGTTAAGATGTCTTAATAATTATTCCTCTTTCATCTTTGTAAATGTTAGTGCATTTTTTAGAGCCACCCACTCACATGTTCCTTGAACACACACAGCTTTTTCCATCTCATGGACTTGCCATTTCCTCCTCCTCCTGAAATCTACATGGTTCAATAGATGGTAGAACCATCTACATGGTTCCTCCTCCTCCATTAATCTACATGGTTCAGTTTTTCTTCTTTAGCTCAAACATTACCATCAAAAGACCTCCCAATACCAGTCTATGTATAATAGCCCTCCCCTAGCACTACCTATTTATGTTCTTCTTCTTATTTTCTCATAGCACTTGTTACTATCTGATGTTTACTTTTTTTTGTTTATAGTTTACATTGCATACTATAATTTAAGCTCCATGTGTTCATGGATTGTCTGTTTGTTTGCTGCACATTTCCAGACAATAGTAGGTGCCCTGGTCATAGTAAGTTTTCCGTAAATAATTGCAGAATGAAAGAATAAATGAATGAATTAAAAATTGAATGTGAGTAAATGAGTGGTATAGTCTGCATGCATTAGCAAGTCTACTCGCATGCATTCTCATGTGTGTGTGCACACATATGATCTTTGCTGCATACTTCATTTGACAACCTGAAAACATTTGACTCACACCCACAAATTTTTGTGTATCAGTCTTTTTAGTGTCAAAAAAACATTACATTCCACTATATAAAGAACAAAAGAATATGGGCCACCTGGGTGGCTCAGTTGGTTAAGCGTTCGACTCTTGATTTCAGCTCAGGTCATGATCTCATGGTTCATGAGATTAGCCCTGTGTCGAGCTCTGTGCTGACAGCATGGAGCCTGCTTGGGATTCTCACTCCCTCTCTGCTCTTTCTCTCTCTCAAAATAAATAAATAAACATAAAAAAAGAACAAAAGAATAGATGAAATCAGTGAATCTAAAAACTGTGTCTTTGAAAAGATAAAACTGATAAATTCTAGCCAGGCCAATTAAAAAAAAAGTTAAGAAAGTACAAATTACAGTATCAAATAAGAAAGGGAGGTCATGACGTCCAAGTACACAGACATTAAAAACATGGAAAAGAAGTATTACAAGTAACTCTATGACTACAAATTTAGTAACTTAGATGAAAGGGGCCAAATCTTTAGACGATACAAGCCATTAAATATACATAAGTTCAACTAAAGATCATAACACTTTATTAAATCTGTATGTAATATGGACCTTCTAAGTTTCACAAATGATCATTAAAGTCTCACTCTGCAAGGGTGTGATGAATAAATCTCGGTACAAATTGGATCCAACCTTCAAGTATATGTTATATTTTCAAGCATGAAACTGACAGAAATAGGAAGCAAAAATTATTTCCTACTGCTTAAAACACTTTCTCATACAGACCTATGTAAGTGACTAAAATTTCACCCTTGGATGTATATTTTTGTGAATGTGCTAAAACATTGTCATTCCCAGAGGATAATACTATGCAGTAATTGGTACTTGGAGAGATAACACATTAACCATTTCCAGTCAATAATACTACAGTACATATTTTGTTATCTAATTGTGGAAGAGGAACGAGACAGAGGATACAAATTTTAGTAAAGATGAATTAGGTAAAATAAAGACAAAAGCAAAAATATGTGTAGTAATTCTTCAAGTAAATTCTTTCAATGGACATTATTGCCTTCAGTCCTCCATACTTAGGTCCTATAAACGTCTCACTTTGATATTTCCTCACACTTTTCAAATGTACTTTTCCCTTTAGCTCACTGAATGATTTACAGCCCTTAAAAGAAGCATGGCCTATCACACTGCCATGTGTTTGCACATGATGTCCTTAAATGATGTTTCCCTACTTGACCAACTAAATGGACTCCATTCAAGTATCTCCTGAAGCTTTCCAGGTTAATTTCTTCTTCTAAACATAGCAACCTGTGATTGCTTCTAGTACACTATTTATCGTGTAGACTACAAATTAATTGGATTGAGAAAACTTTGTGATTAGGGACTATATTGTGTTTTGTTTTGTTTTCATCTTAAGACCTGATCACCAAACCCAGGATCTGAATAAAGGAGTTTAAAAATGTTTGTTGAAGAAAGAGTGAATGGTTTGAGAGGGCATGAGCTTTAGAAACATAAATGTAGATATTTTCTATTTCAGTGGAAAATGGTTTGTAATAGAAAAGACAGGTAGGTCTGTCATCAGAGCATGCTGACAACTAGTAAGACTAGTTTATGCTAATATGAAAAGGCATACAGCTTCATGGATAGCACAGCCCTAACCTTGAGGTTAACATTGATTAGAAATGGAAAATGTACACAAGAGTAAAATAAGTGAGAAGAAAGGGTAAATTTCCCAGAACTAAAGCCATGAATTCTTTCAGGAGGGCAAAGTAGATGATTTATAGGTCAGGGGAAATTTGAAGAGCTGAAACAGAGACTTAATTCTTCATCTGGAGACTGGCAAAGGCAGGATCTAACAGTTTAGAGGAATCCACAAGGTAGAAATTCATCAATTCCAGAGCCAAAAAAATAATGAATGAGGGGATAGAAATGGTTGGGAAGGGATAAAGAATAATATCACAATGAAATCTAAGAAGCACATTCTGAAGAAGACTGAGGATCCCATAAATCTTGGCCTTTTATGACGAACCTTTTTTAGACTGAAGAACGATCAGTTTTACTCATCAGTCAAATCAGTTATTGATTGTGCTAAATTGATTGACAACGTGAAAATAACTAGAGCATTCTTAAATATCATTTAGGAAAGGAGTGTAGAAAGAATCCTAAGCGAATTCACAATCGAGGAAAGTCCAGAAATATCAATGGTTGTCATTAGTTTCCTATATCTGATAATAATTTATATGTGTTTCAGAGAAATTAAAAATTAGAGTATTTTAGAAAATACTCCTCTTTCTATAGAACATCCAGAAGGAGTGAAATAACTACATGCAAGCCAAATACTTATTATGCTGGAGAAAAGAAGGGATGAAAAAAAAGAAAAAAAGAAAAAAGCCAACCTGGGACTGACTTGGCTCTAGGGACTAAAACAACAGAAATGTGTCCTGAATAATGAATGACTAACTGAAAGAATGAAAAATGAACATGCATTAAATGTGACTTAGTCACCAGACTTCACATTAGACATTTTCACAATGTTACTCTTCTCAAAAATTGTATGGATTAAGAGTTATCATCTCCATTTTGTGGATAACATCATTCAAGCTCAGAGAATCATCTAGTCAGGATCATCTACTTGCAAAAATCATCTAGTCAGGAAGTGGTACATCTGTGTCTGAAAGCCAGATCTTCTGATTACAAGGGTCATTCTGTTCCCTGCATTCCATTCTACCTCTTCTCTTCTGTTGTGCTCTACTGAAGGGCAAATGGGTATTTGAAATCTCTGAAATCTTAGACGGCTAAGAGAAAAGTAACAAAGATAATTTCACCTGCATCTTAATTTAGCTAGGAGCAAAATCTCAATCAAAAATTTCATCAGGGGGTGCCTGGGTGGCTCAGTCAGTTGGGCTTCCAACTCTTAATTTCCACCCAGGTTACAATCCCAGGGTCATGGGATCAAGCCCCATGTTGGGACAGCAGCACAGAGCTTGCTTGGGATTCTCTTTCTCCCCCTCTCTTCTCTGCACGCCCCCTGTTCATGCTCTCTCACTCTCTCTCTTTCAAAATAAATAAATTAAAGTTAAAAAAAATCAGAACTTTTCTTGGAATTATTTCACTTCTGTATTTTTTAGAATAACTTGGTGATTGTTTCTCATTTGAAACCATTAATATTCAATTGTCAAATGATGACATCATTAACATTTGATGAAGCATTTAATTCAGTTTCCTTTCAAGTAATTGTTCTGAATACAGCTTTTCAAGAAACTCAATATAAATGCTTAAGAGAAATTAAATGAATTATATAATATTGAAATATAACTTTTATTTCTAATTTGTTAATTTGGGTACTCAGAAACGAATTAAATATTTACAATGTGAAAATGTAGTCATTTTGCATGTGAAGGGACATTCAGCAATGCTCTCTTACAGCTTTTTCTCTTTAGTACTTGGAAATAGACCTAGAAGCGAGTATATCACAGATAATCATAAAATAGATGACACAAATGAGTAAATCAAAAGCCACACACAGAATATAGATTACTAGCCTTAGAACATTAACTGCAAAAAAAATCGTTATCTTAAACCAAAACATTGAGATATTAAAACACTGAGTGAAAATAATGATGTCTGTAATATGAAAATAAAAACTGTAAGTTCAAAAGTTAGAAAATTAATAGACAAAATATTTCATATATGTTCTAAGGAAAAAAAATTATTTTCATATATACTGAAGTCTTTTATGTAATTTTAATGAGGCTATATTTACTGTGATCTTTGTACTTACAGATAATACTAATCAGAATCATGTATTCAGAAGCATAGAAATTCAGTATTTAAATATAATCTGCTCATTTTTCCAAGTGTTATTATCAATAATTTTTAATAGACTTCCATGAATTTTCAAAGTTCTAGAAGAATTTTGTATGAATCAAAACAAAATAATAGATTTTTACTTATTATTTACTGTTCCATTATATAAATACTATAACTTAAAACAGCAATAGAGCTAGTTAAAAATTGTAATTGGAAGTAAATAAAAAATTAATAAAGTCATTAAGAATAAATAAATATTTAAATAATTAAATATGTATGATGAAAATATAACAATATGTTTATAGTTTATAATTTTCTTCCTCTACTCTTATGTAGCAATTTATTTTACTCTTCTTTAAAGCTTTTATCGGATACTTAAGCTTTGAGGCTATATTTTTATGTGTTCTTTACAGACTGAAATGTAAGACATTTTACAAGAAGAAATAAATGCAGACTAAACAAGCATTACCTACATTTAATTTAAAAATAACTTTAGCATGTGTCTTTCTGTCCTGTTCCCTTTTCAAATAATACTTCTCTGAACTGCCTTCAGGATTTAGGATTTATACCTGTTCTTTTTTGTAATAGTAAACCTGAATACATAAACCTGAAACATAAAATTCTCTTTGACAACCAGCTTTGCTCTTTTCAAGCCCACATTACACTGATTCCTGATGTCAGTCAGATGTGATGACATTAAGGTAAATATCCTCTCCATGAAAGTTTTGAACATGGATTATTTAGGATTTTACTTACTAGCAACAGTAGGTTTTTGGACTTGCCGGATTAGTTTCCATCTCTCCTAAAATGTACCTCCTTGAATCTACAGGCTTGTTTTGATAGGCCAGCTGTGTGTCAGTCAAGTTCTTTACATCTATAAATTTATCTTATAGACTTTCCCTGTCTAAAATGTCATCATTTTAAACATTTCAAAGTACATTGGATATTATTATAAAGTAACTCTATCACTGTGTTTTAAAGCACAGAGATAATTTCAATTTATTAAATCAAAGTTGAATTCCAGCTAAGTTGCATTCTCAGTAAAGAAATAAGAAAAGTCATATTTAACTTCACCGACTTTTTTGTGGTAACATTTCACATCCTGAAGCAGTCTTATTTCTAAAAACAAGTCATTTTTTTGTATGAGTTTTTGTAACAACCTACACATAACCTTGAGAAACTCAAGTGTAGTTAGTTCATCCTTTTCTAGGCACCTTAGGGACTCTTCAAATATTATCAAACATTTTAAGGAAATAATTGTGAGACTCAATCTCTATGTGTGTCTTACCATCCCCCTCTCCACCAAGCCCAATCTCAGATTATTTTCTGCATATTGTGCAAATAATTTGTTTTGATTATTTATCTTCCTAATGCAGTTATATGTGTCCTGCCATAAAAATAACAAAGTTGTTAAGCTTTTCATTCTTGGTGATATCTGGGTAATTCCAGTGTTAATATTATAGTTGTTCTTATTTTCATTAATTTGAATTCTCAGAAATTCTTGGAAAATATAGCCAGAAGATTTACAATATTAAAATCAAACTAGCATGAAAGTCTGACTATATGAATAGACAAGGGCCATCTGTAGTCAACAATAGAACTATGACCCACAACTTTGGAGACAATCAGACCACAAGGCCAATCCCTAACCTCTGCAGCAGTCAGCCCAGAACAGCCAGGATTTGGTCAATAGTTATCAGTTCCTCTAATTTTTGCCCTTGCTTCCACCTAGGATGAACTAGAGAAAGCCATATATGCTTCCCAAGCCAATTCAGTGAGGATGTTGTGTTGATACTTAACCCACTTTCAGCTTCCTCACACCAATCTAATTAGGGCAGATCTTTGTTTTTTTTCCACTATAAAACTTTTCAGTACATCTGCCTGCCTTTGAGTTTCTGCCAAATACAGGTGATGGTGGCTGATTCTCATGCTATAACAAGCTCTGAATAAATAGCCTCTGTTTGTTCTCATTGGGGTGATCTTCATTTATTTCCACAAGCAGTATCTCAACACAAAGCACAACAGTTAATCCACGGGCAAAGTCAAAGAAAGATTGTTAATGCTCATGATTACAATGCACTAAAGTTTCACCCTGAAATTATATCACTTGGAGTGATCCAACAAAGGATGATACATTTTTGTGAAATGCAGATCATAGTTTCAATGCCTTTTCAGTTTGACATTTTCTCCTAACTTCCTCACCTGAAAAATGAGATTTTTACATCCCAGGAAGGTATCTCTAGGATGAGGGGCTTTTATGCTAAATGAGATTTTTACTCTCAGGGAGGTATTTCCAGGATGAGGGACCATCAAGTTTGGAAAATTGGTTACCCTATTTTTTTCTTTGTTTATCATATCCACCTAGTATTATAAGCCAGAAAAATCTTTCAACCTTCCATGACTCCTATTTCTCACATCCTTCATATCCAACCAGTTTTCAGAGGTGGGTTCTATCCTCCAGAGGCAGGTTCTTCACAAATGTAAACTTTGAGGCCTCTTGCACACATGGACCCCTCCCGATACCCTGAGATGGGCTCTACCAATGTGCTCATACATTCATGTGTGTTAATTTTTCCAAAGTAATCATCACCATCTGTTAAGATGGATGTCTCCACAGTGATCTTCCCTCATCATACTTCCCTTTCTGTTGAGTAGTGTTAAGGTGACCACAAAGCATGCGTGGAATCCATCGAAGAGGCAATTCAGTTGGCAATATTTCGGTTTCTTTTATTGTAATACATCAGTGTGGTTTATAGTCACTTCTGTGAATGGTTACATAATTGCTAGAATTCCTGCTGTAGGAATGGCTTCCAGAAGGATTTCCACCCACTATGCTGACACACCCAACATCACAGCAGGAAGGTGAAAAGCCAGAAATTTATCACTGTGTGAAGATGTTCCCTGGCGTGTGGCACTACAACTATGAGAATGGAGGAGCAAAGTGGTTTAACATGGATGGAACCAGAAGCTAATATATGGGAAATTCTAATCTTCAGACATAATTTTAAAAGAATATTCAGTTCCCACAAATGCCTTAATCAAAAGTTATTTGCATTTAGAAATAGGATTTATAAGACAGCATGTACATTCATAAACCTGCCATACTTTTTTTCTTCCCTTTTTTTGATTAAAAAAAATGCTTGAAATAACATTTATCAAAATTACTGTGTTTTGGGGCATCTTGGTGGCTCAGTCGGTTACGTGTCTGACTTCAGCTCAGGTCATGATCTCATGGTTCATGAGTTCGAGCCCCACATCGGGCTCTGTGCTGACAGCTCAGAGCCTGGAGCCTCCTTCGAATTCTGTGTCTCCCTCTCTCTCTGCACCTCCCCTGCTCATGCTTTGTATCTCAAAAATAAATAAACATTGAAAAAAAATTACTGTGTTTGTAGGGCACAGTCTGCAGCAGTACTGTCAACAGCAGATACAACTGTGTGTAAAGCCACATTTTTTTTGCATTTGAACTATCAATTTTAATTGACCAACTGTAACAGAAAAATTTCTTAATTTCTTCCAAATCTTTCCATAGAAACTACTGTTATAAAATTACTGTCATGGGGCTTCTGCTCTATCAGTTAAGCATCAGACTCTTGATTTGGGCCCAGGTGATGATGTCACAGTGGTGAGATAGAGCTTTGCATCAAGCCCCACCTTGGGCTCCGTGCCGAGTGTGGAGCCTGCTTGAGATCCTCTCCCTTCCTCTCCCTCTGCCCTCCCTGCTTGCACTCTCTCTATTTCTCTCTCTCTCAAAAAAAAAATTACTGAAATAGGAAGATATTAAAGAGTATGCATCCAAAAGTTTATATACTTATAGGTATATATAGAACTGTGTCAGGAAAGTAACTCATAGGAATATTATGTTAATTTTATGGATTTTATGAAATTTGTAATATTTGTCAGCCTTTGAAAGTTGCTAATATATTGTGATTCTTTTTCTCATTATAAACTAATGTGTGCTTTCATATCTAACTTTGTATTTGTAATTTTGAGCACTTTTTCTTAGAGCTCTCAAATTCGAACCCTCAAGCCTCACAACACTAGGTCTAGCCCTCTCTAGAATTTGTCTCCTCCCCTTCACCCTCTGTGC
This sequence comes from Panthera tigris, assembly GCF_018350195.1. Classification (NCBI taxonomy): domain Eukaryota; kingdom Metazoa; phylum Chordata; class Mammalia; order Carnivora; family Felidae; genus Panthera; species Panthera tigris. The sequence goes on from NC_056667.1 coordinate 173,661,004, forward strand.
CCTGGTTCAGGAATTCATTCTTTCACGTACAAGCCAGACAACAAACAAAGTGTCTAACTGGCAGCTCTCCTTACTTAAGTCAGTCCTCCCTGCTACTACCAGGGTTAATGTTCTAAAATACAAATTTATTTATCACCATGGAATGCAAACCCATGTCCTTTACAGGGTGCCAAGAACATTCCACAGTCACCACTTTCTAAACCAGGCTCCCCTGACCCATGTACTTGAACTACCTCCTCACATTGAGCTATTCGCATTCTCTCACATTCACTTTTTTTTATTTTTTATTTTTTAAAATTTACATCCATTCACATTCACTTTTGAGCATGAAGCTCCCTCTCTCTGAGAGGGAAGATCCAATTAGTCCTCAGGGTCAACCCCAAATACCACCTGCTCAGTGAAGTTTTGCTAAACTTATCCACTACTCAGATGCTTTCAAAACATCTTGCATATTTTTTATTTCACATCTTTCACTTCATATAGCATTTTCTTACTGATAAGTATGTATCTCCTACTAATTAGTAAACTTTTTGAAAGCAGGGTCTTTAACAATATCACCATATCATGAGCAGAGCATGATGCTTGCTTGACTTAGCACTCATTCATTCATATGTTCATTCATTAATCATATACATATCTCTTTTCTTACCTGTTATATGTGTCAGATGTTGTGCTGGGTACTAGAGATAAAGCATGGAGTAGAATCATAATAGAATTAATAAATGAATGATTATCTTCAGATTTTGTCATAAAGACAAATATATTGCATCTTTACTTCAAGTCTCTTTATGTCATTGGTATAGAACTAACAGAATATACAGAATATATCCTCTTGTGTTCAAAGGAGCAGCTGTGTCATAAAAGTAGGACTGAACTAGGGTAAAAAAGACCTGGATTTGAGTTTCTGGGCTGTCCTTAATGACTAGAGATCATGAACAAGTCCTGTGAATATCTCTGGTGACAGTTTTCTTATTTTTAAAATGAAGAAAATATTTTATACCTCACTGGCACTGTAAGAATTAAATGATACAATAGAGGTGGAACTGCTTTGTTAACAATTGTCTTACGCAAATGTTAAGGTGCTCTTCTTTCAGATAATAGGTGTTACTGATCTTCTGCATCTGTTAATACCTTTCATTTGCACTTTCAACATCAAATCACTGTATTTATTATTTACTGCCTACCGAGGATGAAAACCACCAAATATCACTTACTCCATCAAACTGCAATATCACTCTGTTCTCAGAGATAATGAAGCTGAACTGAATCTAAATGGGAATATGTTTTGCTAAATCATAGTCAGAGTCCTAAATGTGAATGTCAAAATGGAACTATAACTCTGGGTCGAGTGTGGTAACAAATGTAGGATATTCTAACAGGCATATTCAAGCTCAGTATTTATCAGACAAAAGGTAGTATTTTACCTCACAATTGTAGTAAGTGTAAAATATGTTTAGTATTTTTCTCTTTTTCTCTTTAGAACTGTTGGGGTCTCCTTTAGAGGAACAGGACCTGAGAAAATACAAACTCATTCTGCTTGATACCTCTGTTCACGCCAGGTAAGATTAAATGTATTCCTATAATCGTTTTTAACACAGCTGTACTCTTTGTAGTTAACAACCTACAATCTGATTTAAGAGAGGAGAGGATTTCTCTAAGTCAGTCAGAGAAAGACAAATACCACGTGATTTCACTTATATGTGGAATTTAAGCAACAAAACAGACAAATTATCATGGGTCGGGGGGGGAAGAGAGGCAAACCAAGAAACAGGTTCTTAACTATAGAGAACAAACTAATGGTTATCAGAGGTGAGGTCGTTGGCGGGTTGATGATTGAGTGGAGGATAGAGATTAAGGACATACTTGTGGTGATGAGCATCGGGTGTTGTATGTAAGTGTTGAATCACTTAGTTGTACCCCCGAAATTAATATTACACTATGTTACACTGGAATTTAAATTAAAAAAAAAAACTTTTAAAACAAGAGAGGAGAGGATTATCTCTTGAAATTTGAAATAATTTACGAACTGCTTAATTGACTTGCTGTTAACTGAGAGCTAATCCAAAACTTCAGAAAAGAATTTCAAGCCATACCACAAAAAGTTATGGTGTCACGTTTTTAAGCCTAGAATGGTAAATAAATAGAACCTTATATGGTAGAATAATATTTTTCATACTATCAGTACTTTTTTCCCTCTGCTGCTAAGAAATCCCCTACTTTTTTTTAGCGAAATGGTTGAACATTCACTCACATACATTTCACAGTGGAATTAATCTCACTGCTCATGTTTTCTGCAACTTAATTAAAGCCACAAAGAGAGGTTTAAGGCAACAAACACACAGAGACAAAATACTACAAAAGCTAGGAGATACAAGAAATCAAACTATCTTAACTAGACAGAGAACAAATTTCAGAATGAACCATAATCAGATACTAAAACTACAAGAAGAGAAGATCTGAGTAATAAGTCAATAGAAATAAGAGACTGAAGAGGCAAAGAGATTCATTTAAATAGTTGTTGGACCAGAAGATAGGCCCAAGGAAATAAAACATATTGTAGAAGATGTGGCAATTTAGTATATTCTTGTGATGCAAACTGCATTGAATATTCAAAGATACACTATATTTAACTCAGCTGTTCTTTTTTTTTTTCCTTTTTTGTACTACGTGTATTTTTATATCTCAGTTTGGATTAGTCACATTTTTAAAATTTTTATTTACTTATTTTTTAATTTAAATTTTAGTTATTATACAGTGAAATATTAGTTTCAGATGTAGAATTTAGTGATTCATCATTTACATACAACACCCAGTGCTCATCACAAGTGCCCTCCTTAATCCCCATCACCCATCTAGCCCATCTCCTACCCACCTCTCTCCATCAACCCTCACTTTATTCTCTATCACTAATTCTCTTGTGGTTTGTTTCCCTCTTTTCTCTCCCCCGCCCTCCATATGTTCATCTGTTTTGTGTCTTAAATTCCATATATAACTCAGCTGTTCTTGAGATCAGTTCACACTGAATCAACCACGTGACAATATCGTCTCCATCTCCAGTGGCATTCTATGCTTTGGTTCTATTCAAAAACAAGCAATTCGTAGTCTCTTCTCTCTGACAATGGATGCGGTGATTAAGGACACAACAGTCATTTTCAGACCGGAGGATAGCAAGAACATGCTAAATATGGTAGAGCAGGAAGATAGGAGATGGAGCCTTTGTTTCTCTCCTTGAGCAGTCATACCATCGCTAGATGATCCAGCTGTAGACATTTTGTTATGTAAGGTGAATAATCTCCTAAGCATTTAAGCCCCTACAAGTCTGGAGTCTGGTTGGTTATTGCTCACAGCCAAATGCAACTCCATTTATAACGAGGGTTTATTTCCCTGCCAGATTCATTGGGTCATATAGATCTCCCTCCTTTTTTCCACCCATAGCAGCTACAACAGTAGCAGATGCTCCTATAAAAGTCCAAGACAAGTGCTCTGTTGTCCAAGGCCTACTGTCTTTCTCCTAACATTTTAGGTGGCTAGTGGAGGTAAGACAATTATGTCCGACTATAGTCAATCTTCCCTGCTTTGGAGTGGCAAGCTTGGCCTTTCTGAACAATGCGAATGTTCCTAATATGCCATCAGTTGGTGAGATATTAAGAAACCACTATATGATTTCAACGGACTTATTTGATTGCTGTTACATACTGAAGAGATTGTAAGCCATTTCATCACAGTATGGAGAAATTTAATTTTCCACATCTTTAATCTTAATACCTTGGCTTATTTAAAATCAAATAACTCACCTATTTCAAAATTTAATTTTATTATATAGGTCAGTGTAGTAAGAAAGTAATTCTTAAAAGTTGATTTTTGCCTTCTTTCTATTATGATGGATCTAATATCAAATATGATTAGAGTCTAAAAATGGCATGTCATTTTCAAAAATAAATTATAATTTCTTTTTAAAGGGAAAGAGTTGCTAAGTCACTTAGAAATTAAGGATTGTTTTGTTTTTAATTGTAATGTAACAAGAATTTTAATTATTATAAAGAATTATTACTATTACTATATTTCCTCTCTCTGGTCTTCAAAAAAAAATGGTCATATCACCTCAGAATCATTCTGTCAGAATGATTTTACCATTAATTAAGTGCCTTGGCTTTCTTTAACTTTGATTTCTCTTATTCATGTATACTAGTGGGCATTGCATTATATAGGTATTATACTGATGTTTAATTTTAGCAGCTCTTTTATATTGCAACAGACTAAATATTGTGTCCCTCCAAAATGCATATATTGAAATCCTAACTCTCTGTGTGATGGTATTAGGAAAGGAGAGTGGAGGGCTTTGGGAGATTAAATCATGAGGGTGGAACCCTTATGAATGGGATTAGTGCCCTTATAAAAAAGACCTCAGAGAGCACATTAATCCTTTTTCAAACTATGTGAGTATACAGTGAGAAGCCCACAGACTGCAACTCAGCAAGGGATGCTTCCCAGAGCTAATAACCATGCTGGCACTCATATCTCAATGGACTTTCAGACCCCAGAAATGTGAGAAATAAATTTCTGTTGTTTATAAGCTACTCAGTCTATGGCACCTTATTCTAGCAGTCTAAACTAAGACACCTATAAAATTAAAATGACTGATAATAAGGGATGCCTGGGTGGCTCAGTCAGTTAAAGCTTCCGACTCTTGGTTTTGGCTCATGGCATGATCTCATGGCTCATGGGTTCAAGCCCTACATAGGACTCTGTGCTGGCAGTATGGAGCCTGTTTGGGATTCTCTCTGTCTCTCTCTCTCTGCCCCCCCCCCCCTTGCTTTCACTGTGTCCGTCACTCTCAAAAACAAAGTAAATAAATTTTAGTTAATTTAATTAAGTGACTGATAATGAGCTCCTTAGGATCATTCCCGAAATAGAAACACATGACTATCACATAGTAAGAAATCATGTGGCTTTTCCCCACATTTCTGTCATGGCATGAATTCATATAGTTCATTTTCCTCTGTGTCTGATGTTCACAGCTAAAATACAGCTCCACAAAACCAAACCACAGTAAATTCTCCCCCACTTCTCTTGTTCCTTATCCTTTTCCTTTTCCTTTTCCCACATCTAATAGTTGTATCTCTATATAGGCTTTATATGACCATGACTATGTGAATTTGGAGATTCCTTATATGAAAATGTGTATTTTTAGTCTGTCTCATTTCCCCAAGAGTCTATCAAATTCCTGCCTAACTCCCAAAAACCATCTCAGTTGTCACAAGGTAGCATTAATGTACATATATAAAAAGAGAAATATTCATTTCTTCAGTAAGCTTTAAAACACTTCATAATATATTATTCACCTGTTTGTAATGGGATTATGTGTTTGAATGTCTGTTCCCCAACTAGGCTATGATATTTATCCCTAGCTCAGAAATGTCTTTGGCAAACATAAGGTTCTCATATATTTTGACTGAATTTGATTGCAATAGACTTGAGATCTGGGACTAAGTCTTCTACTTTCTTTATAATTCTCTAGGAGATTGAATAGCACTCAGAATATATTTAGCAAATGCTGAAAAAAAGAAAATGAGGTTAGACTGAATATCTGGCCTTAAAAGTACTAAGCATTGGTCCTTCCATTCTAGAAAAAGAGTTAGTACATTCTCCTTTATTCTTCCTAGTAATTACAACTAAAAATCCTGGACAAAATAAGGAAATATCAGAAAAACCTAAAAGCAGAGAAAAGGAGGCAAACTAACTAGGAATTTTATGACTTGAGGAATGACCTAGAAGTGAATTCTCTATTTTTTGTTCGTTTTACCTCTTGTATATCCTAGGTTGGTTAACAGAGAAACCCATAAACTAGAAATGCCACAGGGTCCCCCACAGGGTCCATAGAGACTGTGGACAGAACTCTGTCTTCCCTCCCTGCCTTACACTAAGTAGGCAGAATCCCTACCCCTTCCCACCGTGCATTGTAGAGACCATATGTCAGAGCCCTAGCAACCATCCCCACACTGCACCACCATGAGCAAAGGTGCATTCCCCTCCCTCCACACTGAGCATTGTGGCTATGGAAACTGGAATTGAGCTATGTGGATAATCCCAATCCTGAATTAAGTGAATATCAGCTAAGAAGTAGCATGCCTTCATCTCTCTTTCATGTACTGTGGAGATTTTGAAATGGGAGTCCTGTTGACTCTCCCAAGCTTGCTCAAAATGAATGACAGCAGAGAGGAAGCACCAGCTTCTACCCAGTTAGAAATTGGAAGTCATGCACAGGGATGGACGGGAGCTGCAGAAAGGGATTCTGTGTATGAAATTCTAGGCAGATTTCAGAGTGACCTATGCATGAAACCAGTTAGAATCACAAAGCAAAATATTTGAAAACCAATCTGTGGTGCAGAATATTACCAAGGTTTCAAATTGGTCATTCATTGAAAAGCACATAAACAGAGCACACCAGATTAACACTGCAAGGTTTTGAAATCTCAATTAGCATTTAAACTACAGCTCACAAAAGTGGGCCGGGACATGCATTCTGAACGTTAGCAGGTGAATTACTTACTAACACAGAAGATATAAATAGAAATAGTCTTATAATATGACTTAAAATTTCCAGAATATATTCCAAAATTATCCATCATATTGAGAATCAGAAATACCAATTTGAATGAGAAAAGAATCAACAGACAACAAAACCAAAGTGTTGTAATTATCTGACAATGATTTTAAGTAGGTATCATAAAATACAAAATACTATGACAAGAAGTTAGGAATGCTGTGGAATCAAATAAAAATAGAAATCTTGGCAAAGAAATACAAGATATGAAGGGAAAAAAATAAAATTTTAGATTGAAAAATATTCTTTGGAGTGCCAGAACAGTTTTCAGTCTCAATTTTAGGTGGAGGTTATACAAATCTATATATGTGATAAAATTTTATAGAATTATTAAATAACAAAATTGCAAAAAAAAGAAGTGCCTGTAAAAACTAGTAAAATGATAATAAAGTCTGTAGCTTAGTAATTTTGCATGAATGTCAATTTCCTGATTTTGAAAATTACACTATGGTTTTGTAAGATGCTATCATTAGGGAAACCTAGTTGAAAGGTACACAGGAACTCTCTGTACTATTCGCAACTTTTATTTGAATCTAAAGTTATTTCAAAATAGAAGTTTAAAACATTGACTCAATATAGAATTTGGAACCATATTTGGTGTGAATTCTTAACTCTAAAATCTTTTTTCCTGCTCCTGTCCTATGTCATCTGTTGCCTAACAACCTCCTTTCTCATTGAGAGGAATTATAAATGGAAAAATGCCACTGAATTCCTATCCACTGACTATAAAACAATCATATTATTGCTTGGCAACTAGCCCAGGGTGATGGGCAAGCAGTTACTGGGGAAAAAAAGCTCAAGTGGAGTCTTTATTTGAAATTTCCTCTGAAACAGAAGGATGTTCATTGATGCAGAATGCGAAGGTGCATAGTTTGATAGAATATAAGCATGGGTATAATTTTGCTGAACTCATATGGGAGATTTCTTGGCAAGCTTCCAAGAAAAGTGTTAAAACAATAATACTCTGAAATATTTGATTCATATGTAATCAATATCATGTAAACAGGTCAAATTTAAACAGGTACTATAAAATCATTCCCTAAGCAAGCTACTGTTCCATTTCAACAAGGAACTGATTTTGTGGCAGTATATTCTAAACATGTTTAGTAAAAATCTATGTTTTCGCAATATAAATAAAGCAAATGAAAGACATAAAATGACAAATTTACCAAAGTAAACATAAACATAAAGCAGATGGCCTCATATTCCTGCAAATTTGAGATAAAACTAAATGTATTCCCATGAAATTAACCTCTTTATTAACTTCTCTTTACTCAAAAATGTCCAAAATTCAAGTAGTGACCCAGTGTTGGGAAGCAGCACCTGGGAAGAAGTGATGAAATAAATTTATAGCAAGGATCTAGAATTCACATGTAAAAAATAACAATGCTAAACTTTACCTGAGCCCTATTTTCCCAGAAAGCAGTTACTTGTAAGAAATCCCTCTACACTTCTGTTTTTTGAAAACTTCCCTTACCAGCATTTTGTGTTCCAGGAAACAATTTCCCATAAAGAACCACACTTCTCCGTAAGACTTAGATAAGACTCACTGTTTACTCTTTTATTGACTCCCCTAAGACCTGGAGATAATTTCCTGGAACATAAATAATAAGACTAAATGTGGACCCTCTGAATTCTTATTCTTTGTCTCAGGAATGACTAGCTGAGATTAGAACTGTTTGTCACTCTGAAAAGAGCTAGACACAGAGATAAGCATTTCCCATTCAGCTAACTGACAGAGGCTTCCCTTGATCACACCTCTAAATCACCCACCTGTAAATTACTCCTTATTCAAATCTAAGCCAAAAACACCCTAACTCAACACTCTACTCTTCAGATCTGGCATACAGATCTATTGCAGTTAGACTGAAAAATGTCTCTTTAATTTTGTCTCTGACAACATAAAATGCAATAAGACGTTTTGATTTTTGTCTTGCGACATATTGTTTTGTAGCAAATGATTCTTGTGATAGTAAATTTTAATGTGTCAACCTAGCTGGGCCACAGCCTGTATAAATTAAATATTATTTCTTCATGTGTCTGTGAAGGTGTGTCTGATGATATTAGTATTTGAATCAGTGGACTCAACAAGTAAATTACCCTTCCCAATGTGAGTGGGCAATATCCAATCTATCAAGGGCCTGAATAAAACAAAAAACAAAGGAAGGGGATATTTGTTCCCTTATTGCTGGTCCACATGAGCTAGGATATCAGTCTTCTTCTGCCCTTGGCCTGGGATTTACTCCATCAGCTTCCCTGTTCTCAGGCCCTTGGACTCAGACTGGATTACACCACCAGCTTTCATAGGTCTCCAGCTTATAGACAGCATATTGTGGGTCTTCTCTGTCTCCCATAATTATGGGAGTCAATTCCTCAAAATAAATATAGAAGGTTTTATTCCCCCTTTGGAGAACGCTAATGCAATTCCAATGCAAGATTTAAATCTTAATAAATTCTAAGCTAAATCAGTTCTAAAGCCAGTGTAGACCTTAAGAAGCCATCCACAGGCCATCAGAATATGTCATCAGAGAACATAGCATCGTAGGTCAGGCAAATGAGAAGGACATTTTCCTGCCAATTTAAGCCTATACCATTAATAAATAAGAAAGAGCTTTCTTATATAGAATTTATAGTTCTACAATAATTATTCCAACTATATTTGAAGGTAAAGTAAGTCCATCATTTCAAGAAAACAGAACTGGGAAAAGACAAACTCTTTTAGTCTCCCTCCTCTATGTGCCATGAAGATATGGAAGATTCTGATTCTGAAATCTATTTGTTTGAATTTTTCAAAGACAAAAACAAACAAAATGGAGTGGACATTGGGGTTACTGAAAAGAACCAAGTGCTGTTTTGTGCCTAATACAGAGAGGATGGGGTAGGGGTAGATTTCATTCATTTTTGAGAGGAAAATGTGCAAGTGGCAAAAGATACTTGTCATTAAAAAAGGGAGTCTATTGGATATATAAACCACATCTTCTTTATCCATTCATCAGTTGATGGACATTTGGTCACTTTCCATAATTTAGCTATTGTTGAAAGCACTGCTATAAACATTGGGGTACATGTGCCCCTATGAATCATATACAATAGAATACTACTCAGCAATGAGAAAAAATGAAATCTTGTCATTTGCAACAACATGGATGGAACTGGAGGGTATTATGCTAAGTGAAATAAGTCAGTCAGAGAAAGACAGATATCATTTGTTTTCACTCATATGTAGAATTTGAGAAACTTAACAGAGGAAAAGGGGGAAGGGAAGGAGAAAAATAGTTGCAAACAGAGAGGGAGGCAAACCATAAGACACTCTTACATACAGAGAACAAACTGAGGGTTGATAGGAGGGGGAGAGGGAAAAATGGGTGGTGGGTACTGAGGAGGGCACTTGTTGGGATAAGCATTGGGTGTTGTATATAAGCAATGAATCATGAGAATCAACTCCCAAAGCCAAGAGCACACTATATACACTGTATGTTAGCTAACTAGACAATAACTTATATTATAAAAAAGGGGGGGAGTCTATTGAAAATGGGAAAAGGGAGGTGTTGATTGAATACAGTGGTTTTTCTTCATTCATCAAGGCTGAAAGATAATATTTTCATCAAAAACTGATGCTAATTTTGTGGACTCTTCCACTTCATTACTATGTAACAGTGGCTAAAACCTGTAGGTTACACGCTTCAATATCATTTAAATCTACCTCCTAGTCTTCATTTCAATTGTAATTCTCACAGTCCAACCCACCATTATTTCTCATTTCAATCACTGCCAGAACTCCAAATTGATCTCCTCAGATCCACTCTACTTCTACTCTCAGCCAACTCTCTCTCTCTCTCTCTCTCTCTCTCTCCATTATGGTTAGAATTTTTTTTTTTAATTTCAAATGGGATTCTCCTTTTTTACATATTAAATATTTTATATATCTCATACTGTTCTTAGATTTAAAGTCTTACTTCATTAACATATTCTATCTGATGTTAAAATTCTTCCCGCTTCTCCCAAGGTCATTTCTAACTTTTCCATCACAATACAAATCAGTCAATCTGTGCTTTTGTTTTTATAACTGCCATTCCACTGTTCCTTCTCAAGGTCATGATATATATTATTCGCTCTTCCCAGAATGTTTCTTTTTTCACTTCCTTTTTTTCCACCCTAAATTATTCTTACTTATCTTCACTTCTCCATAGAAGCTTTCTGTGGTTGAGTTCCCTCGGTGGCTCATTTGGTTAAGCATCTGACTCTTCTTTTTGGCTCTGGTCATGATCTCACAGTCTGTGGATTCAAGCCCCTTGTTGGGCTCTGCAATGATAACATGGAGCCTGCTTGAGATTCTTTCTCTCTCCCTCTCTCTGCATCTCCCCTGCTCGCTGGCACTCTCTCTCAAAATAAAGAAATAAACATTAAAGAAAGAAGAAGATTAAGAAACTTTCTTTGGTCATTCCTCATTTGAAAAGTTAGATACAGTTTATACTCATGTAGCAATATTTACACTCATGGTACTCATCAAATTATAAATAAATAACCATATTTTTGTTAAAGTATGATATCAAAGCAAACTGGCTGAAGTCTTGTTTGCATGACAGATTGTTTAGAACCCACCCATTAAATAGTGAAGACCTTGAGTGCTAAAATACTAAGATTAAGACCTTTCATTAAATTCATAGGAGATTGTCTAAAGACAGCTACTTCATGGAGGAATACTAAGACTGAAGGAAGTGTCTGAATGACCAGTCAAAAGTGCTTTGACTCAGCCCAGGAGAAATTGTTCCACATTATTAAGTGGATAAAAGAGGGTTATAGAAAAATAAAAGGACGAGTTACCCTTTGCAGAACAAAATGAAATAGTTGTAAATGTTGGCTGAATGAGACACATTCTTTGGCAGCATTAGAGACAAGATCAGCATTTCAGAAGAAAAAAAAACTGCAATTCAGAAAAACAGTAAATTTTAGAGCAAAACCAGCAACAGAAGTTAGAAAGATTTTACAACTATTTCTGGGAGCCATTTTATACCATTCCTGAGTGTTTTAGGAGATTTGAAAACAGTTCTGTGAGCCATTAAAATCTTTTGTTTTTCTCAAAAATTTAATTAGCTTGTGTTGCAATTCTGTGAAATGTAATATAAAATGTTACTAAATTAAAAAAATTACTCAGATAATTAAAGAAAATTGATTTTTGCTTCCAGTGCAGCATATATACCTAGGGTTTTATCAATGTTGAAAAGTGGATAGACCTTGGATAACATGAATTTTATTGGAAAACTTAGTTGGGGGTATGGAAGTAAAGAAAACTCCTGGGATAGGAGGGGAAAAACCCTGACCTGAGCTTGAATTAATAAGTGTAGGAGAAGGTGTAAGAGAGGGATGCCTGGTTGACTCAGTTGGTTGACCATCATACTCTTCATGATCCCAGGTTCATGAGATCTAGCCCCATGTCAGGCTTTGTGTGGACAGCATAGAGCCTGCTTAAGATTCTCTCTATTGCTCCCTCTGCCCCTCTCCCCCAGTCATGCTCTCTAAATAAATAAATAAATAAATAAATAAATAAATAAATAAAGTAGTCTTTCCCTAAGGAACGTTACAAATGTTATGATTGCCTAAAGAAAGAGGAAGGAGTGAACCAGAGAGTCTACTGTATTGAACCAAGGAATCTGAAAGAAGAAATAAGATTAGTATCTCAAATTGTTAATATTCTCTGGCCAAAAAAAAAAAAATCTTCTCTGGATGAAAGCATCTTCAATTCAGACCCCAGTGTTTATACGTGTTAAGGTCAACCAAATAAGTGGTTTTGTAAAAATAGTCAAATTTATAAGAAAATAATCTTTTTGAGAAAAAGTAATACTGCCAGTAATTTTATATATATAAAATATTTAAAGAAATAAAACAGAAGAAAGTATCTTTGAAGTACTGAGAATAATTGACAACTTAAATTGAATACTAGCTAAAAATATCTTTCAAGAACAATGAAATAAATTCATTTTCAAAAAATTATAAGAATTTACTACCAACAGATGAATGCTAAATTTCTTTCTAAATGGCATACCTCAGAAAGATTGAAAGGTATCCATCTTGGGATGAAAGTCAGTGGTTACTGGCTGAGAGGGTCACTAAATAAGCTATAACAGTGGCCCTCAGGAAAGATCTTGGGCAACTTGGTAGGCAATACCTGGAACTTTACAGAACATCGGCTTTTCTTTTCGATTTTATTTAAGGCATTCCAACTCTGCATTTAAGACTAGCATGATAAAGACCATCCATGAAAAATCCACAACTAATATCATCTTCAATGGTGAAAAACTGAGAGCTTTCCCTCTAAGGTCAGGAACAACACAAGGATGTTTCTTCTTGCCACTTTTATTCAACATGGTTGGAAGTCCTAGCCAGAGCAGTCAGACAAGAAAAAGAAATGAGGCATCCATATTGATAAAGAAGAATTTAAACTGTTACTTTTTGCAGATAATATGATAGTATACATAGAAAATCCTTAAGATTCCAACAAAAAACTACTAGTAGTAATAAAAAAATTCAGTAAAGTGTCAGGATACAAAATTAATACCCATTGATAGCATGTCTATACACTAACAATGAAATCACAGAAAGAGAAATTAAAACAAACAAACAAAAAACAACAATAAACAAAAAACACCATTTACAATTGCACCAACAAGAATAAAATACCTGGAATAAACTTAACCAAAGAGGTGAAAGGCCTATACTCTGGAAAATATGGAACACTGATGAAAGAAATTGAAGATGACACAAACAAATGGTAAGATATCCCATGTTTATGAACTGAAAGAATGAATATTGTCAAAATGTCCATATTACCCAAAGCAATTTATAGATTCGATGTAATCTCTATCAAAATACAAACAGCATTTTTTTCAAAACTAGAATAAATAATACTAAAATTGTATGAAACCACAGAAGATGCTGAATAGCCAAAGAAATCCTGAGAAAGAGCAAAGCTGGAGGCATCACAATCCCAAATTTCAAGATATACTACAAAGCTGTGGCAATCAAAACAGTATGGCACTGACACTAAAATAGGCAGATAGGTCAATAGAACAGGATAGAAACCCCAGAAGTATCAATCAATCTATGATAAAGGAGACAAGAATATAGATTCAGGAAAAGACAATCTTTTCAATAAGTGCTGCTGGGAAAACTGTACAGCTACATGTAAAAGCATGAAATTAAACTACTTTCTGACACCATGCGCAAAAACTCAAAATGGATTAAAGGCCAAAACATGAGACCTGAAACCATAAAAATCCTAAAAGAGAACACAGGCAGTAATTTCTCTGATATCAGCCATAGCAACATTTTTCTGGATATGTCTCCTAAGGCAAAGGAAATAAAAGTACAAATAAACTCTTGAGAGTACATCAAAATAAAAAGCTTTAGCACAACAAAGAAAATCATCAAGAAAACAAAAACAGTCTACTGAATGGGAGAACATATTTGCAAATGATATTTCCAATAAGGGGTTAATATCCAAAATATGTAAAGAACTCATACAACTCAACACCAAAAAACCAAACAATCCAATTTAGAAATGGGCAGAATACCAGGGAAAACATGTAGATTGCCAACAGACATATCAGGTGATGCTCAACATCACTAATCATCAGCGAAATGGAAATCAAAACTACAATGAGATGTTACCTCACATCTGTTAGAATGGCTAAAATCAAGAAGACAAGAAACAAGTATTGATTGGTGAAGATGAAAAAAGAAAGGAATCCTTGTGCACTGTTGGTAGGAATGTAAATTTTTATAGCCACTGTGAATAACTGTATGGATGTTCCTCAAAAAATTAAAAATAAAAATACCATATGATCCAAAAATTCTGCTACTGGGTATTTACCCAGAGAAAACAAAAACACTAATTTGAGAAGATATATGTCCCTTTACATTAATTGCAGCATTATTTACAATAGCCAGCCTAAGTGTCCATCAATAGACCAATAGATAAGAAAAATGTGTGTGTACACACACACACACACACACACACACACACACAGGAATATTGCACAGTCATAAAAAGGATGAGATACTGCCATTTGAGACAACATAGATGGACCTAGAGGATATTATGATAAGCGAAATAAGTCAGACTGAGAAAGACAGATACAATATGATTCCACTCATAAATGGAATCTTAAAAAAATGAATAAACAAAAAGAATCAGAGCTATAAATACAGAAAACTGATGGATGCCAGGGGGGAAGGGGATGAGGGCTTAGGCAAAATAGATGAAAGAGAGAGGGAAATACAGGCTTCCAGTTATGGAATAAGTCACAAAAATAAAAAGCAAAGCATAAGGAATACAGTTAATGGTATTGTAATAGGAATGCAATCGAACAGACGGTAGCTATACTTGTGAACACAGCATAATGTATAAACTTGTCAAATCACTAAGTTGTACACCTGAAGCTAACGTAACATTATGTGTCAACTGTACTCAAATTTTTAGGTAGATACGTAGATAGATAGATGATAGCTAGATAGCTAGATAACAGATAAAAAGAAAAAAAAAGACTGGGCTCACGATGGGAAGCCTCATAGATATCCCACTGAGAATGGTAGAGAGTGAATTTGGAAGTGTTAAGAAAGACTTTAGAAATTAGGATTCCTCCAAATTCTTCAGTACCACCCAAAGAACTTATTTCAATTAAGCCAAATTCTATTTTTTGCCAGTTTTGTTTGATTGACTTAAACATGGCCCCAGAGTTTCTCCAGAAAAAAAGACATTCAGCTATTTTTTTCAAAATCTGGAGACCATTGAACTCCAAGTATAGGAATTAAACATGCATGGGGAAATTTCAATAATTGCATTATCTATACAAATAGTAGGTTGAAAAGAGTATCAAAATGAAGGATTAATATATTGTTGCATTACATGTTTAAAATTTCTTCACAATATATTAAATGTGGAATGCCACACTACAACATAAGAAAAACAATTGCATTTTATATTAGTTCCATGAAACAGGAGATGTGCTTGTTGAACCCTAGTGGTGCCCAATGTTCTGCTGGAAGAGAGGTAAAGGATCACTTCTAGAAATATGGCTTGCAAGATGTAGTAATCTTCTGAAGGTTGACAATAGAATATACTAAGATTAATTTCTTTAAACTAAACGATACACACACACATACACACACATAATGGTTATTTTCCTCCTGATTAGACATTTTCCTTTAGGAATGATGAAAACATTTATTTTTTTCCTTATTATCTTGCTTCTAAAACTGAGCACAACTTGATTTGGTCAAATGTGTTCAATACTGATTAGGGATTATTTTAGTTTTCCACCAAGTAAAACCAAGAGATACTGATGGATGGTTTCCTATAAGAAGTAAGGAAGTGACTGAGGCTGCTCAGATATTATAGACTCATAAACCACTTTCAAAGTGAATATCTCATTTTCTCTAAAACATAGTTGAAGCATCTGTGAAGACAGTGAGGTAAGGGAATTTTAAAAAAATCTTAAAATTATCTTCAGAGCAATCACCAATTTTCTTTAAATCAAATCACTTGAATGTTACTCAAGAAATGATTTTTGTTCAAAAAAATAAATTACACTGATAAGTTAGATTGCTTTAAAGTAGCTTGGTTCACTAAAATATGGTAACTAAAGTAAAAATAACCTACTTGCAATAGTTTAGATGTATTATTTCATAATAAACATGTGCTTAACTATGTGAAAAGCAGTGCGAGTTTGCAAACTATAAAGGTCGAGTAAAATTATTAAGATTTGTGGGAAAAAATATTTTTGAAGACCATGTTCAAAAAAGCACAGTTTTATTCAGCAAACATAATGATTGTCTGATATTTGAAGGGATAGAAAAAGATGAAGTATCAAGTCCTGGACTTTAGCAAGCAAGAAAAGACATGTTGACAGCATTCAAAAATAATAATAAAGCAAGTGGCATAAAGGAAGTACAAATGAGTCTGGATGAGTTTTGGGGATGTTGTGTTAGGACAGGCCTTTATCATAACTATCTCTTGAAAATAAAATTGAATAATTTGTGATAGCATATGACAAAAAACTTGAGTGAAGTCAAAGAGTAAGAAAAGAAAATGTATGAAGCTAGAAAAGCATATACTCTGTTCTACAATCATGCAATAGTCTACTTTGGTAGAAGTTTGTGTGATGAGACTTTGTAAATAATTGGGCTAGAAATGCAGGTTACAACCAGAGCATCCAATACAAAAGAGAAAACAAGAAGTACAATAGAGAAATAAGAAAAAAATGAATAAATATATAATATGAAGTTGGGTAGCAATAACTACTACAAAGGAAAATATAAGGAAGACTCTGAGGATAAAGAGAGAAGAGGGATGCTATTTTAGGTTGAACAATGAAGACCTATTTGAGCAGAGATCTAAATGAACTGAGGCAATGAACTATCTAGATCTAGGCTTAACAGATTTTCAGGCATAAAGAAGAGTAAGCAAAGAGGCAGGAAGAGACTTGATGAACTCAAATGATAGCAAGAAATCTAGAGTGGGGGAACAACAGGGAACAAAGGCCAAAGAGTCAAACACGAATTTGCAGAAATAGGCAGACAAGATTATGTATGCCATAGGAGGGACATTGGGTGAAGTGTGAAGGAAAACCACCGGAAGGTTTATAGAAGAATGACTTAATATGGTTGATGATTTAAAAGGATCTCCAACTACCATGAATACATTATAGCGTGTTAGGGACTGGAAGCAGAGTGACCCAGAGAAGGCTCCTGTGGCAGTCGAGGCACAAATGGTGAGAGGAGTGGGTGTGATGAGAAGTGATTGGTTCCAGGACACATTTTAAAGGTGAAGCCCTCAAAATTTGTTGTTGTAGAGTCTATGGATAAGAAGAGAAAAGATGATTCCAGGATTCTTTTCAAGGATTTTGACTTCTGCACACAAGCGGATAGTAGTGCTACTCACTGAAATCTGAGAACATCATGGTAGGAACAAGTTTAGTAAGCGGGGTATGAGAGGTGGGAATCAAGAATCCAAATCTGAATGTGCTAAATTTGAGATGTTTGCTAGACATCTGGTGGAGAGGTTGAATACTCATATGAATATGTGTCTAGAGTTAAGGAGAAAATTTAGGGCTAGAAATAAAACCTGATGGTTATCAGCACATAGATGCAATTAGAAGTCATGGAACTAAATGTGTCATATAGGGCATGAAAGTAGAAGGAGAAAAGAAAAAGAAATCTGAGTCTAAGCTCTGGAGTACTCTGATATGTAAGATAAAAAAGAGAAGGATACAGAAAGTGAGACAGATAAGTGGTGGCCAGTGAAAAGTGCATATTTTTTTTTTTTTAGTTTGAGGCCAAAGATAAAACAATAAAATAAATAAGCAAATCACATGAGAGGGACTGGTGTTAATGAATATCACCAGAATCAAAATAGATATTTTATTTAAAGTGACTTCAATTTTTAGCTTGACTTACCTTCACAGATACCAATTCAATTGCTAAATTCAGAGAGATACAGATGCTTTTACAAAACTCAAAATGAAGAATGACCCAAGTAATTTTATGAAAGAAAAAAAATGAAAATCTGTATTGCTGGGTAATATCGTTGTTCTTAAACAGGGAGATAAATTAATAGGAGCACTAATTTTTATAAAAGTACTTTTGGGGTGTCTGAGTGGCTCAATTGATTAAGTGTATGACTCTTAGTTTTGGCTCAGGTCACAATCTCACTGTTCATGAGATTGAGCCCCCATCTGGCTTTGTGCTGACAGTGTGGAGCCTACTTGGGATTCTCTTTCTCTCTCTCTCTCTCTGTGTCTCTCTCTGCCTCTCTCTCTCTCTCTTTCTCTCTCTCTCTCTCTCAAAATGAGTAAACTTAAAAAAATAATAATAATTTTTTATAAAAGCGCTTTTAAAACCAAGTCAAATCCCAAAATCTTAGAGATTCCCATTTTATATAACCACACATTGCAAACATTCATCAATTTAATTGCATTCCTGGAAAAAAGTGTTCAAAGTCCAGACTTAATCAGAACAGGTAAATGAAACTCAAACAATTTTCTTATAAGTTAATATACAGGTTTGGACTTACAGTGGGGGAAAAAAGAGTAAAGTAAAAAGATATATATTATGTGTTCCAAGTCAGAGCTTAAGTGACTAAGAACAAAAACAATGAAAGTATTTATATAAAAGAAATGTTTCTCTTATTGAAATAAATCAATTGTAGCTTCCTAAGCAAATCAAGGAGATAATCAGTAGTTCCTGAAAAGAAGTGCTCAGTATACTTAGCTGCTTTTAGTGTCCATTCACATGAGAATAAAAGAACAATTTAGAAAACATCTCCTTTTGGGCACTTAGGTGGCTCAGTCGGTTAAGCATCCAACCCTTGATTTCTGTTCAGGTCATGATGGCAGGGTTCATGGGATACAGCCCCAGGTCGGGCTCTGTGCTGACAGCGCAGAGCCTGCTTGAGATGCTCTGTCTCCCTCTCTTTCTACCAGACCCCTGGTTTACGTGCTGTTTCGCTCTCTCTTAAAATAAATAAATAAACTTACAAAAAAGAAAGAAAGTATCTCCTTTTTGCCACTTCTATTGATCTACAGAAGAATTGCACAAATACTTCTACTTATTTATATTTCCCAACTAGACCCTAACAGTTCAGGCAAATGGATATGGGGACCTCCTCAGCAGTTTCTAACAACACTCTTTCTCTAACCCAAACCAGGAAGTCTGGAAAATGTATTAGAGGTCCCTACCCTTCTATGACAGTCTATTACACGTGCCCATATGTCTTTATAAGCAATTATGGTTATTTAACACAGGCTAGGCACCAGCCTAACTTTTCAGAGCCTTACTACTTGGGCTACTCCCTGTGAAATGTGCAGCTTAAGAGAGGTAGGTTACCAAAGGGCAGAGACCTGCAGATTTGAGGAATTTCCTACAACTGAAATAACATAGAATATGGCTTGCATTCTAGTACATTAAAAACTAATCCATATATATATAGTCAAAAATTCTCATCATTGAAATTTAAAAATCATTGCCTATACATGTAGGTATATTGTATTTTTATAAGAATACCAGTTTGTTTTCATCCTTTTCAAAGGTATTTCTTCAGATAATATGGGCACTCAAGATGAATTTCAGATACCAGTGTGGTCATATTACCTTAATTCCCATGGCTAAAGTTGTGTAAATGAAAATGTTTCCACTCTCACTGATGCGTTAATTTATACTGAGTTGAATTCCAACCCTTCCCCTGCCCCATACCATGGATATCTTGAACGACACTGGTGGGGGAGCCTGGGTAGCTCAGTCAGCTGAGCATCCCACTTCAGTTCAGGTCATGATCTTGTGATTCGTGGGTTCATGCCCCACATCGGACTCACTGCTGTCAGTGCAGAACCCACTTCAGATCCTCTGCCTCCACCCACCCCGTCCCTCTCCCACTTGTACTCTCTCAAAAATAATTTTTTTTAAAAGGCAGCACTGGTGAGTTTACCTACACCAGTAACATTCCTTTTTCAGTCCCGAATTGTGTAACAGGTGATTCTGCAGCTGGTGGGGAGAGCATGGAAACAAAGGGCGTTCCTGGCTAAGGACCAAGGTTTTGATAGATGGTTGATTGAGTACAATTACACCTGGTTCCTAACAGCTAGAGGGATTCTTTAACTTGAACCCATACAGTGCAGTAGTGGTTAAGAGTGCTCAGCCTCTGGAGACAAACTACTTGGTTAAAATCAAGTTCTACTGCTTATAGGCTATGTGAGGAATGCCTGGATTATAGGGAACTTTCGATGGCTGAATAGATTGCTGTAGAGCTAAGAAAACGTTGCTTATAAAATAACAATGATGTGACAAATATTGAGAACAAAACAAAATGGTAGTATAAGTTTCCTAAAAAAATAACTTTAGCACAAGCATAACACTTTTAATTTATACAAAGCCCATTTCATTTCCTCTTAAATTTCAACTCTTGATAACTCTGAGCTTGTTGTTGTTTAAGTCAGCCTCTCTGTTCATCCCATCCTTGCCTTCACATAGTAATTATCTATTTCTGTATGTAGCTATTTCCCTACAGATATGGTGGCAACAGGGCATTCATACCTTCCCTGAATTCACTTGTCATGATTGAAAGAAAGGTTTAAGATTTTCTGTTTTATCCTCTGTATTTGATAAATTTCTGTTTCTGACAAGTTTTGTTTTGTTTTGCTTGTATCTGTATCTCCCTCTCTCCTTTTTTAAAATATATTTTAATATTCTACTTTTATATATCTGCCTATGAACTCTTGGGTTTTAAATTATGAAGAAACCTGGGTGTTTTCATATGTGGCGATTGAGATGCCACTTTCATTGAGGACACGTTGCTCCTGGGTTTTATATATTTTTATTTTTAAAATTTTATTACCATTTTTTATATTTTCTGGAAAATATACTGGCCAACTGTCATACTGATCAGTTAAGAGTTATTGACAGTATTGCATATATTGTGTCTTTGAGTATTTTTTAAACCTTGAAACACAGAGTTTTCTGTTTTCTCTTAGCTTTCACAGCTATATTTCCTACCCAAATCTAATCATTTCCTTGTCTTGTCATTTTCTTTTTTTCACTCAGAAATATTATTTTCAAACTACTGCTCTCTCAGAAGTAAAGCCAGTTTCAATACTTAAAATATTTTTTATTTTTTTCTGACCCACTACTTTAATGGGTGATAATATAGGCAAGATAGGTTGTTTATAAAACAAAAAAACTCATTACTGCCATTTTCCAAATGATCAATTCCATAAAGAAACAAATTATCCTTACCTTATTTTTTTTAAAATATGCCTGTGAAAACAAACCCCTGCCAGCATTTCCTAGTTTGATAATTAGAAATGAGATTGGACATTATATTTAATACTTTTTGAACTTTCAGTCATTCAGTCATAAGTGTTAACCCATATATTAACAGAAAGGGTCCATGGATGATTTGTGTGTGTATGTGTGTGTAGAACAAATGTAGACAAAAATTACATTTCTCATGCAAACATACAAAACTTCAAGAACTAAATATTTCCTCATTCTGGTTTATTCATGCCTTAGCAAAATAACTTCAGGACAAATAGTTTATCATAGTATCTGCTATATTTTATCTCAGAATCAGTTGTGACTCTCCAAGTTCTTCTATTTATTTACTTACTTTTTCAGTAGTATGGCCTAGGTTATAATACTTTCTTAAGGAATTTATATTTTCAGCAAATGGTTAGGCAAAAAATGAGAAGAAATGCAGTGCCTTTTTATTGCAATGAAGCCAACTGAAGTAAAGTTTCAGTGTAATCAGCATTTTAATACTTTAAAAAATTTTAAGTTTATTTATTTATTTTGAGAAAGAAAGAGAATGTGACTGGGGTTGGCGCAGAGAGAGGGAGAGAGAGAGAGTCCCAAGCAGGCTCTGTGCTGACGTTTTCAAATTCTTAAAGTGTCTTCATTTTTGTGTTGACTTTGGCTTTGGGGTTTACCTTTGTGTTGTTCCTCAGAGAAAGTCTACATCTTTCAGCTCTTTCCACTGTTCTACTGAAGGCATTTTAGAATGGTGATGACACGAGGGGGTGTTCTATAATCTTCTTTTTAAATCTCAATGTTTTAACAAACCTGTATCTCAAAGTAAGGTCTTTCTGAGAATTTTTGTTCCTACTCTAAGGATATAGCTGCCCTCTACCCACTTCTCCATACTTCTTTTCCTGTTGCAACATTGTCAATCTATTTCCTTGAAACCCTCTTCCCTAATGATTATTATTATTATTATTATTATTATTAATTTTCCCCTAGGTGGGACAGAAGGCTAGGGCGGGCTGGAATGCGTGGAATTTTGTTCAGCTAGCTGGGATGAGCTTTGGTAAAAACTTGTGGTAAGCCTCCTGGTAACAACCTTCCCTCCAGAAAGTAGGCCTTTGTTAAAGAGAAACACCTGGGTGGTTTTCACAATGGCTGTTCATACCGTCCCCTTTCCAGGGCCAGGAGATTTGTCCCAGTTCTTCACCATGAGAACCCATGGCACTTCCTGGACAGAAACATGAAAGTGTGGGGGATCTCTTAGAACTACAGCCTTTAAGATTTTCTCTTTCTCACAGTTGTCTGTACTCAGTTTCCAGCAATTTGTTAAAATTACTAGTTAAGTAAGTGGTTCTACCAATGTATGATGTTGAGGATCTTCTGTCATGTGTAATAAAATCTTGGATAGTATATCTCTCTGAATTCATCTCTGTCTCTAGATTTCATAGTGATGGTTTTCTCTGCAACCTCTATTGTCTGATGGATGAGTCCAAGAAATGTTGATTTTTTTTTTCCCCAGCATATTCTTATAAGGAAGGGAGTGACAACTTTCAAGCTCTTTACCTATCAGAGCTAAAAATGGACATGGTATGACTGCTTTAGAAAACAGTTCAACAGCTTTTTAAAAAGTTAAATATAAATTTACCATATGATCCAGTCATTCCACTCTTAGATATTTCTCCAAGAGAAATTATAACATATGTCCATACCAAGACTTATATACATAAATGTTCAGAGTACAATTATTGATAACATCCAAAAATATGGACTCAATACAAATGTTCATCAGTTGGTGAATGGATATACAAATGGTGGTATATCCAACCAATGGAATACTACTCAGCAATAAAAATAATCAACTATTGATACATGTATCAGCACAGATCAATCTCAAAATAGTTATGCTGAGTGAAACAAGTCAGACAAAACAAAACAAAACAAAAGCCACCTATTGCATAATTTCATTCTTATGAAGTTCTAGAAAATGCAAACTAATCCATATGACAGGAAGCAAATTAGTGTCTGCCTATAGATAGACAGGGTGAGGAAAGTTAGGTGGAAGGAATTACAAAGAACACAAGGAAACGTTTAGGGGTTATAGCTATGTTTTCATGCTGACTGTAGTGATGGTTTCATAGGTATACACTTGTGTTAAAACCTGTCAAATTATACTTTACCAAATTTATGAATAAAATTTTATTTATTTTATTCTTATAAGGAAGGAAGTGACAACTTTCAAGCTCTTTACCTATCAGAGCTAAAAATGGAAGTGGTATGGTAGTAAAAGTTCATAAATTCTTTGATACTTCTCCCATCAAAGAGTGGAATCTAAGTTTCCACCCATAGATTATCAGCTGACTTAAATTTGTTGCTTCCAACCAAAGGTATGTGGGAGATTTGTAACCACTGTGTCTTTCAAGGCTAGCTTAGAAAGGTGATACAGTTTATGCCTGTCCCACCCTTTTCATGATGCTCTTCCTTGGACCCCAGTCACCATTTTGTAAGCATGGAAAGCCACATCTATTTGCAGTTGTTTGAGGAAATAATACCCCCTATGACTCTGGTCCCCAGCCTTCAAGGTGCCTCAAGTGAAACAGAATGGAGAAGCAATGGGCTCTTTCTACAGAATCCTGCTCAAATTGAAGATTCATGAATAAAATTTTTTTTTGTTTTATCCACTAGGTTTTGGGCAGATTTGTTACCCAGCAATTGGTCAATGGAACAGTTATTTGTTGACTTTATTTGTCCTTTCTTTATTCCTTGTTAATATTACAGGTGATCAGTGACTTCTGTTAAGTTTAAGTGTGAGTATGTATGTGTGAGAAAGGATGTTGACTAAAATATAGTAAAAAGAAGATTACAAAATCTATCACCATATGCCCTTTTAATATGACAAATCCATGCAAGTAATCTTTCAGGCTTTTGTTTCAAACACCCAGGTCTTCTTTGGAGGAAATCCTATTGACTCCACTGAACTTAATGCAAATCAGGCCTTTCCTCTAAATCTTCTAGGGTTAAAATAAATTTAAGACACTCTTTTGGAATTCCATATATTATATACTTGTTTGTGAAGGATAAAAGATACTTATGTATACATACAAAATCCTGAAGGAAATTAATATATTTCCTACTTTCATTTTTGAGAAGCAGTATTTGTAATTCTTATGACAAAGTAATTATACTATTTGAGGTTGGTTTGCATTTTCAGGTCTTTATTACAGATTTGTCAATCTAATCCATTTATCTAATAACTTAAGTTTAATCTGAAGTTACATCTCTCCATATCATCTAGAACATCTGAACAAAACTGTAATCACATGTTGTGGCACCCAATAGCATCACCTAAGCTCAGTCTGTCTGAACTCTTAGACTCTAAATTCCTGGGAAGCTTGGTACTTCCCACTGTTAAACAATGTTGTGTTTATATCAGGGTAATCAGAAGACATTTCATATACATTATGACATTGTGGATTTGAAATGGGGATAAACTTTTAATAGGTACTTTATTGAATCATATAAAGCCATATAGCAATTTGTATATCAAAATGAATACATAATGTTAATTTTATACAATTCTACCTTATTACATAGAATGATAAAAGCCTCCCTAGGGACAGTGAAGTCTTAAGAAAAAGTGAGTAAAGAGTGAGGAAACATTTGTGTTTTAGAAATAAAAGAACATATTATACTGTGCACTGTCATAGAAATGCTTTTGATTTAGTAAATAGAATTTTGAAAGATTATGTCAGAGTTGTTCCAAAAAAATCAAAGGGCACCCAGACAATTGAAACTATGAAAGTTACTACCATTTCCCAAATAATTAAATCCCATCATAAACAAATTCCAGAACCTGAACTTGAGTATAAACAACTAAACCATGACTCTTCAGAGATAAAACTCTGTATTGATACAATTAATACAGAAATGTAGATGTCCAGGGGAGCCTGGGTGGCTCAGTCCGTAGCATCTGACTCTTGATTTTGGCTTATGTCATGATCCCGGGTTCTGGGGTCAAGCCCTGCATAGGGCTCCATGCCAAGTGTGGAGCCTGCTTGGTATTTCTCTCCCTCTTTCTCTCTGCCCCTCTCCCATGCTCTGTCTCCCTAAATTTAATAAAATAATAATAATAATAATAACAATAACAATAACAATAACAATAAAAAGAAAGTAGATGTCCATGTAATTATTTATGGAGCACTGATATGTATAAAGTTTAGCTACCCTATTTTTGCTTACACTTAAAACATTTGGTAACATTGGCGATGACTGCCTTTCAATAGATAATTCAGGCTCTCCCAGGTACTTGAGACAGGTATACAAGATGATAGATATAGATAGATTCATAAGCAGTCATACAAATAGATAGAGGTAGGTAGGTAAGTAGGTAGGTAAATACATAAAAGGTATTTTACACCCATACACAAACATAAGATACAACAGTTCTGAGTCACTACGATTCAAATATATGCAAATGTGAAGCTCACCTTATTCTGGTTGGCTCTAAATATATATCTATTCCTCTTTGGCAAAGAGGAAACTAAATTTAGTTCTATTAGACAGACATAGTCCAGTGCAAACATTTTGTAGTCTAGAGAGTAGATTCGAATTTCAGTGATGATCCAGGTTCAGTCTTCAATTCAGATTTTACTTCTCTTATCATCCCTTAATCTTCCTCCTGGTCCTACATTTAATTTCACAGAATTTACCTGTGTTATTTTGGGAACAGTGTTATAAGGAAGAAGAGTTAATTAACATTGGTTCAAGACCTGTTTATGAAAATGCATAGTTTTGTGGCTGGCTCAGGATGACTGCTCAGCCAGCTAAAGTGTGTTTCCAATGGTCTTATCACTGACTACTCCAAGGTATTGCCTCTATCATACAGTATATTCGAGATTTTTCAGGCAGGCTACTGAGCGTTGTTTGCACAACTTCAGATGTCAGAAACTTTCACTTGGGAATGGGCTAGGGGGTTCTTGGACTTCCTGAGCATGCTATTCAGTGGAGGGAAGGTTTCCTGTCAAAGATAAACCAGTGTCCACTGGGTGGCTCAGTCCGTTAAGCGTCCAACTTCAGTTCAGGACATGATTTCCCAGTTCATGGGTTCAAGTCCTGCATTGGGCTCTGTGCTGACAGCTCAGAGCCTGGGGCCTGCTTCAGATTCCGAGTCTCCCTCTCTTTCTGCCGCTCCACTGCTCCACTCTCTCTCAAAAATGAAGAAACATTAAAAAAAATTTAAAAAGATAACCCAGGCTTCAACCACCTTCCAGGGTCTTATCTAAATTCACAAGAAACATACCGATCCCTATAGGAATAAGAATCTAAAGCCACCACTTACTACTTGTCTGGCCACAGGCAGGTGACTTGTCCTTTCTGTGCCCCAGTTCTGGCTCTAAATACAATTTAGAACTAAAGAGTGTTTCACTAGTATTTTCAACTTTGACCTTTCCTCAGAATAATCTAACACTTCCCTGCTAACCCTTAGCAGTAAGCACATCAGAAAGAAGGTATGAGTGTTTTACCTACACCCCTCCCACGTTAAAAATGGAATGCATTAGGAATAGCTTGGCAAAGTCAGCATAACAGGATTTTGAGTGTTTCCGAGAGAAATAAAGTATGTCAGTCTCATCTGCACTAGTTTAAGATTAAGATCATTCTAGTCTGCACTACCAGAGTTTAGAGGTGAAAAGCATGGGTTCTGAGCATGCCTGGAATTGAATCCTGTTCCACTAGTTGCTATGTGTCCTTAGGCAAATAAGTTAACTTCTCCATGATTTTATTTCCCCATCTATATGATGAGGTTATTAATGGTGCTTCCTCATAAGGTTGTTGTATTTATTTTAATTTTAATTTATATAACATGCTTACAAGAATACCTGACACATAGGAAATATTAAAGGACTGCTTTTTTGACATTAAAAAAAACAAAAAGAACTTAGGCAGTTAAATATCTTCACTGATTACACTCAACATCCCAACAGCAATCTGATGGACAAATTATAAACAAAAAAAGTTCTATTTCTTAAGCCTAACTACTCATTTTTCCCAGTTAAATGTCCAAAAAGACTGTTAATATTGTAGGTTGAAAATATATTATAAAATATGAAGAGCTAAGCATATTACTAATTACATATTATTTCATAATATGTAACAATCATCACCCATTACTAATATTACTAATATTCAGTTTACTCTAAGCAGTTATTCCTTGGATTGCATATCAAATGTAACATATGGTCTAAATATGCATTTGAATTTGAGAAAAATCAAACTCATATAAGATAAAAAGTTTAGCTTCTAACTAAGCGGATTTTGTTTTTTAAGAGTAGTGCATAAAATACTGCCTTAAGTGAACTATGAGAATTTTTAATTATAGAGAAACCTGATTTTCTACAAACGTTTTTTAAAAGAAAAAAAAGAATACTGAGAAACAGAACATTTTTCCTTAAACTCTATTTTTTAAATCTATAAGGCAGCAGTCGGATTACTTATTGACTCCAAGATATGACTATATTCAGTTACCTTATTTGTACCTATTAAACACTTATTAATCATTTCTGTGGAATTGGTATTTGGTTACCAATCTATTATTAGATTTAGCCCAGGTTGAACTCTCACTATTATTTGTTGTGCAGATTTAAAGGGACAAGCAAAAAATTCCACCAGAGTCTATTCATGAGACAAAGCTGATCAAATATAGACCAGTCCCTCCTCACAGTTTATTATCCTGGAAAGGATTGTGTCAAAATTTCTTACTGATCTCCTGACTCTAAAACATGAGAGAAATGGCAGTGTAATTTTTGTTGTTTTTGGAGTGGGGAGCCAAAAGATTTAGGAATACATTAAACTCCTAATTATTTTTTTATTTTATATTTTTTTAAATTTTTTAATGTTTATTTTTGAGAGAGAGAGACAGAGCATGAGCCAGGGAGGGGCAGAGAGAGGGAGACACAGAATCCTAAGCAGGCTCCAGGCTCTGAGCTGTCGGCACAGAGCCCAATGCAGGGCTCGAACCCAATGTGGGGCTCATGACCTGAGCAGAAGTTAAACGCTTAACCCGCTGAGCCACCCAGGTCTCCTCCCCTCCAACCCCCCCCCCCCCCCCCCCCCCAGTTATCATTTTACATGATCCAAATTTGGGATTGTGAAAGCATAGCTTACCCATTATTTTCATATTAAACACATATTCAGTTAATCGATTGATAACATGCACTGTGCCCAGTTTGTTAAATATTATCTCCAATCTGAAGATAAGATCTTCAAATCTGGAATTGTTGACATCCGGAAAATATTTCTTGAATAGTGATATTGATACTGGTAGAGATAGCCCAACATAAACTAAAATACAAATTTGATCACATCTGAATAAAATATCATTTTTAATCTCCCTACCAAAAAGATTGCAAGATACTTCTCTTTATGGGACAGATGTTCTTTTCAATAAATTTTACAAGTTTTAACACATTCTGATACAGAGACATCAAACAACTCCACACAGCATTAACCTTATAATACTGGCTAGGGGAAACTAGCTCAAATACAGGAACAAAGCAAGGAACCTAAATAAATGATGAAGCCAGTTGTTTGGGAAAAGGAAGTTGATTCCTTCCCTTTGAGTAAAGCAGCAGCTTCTCAGCTCCCAATAATTGCTGTATGGGTCTGTTGGAATATTGGAATGTGGAATGTAGATCAATCTTCATTTTTTTTTTTTTCACAAGAAACTGGAAGCCCATAATCTCCCTGCTTTTTAATGTTGGCAACAATTCTAAAGAATTTTAATTATGATACAGGACAAACAGAACATCTCTGCAGGCCAAATTAGGCCAGCTGCCCACCAGTTAGTGGGTCCACACCAGCACTCATATTTTCCCGTGTCTGCAGGCTTGCTTACAATGCTCCCTCAGCTGAGAATGCACTTTCCACTGCATGTAAACCTCCCAGCTAAATGTCTACGGTCCACATGAGCTCTATCTCCTATCTGTTTAAAGTTGGAGATAATGTCTTCTCCCTCAGTGTTTGTCAAACACTTACTCAGTACTTACCCAGCATTCATATCACATGTCTTGAAAATAATTGTCATGTACCTGTGCCAAATTCTAAAACCATAAAAGCATGAACGATTTCTTATGAAATTTAATATCTACATTCATTTAGTACAATACCTTTTACATAATAGAGTATAGGTACACAATGAGTGAATAAATTCTAGCATTAGTATCTTTGAAATAGGCTAATCTAGAGCAGTGGTGGTTAAACGGAAACTTAAAAAATTTTTAACATTTTAAAATAATAACTGCATACTATGAAAGATTTATACTTTAACTGCATCTGAATTCATTGAGATGAGTGTTGAGGCAATGGGGAGTATGTGAGCATGGACATTTAGGTTTAAACTATTTTAACAACTTATGGTAAGAATTCTTGAAATACAATCTTTTAAAGTAATACAATAAAATATGCTTAATTCCCAGAAGGATCAAAAAGCAATATTTTTCTAAAATTAATATTTGAAATAATAAAATTATCTTATGATTGAATACAAGTGATACAGCTTTATCAAACTAATTTGTATTTGAATAGCAGTCTAAAATGACTCATTACCTTCTCTTGGTAATTCTCTTGAATTATACCATATTGACCTTCAGTTAGACAATGACATTGATTCTATTCTTGACCTCTGAGTTGTGGGAAAACCTTTCCTGAACATACCTCCCACCTCTATCATTTCCTATCGTGCTATATTTCAAACCTAACAGAAAGAACAAAGCAATCAAGGTGCAAGAATAGGTACTAAAATCTCTCAGAAAAGAGGAGATATAGAGCATAGTTTTCAAGAGTACTTTAATAATTACAAATTTATGAAATAAGACTAATGGCAACATAATAAATTTAGTCACCTACATGTGGAGTTCATTTATGGAAGCAAATATCTCCAAGAACTTATGAGCAATAAAACTTTGACAAGCTCTAAATATTAATGCTACAAGCTCTTAAAAATATTAATTTCAGGCTAATTCTTAGACCAGAAATCTAATGTCTAGAACAATATTTCTTTGTTTTACATAACATTACCTACTTCACGAAATATTTCTCATGTATCATTTCTTTTGGTAAATACATCTCTGCTAAGGAGCAAAAGGTACAATCTGATATCTGTTTTAGAATAAGTAACCAATGATTAGAAAAATTAAGTGACTTGCAGAATTTTAACTGTTAACAAGCAATGGAGGCAAAGCTGGATTCCAGTTCTCCTGATAACATCTGTAGGGTTCGTTCCACTCCATGATTTAGCCTGTCACAGATTTGGAGTACAATCATGGAGCATATTAATATACTTTTGTGGCAAGGCGGAGGGATTCGTTTTTCTTTTTTAAATTTAATTTAGATGGATTTTGCTAAAATTACCAAAGATAAATTAAGGTTTATTTCTGCATAAAAAAGACCTGGATGGAGCATTTGTGAGTACTTTCCTGGCCTCTACTCAACACTTCCCCCATAGCTCCAGATTTTTATTTGACGCAGGTGTGCTTCTAGGGAAACTAAATCTTCTCAGCTCCATTTTTTAGAGCAAGTGCCCTGAGTTAAAGCAATCAGCACTTCTTTTCCAACGATTGGTTGAGTTGAGGCATCTGACCTAAGCTGTTTGAATCAGAGTGAAACCAAGAGATTTTCTGCGAAGGGTGGACAAATTCACTCTGTCTTCTATCCTGAATATACTGAAGAAAAATGTAGCCCTGGAAGTCTGGGTTCACCAGAGGAACACAATTTAAGGTAAATCACAGAGGGAGAAACTGAGCCCTTAGTGATATTGAATCTTGCATGACCTACTTCAGTTATGTGAGCCAGTAAATTATTTAGGCAAATTCAAGTCAGATTTTTAGTTGTTGGCAACTGAAAACATTCTAATTATTCGTGAATTAATTAGTTCTGAACTGAAAAGTAGTTCCAGTCATTCTCAGTCATCTGTTCTTATGTTTAAAAGAAACCAGTCTCAGACATATGATCAAATTTCCCATACAACTATCAGTGAGTGTATTATGCTTTTTACTGACTTTTGTTGTATACAGATTCCTATACAAGACTTGACTTCTTGTTGAATCCTCAGTGAAATAACCTGATTATCAGCTCTGTAGGAGGAATCTTTGTTTACTTCTTAGTACATACTCTAGTCTCCGTTCCTCCAACTAAATAATCTGAATTCCTTGCCTTTTTGAATAGGACTTCTTTTTAAGACTTTACTTATGGGTCTACTCTAATATCTCCTTAATGTACCCACATAATTTTTAGTGAGCCCTAAAAATGGATGAACTCTATGAAATGAGAGAAAATCTGTACATTTTTAAGAATATACACTTCTAGCTCTGAAATTTGCTTTTCTAAAATATATCTGAAATAAAACTTCTCTGTATTTATTTGACAGAATAATTCTAACAGGTTTTGTTTTCGATAATGATTGGTTCTTAAATTACAAGATATAATAAATTCCTTGAGTATTATTTCTTTTTCATTTTTTAAATATTCCCTCCCATATTTGGCACAATGCAATGCTTAATATAGATTGAGTAACCATTCTTAATTGGATGACCGAATGTTCTTAACGGACATCAATCTCATTATTATAGAATAAGCAAAGCAAATTTTTTGAGAAATAATATGTGCTTGGAACATATTTTGTGATATTAATTCATGATACATCAATGAGTACCTATCATCTTCCCTGACATGTAAGGGTATTGGCATCAGTAATAAACATGATAGCCACAACTTATTGGGGACTTATGATGAGCCAGGCACCATTCTAAGTGCTTTACCTGTATTAACAGTCCTTTTAACACTGAAAATTGTGTTATGAAAGGCATTATTATTTGGCCCATTTCACAGTTGAGGAAACTAAGTATCTTGGGTTTCTGTGTAGAACTATTTAAAATTCTTCACAGGGGGTTACTAACCAGCGAGTGACCATGCCAGGATTCAAACCCTGGGCAGTCTAACAAATGGCATAAAATCCAGGAGCCTATACCATTGGTATCCTATGGAAAGTACAGAGTGTTCCCAAAAAAGGGATGTGAAATTGAGGCTTAAATAAATGCCTGTAAAATTCATTCTATACTGTTCTGTCTGCCTCTGCATGTCTATTCTCCACTAATTCCCTTAGTCCAACAACACTTGCCTCCATTGCTTCCGCTTCCCCCCCCCCCCAAATGTGTCATTATCTGTAGTTTTGCATGTTTTTGGTTTATACTCTACCTTTTTGTGTCCTCACTTGTGGACTTCTTCCTCTTCCTGGGTCAGCATGGATTATTTTGTAACCTACTATACTTGCAGGACCTGGTAGTTCTGCTTTGTTACTCTGGCTCTTTCACAAGGAATTTTGTCAAAGTGACACCATCAGTCACCTAAGAGGCCTCCACTTTCCCAACTACAGGAATCTGGGGTAGCTCCAGTTTTCAGGGCTCTTGGTTGATAGAGTTTGAAATTTACCATCTGGGTATTAACTATCTAGAAAAGTCCCAGAGGGTGATAATTTAAGATGGCTCTTCTTTCCCTTTCCAGGGCTAATCAGAGTCCTTTAAATAAAGAAAGTGGAGATAGAGATGGAAGCAATGCTGTGAAAAGCTTATTGCTGAAATGAATTAGGTATTTTTCTCTTTGAAATGCAGACTAGTAGACCATCTTGGGGTGATCTGGGACATCAGCAGGAGGAAGAGAGTTCATAGCTTTACCCAGTTTATCACAGGACTTTCTAGAGTTACCCCATGTGCTAATTGAGGACGTGGAATGCAGGGAGTTTGCAACCAAAGTATATCTCAAGTCTGGTCTCAACTAACATCCAGATCCCGGCTATAAACCATGAGTACCAACCCCCTCCCAAGAAGATTGGTACTACAATGTGTTTGTCATGGAGGCAATTTGAAAGTGAATAGAAACCTTAAGTGTATAGTCTACCTATTTTAAAATTCAATATATTTATGCTTTGTTACAATTTCAACAAAAAAGAGATTTTTACTGACTTGTTATAGGAATGTCCTTACTATAATTGTATGGCTGTGTTGCCATATTATTCAGCTACTTGGCTTCGAATTCTGGAATGACTGAACAAGAAAACAAATGACCTAACTGAGTGCAGAATTTAGTTTGTTTGGGTGATAATCAGGGCCCTACATTTTTATGGCTGTTGGAATTCCCTTGTTAATATATTTATCTGATAGCTGTGCTTTTAGCATCTAGAAAGTATATGATCATGAGTTTGTCTTTAAAAGGACAAACTCTATTAAGATTCCCTTTAACATGACTATCAACTTTTAAAATGATTGATGTTTAGTTGATGCCTCAATGCTTTATCTCAGAACTTCTAAAAATATAAAATGACTAGACCCTTAATACTAGACTATAGTTTCACTGCTGTTGCCATGTGGAATGATAATCAGAATCAGTCAAAAAATGATCTA